>NC_138865.1:115619269-116219269 GCF_965194805.1 Balaenoptera borealis
ATGGTTGTTTTCCTTTGTAGTGTCTAATTATTAGGATCATGCCCTTTGGTACTTGCTACTTTTTTGCTGATTGCATAAGGTATGTTTAACATCCTTTATCATTCCCAACACTAAGCTTATGAGTATTGTGAAGGTCTTAGATTTATTTGGATCCCCATTATTCCTAGACCATAAATGTGTAGGAATTGAGGATTCAGTAACATTCATTTCCACAAGGATTCCCTTCCTGATAAACCACTGTTTTCTCCTTTATTCTGCCTTCTCTTGGCACTTCTACGTATAAACATTTGTTATTTCTAGCTTTTCTGTTTCAGGTAGGTTGCAGGTCTAAAAGGGACTCATATCATTCTTATTCTTTAATATTTGCTCATTAGCATGTATATTTTGAGCCTCTCCTGTGTGCCAGCCGCTGTGTTAGGGAATGGTCTGCCACTGTAGGACAGAAGGCTTCGCCTCAGTCTTTGCCTGCTTGCAGCATGAAATTCTTGGGTGCAGCTTGAGGCAGTGTAATGTAATGATTAAACTCTGGAGTCCTGCAAACCTGGGTTCAAGCCCTGGCTCTATTATAAATTAGCTTTGTGGTCTAACAGAAGTTACTTAACCACTCTGAAACCTTAGTTTCCTGATGAGATAATGGGGATAATAATAGTATTTGCTTCATAAGTAAGTTGAAATATTCAGTAAGACAAAGCATTAAAGACTTACTTAGCACAGTGCCTTACATAACTACTCAATAAATGTTGGCTAATCTTGTTATCAAACTCATTCTCAATAAACATTGTTTTTGACACCTTATAACAAAAAGACCATAATATAACTTAGTTTTGCAAATGAGAGTCTTAATTTCTAAAGAAATAGCTAACGTCTTTTAAGTAGTAAGTGTAAAAATTACTGTATTTCTCTAGGGCAGTGATCTATCTCCAGTTTTGTTCTGTAGCAGAATCTTTTTCTCCCCACTCCTCCCCGCCAAAAAAAAAAAAAAAAAACAAGCCACTATATCAAACGTAAAAGGCAAAGAAGATCGGGACTTCCCTGGTGGCGCAGTGGTTAAGAATCCACCTGCCAATGCAGGGGACACGAGTTCGAGCCCTGGTCTGGGAAGATCTCATATGCCGCAGAGCAACTAAGCCCATGCACCACAGCTACTGAGCCTGCGCGCCACAACTACTGAGCCTGCGCTCTAGGGCCCACGTGCCTCAACTACTGAGCCCGCGTGCTGCAACTACTGAAGCCCACGTGCCTAGAGTCCATGCTCCGCAACAAGAGAAGCCACAGCAATGAGAAGCCCGCTTTCCACAACTGGAGAAAGCCTACGTGCAGCAGCAAAGACCCAAAGCAGCCAAAAAAAAAAAAAAAGCAAAGAAGATCTATACTGACCAGGTCTTTTACCTGCTCCTCTGAGACAAGCTGATGCCCTAGAGCAGTGGTAATTTAGGAATTCATTTGAGTACTCATTTTAAAATGTAGATTTCCCATGCCCAACCTCTGAGAAATAGTAGCTCTGGGTGATGACCAGGATTCTGCAGTGTTGCTATGTTGTTTCCAGCTGATTTTGCTGTTTGGGCTGAGGACCAACTACATTTTGAGAAACACTCTTAGAACATTTTTTCTTTTTTTTTTTAATAAATAAATAAATTTATTAAAAAAAAATCCTTGACCTACAAGGGAACACTTGTACACTGTTGGTAGAACGTAAATTTGAACAGCCACTATGGGAAATAGAATGGAGGTCCTCAGATATCAAAATTAGAACTACATATGATGCAGCAATCTCACTTCTTTTTTTCTTTTTTTTTTTAAAGATTTATTTATTGATTCATTCATTGATTGATTGCTATGTTAGGTCTTCGTTTCTGTGCGAGGGCCTTCTCTAGTTGCGGCAAGTGGGGGCCACTCTTCATCGCGGTGCGCGGGCCTCTCATTATCGCGGCCTCTCTTGTTGCGGAGCACAGGCTCCAGACGCGCAGGCTCAGTAATTGTGGCTCACGGGCCTAGTTGCTCCGCGGCATGTGGGATCTTCCCAGACCATGGCTTGAACCCGTGTCCCCTGCATTGGCAGGCAGATTCTCAACCGCTGCGCCACCAGGGAAGCCCCGAAGTTGTTTTCTTAAAAGCATTAACCTTTGGGAAAGATTTATAATTTTTAGGTGTCTTTAATCCTCTTTTGATGGGAAAATCCTGAACATTTTTAAATAGATAGGGCTAGTGCTTTGTGTTACTGTCTTAATGGGGAAAAGATTTTTCAATTTATCCTCATAGTTAATATAACTTGCATTCTTCTTGTTAACTGTCTAGTATATTTTTTTAGGACCTTTTCATCGTCTCTGAAAATAGGCTTTCTAAGCAGTGTTATTTCAGGTTACTATTCTAGGGCTTATTTAGGATCTCCCAAAATATAATCCCTATGCTTTTTATAATCATTTCTTTTTTTTATGACTTAAAAAAAAAATTGTTACTTTTATTTATTTATTTATGGCTGCATTGGGTCTTTGTTGCTGCACATGGGCTTTCTCTAGTTGTGGCGAGAGGGGGCTACTCTTCATTGCGGTGCGTGGGCTTCTCATTACGATGGCTTCTCTTTGTTGCGGAGCACGGGCTCTAGGCGCACAGGCTTCAGTAGTTGGGGCACGCGGGCTCAGTAGTTGTGGCTCACGGGCTCTAGAGTGCAGGCTCAGTAGTTATGGCGCACGGGCTTAGTTGCTCTGCGGCATGTGGGATCTTCCTGGCCCGGGGCTCAAACCCGTGTCTCCTGCATTGGCAGGCGGATTTTTAACCACTGCGCCACCAGGGAATTCCCCATAATCCTTTCTTGAGAGAATTTCTTAACGGTTACATTTTGAAATTTAATTCTAGATTAAAAAAAACCCCACAAAACATGTTTCCATGGATGAGGGAAGGAACTGGGGTTAGCACATGGTTGGGAGTATATTTGAAGAGCTCACTGAGGGCAGGGACTATATCTCATGTGTGTGTGGGTTTTTTTTTTGGTATCAATGTTAAATTTCTTGATTTCCGTTGTTGTACTATGTATGAAGTTGTCCTTGCTTTTAGGAAAGACACACTGAAGTGTCTAGGGATAAAGGAATATGATATCTCTAATACAATTTTGTATAGTTTTGGAAAAATATGTGTGTGTACAGGTACACAAATATGAGCATTTTTGTGTGGTATATATAATACAGTTATACACACACACACAAAGAGGGAGAAAGAAAATAATAAAACAAATAATAATTGGTGAATCTGTGCAAAGGATATATGAAAATTCTTTGTAATGTTGGAAGCAGAAGTTGCTTCCATGGCTCCATGGCTAGAGAGAAGACAAAGCCTGTTCTGGGAGATGGATTCACCAGTTCACTCTGTTCCTTCTTTTTTCCTTTTTTGCTTCCTCTTGCTGTGATGTACATTCATTAAAGGACTCACTTTTGGAATCTTGCTGGAATTAAGTTAATATAAATCTGAAGTAGGTTCTGATAAGATGTATATGATAAGCCCTTGAACAGCCACTGTTTTTTCCATCTCTCTATCCGTATTCCCCAGAGATGCCTGTTGTTGAGTGATGAGTTGATGGTCTTGGAGGGCCTTCTGGGGAGGCGCGGTGTGGGGGGCAGCTTCGGCTCACTGTGGGGTCAAGGACACTGGTGGTGGAGGTACTGGGGATACTCATCGGTGTGTGCTGTCCTGGAGGCCGCCATTTTGACACCAAGACCTGGTCCCACTCCTCACGTGTGTTTTTTAATCTCCTGTATTTAGCACTGCATGTGGTACCTAGTGGGACTTCATTAATGATTGAATGAACGTAGTGCCATTCATAATGACTGTTAGTACTGGATTGAGAAAGTGCATTATGTCATGTATTTAGAAAATTTTCTGAAGGTGATGGGGGTCCTGAAATAGATTAGTCTTTTTCTGGATTTTTGTTCCTTATTGGTCACTACATTTTAATGAGAAGGGAGGAGATAGAAATACTAAATTGAGGCATCTTCTTAGCATAGAAGATGTACTGTAATTCATTAATTACTGTGTTTCATTAATTCTAAAATATATATATATTTTTTTCCGAAAGAGCAAGATTACCTCTGCTTTCTGTCATTTTTTAGGAGTAGTAGAGAACTGTGGACAATTTTGCTTGGAAGGTCAGCTCTGAGAGAACTGGTAAGTGGTGTGCTCTTGAATGGATTCTGTGGTTCTTTGTGTAGTTTACATTACCAAAAATACCCTTCTCTTTGAAATAGGAAGTAAACACCTTTTATTATTCCTAAAATTAATTCCTATTTTATTCCTAAAATAGGCATTATGCATTCCCCACTTCTCTTTGCTGAAATGCAGTGTGTCTTATAGCCTAGCTGTTGAAGTTTTCTAAATCTCCACTTTTCTTGGTACCTCAGTGATTCCTTTTCTGAAAAGATACCAATGCTGCTTGACTGGCTGCTGAGAGTAGGGGTACAAACACCGTTTTACTACCATAGGCTAACAAAGATTCTCAGGCCTTTTCTCTGTCTCATATTGACTTGCCTTTTCTTCCTTTTCTGTTTAGCTAGCTGCTTAGGTCACAGAGGCTGAGGTTTTTAGGACATTTCCAAGTATATAATCAATAAAGAACAGTTCTTCATTTGGATCCCTGAGTGTTCTGACTCTGTGAGGCTAAAGTGTTAAGATGACGTATAATTATTACTAGTGTTGTTATTGTAATTAACATAATGTTAATATCATTTTTAGAGTCTTAACATTTTTTGATATGCCTTCATCTGATAATTCCACGTCTGAGAATATATTTTAAAAGAAAGAAATTGTTTTGGGCACAAAGCTGTTTACCATAGTGTTATTCATATAAATAAAGAATTATAGCCAGCTTAAATGTATCTAACATTAGAAGAGTGGTAAATAAATTATGATCTAGCCACTTGATAAAATATTATGCAACCACTAGAAAGGATGTTTATCAAGATTTTCATAATAAGGTTAAATCATTATGTTAGAATGTTAAGCAAAGAAAAGCAGGCTACAGAATTCTATATTCAAAATTATTTCAACTGTGGGGAAAAATGCATATTAGAAAGACTCAAAGGAATATGTTATGCTCAGTGTGATCCTGGAATCTGATTAAAATTGCATTTGTATAATTTCCTTCTTCTTTTCCAGAATCAGATTGAGGCAGAGCTGAATAAACATTGGCAGCGGCTGTTAGAAGGGCTTTCTTACTATAAACCTCCCAGGTATGGCTATTCTGTGGGTCTCATTTGAGTAATTCCCCTGAGGAAACTGACATAGATGAAACCACCCTCATGTAGGAGTCTGTGATATTACTGGGTTAGTTAGATCAGAGGGTATATAATTTGGCTAACCAGGGAAAAAGAGTAGGGCGCATTTTTTTCTCTCTCTTGAAGAAAAGGAAATTCCTTCTGGAAATACAGTATTGTTGAATCCATTGTATAACCCTAGTATCCAGGGATGAGGATTTATTAAATACTCAATTAAGATTCCTAATACTTATTTCAGTCCATCATGTTTGTGTGAGAGACTGTCAGCACCAAATGCTAGGATATAGCAGTGAACAATGCTGACACAAAATAGCAGCTGACACTCACGTATTTTTTGCTATGTACCAGTTACTGCTCTAAGCAGTAGACTTATGGTAAGTTATTTAATCCTCACAACAGCCCTTTGAGATAGGTACTATGTTTGTTCTTTGTTTGAATATATAGATTGTTTTTGCTCGGCAGTGGAAAAGAACAATAATAAAATAGAAAGTGGTTAAAAAAGAAGACTCTTTTATCTTAATTCCTAGTCCAGCTCTCATTCTATTATGCATCATAGTTCTCAAGCTGCCCTCATTTCCCTTCTACTTCTGAACACCTGTTGATTTTATTACATCTTCGCCTTCCATCTTCATTCTCTTAGTTTAGTGAAGAACTTTCTTTTTTTGATCATCTATTAACCCTTCCCCCATAATTATTTTGAAGTAACTCCCAGACATCATGTTATTTTATCTGTAAATACTTTACTATGTATCCAGAATATATGGACTTGAAAAAAGAAGATAAACACTGTGTTGTCACATGTAGGTATTTTTATTATTATTGTTTCCATTTTACAGATGGGGAAACTGAGGCACAAAGAGGTTAAGTAACTTGCCCAAGGTCACACAGCTAGTAAGTGGTAGAACCAGGATTCGAACCTGGCAGTCTTACTCCAGTGTCTGTGTTCTTAATCATCATTCTGTGTTGCCTCTTTCAGACCTTATTGTTTAACTTTATACTAGCCTTTGTGTTGTGGATTTTCTGTGAAATGTGAGAGTCTCTCTAAAAAAAAAAAAAAATCCAACAACAGTATGCTTTAGTTCACAGAATGGGCATTTGTGGTTATGAATTTCTTTTTTTAAAGACAAAAGTTCCCTTTGTAGTAGCATGGGATTTAAAGTCTGACAGACTTTTTTTTTTTTAAACTGCAGGCTTAATTTGAATTTAACACAGATTTTTAAACATTTTAAACTTTTTTTTAATGTCCTCTTTCTGTTCCAGGATTCAGCCGAGGGTATCATATTGCATTTAGTTGTCATGTCTCCTTAGCTGTTAGCTGTGACAGTATCTCAGTCTTTCCTCGGTTTTCATGACCTTGAATAGTTTTGAGGAAGACTGGTCAAGTATTTTGTAGTAGAATACCCTCAATTTGGAAGTCTGATTTTTGGTTTTTTTTTTCATTATTAGATTGAGGTTGTGGGTTTTTGGAAAGAATACACTGAGGTGAAGTACCATTCTTATCACATCATGGCAGAGGATACATGTTATCCACATGAAGTCACTGGTGATGTTAACCTTGCTCACTTGTGTAAGGTAGCATTTGCCAAGTATCTCTTCTGTAAAGTCACTCTTTTCTCTTTCCCTACTCTATTTTTTGGAAGTGAGTCACTCAGTATAGCCCGCTTGCAGTGTGTGGGCGTAGTGAAATTAAACTACCTCCTGAAGGGGGTAGCATATATGTGTGTTACTGGGACTCCTTCTGTAATGAAGATTTTTCCCTTCTTCCCCATTTATTTATATATATATATATATTTATTCATTCATTCATTTATTTAGATCATTATGGACTCATGTATTTCATACTTTGTTTATACTTTGTTCCAGCTTTGGCCGTTGGGCGTTCTTTGAGGTTTTGACGTGTCCCCATGCTTTTGTTTTCTGAGTATTTTCTTACTTTCTGGCATTACAAGATGCTCCAGGCTCATCTAGTATTTTCCCCACCCCAGCTCTAGAATCAGCCATTTCTCCAAGGAGTCCTGATACCTTTTGTTAGAGAATGGTATTAGAAATACAGATCTGGGTGCTGGGTGTGCTCGCTGCTACTGGAATGTCATAGCTTCTAGGCCTTCTCAGTGGATATAGATAATATATGTATGTATACTAACAGACCTGGTTTTAAAATCACCTCAACTTTTTATTAGCTGTGGGATTTTTGGTAAGTTATTTATTCTTTCTAAGTGTTGGTAATTCCATTTGTAAAATGGGGATAGTAATGTTTACCTTCCAGGATAGTTATAAGGATCAAAAATAATTAATGTAACTAAGTAGATCTACAAATAATATAGTTATAACTATAGTTTGTAACATATACTGTATTTATTACTTAGACATAGTTTTGTGTTATAAAGTCTGTAGAGATGAACTTGTGTGTGTGTGTGTGTGTGTGTGTGTGCGCGCGCGCGCGCGCGCATGTGTGTGTATTTTATAGGCACCTAAAAGGCAGAAAAAGGTCTGTGGTAAAAATATCTTTAATATTTTTGTTTTCAACCCCTAGAGGGTCATTGAGAATGAGGAAATGATTCACTGTTCTTTTCATAGTCCAAATTCAGCTGAAAAAGTGAAAGCTAATAAAGATGTAGCTTCACCACTGAAGGAACTGGGTTTAAGAATCAGCAAGTTTTTGGTGAGTAAAAGTTAGCACTGGCTCTGTTTATTACCTGCAGGGTGGATATGCGTGGTTTTGTTGTTAGTGATTGTTAGTGAAAATTCAGTTTATTTCAGTTTTAAAGATTAAATTGAGCATATTATATTTCAAAAATGCCCAAGTTGCACCTCTTCTTGCTACAAGCCACAAGTCAAGTTGCCTGACCCTGTTTACTGCATATCATAGAGTTTTCTTCAGCATACTTGGGGTGTTAGTTAAGTCGCCTAGATTGTATTTAATTATGTAGCTGTTTCCTTTTCATTTTGGAAACCCAGATCATGCCTGCTGCTATATTAATGTTCTTGGTGAATAAGCACAGTTGTTTCTGACATGTAAGTTTAACTGGCATGTAAATTACATGTCAGTGGCTGCTCCTTTTTTCTCCTATTTGGGTTAAAATTATGTTGTGTGAAATCTTTTAAAATAATTTTTGTTTATTCAAGTTCTGTGTTCATTCTAGAGAACAAATCTTTAGATTGCTTTGCGTGCTCTCTGTGGTTTCTGACCTGAGGTGGCTGTTCCTCCCTTGTAACCTCTGTTTTCAGGGTCTTGATGAAGAACAGAGTGTGCAGTTACTCCAGTGTTACCTTCAAGAGGATTACAGAGGTACTCGGGACTCACTAAAGGTTTGTAGTTACGTCCAGCTCCCTTCTCCTGCCTTTATCCTTTTCCTTGTTGGTTTTAGATAATTCAGGATTTTGGTACCAGTTCTCTGCAACAGAGGTAGGTGATCAGATACAGCCATTCTCAGGAAAGACTTTGTAAAGCTTTAAAAAACATATGCTTAAGTCGAGTTCTGTGCTCAGACTTGGAGGGGCCGAGAGGTCAAAGACTGACATGTTAATCATAGAATCGCAGGATGTCAGAGCTGAAAAGGACCTGAGACAACATCTAGCCTTTCCAGCCCCTGATTTTTTTTTTTTTTTTTTTAAATTAATTAATTTATTTATTTTTGGCTGTGTTGGGTCTTCGTTTCTGCGCGAGGGCTTTCTCTAGTTGTGGCAAGCAGGGACCACTCTTCATAGCGGTGCGCGGGCCTCTCACTATCGCGGCCTCTCTTGTTGCGGAGCACCGGCTCCAGACGCGCAGGCTCAGTAGCTGTGGCTCACGGGCCTAGTTGCTCCGCGGCATGTGGGATCTTCCCAGACCAGGGCTCGAACCCGTGTCCCCTGCATTAGCAGGCAGATTCTCAACCACTGCGCCACCAGGGAAGCCCCAGCCCCTGATTTTATATATGAGAAACTTGAGGCCAGAGGAGAGGGGCAGGGATTTGAGCACAGACTTGGATACACTTAGGTAAAAAAATGTATCCAGAAATGAACGGGCAGTTATAATCTTGAAGGGTAAGGTAAAGATGTTTACCTTTTTCTTTGTTAATTGATTTTGCTAATAAGATGGCTCTTTGTTCTTGTTTCTTTCAGACGGTACTGCAAGATGAGAGGCAGAGCCAGGCCTTAATCCTGAAGGTCAGTGCTAGTCACCATTTCCATTCTTTGATGTAAAATTGGGCAACAGATTCTTGACCTTGTTCTGAGCATTGCTGGCTTTTTTAAATGCAGTAGGATTAATTTGAAGTTTTAAATTTCTTTATCTTTCTTTATCTTTCTTTCTTTATCTCCCCCCACCCCCAAAGTTGTATTTTTGTTTTGTGATTTTCTTTGCTGTGCAAAAGCTTGTAAGTTTAATTAGGTCCCATTTGTTTATTTTTGCTTTTATTTCTGTTGCCTTGGGAGACTGACCTAAGAAAACATTGCTATGATTTATGTCAGAGAATGTTTTGCCTTTGTTCTCTTCTAGGAGTTTTATGGTATCATGTTTTATATTCAAGTCTTTAAGGCATTTTGAGTTTATTTTTGTGTATGGTGTGAGGAAATGTTGTATCTTCGACCTTGATTTACATGCGGCTGTTCAGCTTTCCCAGCACTACTTACTGAAGAGACTATCTTTTTCATTGTGTATTCTTGCCTCCTTTTTCAAAGATTAATTGACTGTAGCTGTGTGTGGGTTTATTTCTGGGCTCTCTGTTCTGTTCCATTGATCCATATGTCTGTTTTTTTTTTGGCCGCACCATATGGCATGCGGAACTTCCCTGACCAGGGGTCGAACCCACGCCCCCTGCAAGTGTGGAGTCTTAACCACTGGATCATCAGAGAAGTCCCCATATGTCTATTTTTGTGCTAATACTACGCTGTTTTGATTACTGTAGCTTTGTAGTATTGTCTGAAGTCTGGGAGGGTTATGCCGCCAGCTTTGGTTTTTTTCCTCAGGATTGCTTTGGCAATTCTGGGTCTTTCATGGTTCCATATAAATTTTAGGATTATTTGTTCTAGTTCTGTGAAAAATGTCATGGGTAATTTGATAGGGATCACATTAAATCTGTAGATTGCTTTGGGTAGTCTGGCTATTTTAACAATATTAATTCTTCCAGTTCAGGAGCATGGGATATCTTTCCATTTCTTTGAATCATCTTCAATTTCCTTTATCAGTGTTTTATATTTTATAGTTCTCAGCATATAAGTTTTTCACCTCTTTGGTCAGGTTTGTTCCTAAGTTTTTTGGTGAGATTTTCTTTTTTTTTTTTTTTTTTCTTTCTAAAAAATTTTTATTTTATTTTGGAGTATAGTTGACTTACAATGTTGTGTTAATTTCAGGTGTACAGCAAAGTGATTCAGTTTTACATATACGTGTGTCCATTCTTTTTCAGATTCTTTTCCCATATAGGTTATTACAGAATATTGAATAGAGTTCCTTGTGCTATACAGTAGGTCCTTGTTGATTATCTAGATGTGATTTTAAAAGGGATTGTTTTTTTACTTTCCCTTTATGATATTTTATTGTTATTGTAAAGAAACACAGCAGATTTCTGTATGTTAATCTTGTATCCTGCTACCTTGCTGAATTTGTTTATCAGTTCTAGTAGGTTTTGTGTGGAATCTTTAGGGTTTTCTTTTTTTTTATTATTATTATTTTTTAAAAATTTTATTTATTTATTTATGGCTATGTTGGGTCTTCGTTTCTGTGCGAGGGCTTTCTGTAGTTGCAGCAAGTGGGGGCCACTCTTCATCACGGTGCGCGGGCCTCTCACTATCGCGGCCTCTCTTGTGGCGGAGCACAGGCTTCAGACGCGCAGGCTCAGCAATTGTGGCTCACGGGCCCAGTTGCTCTGCGGCATGTGGGATCTTCCCAGACCTGGGCTCGAACCCATGTCCTCTGCATTGGCAGGCAGATTCTCAACCACTGTGCCACCAGGGAAGCCCTAGGGTTTTCTATGTATAGTATCATGTTATCTGCATGTAATGGCAATTTCACCTCTTTTCTTCCAATTTGGATACCTTTTCTTTTTCTTCTCTGATTGCTGTGGCTAGGACTTCTAATACTGTGTTGAATAGAACTGGTGAGAGTGGGCATAGGATCTCATTTTAACATGGAATTTGACCATACTTCTGAAGTAGTTTCCTATTTGGTATTTAGTGAGAACTGGGTACATCAGTTACAAGCAATTAGGACATATACTAATGGTATTTTTATATTTGCTTTCATGTATTTGGCCTGTCTATTTATTTATTTTAAATTATTTATTTATTTATTTATTTATTGGCTGCTTTGGGTCTTTTTTTTTTTAAATAAATTTATTTATTTATTTATTTATTTTTGGCTGAGTTGGATCTTTGTTGCTTCACGCAGGCTTTCTCTAGTTGCAGCGAGCGGGGGCTACTCTTCATTGCGGTGCGCGGGCTTCTCATTGCAGTGGCCTCTCTTGTTGTGGAGCATGGCTCTAGGCACGCAGGCTTCAGTAGTCGTGGCTTGTGGGCTCTAGAGTGCAGGCTCAGTAGTTGTGGCGCACAGGCTTAGTTGCTCCGTGGCGTGTGGGATCTTCCAGGACCAGGGTTCAAACCTGTGTCCCCTGCATTGGCAGGCGGATCCTTAACCACTGCGCCACCAGGGAAGCCTTGCATTGGGTCTTAGTTGTGGCACGTGGGCTCTCTACTGGCTTGTGGGCTTCAGAGCGTGTGGGCTCTGTAGTTGCAGCATGCGGGCTTAGTTGCCCCGTGGCATGTGGGATCTTAGTTCCCTGACCAGGGATCGAACTGGCATCCCCTACATTGCAAGACGGATTCTTAACCACTGGACCACCAGGGAAGTCCCTGGCCTGTCAGTTTATAGCATTGGGTATTACTTGAATGCCCAACTGAGAAATCATGCTAGAAAACTTGTTTATATCATTAAATAATTCCTTTTATCTTATATAACTTTACTTGTATCCTAGTTCATGAAGGTCTTTTGCTTTCTTTTGGCCTAACACTGTTTCCATTTCTGTGATTGTTTATACAGATCTAACTTTTCCATTCACATCTTTTTTTTTTTTTTTTAATTTATTTTTGTCTGCATTAGGTCTTCATTGTTGTGCGTGGGCTTTCTCTAGTTGCCGCGAGCAGGGGCTACTCTGTTGCAGTGCGTGGGCTTCTCATTGCAGTGGCTTCTCTTTGTTGTTGCGGAGCACGGGCTCTCTGCGTGTGGGCTTCAGTAGTTGTGGCGCGTGGGCTTCAGTAGTTTGCGCTCGCGGGCTCTAGAGCGCAGGCTCAGTAGTTGTAGCACACTGGCTTAGTTGCTCCGCAGCATGTGGGATCTTCCCAGACCAGGGCTCGAACCCGTGTCCCCGGCATTGGCAGGTGGATTCTTAACCACTGCGCCACCAGGGAAGTCCCCCATTCACATCTTTAAGTGATTTTTTAATCAATAAATTTAAAATTGAATATCTTCTATGCAAAGGTGAGTAACTGATTTTGAATCTTTGGGTTCTTCCCAGATTGCAGATTATTACTATGAAGAAAGAACCTGTATTCTTCGTTGTGTCTTACACCTTCTCACTTATTTCCAAGATGAAAGACACCCCTATAGGGTAAGCCCATTTAGTCCTCTTGTTTCTCTTTACCCTGTAAAATTCAGTCCTTTTTATAATTTATTCATATTTCTGTTCATTTGAATATTTACCTTTTACTCAAGATATAAGTTACTGTTTTGGATTTTTTTTTAAGGTTGAATATGCAGACTGTGTTGATAAATTGGAAAAGGAACTAGTTACAAAATATAGACAGCAATTTGAAGAGCTTTATAAAACTGAAGCACCAACATGGGAGACACATGGAAACCTCATGGTATGTGGTTATTGGGCCCTCCTGTAACGCTCAGGAGAATTGTATATCTGCTCATAGAGCTCTAGGTTAAATTACTTATTCACCTATGAACTTAAAACATTTATAAATTATCATTCTTTAGAACAGTTTAAACATGTGATATGAATCAAAACATTGACTTTAACTAATGGTATTTAATTTGGACCTTCCCCTTGACTTTGTCTCTCAAGTTAATTTATTTTTTTTCTTACCTGAAGTATTCTCTTAGTGGTTAATAAAACTCTAAACCCAAGATTTCACCTTCTTTATTATCATTATCTATTAAGTGTGTGACACTAGTCTAATTGTTTTATCCTAAATCTTAAACCAATGTGCATTTATAGATTTATAGATTAGAACATGACCTTTTTTGTTTTGAAATAATTATTATTATTACGTTTATTAAAACAATTCAACCAAAATACAGACAGTAGCTATTTAAAATATTTAGTAGAAGAAAAGAGCTCACTTGTAATAGCAACAAAAGCATAAATTTCTCAGGAATAAGCTTACTATAATCCAAAATCTAAATGAAGGGAACTTTAAAATGCTAAAAGGATATAAACAGTCATAATCAAATGGAAAGACATGGTGCCTTCTTGAAAATAAAGACTCAGCACCAAGTGTCAGTCCTTCTTATTTTAACCTATAAATTTACTGTGATCCTAGAAAAAATACTAACAAGTATTTGCTTTGCCTTTTATTTTGAAACTAGACAAGCTAGTTCTAAAATTCATTTGGAAAATAAATAAGAATAGCCAGGAAGTTTTTCAGAAAGGAAGATAAGCTTTATTAGATAATAAGACTAAAATAATTTAAAGCATGGCATTGGTACATGAATAAATAGAGTGATGAATAGCACATAGTAGAAAGTCTAGTGTAGACCAAATGCTGATAGGGAATTAGTGTATGATAAAGGTGGCATTTTGAATTAATGGGGAAATGTTGGGTTATTCAATAAATGGTGTTGGAACTACTGGGTAGCCATCTGGAGAAAAATCAAACTGTATCTCTATCTCACTCCTTCTACCAGAAGAAAATCAGAGAGATATCAATGATACAAATTTTTAAAATTCAACTATAAAAATACTAGAAGACACATGGGAGGTAGTTTTGTTTTTATTTTTTTGGATTGGAGAAGACTTTTTAAAGTAAAACACAGGACTTCCCTGGCGGTCCAGTGGTTAAGACTCTGCGCTTCCACTGCATGGGGCACAGGTTCCATCCCTGGTCAGGGAACTAAGATCCCTGGTCGGAGCACTAAGTGCCGTGTGGCCAAAATAGGTAAATAAATAAAACTAAAGTAAAACTCAGAAGCCATAAAAGAAAAAAGAAAAGATAAACCTGGCAACATCAAATCAAAAACTTTTACAAGGCAAAAAAACAAAAAAAGTGCTATAAGCAAAGTCAAAAGACAAACTCATAGCATAAAGGGTTCTTGAAACAGAACGCCTGTAAGTCAATAAGCAAAACCGAACAGAAAAACAGGCAAATGAAATACATATTTACATGACAACACTCACATCCAAGGGATGGGATAATGGGCACTCATACTTTGCTGTTTGAATTTGTATACTTTTTAATGGAAAACATTATGACAATATCTAAAAATTGAAAAGCACATATTTCTTGACCTAGTAGTTCCACTTTAAGAGTTTATCCTATAGATACATTCACACTTACATGAAATGACTGTGTAAATGACAAATCTGTAGCATCCCTCAGCTTTATTCAGGTATAATTTACATCCAGTAAAATTCATTTATTTTAAGTGTACAGTTTGAATTTGGCAGTTGTATATAGTTATATGCAGTAACCACCTTCATGATCAATATATATTGATAGAACATTTCTGTCTATCCAGTAGGTTTGCAGTTAGTCTGTGACCCCTGGCCCCCAGCAAACTACTAGTCGGAATGAATGAATGTGTGTGGCATATTATTGGAAGGAAAGACAAAAACCTCTAACAGTGGTTGCCTCTGGGGATAGATTTGGATGACTGGGCAATAGGAATTGTAGGGAGGGTTACTTTTTTTTTTAATCTTATTTTTATACATGTTTTACCTAATAAAAATAACTCGAAGGATTTAAATGTGTTTTAAAATCTGACTTTATTTCTCTCCCATTTTTCTTCATTGGTTGTGCAGACTGAGCGCCAGGTGTCTCGCTGGTTTGTTCAGTGCCTTCGGGAGCAATCCATGCTGCTAGAAATTATTTTCCTTTATTATGCATACTTTGAGATGGCACCTACGGACCTATTGGTATTAACCAAGATGTTTAAAGAGCAAGGATTTGGTAGTAGGCAGACTAACAGGCACCTGGTAGATGAAACCATGGATCCTTTTGTGGATCGGATTGGGTAAGTCTGAATTGAGACTGAACTTGTACAATGTTTAGAGTTTAGAGCATTGATATTAGTGTGGTCCTGTGAATGGGTGAAGGGAGGGGCTAGGTGTACTTTTCACTTAATGGGTGGGGAAATAGATGGGTGTACTACCATGTTCTAGGTCATTCAGGGAGTGAAGACTTGGATTGAGAGGGATATCTTTTCTCAAAATAAGTATCACATTCTATTCTTTTACTTACTGTTTTCATCTAAGAGTTCATCCTTTCATTCTACAAAAAATTCGTTGAGCAACTGTTGTAGACCAGGCACTGTGCAAATGCTAAGCAGACAGTGATAAATAGGGGAGATGTATTTATTCCCTGCCCTCTTTGACGTGATAGTCTATGTACTTTGAATTTTATGGAAATGGGTATATCCACATTTTGAGGCCTGTTTCCTCTGTGAACAAAAGTACACACTTGATGGACTTCCCTCATGGCGCAGTGGTTAAGAATCCACCTGCCAATAGAGGGGACACGGGTTCAAGCCGTGCTCCAGGAAGATCCCACATGCCCATGGAGCAACTAAACCCATGCACCACAACTACTGAGCCTGCACGCCACAACTACTGAAGCCCACGCGCCTAGAGCCCGTGCCCTGCAATAAGAGAAGCCACCGCAATGAGAAGCCCGCGCACCACAACGAAGAGTAGCCCTAGCCCCCGCTTGCCGCAACTAGAGAAAGCCCGTGAGCAGCAACGAAGACCCAACACAGCCAAAAATAAATAAATAAATAAATAATATATTTAAAAAAAAAATACACACTTGACCATTGAGACATTTGATCTGGCCTAGATGTAATTGGTGGCTGTAGAAACCTTTAGTACTAGATCTGTGCTTTGAAGGCAGAAACCACATGAGCCTACCAAGCATTTAAAATATGGCTGGTGGACTTCCCTGATGGTCCAGTGGTTAAGATTTTGCGCTTCCACTTCAGAGGGTGCGGGTTTGATCCCTGGTCGGGGAGCGAAGATCCCACATGCTGCGCGATGTGGCCAAAATAAATAAATAATAAATAAAAACTAAAAAATAAAATAAGACTGGTCATGGGAATTCCCTGGTGGTCCAGTGGTTAGGACTCTGCGCTTTCACTGCTGAGGGCCTGGATTTAATCCCTGGTCGGGGAACTAAGATTCCGCAAGCCGAGTGGTGCAGCCAAAAAATAAAATATGGCTGGTCAAATTGAGATGTGCTGGAAGTGTAAAATACATATTGGATTTAGAAGTCTTAGTATGAAAAAAGAATGTAAAATAACTCAACCTTTTTGACATTAAAGTGTCTTACATTTCACCTTAGTCTCCATTGAGGTTCAGAGTAGCATGTATGACACCATGATATTTTTCTTTCCAGCTACTTTAGTGCCCTTATCCTGGTGGAAGGCATGGATATTGAATCCTTGCATAAGTGTGCTTTGGATGACAGAAGAGAACTGCACCAGTTTGCCCAGGACGGGCTTATTTGTCAGGTGAACTTGGAGCAGCCTCTTAATTTTTTCAGATGGTTTGTAGTTAGTAGTAAGTTTTTAACCACTCAACTATACTGCCACATAAAATTTTCCTTATTGTGGAATTTGTGGTTCTACATTGTTAAGAAGTTAATTGGATCTGGAAGAAGTCTCAGATTTGTTAGTTATTTTCACAGAGGTGAGAGTTGGATCTGTGAGACCAAGTAGAGTGACTCAGGGAGATGATATAAGGACAAAAGAGGCCCAAGGACAGAACCTTGGCCATTGTCTGCGTTTATGGAGCCTGTGAAAGAAGAGGAAAGGGGAAGAACATGAGATGGGATGGTCAGAAAGATAGAAAAAGAGGAGAGATCTGAGAAAGTTCTAGAAGGATCAGGGAAATTTTCTAAGGAGTCTCTATTTGAACATGTATTTTATAATCTTAATAGTACTTAAAATCAGAGAAAACTGGGGGTAAAGGGAAGAGTAATTGAGGGGTCTAGTAACGAAGTGGCTGTGGCTTGGGAAGAGTAAAATGTCAGAATGGGAGAGAGGGGCCACTGAGGATGAATGGAAGACTTATTAAGCATGGTGAAGGATCCTCTGGAAGGGTCTTGACCCTTTCTGTTAAGTGACACAGATGTTGTTTTCTCTTTTCATTAGGATATGGACCGTTTGATGTTGACCTTCGGGGACATTCCACATCACACCCCAGTGCTTTTGGCTTGGGCTCTCCTCCGTCACACCCTGAATCCAGAAGAGACAAGCAGTGTTGTCCGGAAGATAGGTGGCACAGCCATCCAGCTGAATGTATTTCAGTATTTGACCCGACTACTCCGCTCTCTGGCCAGTGGGGGAAATGATGTGAGGCTCGGGCTATTGGTGTTTGAGCATGAGAGTGGGCAAAGAGCGGGGCAGAAGCTCATTAATGAGTCATGATAATAATAATAGTAATTGGCAAGGACATGGATAATGATAATAGTTTTGTAACTAACCTTTATAGAGCATTTACTGTGACAGACGTGCTCGGCACTTTCTGTACAATATCTTGTTTCATCCTTAAAATACTTCTGTGCACTAGGGCTTATAATCCTATTTTACACATTAGGAAATTGAGACTGAGGGAGATGGAATTTGCCCACAGAAACAATAAATTGGCAGTAAATGGTGGATACAGTTTGAACTATGTCTGACTCTTTGCCAGTATGTTATGCTGCGCCATTTAGTATCTCTTAGAAGATAGCTTTGGTCATAATGACTGGAGAAATCTTTTTGGGGGGCTTATTCATTCAACTGTACAGGATGAATTAGAAATTCTCTTGAGTCTTGTGTTGGGACTTAATTTGAGTGACACAGTTTAATCAGCTTGTTTTGACATGCTAAAGGAAACCTCAGCCAACTTGTTGTCACTGGTTGATTTATCTCGGTGACAGTTCAGGCAGCTGCATCATTCATACCAGCACATAGAGACTCTATCCTTTTTGTAGGCTGGAGGTGGTTTTCTTCCCCACAAAAACTTTGATCATTTTGAAAATGGTTCCTTTTTGATGTTATTCTTGACTATGTTGTAATATTTATGGTTCCTGCTTTCTCTTTTCTCCCTTTGTCTTCCTGATCTTGGGACCAAATTAGGAATTATGAAGCCTCAGGTTCTCTTCCCATTTGTTTACAGAGACTATATTAATGTGATGGGATTGTGCTGAGTCTAGAAAAGAGTGGTGTCACTCAGAATTACCCACTGACTCCTTTGTCATTACAGTGTACCACTAGCACCGCGTGCATGTGTGTCTATGGACTCCTTTCTTTTGTTCTGACCTCGCTGGAGCTGCACACATTGGGCAATCAGCAGGTCAGTTTCTGGCTTTCATGAGACTGTCTACACTGCCCCGCTTTGCAATCATCTTCCTAAGATACCCCTTTGAAGCTGATATAACACAGACCCATTTACTTCAAGTATGATTTGTTTATTGTTGTTTTCCACTTATTATATTATAAAAATGATGCATATTAATGATTAAAAAATTAGAAAGTGCTGATAAAAAGAAAAAACTATAATCCCACCTTGCAGGATAACATATGTTAACATCTTGATGTGTTCCCTTCCAAATATAAAAATATAATAATTCCCTAGAAATGGAATCACAATGTATATACTGTTTTGTAACCTATTTTTTTTACTCTGTAGTGCATGTGTCCCAAACAGCTGTGGATGCTAATACTCTTGTGCAATATTTTTTTTAAATGAAATATTTCAAAGTTACTCCAAAGGAGACAAAAATTGTCTAACGATCCCATCACCAGCTTCCAAATTATCAATGCACAGCTGATCTTATTCATTTCTGCCCCTTTCCTCCTTGGTTATTTTGAAGCAAATCCCAGACATCATTTAGTAAATATGAATATTTTAGTAAAATTTCACAACCATTCTCATATCTAAAAAAAAAAACTTCAAATAATCAAGGCAGGGTTCAAATTTCTAATTATAAATGTCATAAGTTTATCATAAGTTTGTATCAGGATCTAAATAAATAAGATCTGTACATTATTGGTTGATAAGTCTGTCAAATTTCTTTTAGTCTGTAGTTGTGCTGTCCACTATGGTAACCACAAGACATATCATTGTCTAGATCCATTAGTTCCTTAGGAGTTACGGAATGGCACTATTCTGACTCTATTATCTTTCCTCTTTTGTTTACTGGTTGGAACATTGCTATAAAAAAGAAATTTGTTTCACCATATATACAAATATCAAATCATTATCTTGTGCACCTGAAACTAATATAATGTTATATTTCAATTATTTCTCAATTAAAAAAAAGAAATTCTCTCTCGTTAACTATTTGATACTCTGGTATAGAGTACTGTACACGCTTCTTTTCCTGTATTCACCACTTTTCCCTAGCATCCTTAGTAGCATCCCAAGTTGGCTACTGAGGTTTTTTTATTTTTTACATGGCATTGTGAACTCATGGATTTAAACATATTAGCTGTGTTTTAATTCATTGCAGTCATTATTCTTTTTTCATTTTTTGTTTGTTTGTTGTTTTTCTGCAGTTAGTATTCTTAGGCTCAGGTTGCCCCATCTTTGGCCAGTAAGAGCTTTTTCAGATTAGCTTCTGAATCTGTTTGACATTTCCCTTACACATTTTGATAGCTCTATTGCTTTCTGATATGACAAAATCTTGCAGGATTATCTTCGAAGATTCTTGCCCCAGACCTGGAATCTGCCATTTCTCCAAGGAGCCCTGGTTCCTTTCAGTGGGAAATGATATTTGGGGAGTTCTTTATAACTAAGTCATTGTATTCATTTATGATGAGTGACTTATTTTGGAAATTGAAGAAATTGATTAAGTTGATGAAAATGAATATTTCTTATCATTGGAGAGAAAAGAAATTGGTGTTAATTGAAAGACTCAATTTCCAAAGCTCTAGGAGCATAGAACAAGCTTTGCATCCTTTGCCAAAATTCTGGTCACATTTGGACCCTACTATATGCCTGGAGTATTGGTGTTAACATTTTGGGGTTACAGGTGTCCTAGTACTTGGAATTTTTTCAATAAATCATTTCATAAGCCTTCACTAGATTCCCAGTGTGTGCCAAACTCTGTGCCAGGTGCTGGGGATGAAAAATTTAAAAAGGCGTTATTCTTGACCTCTAGGAGGATAGTTTAGCTGAATCTAGTAGTACCTCACATTAACATGGCATTTTAAACTTCACAGTTCATTTTCTCGTACATTATCTCATTTAATCCTTATGACAACACTGTGAAGCAGATAATAGTTTTACCATTTTAGAATTTGAAGTTCAGAAAGGTTAATTTGCCTAACATCATACAACAGATTAAGATTACATCCCTTACTTTTTAATCCCAGGATTCTTTCTGACATACTATATGAAGGTATTATTCATGTTTTTATTTTAACAGAATACAGTTAAAAAAAGATGGACTGGTTCAACTAGGGAAAATAAGCATTTTCTTCTTCCCTCCCCAACAGGATGTAATCGACACAGCATGTGAAGTCCTGGCAGACCCTTCTCTTCCAGAACTGTTCTGGGGAACAGTAAGTATGTCAGAGGGAGCCATGCTATGGTATTCTCTGTAGCAGAAGAATTTATTAAACACTTACGTTGTGGTAGGTCTTATACTAAGCTTTTAAGTCTATTTTCTCATATAATCTATACAAAAATCTATGGATTGGGTAGTATTATTATCATCACCATTTTGCGTGTGAGGAAATGTGATGCTCGGAGATGTGAAGTGATTTGCCCAAGCTAGTCACAACTAGACAATCAAGATCAAGATCTAGTTCTGTCTGACTTGAGTCCCTAGTCCACATTATTAACCAGTGTGTTGTCTCTCCTACCCATCAACTCTTTTTTTACATTGAGAGTCTCAGGCACCAGTAGTGCTATAACTCCTAAACGTACCACTGGGCGATTGTAATTGTGTCTTAAGAAATTTCAGAATATTGTAACAGGTTTAGAGTAAGAATATGGCTTTGGAGAGAACAGTTTCTCACCAGTACTTAGTCTTACCATTAACGGCCTCAAGCCTCAAGGTCCAGCTGATGAATAAATGTTTTCCCTTAAACTGTGGCCTGACTGATTTGCCTGTATATCTTATCCTCTTTTTCTTGAGATGCTATCCAGTCTTACAGAATCAGTGTTCCAGGGAGAAGCCGGTGGGAAACAAAATTCAGATTGAGGATATGTTGCTCGTGTGTGTGGTGCTATCTGCTGACATGTTGTGGGTGCTTTTCACGTTAGTGGAAACAGGTCATGCACAGGTGAATGGTGTTTTCCTATGGAGAGGACGGCAGAGGTCACTGGAGGCAGCAATAGTCTCTCCTCAGGTCCTGACTCAATCAGTTGTTGATAGCCTTTTTCAGTGGAAACGTGGAAGTCTTAAATTATTAGAGAGGAATGATGTCTACCTAAAGGAAAGGATTAATTTTACTTTCCCTTATGATTGCTGGGCAGTTCAGAGATGTGTTAATCCATGGATAATGTGAAGGTCGGTGACTTCTACCCTTCCATCATAGGAGCCAACCTCTGGTCTTGGGATCATTCTGGACAGTGTATGTGGAATGTTTCCCCATCTCCTCTCCCCACTCCTGCAATTGCTACAAGCCCTCGTATCAGGGAAGTCTACTGCCAAGAAGGTAGGTTGTTCAGTTAGATGCCTAAATAGAGTAGATGTTTTTTAGGATCCTTTTTGCTTTCCACATTGAAATTTCATTGCCATGGCAAGAATTAGTCTGAGGTTGAATGAAAAATGCCAAAGATGGTGCATCAGTTCTATAAAGTTAAATTTAAATCTTTTTATTAAGTACCTGTTGTAGGTATTGTGGGAGTGAGACAAAATGTGAAGTCCCTTAGTATCTAGATGGAAGAGAGTAAGGGGTCTAAGAAATAAGTAATAAAGCCAGGTGGTATGTAACTAATGTCATCTGAGTGGTAAAGACCATACTGTTCAGGAGAGGCAACTCTCTGTGGAGTGAGGGGGCCTTGACTTGGGTGTTAAAGAATAATAAGGATTTGACAAGGAGTGCAGGGGCAAGTCTAAGAAAAGTCACAGGGATGGGTTTGTAAGAAGTTTGAGAGTCAGCACAGTCTGGCTGGCCACACAGTCTGGCTAAAAGAGCAGAAAAGCAGATGGGAAAGACCCCTTAAATGTCCCCCTGGTAAATGTGTGGCTGAGTTTTTTTTCTGTGTGTTGGCAGGTGTATAGTTTCTTGGATAAGATGTCTTTCTACAATGAACTTTATAAGCACAAGCCCCATGATGTGATCTCCCATGAAGATGGAACTCTCTGGCGGAGGCAAACACCCAAACTTCTTTACCCTCTTGGTAAGATAGGCAGACCCTGGTTCAGTTGTCTCTTTTCCATGGCCTCTGTGTGGACCTTACTGCTGGTTTAATATTTCACATGGGTGCCTTTAAAGCAGGTCCTTCTCCTCTCCACTGTGCTTGTTGATTTGCTGATAAATTATTAGTTAGTTTCTCACTTTTTTCCATCATTAGATTGTTTTACTTCAAAAATAATGCATGTTCATTATAACAAGGGAAACAATGCAGAGATACATTTTAAAAAGCTAATCTCTCTTCAGACCTGTCTCCATCAGATGATTAACGTTAAGAGTTTGGTGTGTGTCCTTTTGCACATTTCTGTGTTCTCTCACAAATTCATTCTGCGAACTGATTTTATTACATGTGGATCTGACTCATTCTTTTTAGTAACTATGTAATTATTCTTGATGTCCCATATTTTTTTATCTTTTCCCTTCCAGAGGACATTTAGGCTGTGTCAGGTTTTTGCCACTATAAACAGTGCTGCTTTGGGGACATATACCTTTATATACTAGTGCTTTTATTTTTAGTATATAGAATCCCCAAAGTGGGATTGTGGGTAAAAGGGTATATACAATAAAATTTTTAAATGCATGTCCACTGACGGATGAAATGGATTTTAAAAAATGTGGTATATATAAGTGAGACATCAAGTCTTCCTAAGAGCCAAAATGTGGAATATTATTCAGCCTGAAAGAGAACAGGAATTCTGACACATGCTATAACACAGGTGAACCTTGAAGGCATGATGCTAAATGAAATAAGACTGTCCCAAAAGAACAAACACTGTTCCACTCATATGAGGTACTTAGAGTAGTCAGATTTACAGAGACAGAAAGTAGAATGGTGGTCACAGGGGCTGAGGGATGGGGCAATGGAGAATTATTGGTTAATGGGTATAGAATTTCAGTCTTGCAAGATGAAAACAGTTCTTTGGGTGGATGGTAGTGATGGTCGCATTACCATGTGAATGTACTTAACGCCACTGGACTGAACACTTAAAAATGGTTAAAATGGTATATTTTATGTATTTTTTTACCACAATTTTAAAAAAAATAATAAAAAGTTTTGAATGGTAATGTCAAATTAAGTTGTAGAAAAATGTTGTAGCAATTTCCTTTCCTACTGGCAGTGTCTAAGAGTAACAGCCTTACTGTCCTAATCTCGGCATCATTACCGACTTACCCAGTCACCCAGGCACCTACTGTCCCATAAGGTGGTCTTCTTATAGTCATCATTTGAGTGGAGAACCACTCTGCACTCAGCTGTTTTTCAGACACATGGAAAGAGTCACTTCCCCAATGACAAGAGAGGGGTTTTGTTTTTCTTTTTCTTTTTAATGGAAAAAGCTGTAGCAGTGTTGGATACTAGGAATAGAAACTATGCATCTCTGTGTGATTAAATATTGCTGTCTGTAATAGCAATCACCTCTTCCTATTAGACTAATTTCTCTCTCTCCCTTCCTTAGGGGGTCAGACCAACCTTCGCATACCTCAAGGCACTGTGGGCCAAGTAATGTTGGACGATAGGGCCTACCTGGTACGCTGGGAATACTCTTATAGCAGCTGGACCCTCTTCACCTGTGAGATTGAAATGCTGCTTCATGTTGTTTCCACTGCAGGTGAGGTCAGCTTTGGGAGACATCTCTGTGGGAAGAAAAATGGACATGCTTAGAGGATTTGGAAGATAGAGAATTTCAAGATAAGATTCAGAACCTTCCAGACTGTGATTAGCATAATTTGTTCATCTGGGTCTCAGAGACTGTTCAGTGATCTTTTTTTTTTTGGCTGCGTTGGGTCTTCGCTGCTGTGCGCGGGCCCTCTCCAGCTGCGGCGAGCGGGGGCCACTCCTCGCTGCGGTGCGCAGGCTTCTCATTGCGGTGGCCTCTCCCGCTGCGGAGCACGGGCTCCAGGCACGCAGGCTTCAGCAGTTGCAGCACTCAGGCTTAGTAGTTGTGGCTTGCGGGCTCCAGAGCACAAGCTCAGCAGCTGTGGCGCATGGGCCCAGTCGCTCCACGGCATGTGGGATCCTTCTGGACCAGGGCTTGAACCCGCGTCCCCTGCATTGGCAGGTGGACTCCCAACCACTGCGCCACCAGGGAAGTCCCTGTTCAGTGATCTTAAAGGAATTGTTTTCATTGAGATCACAAGCTTCCTTCCCCCTCAGATGTGATTCAGCACTGCCAGCGGGTCAGACCCATCATTGATCTGGTCCATAAGGTCATCAGTACAGACCTGTCGATAGCAGACTGTCTCCTGCCCATCACGTCCCGCATCTACATGCTGCTGCAGCGGTCAGTATCTGGTAACTCCACTGGGCTAAAGTCCGCACATGTTCCACTGTGGACAGCCCTGGTATGGTATCTATCCCCAGCTGAGGGCTTTCCTGTTTTCACATCCCTGCTGCCAGGAGGGATTTGGGAAGAGAGAACTGGAAAATATTTGTGATGGAACAAGTCGTATTATTCATTTTACTGAGTACAGTGCACTGTTCTCCAACCAGGTTAACGACCGTGATCTCCCGGCCTGTGGATGTCATTGCTTCTTGTGTCAATTGCTTGACCGTTCTGGCTGCCCGGAACCCAGCAAAGGTGAGACACCAAGTCTTCCTAACAGCCGGAAAATGTCACGCTTGGTGTATACCTGAAGACACATGGACATTTGACTCTTCTTTTCCCTTCTCAGGTCTGGACTGATCTTCGTCACACAGGCTTTTTACCTTTCGTGGCCCACCAGGTCTCCAACATGAGTCAGATGATTAGGTGAGCCAGGTCTTAGGGATTAGAGTATATTCCCTGGGAGTACCATATACATTTCAGATCTAAACTAGCTTCGTTAGTTTTAAAGATGCTTCTCTGCCCGTTTGCTCCTTGTCTGTTCAGCCCTCTCACCGGAAATGAGTGAGGGCAAGGCAAAAGAGGTGATGGGACTTGGGGCACAGAGGCTGCTTTCCTCTTAGGCCAGCACTGATGGTTCACAGTCTTCAAAGCCTGAGAGAGAGAGACAGAGAGAGAAAGAGGTATTTCTCATTCACCTTAGGTACGTGGGAGTTAACTTTCCAGTCTAGAGAGTCCAGAGGTTTCTGGATCCAGAGGCTCAACTTCCCCTTTTTAAGCCATAGTCACTCTGTACTTTTCCTTGATTCATGGCCACTCGAGCTTGCCTGGTAGACCAGTTATTAATACACAGGCTCCATCTTACTACCTGAACATTCTCTCCTTGCTTTCTTTTGCTTACAAGACGAGGATGTTTTCCTCATGTTTATTTGATTTTTCACTTTTGAGGTTGTATATCAATAAAGTCTTGAATGCTCACCCTGGGTATTAAATAGCCTAGATTTGATTAATTCCTTTGCAGAGCTTTCCTATTTTATGCCCAAGCCATCTAAATAATAAGAAGAATGCTCTGTGATTATAATTTTTTGAAACCTTTTTTTCCCTCTGCCTCTCTGTCTTTTCCCAGTGCCGAGGGGATGAATGCTGGAGGGTATGGAAACCTCTTGATGAATAGTGAACAGCCCCAGGGCGAGTATGGAGTCACTGTTGCCTTTCTGCGCTTGATCACCACTCTTGTCAAGGTAAAATCTAATCAGATAGAAGCATCTGAAATAGTTTCCCTGCCCCCAGCTACCGGAGTCATTTTGTTTGCAGCTAGACCAGTTGTCCTGAGGTTATGGTGATGACAGTTTCTGTGTATTGAGTATTTATTGTGTGCCAGATTCTATAGTAGATGCTTTTATCTATGTTAACTTATTTAATACTCAGAGGCTGTATGGTATAATGCAGCAACTCTCAAGCTATTTTGACAGAGCCCAGGGTAATATGTACACATTACATCATATCCCAGGATACACATTGTATGTTTACTTCTAAAGCAGAGTTTCACAGTACAACACTACTCTTACTATGCAAGATGCACTCAGATGTTTTCTAATAAGTTATCTCACAATCCACTAATGGGTCACAGCTCTCTTTGAAAAATACTTGTGTAGCATAGATTTTGGAGTCAGAATTAGGTTTACATTTCAGGTTGACCACTTACTAGCTGCATGACCTTGGGCAAGTACTGAATTTCTTAGAACCTCTCTAAACTGGGATGATAAATATCTCTGCCTCATGGAGTTGTTGAGAGGGCCACACATGAAAAATACTCAGCACACTTCCTGCCTGCAGGAGCCAGTCAATCAGTGAATGCTTAAAAAGATAGAAACAATCCTATGTACAGGTAGGGATATAGATATTGATGTTTATATAAGGAAGCCCCGTTTTTAAGATAAGGAAGCTGTTGGTAACAAGTAATATTAGGACAAAGAATTTGGAGTGTCAGATCTCGTTTCTGATAGCCGAGTGATGGGGTAGAGGTTGGGAGTGGTTGGTGATCATGGCAGTGAAACTGGCATTCTCCATCATCAACAGTCCTATATCCTCTGTGTTTAAGATAGACCTCTCTTCTACTCAGATTTAGCCTTCATCCCTCTCTTTCCTGTAGGTGCCTTTTGTGACATTGTCAAATTGTCTTTTTAGTCCCTTTCTCTGTTCTAGAGAAACCTACAACTTGGGTTCAGTTGAACTAGAGTATTCTGATGTTTCTTTTTTTTTTTCTACTGATGGCTAAGGTTTGCCCAGATTTCCTCTGGACCTATGGTTTTGGAATTAAATCTCTAGTGACAAAATGACTTATCTTTAAGTGGCATAAACCCTTACAGCATGGTTTCTTGTAGGGGCAGCTTGGTAGTACCCAGAGCCAAGGGCTGGTGCCCTGTGTCATGTTTGTGCTGAAGGAGATGCTGCCAAGTTACCACAAGTGGCGGTACAACTCCCATGGAGTGAGAGAACAGATTGGTAAGGAAAGCATGGGCAGGGAGGATGGGAGGAATTGCTGGTTCCCTGGATTTTTCTCTCGTTCTTGGGATAAGGTTCATCACACAAGGCCGCGTCATTCCTCTGTCTTTTCTGGAGTCCAGGTTGCCTGATCCTGGAGCTGATTCATGCAATACTGAACCTGTGTCATGAAACAGACCTGCACAGCAGGTAGGAGGCGGGTGATTGCTAGCGCTCGGTACTCTCGGATGCTGCCAGTCCGCAAGGGAAGACACAGGCTTCTGCTGTGCAGAGCTAGCTCATTCTTCCAGAGTACTCAACTTGGTTAGGCTCAGAGCTCAGTGCTCCTGGGTTCTGACTTGCTTTCCACCAGGCTGTTTCTCCTTTCTCCCTATGAAGAGAGAAGAGCAAATGAAATGGGAACAAGGTTGTTCCCAGTGAAATTGTACACACACACACACACACACACACAGAGACCTTTTTTATGACCTTTACAAAAATTATGCATGTTCATAGGGAAACAGGACTATTAACAAGTTAATGTGTATCTTCTAGGTTTTTTCCTCTGCTTGTACTAACTCTGTACCTTTTATTTCCATGCCACTACATATAGATCTGTCTTGTTTTAATGGTTCCATGCATTCCATTGTATGGATTAATTATGATTCATTTCAGTAAGCATATCCATTAATTGATGGACATTTAGGTTGTTTCTCAGGGTCTATTTAAGGAAAGGAATCAGAGTGGCTTCCTCTGGCAGCGAGAGCTGATCTGTATCACTAATGTCCAATTGTTTAGGTTTGGACAATACCCTTTCCTTCCAGTAGTAAATTTGGCAGCTCCCCGGTAACTCAGAACACGTCTGTCTTCCAGTCATACCCCGAGTCTGCAGTCTCTCTGCATCTGCAGCCTGGCCTATACAGAAGCAGGACAGACTGTGGTCAATGTCATGGGCATCGGCGTGGACACCATCGACATGGTGATGGCTGCTCAGCCCCGCAGGTAGGCCTCCCTTGCCGCCTTCCACCGTTTATCTTTATTGTGCCTGCATGTTGTAAGAACTTCAGCATAAGAAAGACAACCTTGTTCTTCCTAGGGCATAGCCTTTGTATAACCTAGTGGCTGCTCTGTAGACTGGCACATAGCAAAGGGAGTTGATTGCTCCTCCTCTCTCCTAGTTTGGACTGGGGCCTCTAAAAGAAGCTGTTGAACTCTGGGATTATTGTTGGAATCTAATTCATGAGAGCACATATATTGCGAATGAAGTCATGTTGTCTGAATCAACTTTGGTTTCCATTTGGCACCCTAGTGATGGGGCAGAGGGCCAAGGGCAGGGCCAGCTGCTGATCAAGACGGTGAAACTGGCATTCTCTGTCACCAACAATGTTATTCGGCTGAAACCTCCTTCTAATGTGGTGTCCCCCCTGGAACAGGCTCTCACACAACATGGTATGTAATTTTCTTCCACTCAGCAGCATTTCTGCCCATAAGTACATACTTCAGGCTGTGTTTTTAGAGGTCAACAATATTTTCTGATGAACTCTTTGAGGAAATTTGGGGATGATCACCAGTTCCCATCCTGGACTTAGAAATAAGAAGACTGTATCATACTTCATCTCTGCCTCCTATTGATGACAGAATAATAGTAAAGAACACATGTTCAAGTTAGACTGTCTAGGTTCAAATTCTGACTTCAACCAGCTTTGACCTTGGGCACATAATTAAACAACTCTGCTTCAGATTTCTCATCTGTGAAGTGGGGATAATAGCAGTATCTACCTTATGAGATTATAATGAAGATTAAATTACTACTTATAAAACCTGGTACCTGTTTAGTATTGACTGTTATTACTCTTTGACCTTAAACTACTCATTTAATCTCTTTGGGACCCAGTTTCCTCATTTTCAAGTAGACGTTTGGGTAACGTCGACGACCTTTTTCGAGCTGTATCATTTTGGGATTTTTAGCATTTCAGTGCCATGCTTTAATGTGATGGTACTTTAATGTGATGTGGTTAGGTTTTCCTAACCTATTTGTTAAAAGGCTGTTTTCTTAAAAACGTATCTTTTTCTGCTCTTTTTTTTTTTTTTTTGATTTATTTAATCTATTTTTTTTTTATTTTTGGCTGCGTTGGGTCTTCGTTGCTGTGCGCGGGCTTTCTCTCTTTGCGGCGAGTGGGGGCTACTCTTCGTTGCAGTGCGCGGGCTTCTCACTGAGGTGGCTTCTCTTGTTGCAAAGCACCGGCTCTAGGCGCGTGGGCTTCAGTAGTTGTGGCTCGCGGGCTTCAGTAGTTGTAGCTCACAGACTCTAGAGCGCAGGCTCAGTAGTTGTGACACACGGGCTTAGTTGCTCCACGGCATGTAGGATCTTCCTGGACCAGGGCTCGAACGCGTGTCCCCTGCATTGGCAGGCAGGTTCTTAACCACTGCGCCACCAGGGAAGTCCCTCTTTTTCTGCTCTTAATGAATTGGATTGAGCTGTTTACCCCCAATCCTGCCTGTCCCCTTGGCTACTGAAAAACGAGAATGATACAGCCACCTAGATTTGCTCTGGCCCTCCAAGTACTTGAGAGTAAATTCCCTCACATATATGAGCCTTTTTGAACAGAAGGCTCTCTTAAGAGCTTGAATCAGGCATGCTTTGGTGTCTAAACTGTTTCCTGTACTTCTTCAGGTGCCCATGGGAACAACCTTATTGCTGTTCTTGCCAAATACATCTACCACAAACACGACCCTGCTTTGCCACGTCTTGCCATCCAGCTACTGAAACGTCTGGCCACGGTAAGATCCCACCTAACGAGTCAAAGCCCCAGAAAACTGACTTTGTGCTTGAGACCACTCTTGCTTTCTCCCAAGAGAAGTAGCTAACTTGGACTTTTAAAGTGATGTAGCCATAAAGACACACACGCACACAAATTGTCTTATGAGAGGTTTTTTTTTTCCCTGTTTATAAAAGACATACAAATTCATTTAAACATGTTTATTTAAAAGTTACAGATAAATGTAACATAGAAAGTTAAGGTAGCCTATGATCTCCTCATTCCAAGAATTCCTATGAGCAGGTTGGTACGCATTGCTCCAGATTTCTTTTTATCTGTGCTTATATATTAAGGGATGTTTGGTGTGAGCTTTTGTTCTTTCCAAAAGTAGAATTCCACGATACATACTGTTTTGTGTCTAGCTTTCTTCACTTAACACGATATCCTGCAGTCTTGCCGTGTGGGCACATTTGGAGCTACTTCATTCTCTAATGCTTGCACGGCATGCCATAGAATGGATGCATCCTAATTTATTTGGGCTATTTTTTGTCTTAGTGTTAAACAGTGCTGTAGTGAACATTCTTATCCATAGAACTCTGTAAACTTTTGTTTACAGTTCCTAAGAATTAGATAGATATCAATGGACATTTTAATTTTTATTAGAAATTTTGGAATTACCCTCCAAAAAGGATTGTAACAGTTTATGCTCCTAAAACCCAAGTCTTGTATCCTTGCCACAGTGGCTTCATCAGTTTTTTAATCTTTGCTAATCTAATAGACAAATCAATATCTTTTTTTTAACTTTGTATTTATTTAACCATGAGAGAGGTTATGCATCTTTTTATGTTGATTACTATTTCTTCTGGGAATCGTTGGGCATCTTTTGCTGTAGTTTGGAATGATGTCTCTTTTGACCCAGAGCTATCCATCTGAATGTTTCCCTTTCTGGCATTTTCCAAGAGTTGTTCAGCACCTTTCTTCAGGAGTCTGTTGAGGTTTCTCTGGAGGTAGAGCTCTAAGCCTGTGTGTCCCGGTCTCCACCAGGTGGCCCCAATGTCAGTATACGCCTGCCTGGGCAATGATGCGGCTGCCATCCGTGATGCCTTCCTCACCCGACTGCAGAGCAAGATTGAGGACATGCGCATCAAAGTCATGATTCTGGAGTTCCTCACAGTTGCCGTAGAGACGCAGCCAGGCCTCATTGAACTGTTTCTGAATCTGGAGGTGAAGGATGGTAGTGATGGCTCCAAGGTGAGCCTGCACCCGGGATGAAGCTGGGAGACAGCTCCCTGGGAGGTGGGTGCTGGACTCTGTGGGTCCAGTTGATGGCAGAAGCGGTGGGGCTGAACTCTCGCCTGCCCCTCTTGCAGGAATTCAGCCTTGGGGTGTGGAGCTGTCTCCATGTGGTGCTGGGGCTGATTGATTCCCAGCAGCAGGATCGCTACTGGTGCCCACCACTGCTGCACCGTGCAGCCATTGCCTTTCTGCATGCCCTGTGGCAGGACCGTCGGGACAGTGCCATGCTGGTCCTCAGAACCAAGTGAGTCTGTCTCCAGGAGTTACTTAACCTCCAGAGCTCATGTCCTTGTCTGTAAGGTGGGGTAACAATCATTCTGAGAGATTTGTTGTGACAGGTCCCTGGGCACATGCATAAAAGTGCTTAGTGCCTGGGTCAGTGTGTGGGAGTTTATTCTCTTTTTAAAGCTGCCACCAGCAGGCGTAACCTTTACTCTGATGTGTTTACCTTAGAGTTTCCACCTTTTGCATTTCTGCCTTTTGCCAACCCCCCAAAACCATCGTTCGTGAGAAACGGTAGATTCAGATGAGAGTGGGTCACTCAAGCCATTGGACTGAGTGGAGCACCCTCTTCTCTTGGAGCCTGTTTTGTCCATGGAGCCCTTGATGTTTATGTAGGAGCAAGCGGCCCACGCAGCAGATGTTAGGGTTGTGGGAGCGATAAAATGTGGAGAAGTAACCACCAAGGGGAGGTGGAGAGAGGAGAAGGGACCGGGTAAGAGAACATGTGATTGCCAACATGTATTCTCTTTTTAGACCCAAGTTCTGGGAGAATTTAACCAGTCCACTGTTTGGAACCCTTTCTCCTCCCTCAGAAACATCCGAGGTGAGCAGTGGTGGAGGGAGGGACGGTGACTGAAAGTCCCTGGGAGTCAAGGCTGGGCTGTGAGACTGAGCTGTGGAAAGTGACTCCTCCCCTAATTAAACAACCAGAATGTTTTCTTCACTAGAAACTTCTCTCTCAGAGAAGTGCTTGCCTCCTCTCCCTTTGCTGTCTTGCTCTGGGAAGGAGAGTGGCATGCCCTGCTCTGTGTTGCTGGCTCTGTGGTCTCCACTCACTTGGAGACACTGTGGACCTGACGCTTCTGCTCTTGCAAGTTAGATGCCCACTCACATTCGACAGGGAATGTGCTTTCTCGTTTTCTAGTGTCGGGTCCCTGCTCTGTTCCCTTGTGGGAGGGCGGAGCACCAGGGGAGAGGTTCTCATGATTCTCTGCTCTCCCCCTCCACAGCCCAGCATCCTGGAAACCTGTGCCCTAATCATGAAGATAATTTGCTTGGAGATATACTATGTAGTTAAGTGAGTCCTTTCCCCTTTTGAGATTTTAATTAGAGGTTTGTGGCGGGGGGACCATGGTAGTCTATGGCTGAGGGCACGGCTTTATGAGCCAAGGCAGAGGAGAGAGCTAGTTTGGAGCCATTTATGGAGGGCCACTGGTCTGTGTCCCTGGCCAGTCCATTGATGGCATTTATGATTATCGGAAAGAGTTACTGTGAAGCCAACTCCATGTGCTCGGGATTTTATGGAGGAGGAATCCTAGAAAAGGCCTCAGCCTAACCCATTATATTGAGCAAGAAGTGTGAGCCCCACACATCAGAGCTGATCGGGAGCCGTCTGCTTTTAAGCCCATGTGAGGTGGTTTTCTCTGCCTCAGCAACAGTCTGTGCCCATCACATTCCCATCTGCTTTTAAAACCTAACTGTAGGTTTTGTTTTTTCTTGACACCATAGGGGCTCATTAGACCAATCTTTAAAAGATACACTCGAGAAATTTTCCAGTGAGAAACGCTTTGCCTACTGGTCAGGGTATGTCAAGTCCTTGGCAGTTCACACGGCTGACACAGGGGGCAGCAGCTGCACCTCCCTGGTAGAGTATCAGATGCTGGTCTCCGCCTGGAGGATGTTTCTCATCATCGCCACCAGTCACGTAAGAACCTCCTGGGGTGCGGTTTTCACTTTGGTATCCTAGCAACGATATGCTGGGATGCCTAGCAGATAGAGCCCCTTGGGATGAAGAATGAATCAGGGTTTTTCTCTGAGAGCTGAAATGTAACAGGTTCTGTGCCAAATATGGGGTGTTTGAGGGCTTTGGGGCAAACAAGAGACCCTTAAAGAGAGTGCAGAGAAGTCATTTTAACTCCCTTCAGACATTCATAAAACCCTCCTATAGCCACCTTTGCGGCCCTGGATAGGTCCAGGGGCTCCCTTCGTTCATCCACCTCTTGTGCACATGGATAGTTGGCCTTCTCACGCTGTGTGCCCTGTGGACGCTAGGTACATATTTGTTGACTAGTCAGCAGGTAGCTGCAACGACTGCAGCAGCACCCTCTCTAGGGAACAGTTGGTTTTCATTGGTTCTAGAAACGGCATTTCCTGGTCTTCTTAGAAAAAGAACAGAGACCGTTGTGTCTGCAACGTGTGTCTACAGAGCATTGGTTTTTAGAGAGAGAGTTAACGTTTGGGAAGAATTTGCATTTTTCCTTGGCTTTTGTGTGTGCGCGCGCGCGCGCGCGCGCACGCGCTTTGACAACACCATGCTATGGAGTAAGGACTTGATATTGACCTATTTTGCCTTAGGGAATCCAGATTACTATCTTGATTTCATTACTAACTTCAGCTTAATAGATGCCCTTTGTTCCAGGCACACTCTTACATCTTCCATGACTTGTTCCCTAGTGCCAGACTGCCCACAGCCTTGGAGCTTGGCTGTGACAGAGTGGTTTTGGACCCCTGAGACTACAGACACAACAAAAGGCTCAACCATCTTGGGGGAATGATTGATTCCCCAGGCAGTAATTTGTGTGTCACCTGCCTTTTAGGTCCTACCTGGGCAGCAGTTCTTGAATTGCAGCTCTGAAAATCCCACCATCCTCTTTTCCCCTAGGGAACCTATCTGGTTTAGTCCAGGACATTGATCATTCATTCATTTAATGGATAGTAATGGAATGCTTACTGTGTGCCAGGCGCTGGGATGCAGCAGTGAATAAGGCAAATACGGTCTTTGATCTCATGGAAGGTGGCCCATGAGAGAGGCAAATTGTGAACAAAGAAATATAGTTTGGGATTGTGGTAGTTCACTAGGAAGGAAATAACCAAGATGCTGTGGTAGGGCTTCCCTGGTGGTGCAGTGGTTAAGAATCCACCTGCCAATGCAGGGGACACAGGTTCGAGCCACGGTCCGGGAAGGTCCCACATGCTGCGGAGCAACTAAGGCCATGTGCCATAACTACTGAGACTGCGCTCTAGAGCCCGCGAGCCACAACTACTGAGCCCACATGCCACAACTACTAAAGCCCAGGCACCTAGAGTCTGTGCACCTAGAGCCCGTGCTCCGCATCGAGAGAAGCCACCTCAATGAGAAGCCCGCACACCGCAACAAAGAGTAGCCCCCACTCACCGCAACTAGAGAAAGACCCCACAGAGCAACGAAGACCCAATGCAGCCAAAAAAAAAAAAAAAAAAAAAAAATATATATATATATATATATACATATATATAAAAAAGATGCTATGATAGCAACTGCTAAACGAGGATAGGAGTGGTCGGGAGGCCCTCTCTGAGGAGGTGCTGTCCACAATGAGGCCTGAGTGTGTGAGAAACCTTCCAGAGGGTGCTCTAGGCAGTCAGAGTCACAGATGCAGGGGTCCAGAAGTGGGAAGAGCTCGGCCTATTCACGGAGGAGGAAGGAGGCCTGTAGGGCTGGAGTCGAGTGAGCAGAACGGGGATGATACCAAAATCAGGCGGACCAGATCCTAAGGGGCTCCCAGGCCTTGTAGAGGAGTTTGTGTTTCTAGATGGGTTCCACTGGGAAGCCTGGAAGGCTTGGTTCTGACCATGGCTAAGGTAGACAAACAGCAGGGCCCTCAAGCCCCATTTTAATCAGGGAAATTTTCCTGACGTTTTTTTCCTGTTCCTTTGCAGGCGGAGATAATGCACCTGACCGACTCTGCAGTGCGTCACCAGCTCTTTCTTGACGTGCTCGATGGGACCAAGGCGTTAGTAAGTGTGTCTGGGAGATTTCCCATTCCTCCCAGGGAGAAGGTCTCCGAGGTCAAATAGCTGCTCACAAGCCTGCAGCCGCAAGAGTGGTCAGGTCAAAGGGCTCAAGTGGCCTGGGAGGCCCGAGGCTGCAGTGGGAGGCAGAGGCCTGCTGCCTCCGTGCCAACCCCTGGCCTATTCCCCGTGACCCACCCCTGTGAGCTCGCTGCTGGGAAAGAAAGGCCTGAGGCTGAAGGTGCCTGTGGATGGAGCTCACGTCTTCCCACCTCGTCAGCTCATAGGAAGCCTGATGTTAACTGTGTGCCGTCTCCCCTCAGCTCCTAGTCCCCGCCTCCGTGAACTGCCTCCGCCTGGGCTCCATGATGTGCACGCTGCTGCTTATTCTTCTCCGGCAGTGGAAGAGGTGAGCCCTGTGCCAGGAGGGGCGGCCTGTCCCATCCTCTTCACTGCCGCTTGCCTTACCCTTCCCGAAGGGGAGGAAGTGGGTGTGAAATGGGCTGGCCTCCCCTCGTGGGGAGCGGGACTCAGGCAGACGCCTGACGTGAGGCTCACTGCTCCGCGGGCATCCTGAGGGGGCGCAGGGCAGTGTGTGGCCTTTCTCTGAGGTGTGTTCTCCCCACCCTCTCCTCTCCATGTTGCTTCTAGTGAGTTAGGTTCTGTGGATGAAATCCTCAGACCCTTGACGGAGATCCTGGAGGGAGTGTTGCAGGCAGACCAGCAACTCATGGAGAAGACGAAGGCCAAGGTGTTCTCAGCGTTTATCACGGTGCTGCAGATGAAGGAGATGAGAGGTGAGGGGCAGACAGGAGCCAGTGGAGCGGTCTCCCGGCCCCTGTGCCAGCCAGCCTGGACAGGGCTTCCTCCACTTCAGAGCCAGACGTTTCTCCTGTGAGGCTTGAGTTTTTGGTCTCGGAACTCTTATCTTCAGGAAAACTCTTTTTCTCCTCCCCTCCCGTGGGACAGATGCCTTGGTGAGCATGACAGTGTCCCCTCCCATCTGCTTTGCAGTGAGTGACATCCCCCAGTACTCCCAGCTGGTGCTGAACGTCTGTGAGACCCTCCAAGAAGAGGTGATTGCACTCTTCGACCAGACCCGCCACAGTCTGGCATCAGGCAGTGCCACAGAGGACAAGGACAGCATGGAAACTGACGACTGCTCCCGGCCCCGGCACAAGGACCAGCGGGATGGGGTGAGGGGGCACCCTGTCTGTCCTTCCCACACGCATCCACAGATATGAACTGCTGCCTTCTCTGTGCCAGGCCCCGAGGGTGATTAGTGACCAAGACAGCCACAGCCTGATGGGGAAAGTTAATAAATCAGACTGTGCAGAGATGTGTCAGAATTCCATCATGGCAAGTCCTGTAGGGGTGAAACAGGGAGAATGTGCAGCATGGAGTTCTCACATCATCTAGGGATTCAGAGAGAAAGCGCCCTTTCAGCAGTGACTTAAAGAACTGGTAGAGCCGCGCAGGCCACAGGAGCAGGGGAGCTTCGGGCAGCGAGGACAGCGTGTAGTGAGCTGTGGGTAACAGTCATCTGGTGTGAGCCAAGATGAAGTGAGGCCTGGAGAGCTGGGGGCTAGATGACCAGCAACCTTGTCAGGGTCTTTGGTCTGGGTCCTAAGTGAAATAGGAAACGATTTAAGGATTTTTTTTTTTTTTTTTTAATAGCTACTTTTATTTTTATTTATTTATTTATTTTTGGCTGTGCTGGGTCTTCGGTTCGTGCGAGGGATTTCTCTAGTTGCGGCAAGTGGGGGCCACTCTTCATCGCGGTGCGGGGACCGCTCTTCATCGCGGTGCGCAGGCCTTTCACTATCGCGGCCCCTCCCGTTGCGGGGCACAGGCTCCAGACGCGCAGGCTCAGTAGTTGAGGCTCACGGGCCCAGCCGCTCCGTGGCATGTGGGATCTTCCCAGACCAGGGCTCGAACCCGTGTCCCCTGCATTAGCAGGCAGATTCTCAACCACTGCGCCACCAGGGAAGCCCCGATTTAAGGATTTTAAGCAAGGGAGAGAAAAGATGAGATTTGTACTTTAGAAAGTGTGCTGGATGTAGTACAGAACAATATTTCAAACTGTGGGTCAGGACCTATAAATGGGTCTTGAGCTCATTTGGTTACAACCAGCATTTTAAAAATGAAGTAGGATAAAACGTAAACGAAAATATCAGTGTGCTTTGCAGGAGGTAAGGGTAGGTTTAATGCAAACATGTAAGTATGCCTATACTGGAGCGCAGTGTAAAACGTATTATTACTTTGGGTGGCTTGTGGTCAACAGTAAGTGTGAAAAGCCACTGGGATGAAGAATGGAGCAGCGAGGATCCAGAGAGAGTGAAGGGCCATTTAGTAGGCGACTGCAATAGTGCAGCTAGAGGGGAGGCCACTTTGACTCCATGCAGCAGCGGGCTCGGGTGGTGGAATTGGGAAGGTGCGCTGACACGGCTTGATGGCAGTTTGGGGTCGGCGGGGAGGGCAGAGTCAGAGCTGCGGGACACGGGCGCTGGAGTCCTGTCTCAGCCGGCTCACTCGGAGGCGGGGGTGACCGCGGGAGGTCCGTCCTCTTCCTCCCCTTCCTCCTCCCCCTGCACTGCCTCCTTCCCTTTCACCCATCTTTGCCCCTGGGCCCCAGCAGGTGTGTGTCCTGGGCCTGCATCTGGCCAAGGAGCTGTGTGAGGTGGACGAGGATGGCGACTCGTGGCTGCAGGTGACCCGCAGGCTCCCCCTCCTGCCGACCCTCTTCACCACCCTGGAGGTGAGCCTTCGCATGAAGCAGAACCTGCATTTCACCGAGGCCGCGCTGCACCTGCTCCTCACCCTGGCTCGCACCCAGCAGGTAGGCGGCAAGCCCGAGGGAGCCTCTTTGTTTGTGCTGGGTGGGTTCTGACGCTGCCTGTGAGTCTCCCAGCCCAAGACCTCCACCTGCCCTTGGGTGGAGCGGCTGTAGTGACAGCTTCCATCTCATTCTGCATCTTTCCCTCCCAGGGGGCCACAGCAGTGGCTGGAGCCGGCATCACCCAGAGCATTTGTTTGCCCCTCCTGAGTGTGTACCAGCTCAGCACCAATGGGACAGTGCAGGTGAGTGCCAGTGGCCTGCTACTGCCTCCCCAGCCCGCCTTGGGGCTTTCACTTGCCCCGGAAGTTGCTTTCTTCAGTGGCCTAGTTCATGCACTGATGGTGCAGAATCCTCCCCGCCCCCAACACCGACCTCTAGCAAGAGAAGCTCACACAGCTAGTTAGTGCCGGACGCGGGTCTAGAACCTAGGATTCTTGTAACTGCTGGCTTCGGACCGCGTCTGGCCCTGCTGGTGCCCATTCCAGGAGCTTTTCTACTCGGACCAGCCAGGCTGCCTTAGCTGCTGGGCTGCAAGGAGGCCCTGCTCGACCTGTCAGCTGGGTTCCTCGGCGCTGTCGTGATCGTGTCTGCTGTTTCTGTCTCAGACGCCCGGCACCTCTCGGAAGTCCCTGGATGCCCCGTCTTGGCCGGGTGTCTACCGCCTGTCCATGTCCCTGATGGAGCGGCTCCTCAAAACCCTGCGCTACAACTTCCTGACCGAGGCCCTGGACTTCGTGGGGGTTCACCAGGAGCGGGCCTTACAGGTGAGGGGCTGCTGGCATCTTTGGGGTCGGGGCTTGGGGTTCAAGGTCATCTGGGCTGTTCGGGGCTGAGGCTTGGCAGTTGAGCGGTGCCAGTGCTCCCGCTTCTGAGATGCCGTAAGGACTGTTGGCTGACAGGCCGAGCAGTGTGGCTGCCCTGCTGAGGGAGGGGAACCGTCTGGGATCCGCTCAGACAGAACCCGCTTAGTCAGAAACCGCTTCGTCCTGCCACCTGTTAACGCTGCCACCTCAGCGTATGTGGGCCGAGGACCTCTCCTCCCCGCGGGAGGGCGGGAGCAGGTGTGGCAGGTCCCTGAGTCACCCCATCCTTCCCCGTGTCCCCCCTCCCAGTGCCTCAATGCGGTGAGGACGGTGCAGAGTCTGGCGTGCCTGGACGAGGCGGACCACACCGTGGGCTTCCTCCTGCAGCTCTCCAGCTTCAGGAAGGAGTGGCACTTCCACCTGCCTCAGCTTATGCGGGACGTCCAGGTGGGGCCTCAGACCTGCTTCTTGAAGGGTCTGGGGAAATGCTCGGAGGGGATGGGGCGGGGAGTGAATCGCAGGCCTGTTGCTGGAATGTGAGCTTTTTCTTTAGGTAGCACAGGGTTTGGTTTCACATTGCTCCCTCTGGAGCTGAATTTTCCCGCCACAGGATAGGGCAGCCTCATAGGTTGAGAACCTGGGCTCTGTGGGATCGACCTTGGTTCGCATCCCTTAGAACAGGACTTGGGAGCCAGCCGAAGAGGGGGGCAGGGAAAGAACACAGGCTCCGGAGTCGGACAGGCCTGTCATTTGCTGGGTGTGTGAACTTGGCGAAGTTACTTCACCTCTCTCTAAGCCTTTTTCTTCTTCTGTAAGATGGGAAAATTATCCCCATCTTACTTATTTACTTAGGACCTCATACTGTGCCTGGCATCTAGCTGGGTCCCAGGGAAACCGTCCAGGCATCTGTTGACCCACAGTTTGCAGCTGAGTGTGCTTGGTGGCTGTGAGATTTTGATCTAGAGAATGTAGGGAGGGGCTCAGGGGGCCGAAGAAGTGCGTTGTTACCATAGAGACCTGCATGGTCGGTCTAGTTGGTTGGGCTGCTGCCTCGAGGCTCCCCCTCACCGCTCCCATGGGTTTGCTGCAGGTAAACCTGGGCTACCTGTGCCAGGCCTGTACCTCCCTCCTGCACAGCCGCAAGATGCTGCAGCACTACCTGCAGGTAACTGAGCCCTTGTCCGCCGCGGCTGCCTGGACCGCCTCACCCCTGGCTTCCGTGGGCTCCAGCCATCTCTTGTCTCCCCCCCAGAACAAAAACGGGGAGGGCATCCCCTCGGCTGTCGCCCCCCGAGCTCAGCGGCCACCCACAGCTGCCCCCTCCTGCTCCTCCTCCAAGCAGCCCACTCCTGACACAGAGGCCTCGGAGCAGCGGGCCTTGCACACCGTCCAGTACGGGCTCCTCAAGATCCTCAGCAGGACCCTGGCGGCCCTGCGCCACTTCACCCCTGACGTGTGCCAGATCCTGCTGGATCAGGTACCAGCCACACTGTGCCACCAGCCTCCAGTGGAGCCGTGAAGGCTCTGCCGTGCCCTGCTCTGCACCAAGAGCTGCCTGGGTCCTGTGGGGCCCTATATCGCTCTCATCTTGCCTTGCCTTGCAGTCCCTGGACCTCGCTGAATACGACTTCCTGTTTGCCCTGAGCTTCACCACTCCCACCTTTGACTCTGAAGTGGCCCCCTCTTTTGGGACCCTTCTGGCCACAGTGAACGTGGCCCTAAACATGCTTGGAGAGGTAAGTTGGCCCCTCAACCCAAGTCTTCCCAGTTTTCCTAACTGTGACCTTGGGCACGTTTATCTAGCTAGCCTTCCCTTCATAAAGTGAGTGTGATAGAGCCGACCTGTAAGAATTAGCGTGAGACTTAAATGAATAACTGATAAAATAGCTTAGCATAGGCTCTGCAAAATGGAAGCTCTCAGTGAGTTGGAGCTGTTACTGTTACCTTATTTTTTTAACCCCCGTTTCTTTTTCTCCAGCTGGACAAGAAAAAGGAGCCTCTTACCCAGGCAGTGGGGCTCAGCACACAAGCGGAAGGGACCAGAACACTGAAGTAAGAAAGCCCTCCTTCTGGGATTTGGTTTGGGGTTGGGACAGTCTTGGGCTGGCTCTCCTCTTGGCTCAGTGGCCCACCGCACATTGCCGGCTTGGCCCTCTCTGCAGCAGCGCCCAAACCTGCCCTTCTCCAGGTCCCTCCTGATGTTTACCATGGAGAACTGCTTCTACCTGCTCATCTCCCAGGCAACGCGTTACCTTAGGGACCCGGCTGTGCACCCCCGGGACAAGCAGCGGATGAAGCAGGAGCTCAGCTCAGAGTTGGTAGGATGGGTAGGGGGCCCTGCCTGGTGGGGCGGGGCCACTGGGGAGCGGCCGCAGGAGGTCCCAGCCCCCCACTTCCCGTGGCCAGCCCTGAGGGTGGGGGGCGCGGGGCCTCATCAGGTGCTTTTTCTCTCGCAGAGCACTCTGCTCTCCAGCCTCTCACGCTACTTCCGCCGGGGAGCCCCCAGCTCCCCTGCTGCTGGCATCCTTCCCTCGCCTCAGGGCAAGGCCACCTCCCTCTCCAAGGTCAGCCCTGAGAGTCAGGAGCCTCTGATCCAGCTCGTGCAGGCCTTTGTCCGACACGTGCAGAGATAGGGCGTCGGCCCGCCGCCCGCCTTCCACCCTCCACCAGCCTGCATGGCAGCCCTGGGCAGCAGGGGTGCTGCTGGCCTGAGGGGCCTGTCTGGGGCTGAGAGCCGCTCCTGTCACCCTCCCCAGAGTAGCCACGACTCCAGCCACCGGCCACCAGCCCCCAGCGTTATTTTTGTAATAGATCAAGAGGTCAACAGCGGGGAGCCACGAGTCTGCTGCGCTCAGTCTCATGTTCAGAATGCCCGTTCAGAATGCCCCCAAGAGGTGTATTCCTTTCCTTCAAGCATTCCCCACAGCACTTGACCCTGGCCCAGGGGAGAGATGGGGGAGCCAGTGTCACGTGCAGCCAGGAGAGGCTGTACGCACGGGTTTGAGAATCTGTTTTCCATGCTCTGTTCTTGCAGTTTTGGGTAATATTGTGGTCTATTTATACAAATATTAAAATACTGTTTATATACAACCGTGTGGGGTGTACCTTCAAAGCCCAAGGACTAGCCAGCTCTCAGAGCATCGAACCGCCTCCCTCGGCCAAGGGCCCAGAGTGGAGTGGAGGTTTGGGGAAGGTGAGATAGCCACCGTTGACCTGACTAGACAAATGTTCCTCCATTCACGTCTCGGCGTTGGGGGTGCTGGGTGGGCGCTCAGATTCCTCCACCTTGGCCCCTGCCCAGGTCTTGTCCCAGACCCCTACCATGCGCCTCCAATTATAGCTGGCTGAACTCACCACCGGGTAAAGCCTTCCTTGAAGCTCTGCTTCTATTTATAGCTCTGTGCCTCCCCCTCCCTTCAGAAGGCCCGGCGGTGGGGCCCACCAGCCTCTAGCCTCTAGCCTCCTTGGGACCTAATCACAGAGTTCTGGGCCCGGCCACAAGCCTTAATCTAAAACCTGGCTTGTAGCCCAGAGGTACCACTTGAAGTTTCTGGAACCAGACTGACCTGGGCTAGAGTCCCTGCGTGGCCACTTGCCAGTTATGGAACCTTGCGGAGGTGACTTTGATCTCTTCTTCCCTCATCTGCGAGGACGACACGAGAATACGCGTGAACGTGTTTGGCTCAATGCCGGGCCCCTGGGAAGCACTGTCAGCTGTCAATTACTCAAGCTTAAACTATCAGGCAAATTTTACAGTCCACTCCACTCTGCCCGATTTTAGGCCAAGTTTTTCTTAGGAACAAAACATCTATTATGCAGCTTCATGGGACTTCCCTGGTGGTCCAGTGGTTAGGACCCTGCGCTTCCACTGCAGGGGCCTGGGTTCAACCCCTGGCTGGGGAACTAAGATCCTGCAAGCTGCACGGCGTGGCCCAAACAAACCCCCACCCAAAAAAAAAAACGTAGATTACACAGCTGCAGTAGAACAGCACTCCCTCCTGAGCAGCACAGGCAGCGTGGGGGGAAGGGAGGCACTGGCTTTGCCCGTAGAGCTCTCCCTCCCTCTGCCCTAGTGCTCTGGGAGGGGCCCACAGCAGGCGCATTGCTCTCTCTGTACCTCACGCCCTCCCCCCAGAAGGAGGGGTGGTGCAGATGTGAAGTCTCCTCGTCCCTTTCCCACCTGTGAGGCCCGCAACCCGACCGGAGCTCAGGCAACGTGCACACGAAGGATGGTTTATTATTTGTCACTGGCTAGAGAGCAAGCACACGGGCAGAGTAAAAAGATCAGTTAAAAAGTGAGTGTGGAGAGGTGCAGGCTGCAGCCACCATACTTGGCTTGAGCTGTATGGGAGGCGAAGGGTAGCACCGGGGAGATGCCACTCCATGGCCCAGGCCCGCCTCTCCTGCCAGGCTCCCCTCTGCTCCAGCTCATCCAGAGGGGACGACAACCAGTGCCCAGGCCTGCCACAGACCTGCCTGCCTTTCCCCCTTTGCTGCTTTTGGCAACTAAAAGGCAGGAGCTCCCTCGCCCAGGGTGCGCCCCAGGGCTTCCTCAGGCCATCTGCTCTGACCCCCACGGGCCTAGGCGCTGAGTGCAGCTGCTGCAGCCAGGCCCACCCTCCTTAGCAGGAGCCGGGAGGGCTGGGGCGCTCAGGGATGCAGGCGGCGGTGGGTGGGGGGGTGCGGGTGGGATCTCCAGAACCAGGTCAGAAGCAGGGCTGGGGGAGGGGCCGGGAGCGTTCAGCCTCTGGGGCCCCTCGCAGCTGGAGGACCGGGGGCGGGATGGGATGGGGTTAGTTTCCCCACCCTGAGCAGCTGGGTCACCAACAGACAAGACAAGTGGCAGGGCTGCACCCATCCTCTCCTGCCCAGGCCAGAATGGGCAGGGGCCTGGGAGGGGGCCTGCTTAGCTAAGCAGTTCCAAGTAGGTGACAGGGACCTTGCCCTTCTTGTTGCCTCTCTCGCCAATGAGCCAGTCAGGGTCCATGCCAGGCAGGCTGTAGACAGTGATGAGCTGAAGAGGAGGGCGGAGAAGGAGGGTCACGCCCCGGCCAGGCAGAACTGGCCCAGCCCTAGGAGGGGACAGACTTGTGGTCTCCCGAAACCCGGGAAACTACACCTCCTGAGGCGGGCGCTCACCTCCTCAGCTGCTCTACAGAGACAGACCAGAGAGGCTGCTTCCTCAGAGCTGGCGCCGTCTCCGCCTACCCGACTGGTCCCAGCTCTGCCCCCAGGGCCACTCAGAGGCTGGAAGCCCACGGTGCAGGGTCTGCAGGCCCCACGCTCCCAGCTCCAGTTTCCCGGCGTGCGTGAGCCGGCCCCTCCCCCGTCCTCATAGCACCCAGGCCCACCTCGTCAGCCAGCAGGGCCAGCTCGCTGCTGTCGGCTGCCTCGTAGTCGTAGAGGACCCGGGCCTTCCGGGTCCCGCTGGCGGGAGGTGCCACCTCCTCCAGGCAGAGAGCGGCCTCCCCCGGAGGGGCCAGGCCGGCCACAGAGGGCCCCACAGGCATAGTGGCCGCGGCGGTGGTGGGTGAGGTGCTGCTGAGGGGCGGGGCAGCGGGCTCTGTGGTGCCCACGAAGGTGCCCGGAAATCTGGAGAGGAGAGAGGGGGGCACACCTCAGCAGCCGGGAGCCACACCCCCCCCCCCGGGAGTCCCGTGTGCCCCGCCAAACGCCAGCTGGGTCCATGGCCGCGGAGGCAAGGAGATGTCGCTACTTACATGGCTCCCTGGGAGCTGGCGGCATGAAGGGAAGAGGGAAACGGGGAACGTGAGATGCTCCCGCCGTCCCCGCCACCCCCCACCCCCCACAGTCTCGAGAAACCGCACCAGAGCTCCCCAAGGCCAGCCACCTCACTGCCATTGTGATAGGGTGCCCGGGCCCAGAGAGCGGTGTGATGTCCCCCCGCAGTCGGCAGCCCTCCACCCCACCCTGGGTGTCACGGGGCTTTCCGAGTTTGGGGCGGTCGGGGCTGGGAGCCAGGGGACCCCGGTGGGCACCTGCCCAGCTGCTTCTGTAGGTCCAGCATGTGGCGGTAGCACTGGGCATAGTAAGTGGTCTGAGACTCAACGAACTCATGGAGGCAGCGAAGGTGGTTCACCTGCGGGGAAGATGCCCATGGCTGACGGGGGGATGCGAGGGGCCAAAACATCCCATTCCCCATCCTGTCCTCTGCAGACTCTGGCCCAGCATTCCGATATCTTCTGCCCAGGCCACTTGCTCCCTGGGGTTGGAGGGAGGTACCCACCCTTTGGGACCTGCTCTGCCGAGGCTAAATCCCATCCTTACAGACTGCGGGCTCAAGCTCCCCCTTCCCCACCTGCCTTCGAGATCCAGGTTCACTCGCTGCCTCAATATGGCCTAGTTTCACGGGGACACGAGGGGCGAGGGGCGGCGAGAAGACGGTGGACGACAGAAGGAGGAAACAGGGGGCAGGACTCACGTGAGTGCTACTGATTCCCTCCAGCAGGAGCCGGGTCACTTCTGCCTGCCGGTCAAACTCTGTCTGGGCCACTCGGAGCTCCTGCTCAGCCTGGGAAGGGCAGGGCATGAGCGCGAGAACAAGAACCGCCCCCAGCTTCCCTCCCACCAGCCTTCTCCCGCGCCTCTGAAGCCGCCCAGGAGCGGCCTCCTCTTCCCTTCTGTGGCAGCTGTCACTCCCCCCGGGGATGCAGACATCGGTGGCAGGAGTGCACTTCCCACCCCTGACTTCAGGCCTGAAGCCCTGACCCCTGGAGGAGCGACAGCCCCGCCTGGACCCCACCCCCTCCTGAGGCCAGTTCCTGGACAAGCAGACAGAGCCTCGGGCACCCTGCCTTGGCCTTTCATACTCATTCATTTGCCCATCTGACACCACCGCCCATCAGGGACAAATCCAACCAACAGTCGCCTCCAGAGGGCCCACTGTGTGCAACAGGGCAGAGAGGAAGTGACAACCCCTACCGTGGCCCCAGCGAGTGAGGGCAGAGCCCAGAACTAGAAACAGACCTGCCCCCGACGGCAGCAGGTGAGCCTGGTCTCCCGCTGCCCACCCCCTGCAGCCTCTTCCCTGAGCCCCGACTTACCTTGTCCGCCTCATCATTCCAGAGCTGCGGAGACCACAACAGGACCGGTCAGCGGGGGAGGGAGGGGGGCACCGGTCAGCAGGGGAGGGGAGGACGGCTGGACCCCAGAGCCCAGGCCCTGCCCCAGCTCCCTGAGACCCCAACCTCTCCCCGACTCCCTCCCCACAGCCCAACGAGGAGCTGAGGCTGGGGTGAGGCCTGGTGTGAAGGGGGGGCTCCGACATCATAATCCATCCAGTTCCACATGCCACATGCGGGGAGGGGGACAGCCAGCTGGGGAGTCCTACTTGGGTCTCTCCTATAGTGCCAGCCCCCAGGCTCTGACTGGGGTCTCGAGGGAGACCGAGCGTCCCGCACCCCACCCTGACACTTGGCTAAGGCTGGTGGGCTGGGAGGCAGGACTGTGTGACCCTGGACCAGTCACTGAACCTTTCTGTCCTTCGGCAGAGAAAGGCAGCCTCGTGCCCGAGTCACACTGGGGTTCAAAGGCACAAGGAAAAAACAGGGCCGTCTCCACCCTCCTGGATAGTCCTCTTTCCACTCGGCCCAGGAAGGGGGGCGGGAAGTGTCATCCAGAGTCTAAAGAAGAAAGACCCCCCTCCCCCCACCACGGCTTAGGAGACCCATTTCTCCTGCCCGCTGCTACCCTAAGATGTGACCTGAAATGCGGAAAGCAAAACAAGGCCAGCCCTTGGACAGAGGTGTCCCACCTCAGTGCCGTTTAGCAAATTGCAACACGGGAAGCAACCTCCACGTGGACACACGTCGGAGACCCAGCCACAGGGGACCGGTGGACTACACTGTGGTTCACGCCCCCGAGGACAAATGACTGCACACGGCAACATGCTTATGACAGATGGAGAAGAGCCAGAGGGTCTTTGCAGAAGGTTGTCACCCGTGGGGGGTAGGGGGGGAGGAGGGACAGAGAGAGAGAGGCAGAGAAAGGCACAGCGGTGGTTTCGACAGGCATGATGGGATAGGTGTGATCGGCCTATTTCCCAAACTAAACAGTAAATACCACAAATCTCAACAGAGCTGTAGGAAGAAAAGACACCAAGACATTCAACGTCTTCCTGATCCAGCCCCGCCCATCCCACCTCCAGAGTCCCAGCCCCTGCCAGCTCAGGACACACTCTGTTCTCCACCTCTGGGCCTCAGGGCCAGGCGGCTCCTTTCCCCCACCCCGCTGTGCCCTCCCACCCTCCCGTTCAGTCGCAAGCACTTCCAGGACACCTAGCGGATGTGCTACGGAGGCAGCTGGATGGACAGCGCCGTCCCTGTCCCCCGTGACCCCGTGGCAGGCCAGGCCCAGACCTCCTCCCTCTCCTCCAGGCTGCACGGCTGGGCGCTCCAGGATGGTGAGTGTGGGAGGGGGCGGTGCCTGCTTTGGGGGGGTCGGGGCTGGGCAGACTCTCAGGTGCCCTGGAGGTGGGGCCGCTGCCGCCCCAAGTGCACCGGGCTGTGCCGCGCAGCGGGCCAGGCTCACCTTCAGCGCTGGGCAGGGAGAAGCAAGGCCGGCAACACGGGCACAGGGCACAGGGCAGAGGCGGGTGGACAGGACTTGCCTGACCAGGGGCGCGGCCCCTGCCTCCCCCTCTGGCTCCAGTTCGCTGCACATCAGGCCCGAGTGTGGGAGGGGATGGGGGGGGGGGCGGGGCGGGGCGGGGGCGCTTACCGCGGAGGCGCTGGCCGAGAGAATGTAATTACGAGGTCTAGTCTCCTGAAAGTCAGGCACCGTCTGGCGGGGAACAGAGTTCATGGGGGGAGGGGGTCACGCGGGGCCGGGCCGGGAGGCCGCCCTAGACTCTCCCATGGGAGATGCCAAGAGCCCCCGACCCCACGGACAGGAGGGTACAGACAAATACAACACAGAGCCCCCCGCTTCTCCCCAAGCCAACCACCTGCAGAGGAGGCGGGCCGAGGCGAGTCCAGACCAAGATTAAGTGGGTGGACACGCCTGCCGTCAGGGCCCTTACCTGGGGCAAGCCACAGACGGGTCCAGCCCCTGGCCCGGCGGCCACGGCCCCTCCTCCCGGGGCCCCGGCCTCACTCAGATGCCCCAGCTAGACCCACCGTCCTCCAAACAAAGCCCGCCCTGCCCAGCTCTGTCCGTCCAGAACCTCCGCACACCACGTCTCTCGCTCCTGCAGCAAGGACCAGGCCCCTCCCCACAACGAGGATGGACAGATGGATGCATGGATAGACACAGTGACAGGCTTTCAACATTTGCAAAAAGCTGACTCACAGGCTCCAATGCCTGGCGTCCCCCCGAAGCAGAGGCTACACATGGTAGAGCCTCCGGTGGGGAGACCAGCTGCTTGCAAAACGCCCTGAGGACGTCCCCGGCCGACCCGGCACTGTGGGCCCGAGGCCGAGATGGGCAAACCAGAAGCAGCACAGCACGTGGGACAGGTATACTCACATCTCCCTCACACTGAGCCAAGTTACCCAAAGCAGAACGGAAAGGAACAAAAACAAAGAGTTAGTGAGTCCACAGCGCAGGCGGGAGCAGGCCCCCGGGGTCCCGGCGGGAGGGACACACAACCCTGCCCTCTGGAAGGAGTCCTGGTGTGTGTGTGTGTGTGTTTGTGTGTGTGTGTGTGTGTGTGTGTGTGTGGGTGTGGGTGTGGGTGTGTGGGAGGGACACACAACCCTGCCCTCTGGAAGGAGTCCTGGTGTGTGTGTGTGTGTGTGTGTGTGTGTGTGTGTGTGTGTGTGTGTGTGTGTGTGTGTGTGTGTGTGTTGAGAGGCATAGGAAGGACGGGGTGCACTGCTGGGCTGGAGTCCTCTGGGATGCTGTATCTGGACTGCCAGGGCCCAGCTCGGGACGGGGTGTCCTGCCCAAGCCAAAGACTCTGGGCCAACCAACTGGAGGGGAGATCGTGCCGTCCCAGTAACTAAGGAAGGGCTGCCCCGCCTGGCTGATGTAGGAAGAGCTTGTGCTGGCCAAGTTACTCGAGAGGTGGTCCACCCCTGCATGGCGGGGAGACTGTCCTGTCCAGGTGACTTAGACAGTCATAGGTCATCCTGCCCAAGCCAACAAGACTCCAGTGGCTGAGCCCCTGCCTCCAGTCTGGACCCCACACAATTGGATGAGCCGGGACCTTGCCCACGGCTCTCGCCAGACGCATTGCCCAGGCTCCGCGGCCCCAGGTGGCCACACTGAGGGAGGGGAACGCAAGGAGGGTTGGAGGCTGGAACTCTCAGGGGAGTGGGGAGCCCGGGCTGGGGGATTCCACCACGTGCCCTGGACCTGACCTTGGGATTCCCTCCCCAGGGCGTGAGGTGGCCTTTCGGTCCCTGCACCCCAAGCAGCCTGGCCACCCTCAGGCCCAGCTCTCCCAACCCTGGCCTAGCCCTGGTCAAAGTGTCCCGCACTGCGTCCCATCGGCCTGGCTGGACGGGCCCCCGTGAGCCGAGAGTGAAGGGGGAGCCAAGACAGCCCAGGCCCTATCCAGCGCCGTGGGGCTCCCAGAGGGCCCCTCAGACATGCCCCTGGGCAGGTAGGCAGTCCAGCTCCGGGGCCCTCCACACCACCACAGGGGAGCCTGAGCGCAGGGCACCCTGGGACCAGCGCTGCAGCAGCAGGTGGGGGAGTTAGTAGGGGGAGCCACGTCCGGGCAGAGCCGGGAACAGAGCCGAGCACCCAGGGAGGGCAGGGCAGGGGCATGCAAGAAGCCAGCTGGCTGTCTGTCTGGGGAGGCTGCGGGCCGCCCTGAGCCCAGGTCGGGGCACTGCTGGTCCGCCCGCCCCATCAACGTCTGCCCTGGGTCCCAGGGCTCTGGGCCGCCAGGGGTCCGTTGCAGGTGGGGCAGAGAGGCGTGACCTGAAGTGGTCAGCAGAGCAGCAGCCCCCAGCCAGGCCTCTCCAGGCAGGGACAGGGGAGAGAAGTCATGCCGAACACCAGGTCCCTTCACCACCTCCTTGGCTCCAACCAGGGCCGGGGGGCAGGAGGCCAGCAGGACACGTACCGTGGCTTTGGCTTCTGCGGCCTTGGCCTTCTTCAGCCGCGCTTTGCAGGCATCCAGGTCCAGACGCCGGTTATGCAGGAGCCGCCTCTCCTTCTGAGGGGGTGGGAACAGGGAACAGTGAGACCTGGGGCAGCCCTGGGAGACCCCCGGCCCTGGCAGGACCAGCCCAGCCCCCAGGACCATCTAGTCAAGACGGGGAAACTGAGGCCTGGACGCGGGGAGTCATCCACTCCAGGCCATCAGTCCACAGGAGCCATGTCTGGGGAGGTCCCAGGAGTGCTGGGTCCCAGCACGGGAGAAGAGCCTGGGCTCAGCAGCTATGAGGACAGGGCTGCCACTGCTACCAGGAAGCAAGTGGCCCCAGGCCCCTCACCGAGATCGTCTTCCAGTCCCCTTCCAGGAAGGTGCGCAGGGGTGTAAGGAAGTTGATGGAGGCAGTGTGGATAAAATCCCTCTCTGCGGCTCCCAGGCGCTTTTCTGCTTCTGCCACCTTGATCAGTGTCTTCCCTGAGAAACAAAGTGGAGGGGTGAGGAAGAGGGTTGGTTCAGGCCGCTCTGACCCCCAGGAAGTAGGGGAGAGCTCAGAGAGGGATGTTCTGAGAGGCAAGAGCAGAATGGCTGGCCTGGGAAAATGTGGAAAATCTACATATCCATGTACCTATCGACAAATAAATAGCGGGATGCCCGAAGAACGGAACGCTACACAGCCATTAAAAAGATGTGTGGGGGCTTCCCTGGTGGCGCAGTGGTTGAGAATCTGCCTGCCAATGCAGGGGACACGGGTTCGAGCCCTGGTCCGGGAAGATCCCACATGCCGCGGAGCAACTAGGCCCGTGAGCCACAACTACTGAGCCTGCGCGTCTGGAGCCTGTGCTCCGCAACAAGAGAGCCCGCGATAGTGAGAGGCCTGCGCACTGCGATGAAGAGTGGCCCCTGCTTGCCACAACTAGGGAAAGCCCTAGTACAGAAACGAAGACCCAACGCAGCCATAAATTAAAAAAAAAAAAAAAAAAAAAAAAAGATGTGTGGGGTGGGGGGACTTTTAGAATGACAGAGGAAGGAGCTCAGCAAATCCTCTCCCCAAAAAGCAATAATAAAACTGGACACAGGGACTTCCCTGGTGATCCAAATGGTTAAGACTCCACACTTCAACTGCAGGGGGCGCAGGTTCAATCCCTGGTCGGGGAACTAGATCCTGTATGCTGTGCAGTGCGGCCCAAAAAAAAAAAAGAATATCCTTTTAAAAAAAACACAACTGGACACAGTTCTCAAAAACAATGATTTCTGTACTTTGGAAATTAACCTAAGGCAAATAACAAATTGAGAAGCATTTATTCCAGAACTTTTGGACCTTGGTAAAAACAATGGAGTCTGTGGCTTTTTAGCCTGGGGGTACTCCCATCTCCTCAAGCTTTGTGGTGCTGTAGCTCTAGCAGGGTGTGGCAAGCCCTGAGGGGGCTGACTTGATTTGGGCTGGAACACAGAAAAACCCACGGGACAGGGTCACAAACAATAGTGATCTCAATGGCAAATAATCAGGAAAGGCCAACATCACAGCTAACATGAAGCTGGAATACTGGCTGGAACAAGCAACAGACCTGCCAGAAATTTAACAGGAGATCTGGGGAATGAGATAGTCATAGTGGGCCTTGATAAAATCCAGATATCTCTGGTGGTCTGGAAGGCTATGCATGTGTATAGCACACTTGGGAGAGATGGGAGAGAACCCCAGCTATCAACTCATTCTTGGCTAGCGGGAGGCTTTGCACATTCACAAACTAAAAGCTGGGCAGACATGTAAACTGCTTGAACTTTGAGTGTGTTTCCCCAGCCCACTCATAAATTCATCAGTAAAGCCTTAATGGTGCAAGATGTTTAAGCACAACCTCTGATTAATCATTGGCTGACCACTAACATATGCTGACCTGGAAGAAACCCCTAGGAAGCTAGGCTTAAAAATAAAAAGGATAATTTAAAAAGAAAAACAAGTAGAGACATCAGTAGCTGCATACTGCAGAGAACACAGACTCTAAACAATTAGCTCAGGCAAGTCTCTAAAGAAACAAACAAACAGCAGTAATAACTCAACAAAAATTATAAGACATGCAAAGAAATAGGTAAGTACGGACAGTACACAGGGAAAGAAAAGCAATCAACAGACACTATCTCCAAGGAGGCCCAGATATTAGACCTAGCAGACAAAGACTTCTAAGCAGCTATTACAAATAAGTAAAAAAACAAAAACAAAACAAAACCCTGACGGTGGGGAGGGACAAATTAGGGTTATGGGATTAAACTACTATATATGTAACAGATAAGCAACAAGGATATAGGGACTTCCCTGGTGGCGCAGTGGTTAAGAATCCTCCTGACAATTCAGGGGACACAGGTTCAATCCCTGGTCCGGAAAGATCCCACCTGCTGTGGAGCAACTAGGCCCATGTGCCACAACTATTGAGCCTGCGCTCTAGAGCCTGCAAGCCACAACTACTGAGCCCACGTGCCACAACTACTGAAGCCCACGTGCCTAGAACCCGTGCTCCGCAACAAGAGAAGCAACCTCGATAAGAAGCCGGTGCACTGCAACAAAGAGTAGCCCCCCTCTCCGCAACTAGGGAAAGCCCGCGTGCAGCAACGAAGACCCAACACAGCCAAAAATAAATAAATGAATAAATTTATTAAAAAAAAAAAAAAAAAAGAATCCACCTGCCAACGCAGGGGACACAGGTTCGAACCCTGGTCTGGGAAGATCCCACATGCCACAGAACAACTAAGCCCGTGCGCTACAACTACTGAGCCTGCGCTCTAGAGCCTGCGAGCCACAACTACTGAAGCCCACATGCCACAACTACTGAAGCCCGCACACCTAGAGCCAGTGCTCTGCAACAAAGAGAAGCCACTGCAATAAGAAGCCCACACACCGCAACGAAGAGTAGCCCCCACTCGCTGCAACTAGAGAAAGCCCGTGCACAGCAATGAAGACCCAACACAGCCAAAAATAAATTTAAAAAAAAAAGGATATACTGTATAGCACAGGGAATTATAGCCATTATCTTGTAATAACCTATAATGGAATATAATCTGCAAAAATACTGAATCACTATGCTGTACACCAGAAACTAACACATAAATCAACTATACTTTAATTAAAAAATAAAAAACCTAATAGAAACGATGTTTAAAGATTTAAGGAAAGTATGATGAAAATGACGTCTCAAATAAGGAATGTCAATTAAGAGATTAAAATTATAAAAAAGAAATGAAAATTCTAGAGTTGAAAAGTATAATAACTGATAAGTAAAAATCACTAGAAGGGTTCAACAGCAGATTTGAACTGGCTTCTTATCAGTAACAAGGGAGGCCAGATAGTGAGAGGATATATTCAAAGTGATGAAAGGAAAAAACTCTCATCCAAGAATTTTATATACAGCAAAACTGTCTTCCAAAAGTGAACACAAAATAAAGACATTCCCAGATAAACAAAGGCTAAAAGAATTCATTGCTGGCAGACCTGCCATAGAAGAAATACTTCAGGTTCAAGTGAAATGACACTAGATGGTAACCTGAATCTACATAAGGAAATACAGAGCACCAGTAAAGGTAATTATCTAGGCACATATAAAAGAGAATATAAATTTTTTTCTCTTTTTTTTTTTTTAAATTTATTTATTATTTATTTTTGGCTGTGTTGGGTCTTCGTTTCTGTGCGAGGGCTTTCTCTAGTTGTGGTGAGCGGGGGCCACTCTTCATTGCGATGTGCGGGCCTCTCACCATCGCGGCCTCTCTTGTTGCGCAGCACAGGCTCCAGACGCGCAGGCTCAGTAGCTGTGGCTCACGGGCCTAGCCGCTCCGCAGCATGTGGGATCCTCCCAGACCAGGGCTCGAACCCGTGTCCCCTGCATTGGCAGGCAGATTCCCAACCACTGCGCCACCAGGGAAGCCCCCTTTTCTCTTTTCTTAATTGATTTAAAAGACAACTACATAAAATAATTATAAAACTGTTGTTGAGATATAATATGTATGACAATAATAGCACAAAGGAAGAGGACGAGAAGGGAGTTATACTGGAGCAAAGTTTCTATATTTTACTGGAATTCAGTTAGTATTACTCCAAAGTAGATTGTGTTAAGTTAAAATGCATATTGTAATTTAAATTGTAAAACCACTAAGAGGGACTTCCCTGGTGGTCCAGTGGGTAAGACTCCACGCTCCCAATGCAGGGGACATATGGGTTTGATCCTCGGTTGAGGAACTAGATCCCACATGCATGTAGCAACTAAGAAACCCACATACCGCAACTAAAGATCCTACATGCCGCAATGAAGATCCTGAATGCTGCAACTAAGACCTGGCACAGCCAAAATAAATATAAATAAATATTAAAAAAAAAAAAAACCACTAAGAAAGATTTTTAAAGTAAAAAAAAAAAAAAAGCAACAAAGAAATTAGAATATTACACTAGAAAATATCTATTTAACTCAAAAGAAGGCAGTAACAGAGGATCAAACAAAAAACACCTGAGATACAGGGAGACAATAACGGAATGGCAATCTGACCACATCAACAATTAGATTAAATGTAAATGGATTAAACACTCCAATCGAAAGGCAAAGACTGTCAGATTGGATTTTTTTAAAAAGATTCAAATATATGCTCTCTATAAGAGACATACCTTAGATTTAAAGACATAAGTATGGTGAAAATAAAAGGACAGAAAAAGATACATGCCCCTGTTTGCATATAACAATATGAGAATAGGAGTGACCATAAGAGAACAGGAGTGGCCATACTACTATCAGATAAGCAGACTTTAAGACCAAAAAATGTTAACTAGAGACAAAGAGTAGTATTTTACAATGATAGAAGGGTCAATTCAGCAGGGAGATATACAATTATAAACATACAGACCTAACAACACAGCTCCAAAATACATGAAGCAAACACTGACAGAATAAAGACAGAAATAGACAGTTCAACAGAAATAATTGGAGACTTTAATACTCTCAATAAAGGATGGGACAATAAGACAAAATCAACAAGGATACAGAGGATAAACAACACTATCAACCAAGATGGCCTGACAACACTACCCTACAACATAAAGTACAATTTCTAAGGGAGCATGAAACATCCTCCAGTAGAGACCATACACTATAGGCCATAAACAAGTCTTAATACATTTAAAAGTATTAAAATCATGAAAAGTATGTTTTCTGACCACAGCGACATTAAATTAGAAATCAACAACAGAAGGAAACTTGGAAAATCCATAAATATCAGGAAATTAAACACCACCCTGCTGGTGGGATGTAAAATCACACAGCCACTTTGGAAAACAGTATGGCAATTTCTTAAAAGGTTAAACACAGGGAATTCCCTGGTGGTCCAGTGGTTAGGACTCTGCACTTTCACTGCCGAGGGCCAGGGTTCAATCCCTGGTTGCGGAACTAAGATCCTGAATGCCACACAGCACAGCCAAAAATAAAATTAAATTAAAAAAAATGTTAAACATAAATTTACCATATGACTCAGCAATTCCACTCCTAGGTATATACCCAGTAGAAGTGAAGACATATATCCTCACAAAAGTTCATATGCAACTGTTCAAAGCAAAACAACCCAAATGTCTCTCAAATGGTATGTGGACAAAGAAAATGCGATCAGCCCATACAGTGGAACACTCTTCAACAGTAAGAAGGAATAAAATCCTAAAACACATTATAACATGGATGAACCTCAAAGACAAAGAAGCCACGTGCAAAAAACAATATATCACTTGATTCCATTTATATGAAATATTCAGAAAAGGCAAATTTGTAGAGACAAAACCACATTGGGATTTCCCTGGTGGTCCAGTGGTTAAGAATCCACCTTCCAATGCAGGGGACTTGGGTTCGATCCCTGGTTGGGGAACTAAGATCCCACATGCCGTGGGGCTACTAAGCCCATGTGCCGCAACCACTGAGCCTGTGCACTCTAGAGCCCACGTGCCACAACTAGAGAGCTCACATGCTGCAACTACTGAGCCCAAGTGCTCTGGAGCCTGTATGCCACGCAAGTAGAGAGAAGCCTGTGTGCCGCAATGAAAGATCCCGCATGCAGCCAAATAAATAAATAAATTTATAAAAAACGACAAAAACAACAATGAAAAATAACAAAGCCACATTAGTTGTCTGGCGGTGGGAGTGGGACTGACTATAAGTAGACACAAGTTACTTTTTTGCAGGTGATGGAAATGTTCTTTAAACTGGATTGGGGGAGACACCCAAGTCCAGGAAGCGCAGAAAGTCCCATACAGGATAAACCCAAGGAGAAACACGCCGAGACACATAGTAGTCAAACTGACAAAAATAAAGACAAAGAGAAATATTAAAAGCAACAAGGGAAAAGCAACAAATAACATACAAGGGAATCCCCGTAAGACTATCAGCTGATTTTTCAGCAGAAACTCTGCAGGCCAGAAGGGAGTGGCACAGTATATTTAAAGTGATGAAAGGGAAAAACCTACAAACAAGAATACTCTACCCAGTAAGGCTCTCGTTCAGATTTGATGAAGAAATCAAAAGCTTTACAGACAAGCAAAAGCTAAAAGAATTCAGCACCACCAAACCAGCTTTACAATAAATGCTGAAGTAACTTCCCTAAGCGAAAAAGAAAAGGTCACAACTAGAAACAAGAAAATTATGAAATGGGAAAGCTCACCAGTAAAGGTGAACATACAGTAAAGGTAGGAAATCATCCACACACAAACGTGATATCAAAACCAGTAATTGTGAGAGAAGGAGAGTACAAGTGCAGGATATCTGAAATGCATTTGAAATTAAGAGATCAGAAACTTAAAACAATCATGTAGATATAGACTGCTACATCAAAACTTCATGGTAACTGCAAATGAAAAATTTATAAGATACACACATGAAAAAAAGGATTCCAAACACAACACTAAAGATAGCCATCAGCGACTTCCCCAGTGGTCCAGTGGTAAAGAATCCACCTTCCAATGCAGGGGACACAGGTTCAATCAATCCCTGGTCGGGGAACTAAGATCCCACATGCCGTGGGGCAACTAAGCCTGCACGCCACAACTACTGAGCTCACGCACCTCAAGGACAGAGCCTGCCTGCCACAAACTACAGAGCCCACGCACTCTGGAGCCCGCGCGCCACAACTAGAGAGAAGCCCACGTGCCGCAACGAAGAGCCTGCGTGCCACACTGAAAGATCCTTCGTGCCGCAACTAAGACCTGACGCAACCAAATAAATAAATAAATATTTTTAAAAACGTTTAATCCATCTATCCTAAACCCTTAAAAAATAGTCATCAAATCACAAGAAAAGAGGAAAGAAAAGAGGAAAGGAAGAAAAAAGACCTACAAAAACAAATCCGAAATAATTAACAAAATGGCAATAAGGGACTTCCCTGGTGGCACAGTGGTTAAGAATCCGCCTGCCAATGCAGGGGACATGGGTTTGAGCCCTGGTCTGGGAAGATCCCACATGCCGTGGAGCAACTAAGCCCGTGCACCACAACTACTGAGCCTGTGCTCTAGAGCCTGCGAGCCACAACTACTGAGCCTGAGAGCCACAACGACTGAAGCCCGCATGCCTAGAGCCCGTGCTCCACAAGAGAAGCCACTGCAACGAGAAGCCTGCGCACCGCAACAAAGAGTAGCTGCCTCTCGCCGCAACTAGAGAAAGCCCGCACACTGCAACAAAGACCCAACACAGCCAATAAATAAATAAATTAATTAAAATAAATAAATAAGTGTATAAAAAATGGCAATAAGAACATACACATCGATGATTACCTTAAATGTAAACAGATTAAATGCTCCAACCAAAAGACACAGATTGGCTGAATGGATACAAAAACAAGACCCATATATATGTTGTCTACAAGAGACCCATTTCATTGCTTTTTTTTTTTTTTTCGGTTGTGCCGTGCAGCATGTGCGATCTTAGTTCCCCGACCAGGGATCGAACCTGCGCCCCCTGCATTGGAAGCACACAGTCTTAAACACTGGACAGCCAGGGAAGTCCCAGACAAAACAGCCTTTAAAATAAAGACTGTTACAAGAGACAAAGAAGGACACTACATAATGATCAAGGGATCAATCCAAGAAGAAGACATAGCAATTATAAATATATATGCACCCAACACAGGAGCACCTCAATATATAAGGCAAATGTTCACAGATGTAAAAAGAGAAATAGACAGTAAACAATAATATGGGTCTACTTTAACACCCCACTTACATCAATGAACAGTTCATCCAGACAGAAAATCAATAAGGAAACACAGGCCTCAAATGACACATTAGACCAGATGGACTTAACTGTTATTTATAGAGCTTTCCATCCGAAAGCAGCAGAAGACACATTCTTTTCAAGTGTACATGGAACATTCTCCAGGATAGATCACATGCTGGACCACAAAGCAAGTTTTGGTAAATTTAAGAAAACTGAAATCATATCAAGTATCTTTTTTGACCACAATGCTATGAGATTAGTAATCAAGTCCAAGAAAAAAAACTGCAAAAAACACAAACACGTGGAGGGTAAACAATGTGCTACTAAACAACCAATGGCTCACCAAAGAAATCAAAGATGAGGGACTTCCCTGGGGGTCCAGTGATTAAGACTCTGCACTCCCAATGCAGGGGGCCCAGGTTCAATACCTGGTCAGGGAACTAGATCCGGCATGCTGCAACTAAAGGAGCCCACATGTTGCAACTAAAAGAGCCCGCATGCCGCAACTAGGACCTAGCGCAGACAAATAAATAAATTAATTAATTAATAAAAAAAGAAATCAAAGATGAAATTAAAAAATACCTAGAGGGAAATGAAAATGAAAACACTATGCCAAAACCTATGGGACACAGCAAAAGCAGTTCTAAGAGGGAAGTTTATAGTGATACAAGCTTACCTCAGGAAACAAGAAAAATCTCAAATAAACAACCAAACCTTACACCTAAAGCAACTAGAAAATGAAGAACAAACAAACCTAAAGTTAGTAGGAAAGAAATCATAAAGAACAGAGCATAAATAAATAAATTAGAGACTAAGAAAACAACAGAAAAGATCAATGAAACTAAAAGCTAGTTCTTTGAAAAGATAAACAAAATTGATAAATCTTTAGCCAGGCTCATCAAGAAAAAAAGGGAGAGGACCCAAATCAGTAATATTAGAAATGAAAAGGAAGAAGCTGCAACCAACACCACAGAAGTACAAAGGACTGTAAGAAACTACTACAAGCAACTATATGCTACTAAAATGGACAACCTAGAAGAAATGTACAAATTCTTAAAAAGGTACAATCTCCCAAGACTGAACCAGGAAGGAAGAGGAAATATGAACAGACCAATTACAAGTACTGAAGTTGAATTTCTGATTTAAAAACTTGCAACAAACAAAGGTCCAGGACCAGATGGCTTCACAGGAAAATTCTATCAAATGTTTAAAGAAGAGTTAACAACTATCCTTCTGAAACTATTCCAAAAATTGCAGAGGCAGGAACCAAACTCATTCTACGAGACCACCATCACCCTGATACCAAATACAGACAGACACCACACAAAAAAGAAAATTACAGGCCAATATCACTGAAGAACATAGACGCAAAAATCCTCAACAAAATACTAGCAAATTGAATCCAACAATACATTAAAAGGATCATACACCATTACCAACGTGTGACGTGTGGGCTCCTTAGTTGTGGTGTACGGACTTCTTAGTTGCAGCATGCAGACTCTTAGTTGCGGCATGCATGCAGGATCTTGACCAGGGATCGAACCTGGGCACCCTGCATTGGGAGCATGGAGTCTTACCCACTGGACCACCAGGGAAGTCCCTGTAAGGATTTTTCAATGTCCGCAGAACAATCAGTGTGATATACCACATTAACAAATTGAAGATAAAAACCATATGATCATCTTAATGGATGCAGAAAAAGCTTTTGATAAAATTCAACATCCGTTTATGATAAAACACTCCAGAAAGTGGGGGTAGAGGGAACCTACCTCAACATAATAAAGGCCATATATGACAAACCCACAGCTAACATCATACTCAATGGTGACAAACTGAAAGCATTTCCTCTAAGATCAGGAACAAAACAAAAGATGTCCACTCGTGCCGCTTTTATTTAACATAGTTTTGGAAGTCCTAGCCACAGCAATCAGAGAAGAAAAAGAAATAAAAGGAATCCAAATTGGAAAAGAAGAAGTAAAACTCTCACTGTTTGCAGATGACATGATACTGTACATAGAAAATCCTAAAGATGCCACCAGAAAACTACTAGAGCTCATCAGTGAATTTGATAAAGCTGCAAGATACAAAATTAATACACAGAAATCTGTTGCATTTCTATACACTAACAATGGAAGACCAGAGAGAGAAATTAAAAAGAATAAAAATACCTAGGAATAAAACTACCTAAGGAGGACTTCCCTGGTGGCACAGTGGTTAGGAATCTGCCTGCTAATGCAGGGGACATGGGTTCAAGCTCTGGTCTGGGAAGATCCCACATGTCGCAGAACAACTAAGTCTGTGCGCCATAACTGCTGAGGCTGTGCTCTGGAGCCCGCAAGCCACAACTACTGAGCCCACGTGCCACAACTAACGAAGCCTGTGCACCTGGAGCCCGTGCTCTGCAACAAGAGAAGCCATCACAATGAAGAGCAGCCACAACTAGAGAAAGCCTATGCACAACAGCGAAGACCCAATGCAGCCAAAAAAAAAAAAAAGATAAATAAATAAATATATTAAAAAAAAAAAAACTACCTAAGGAAGCAAAAGAACTGTACTCTGAAAATTATAAGATGCTGATGAAAGAAACGGAAGATGAGGGAATTCCCTGGTGGTCCAGTGGTTAGGAACTAAGATCCCACAAGCCGTGCAGCACAGCCAAAAAAAAAAAACCCAAAGATGACACAAACAGATGGAAAGATATACTGTGTTCTTGGATTGGAAGAATCAGTATTCTCAAAATGACTATACTATCTAAGGCAATCTACAGATTCAGTGCAATCCTTATTAAATTACCAATGGCATTTTTCACAGAACTAGAACAAAAAATTTTTAAATTTGTATGGAAACACAAAAGACCCTCAATAGCCAAAGCAGTCTTGAGAAAGAAAAATGAAGCTGGAGGAATCAGGTTCCCTGACTCCAGACTATACTACAAAGCTACAGTAATCAAAACAATATGGTACTGGCACAAAAAACAGAAATATAGATCAATGGAACAGGACAGAAAGCCTAGAAATAAACCCATGCACCTATGGTCAATTACTCTACGACAATGGAGGCAAGAATATACAATGGAGAAAAGACAATCTCTTCCATAAGTGGTGCTGAGCAAACTGGACAGCTAAATTAAAAGAATGAAATTAGAAATTCTCTAACACCATGCACAAAAATAAACTCAAAATGGATTAAAGACCTAAATGTAAGATGAGATACTATAAAACTCCTAGAGGGGGACTTCCCTGGTGGCACAGTGGTTAAGAATCTGCCTGCCAATGCAGGAGACACGGGTTCGAGCCCTGGTCTGGGATGATCCCACATGCCGCAGAGCAACTAAACCCACGTGCCACAGCTACTGAGCCTGCGCTCTAGAGCCCACGAGCCACAACTACTGAGCCTGTGTGCCACAACTACTGAAGCCTGCGCGCCTAGAGCCCGTGCTCCGCAACAAGAGAAGCCACTGCAATGACAAGCCTGCGCACCGGAAGGAAGAGTGGCCCCCGCTCACCACAACTGGAGAAAGCCTACGCACAACAACGAAGACCCAACGCAGCCAAAAATAAATATAAAAAACAAACAAACAAACAAAAACTCCTAGAGGAAAACATAGGCAGGACACTCTTTGACATAAATTGCAGCAGTATCTTTTTGGATCCGTCTCTTAGTGTAATGGAAACAAGAACAAAAATAAACAAATGGGAATTAAACTTAAAAGTTTTTGCATAGCAAAGGAAACCAAACCAAAGGAAACAAAACGAAAAGACAACCTACAAGACGGAAGAAAATATTTGCAAACAATGCAACTGACAAGGGATTAATCTCCAAAATATACAAACAACTCATACAGCTCAATATCAAAAAACAAGCAACCCAATCAAAAAATGGGCAGAAGATCTAAATAGACACTTCTCCAAAGAAGACATTTAGATGGCCAAAAGGCATGTGAAAAGATGCTCAACATCGCTAATTTTTACAGAAATGCAAATCAAAACTACAGTGAGGTTATCTCCTCACACCAGTCAGAATGACCATCATCAAAAAGTCTACATATAGGGGCTTCCCTGGTGGTGCAGTGGTTGAGAATCTGCCTGCCAATGCAGGGTACACGGGTTCGAGCCCTGGTCTGGGAAGATCCCGCATGCCACGGAGCGGCTGGGCCCGTGAGCCACAATTGCTGAGCCTGCGCGTCTGGAGCCTGTGCTCCGCAACGGGAGAGGCCGCGATGGTGAGAGGCCCGCGCACCGCGATGAAGAGTGGCCCCCGCTTGCCGCAACTAGTGAGGGCCCTCGCACAGAAACGAAGACCCAACACAGCCATAAATAAATAAATAAATAAATAAATTAATTAATTAATTAAAAAAAAATACTATTAAAAAAAAAAAAAGTCTACATATAATAAATGCTGGAGAGGGTGTGGAGAAAAGGGAACCCTCCTACATGGTTGGTGGGAATGTAAACTGGTGCAGCCAAAATGGAGAACAGTATGGAGGTTCCTTTAAAAAGTAAAAACAGAGCTACCATATGATCCTGCAATCTCACTCCTGGTCATATATCCAGAGAAAACCATAATTGGAAAAGCTATATGCACCCCAATGTTCATTGCAGCACTATTCACAATAGCCAAGACATTGAAGCAACCTAAATGTCGATCAACAGGTGAATGGATAAAGAAGATGTGGTATATAAATACAATGGAATATTACTCAGCCATAAAAAAGAATGAAATAATGCCATTTACAGCAACATGGACACAACTAGAGATTATCATACTAAGTGAAGTTAAGCCAGACAGAGAAACACAAATATCATACGATACCACATATATGTGGAATCTTAAAAAATGATACAAATGAACTAATTTACAAGACAGAAACAGACTCACAGACACAGAAAACAAACTTATGGTTATCAAAGGGGAAAGGGGGGGTGGGAGGAGGGATAAATTAGGAGGTTGGGATTAACATATACACACTACTGTATATAAAATAGATAACCAACAAGACCCACTGTATAGCACTGGGAACTACACTCAATATTTTGTAATACCTAAAAGTGAAAAGAATTTGAAAAGGAATATATATATGTTGTGTGTGCGTGTATATAACTGAATCACTGTGCTGTACACTTGAATCTAACACTATATTGTAAATCAACTGTACTTCAATTAAAAAAATAATTAAATAAAATTTTAAAAAATACATAAATTGGATTGGGGGATGTTTGTTCAATTCTGTAAATTCACTAAAAATCATCAAATTACACACTTAAAACAGGTGTACTTTATAGTGTATAAATTGTACCTAAATAAAACTTAAAAAATAAAAAATAAAGATTGAGATGACTCTGTAAGTGCTGTGAACAGATTATCTGTAGTGCAATGCCAAGTTTAAAAATCAGGTTGCAGAAAAGTACACATAATATGATCCCATTAAAAAATGCACACAAACCAAAACTGGGTAAGGGAGGTTTGTATTTTTTTTGTTTGTTTTTTGGCTGCACTGTGCGGCATGCAGGATCTTAGTTCCCCGACCGGGGATCAAACCCGTGCCCCCTGCACTGGGAGCACAGAGTCTTAACCACTGGACCACCAGGGAAGTCCCGGGAGGCTTCTATTTTTTACTCTATTTTCATCTCCATTGACTGAGGTGTTTACAAGCAGAATGAATCCAGGTATCATGTGTGCAAATTAAAAAACAGAGAAAGGAAGGAGAGAAGGGAGGGAAGAAGATTCGCGCCAGAGACCGTGACCCCCGACCCTGGCTGTGGGGACTGGCTCACCATAGGGCGTGGTGGGCCCCAGCTCACTGGCCGCCTCTGCCATGTACTGAGCCAGCAGTTCCCCGTTGGTGACCCTCGAGGGCACCTTCCTGTCCAGCTTCTCATACAGGAACTCCTCCACTCGGGCACCTGCGGGGAGACAGCAGCCAAAGCCACAGGGCTCTTAGGTAGGAGCCCAAGGATGAAAGCCGTGGTGACAGAAACAGACCCAGACCAGGGCCTGCCCACAGGGGCGCCCAGCCTGGTGACTTCCAGAATACTCTCTTGCTGATTCTCAACTGTGTGAGACTGGCACTCGACCCCGCGAAGCCCTCACTCTAGAGAGGAAGAAGCCATGGCTCAGACACGTGAAATGCCTGCCCGAGGTCACACAGCTGCGGGTGACGGGCCTGAAGGCAACCGCCGCCCCTTCCCGCCCCCCAACTTCTCCCTCATTACAGTATGGATTTACAGGGCATAACACACACGTGAGCAATGCCCTGGCTTGGCCCCAGAAAGCTCTCAGCACACTCACTCAGCTAACAGCAGACATACAGGCATACAAGCCTCACGACCCCAGGCCAGCCCTCTCTTCCCACAGGTTCTCCTGCACCTGCGTCTGCCTGCACCACGCTGCGTGTGACTCTCGGCGAGTCCTCTTTCATCCCTGAGCCTCGCTGCCTTCCCTCCAGTGACCTGGCTCCCGTTTCTCCTGCCTCTTCTCCCAACTGTGTTTTAGTTTCCAGGCATTTCTTCAACTCCTCTGTGCGAAACTTAGCATTTCCACTGTCCCAGAGAGCACATCCTGGAGCCCAACACTGAGTCTGCTGTTTTCTTTAAGTGGGACCCCCCCAAAACAGCAGCCTTAAGCCCCAAGAGTCTCACCCAAATCCCACCTGCCGCCCAGGCCCACCTGCACAGTCTCAGCAGCTGGGGCTCCTGCCCGCAGCTTCCCGCCCCGAGCCCGGGGCCGGCCCGTGTCCACTCACTGGGGTTGGGTTGCAGCAACACCTCTGTCTGCCTCAGGATTTTCTCCGTCCAGTTCTTGGTGCTGTCTGCCCGGGCCAGAAGGTTCTCAAACTGGGCATCAAGCTCGGTCTTCTCGGCCTGGCCGAATTTCTCCTCTGTGAACTGTTGGGGGAGGACCCGGGATGGAGGGCTCAGAAAGGGGGACGGGAGGACCACCCCTGCCCCACCCATCTACCCCTCCCACCTGGCTGGAACTCAGGCCCCAAGGTCAAGAAACTTGCTCTGCCCCTGACCTGCTCTGTGACCTTGATCAAGGTGCAACCCTGCCCTGGGCCTCAGTTTGTTCCTCTGTGAAATGAGGTGGTTGGACCAGAGTTTGGGGATCATGGCTCCTTTTGGAAATCCAATGAAAGATACAGACTCCCTCTCCCCAGAAAAGCACATTTGTACAAAATCAGACATACAACTTAGGGTGTAAGGAACCCTTGGGAGCCTATCACTAAGGGTCCTCCCAGCCTGACTCTGAAGGAAAGCACTTGGTAACAAGTGCTCAGGGAACAAAAGGGGCACAGAGCAAGGTCTGGGGTTATCAGGATGTTCCAGGGGCAGCTGGGAGCCACGGGAAGGGGATACCAAGGGAGGGTGTCAGAGGAACCCAGGTTCCAGAATCAGAGGGACTTGATTCAAGTCTCAGTCTGATGAGCTGTGTGACCTTGGGCAAGTGGCTTTGCCTCTCTGAGCATCAGTTTCCTAAGCTGAAAATGGTAATAATAAGTAATAGCATCTCCCTCATAGGTTGTAAGAATGAAATAAAAAAGATGTGGATAAGACATAAAGGCTAGGATCTGGCAGGCAGTCAGTGTTCAGTGTAAGTGCTGATGCTGTTAAGAGCTGATGCGCAGAGAGATGGCTGGGAGGGAAGGGGAATGTGGGGGGGAGGATGGCCACATGGCTGGCCTCCGGTTGCCTGGAGTGGTAGATGGGGAGCAGCGCCAGCTCATCAGAGCCAACTGCTGGGCACGCCCAGGGCCCAGAAAGCTCGGCAGCCCCGCCCCAAGGCCAGGAAAGGACCAGGATGTCACAAGGGTCCCCCTTCAGAGCTGGCAGAAACCATGGGGGCCACCTAAGAAAAACCAGAAACCTGCCCAAGTCCTGGCCTCTCTGATCTCAAAGGCCCTGTCCAGCCAAGGGGAGGTCACAGGCAAACAGCAAAGGGGTGAAGACGGGCGGGAGTAAGATCAGCCCTGACAACACCAGACACTGCCCTCAGGCCGGCCAAGTTTCCCATTTCACAGAAGATGCCGCGAGACTGAGCAAGAGGCAGGTTGTGCTGGAGTCACATAGGCTGGGGGTCTGGAGGCCCTTCCCAGACGACTAGGCAGCGGTGAGTCATCCAGAGGCCAAGAACAGGCCCAGCTGCAAGGGGCAGGAGGCACCAGCGGTGGTCAGGCTGCTCTGTTCGGCTGCTCCAGCTCGGCAGCCATCAATTATGCATGGGGGCTTGGGTTTCCCTCTGCAGAGCTGGGTGGGCCAGGGTTAGAGCCTGCGGCTCCTCACCTGGGAACCAGCTGCTCCTGGCCTCCTCCCGGTCTCCCGACTCCTCTTCTTCCTCACATTCCCCAAGCTGGGGCCTCCCGGAGCCAGGCCCTGAACAGGCCTCACCTCACCCAGACCCTTCAGGGGTTAACATTACCCCATTTTGCAGATGAGAGAATCGAGGGTCAGAGGCAAAGTCACCTCTCTGGTCCTCAGTTTCCCCCCGGAGGATGGGGATAACAGGACCTATCTCACAGAATATTTGGAAGGTGCTTAGTTTCACGGTTAGCACACAGTATAGGCCTGATAAACGTTAGCTGGCGTCATCATCATCATTAATAAAAGGTCTCCCTCAGGTCCCTCCTCGGCTCTCAGGAGCCACCTAGGGACGTCCTTACCCTGATGGCACCAGCCAGTCTGATTCAGGTGACTGTGTCACCCTCAGTGTGCACCTCAGCATCTCCCCTTCTTACCAAGGTTAATGGCAGCACTCCCCGCCGTGCCACCTCGCCACCCGTCCCTCACACCACACACCCACCCAGGTTCAAAGTCCTACCGGGCTTTCCCAACATCTTGGGCATCCCTCCCACGTTCACCGCTGCCTGCCTGGCTCGGATGAGAACGATGCCACAGCCTCCCTGGCTTTTATTATCATTACTCCTACTATGCTATTAGTAATACTGCAATTACTACCACCAGCATTAGTACTAGCACTTCCACTGCCCACTCCCACCCCCACTGGCATCTTACCCAAACATGCCTTAGGTTTTCCTGTCTGGGTGCCCTTAGCTGGGCTGTTCCCATCACCTGGACCAACTCGGCAAACCCCTCCTGACCTTCAAGGCACAGTTCGGGGACTGAGAAGCCATCCTAGAATCTCCCATGCAAAAGGGATCTGGCCTCCGGATTCTCATCCCAGGGCCAAGGTCCAGTTCCCTACCGGATGGGGATGAGGTGAGGCTCCTAAAAGTGTCCTCGGCACATGGAGGGGCTGAGCACTTACCCAGCATGTCGTGCGTAGGTAGGTGGCACCTACACAGAGGAGCTGCCCACACATTAATAATAAACCACCCCCTGTCCCTGCTGGCTGACTCCTACCCCAGGGCAGATTGGCCTCAGGAGGGTCCCCTGAGTGTGCTCTCCTGCCCAGGTCACATTTCAAGCCCTTCTCTCTTCTGGCTGCCACCCTGCCCCATCCCTGCCAAGAGGAAGGGCCCAGGCTTCAGAGGCTGCTCCCTGCAAGATGGCAGCAGCAGGGGGTGGGCGTGCAGGGCCAGAGAAAGCCTCTATTTATAAAGCTCCCAGCTCCCTCCTCCACTCTGGAGGCGGGGGCCTGGGCGCTGGCTCCCACTCCAGTATGGGCGAACCAGTGGGCCTGCCCCCCCCCAGGAGAAAAAAGGCCACAGGGACCAAGCTTCCCCGTACCCCAGGCTCTGCAGGCCTGGCCAGGTCAGGTGCTAGGGCCCCAAAGTAGCAGGAAACTGGCAGATCAGGTTCTTCCCAGATGTGGGAGATAAAGTGGTTGCCATACCAACACTGGGGAGAATTCCCTACCTTCTGGATGAACAGGGGCTGGCCAATGAACTCCAGGCTGCTAGCGTCCCCACTAGGGCTGGGGTCCCCGGCAGGGCTTGGAACACGGAGCAGCAAACCCTCTCTGGGGCACAAGTCCTCAACGGGACACTGTGCTTTCTAGTAAACATGGGCATGTGGGCTTCCAAGAGACTGTCTGGGGCTGGGCTCCTCCAGAGAACCAACAACCAGGGCAAGGACAAACAACAGAATCTGTTCCCAGAGCGCTGTGACGGGCCAAGCCCCAAGGCTGCAGCCACCCTTGGAGGCAGACTGGTGCGACCCCTGATTGACAGAAGGGAACACGGAGGCTCCGAGACTTGCCTAATGTCACATGCTGCACAGCTGCAATACTAAGCACGTTACACCAAGAATGACTTGCCTTTAGTGAGCACGTTCACGTGGAGTGCCCGGGACACTCACATCCATGCTGGGAGGGAGGGATTGCTAAGGCCATTTTTCAGACTGAAACACTGTGGCCCAGAGAGGTGAAGCCCCCATCTTCAAAGTCACAAGAGGGGGGATCCACACCCACAGCTGACTCCCGGTCTTCACCATTACACTCAGCTGCTTCTGTTTTTTCCCTTGTCCCCAAATGGACAGGACTTGTTCTAATCCCAGCATCACCCACTGTACAGCTTCCCAGGGAGGGCACCCAGCCAGCCTCCGGGGCCTGGGGAAATAAGAGAAACAGGCCTCCCACGGAGCAGAAAGGAAATAACCCCAGCCCTCCTGGCTTCCGGACTGACTATCCAAGCGTGTAAAAGGGACCTGAGGGAATCAGTACCACCAGTCCATTGCACAGGTGCGGAGATTGAGGCTCAGAGAAGGGGTCAGGGCGGGTGCCCGAGTCCTTAGGCCTGGAACTCAGGCCTCCAAACGCCTGCCGGGAGTGAAGAGTCACTGCTGGGCAAGGGCAAGGAGACAGGAACCGCCTGGGGCCCTCTGCCCTCCTCAGCAGAGCCCCCCACGGGGGCGGGGCGGGCGCCAGGACAGCGGGACTACCCGGCCGGCGGGTCGAAATGGTGGAGGCTGACACCTCCCCCGCGGCAGCAGGGCCGAGGCAGGCCCGGCTCACTCCCCGGGCCTGGGCCACGCTGAGGGTGCGGCCAGTGTGGCCGGCCGCCCCGGGCTCTTTCTCTCTACTGGGCACCGCAGAAGGAGGAGGGGCGGAGGGGGGCGGCTAGGGCGACTCCGCAGCGGGGAAGGAGCGGCGGCCGCGAGGGCCTTCTCCCGCGGCCCCGGGCTCTGCTGCAGGGGTGCCCGCCGGCCGCGCGGGGCCAAGGGTGCACGGCCTCACCTGTACGGCCCGGGTGAAGAAGATGCCCGCGTCCGACGCCAGCTTCTTCATGTTGAAGTCCATGGCGCTCCGCACGGCCGGCCGCGTCCGGCCCGAGCGCCGCCCGGCAGCCCCCGGCCCGCCGCCGCCAGCCCGCACCGCGCCCACCTGCTGCCGGTGCTCTGGCCCTTAGCTCGCCCGCCTGGCCCAGCGGCAGCCGTCTCCGTCGAGCTTGCCCGAGCGCGCAGGGAGGGGCGCCGGCCGCGGGGGAGGAGCCGCCGGGGGGCGGGGCGGGGCGGGGCGGGGCGGGGCGGGGCGGGGCGGGGCGGAGAGGGCCCGGCTTGAGGCTGCTCGTGGCTGCCCCCTGCGGCCGCCACCGGGCCGGCCTCTCTCGCTTCCTCGTCCTGTGGCCCCCGCCCATTTGTGCCTCTTCCCTTTGTCGATTCGCGTCCTCCTGGCCTGCTGGGCCCTCTGGCTCCCTATTTCTCGGCCTCTTTTGACCTGGATCTTTCTGCGCCGACCATCACCACCACCTTGACCTCTCTAGCCCCCGCTCCTCTTCTGCCCCGACCTTGGTGACACTAAGGACAATTGAGCCAGGGGATAGGCCAGCTGGGGACTGGTCCTCCACTGCTGGGGAATGGCTGTTTGGCCCCCGGAAACCCTCTGGTTCCCCAAAGTTGGGGGAGGGTGTGTGGAGGAGTTAAGGGGAAGGAAGAAGAAGAGAAAGAGGGGCTTCCGTTCAGCCCAGGTGGAGGAACGCACTACCCTCCAGGCCTGGACATGTGCTGACCTTGAACCAGCTTCTCACAGCCCCAAACAGGCAAAAGGATGGGCTGCACATACATTTTCCCCCCTCCCATGGGGCTTGGAAGGGGCTTATTACCTGTTTCCACTGCTCCCCGCTCTCTACCTCTAGACTTCATCTTCTTACCCAGTGGAGAGCTCTGTTCCTGAACTGGTACCCTTTCCTCTCTGGCTCTGTCCCCTGGATTCCTGGCTTCGATTATCTCCCTGCACTTATACCAGTTCCCCATCTTCTACCCCAGCCTGTCTGTCCAGAGTGAGCTTCAAGTCATCTGGAGGTTTATTAAAAATCCCTGGGCACACTCCCAGCCCTGGTTCTCTCGGTACAGGTGGAGCCCGGCAGGTGGAGTCTTGAAAAGCTTCCAGGTGACTTAAATGTGCACCACAGGTTCAGAACTACTGATCTGCATTATTATCTACATGGAGCCATCATCAACTTTCGTGTCACTCACACACCTGCAGTTCATCATCTCTATGTGTTTCTTTGTGTGTTTCTATGTGTTCACTACATATTTCTATTTGTATTGACCACTGACTTATTTACCAGTGTCTGTCTGTAGCTGACTATATCATTCATTTAGCCAGCATACAATCATATCATCTTTCAACAGCCATAAATCAATGTAGTTACATGTTCATTCATTCAATAACCACATTGAGCAAGGTTAAAGAAAAAAATATTCATGATACTTGTTAAAGACTGTAAGGAAGACTTTATTCAAGAGAGCCTAGTGCAGGGGGCGTTTTGCAGTAGGGGAGAGAGATTGGTCTCAACTCCAAATACAACAAGGACAAGTGGAGATTTATAGACAATGAGCAGAGTGGGGATGTCAGTGGATGGAAAATGACTAAGTGGGAACATCAAGGCTAGTGAGATTCTTGCTGAAGGCAGGCTAGGGAGATAAGATATTGAGGATAGAGGATGAAGAATTTGATCAAATATGGAGGGTGATCAGATACCCAGGGCTGGGGATTTTAGTAAACTGACCCTGCAGAATTCTTGCTAAAACTAGACTCTATAAGATGGAAGCTCAAGGTTGCACCTAGTCAAGCAGAGGGCTGGCTTACAGGAGCCTGACTCTGGTTTGGTCAAGGAGAAAGACCTTATCGGCACCAACTATGTGCCAGGGGCTGTTCTAGGTGCCATGGATGCAGCACTGAACAAAACAAGGCTCTTCCCCTCTTGGATAAACAGATATATAACAGGTCAGATCCTGGGAAGAAAAACAACAGGGTAAAGGAGAGAGAGAGAGAGAGAGAGAGAGAGAGAGTAAGACAGTAGGTGCTAGTTACTCCTGATCTTGTAGCTGTCCCAGTCTGTATGTTGCATCTATTTATCTAGTTTTCTACTTGGCTATTGCAGTTTTTCTAATAGCAATGGCCAAAACGTCCTAAGACCATGCCAGGCCCAGCACTGAGCACTTTTAAGTGAATAATCACTTAAGGTCCTTGTGAAAGCTCAGAAACCATCATTCTCCTCATTTTAGGAAGCTACGGTTTAGAGAAGTTAAGTGATTTGCCCAAGGACACAGGGGAGGAAGCAGTGGATTTGGCCCCAGACGCAGGCAGTTCAGTGGTGGCGCCTGCTCTCCTTTGCTCTGGCTGCCACTTCCTTGGCTCATCAGCTACCACTCTCCCCTCTCTCTGCCACCTTGAGTCAAAGATGCCAGGTTTGGGGACTTCCCTGGTGGTCCAGTGGTTAAGATTCTGTGCTTCCACTGCAGGGGGCACGGGTTCGATCCCTGGTCGGGGAATCAAGATCCCGCATGATGCGGGGTATGACCAAAAAAAACCCCAAACAACATGCCAGGTTCGCTCTTGCCTCTGGATCACAGCCCATGCTGTTCCTGAACACTCTTTCCTCTTCTCTCTGCCCAGCTAACTCTTAGTCATCCTTAGGTTTCTGTTTGGACGTCACTTTCTTTCAGGAGTCTCTCACCTCCACATGGGAGCGCAGGTGTCCCTGGGAATCCCCATATTCCTGAGTTTCCACCATTAGAGCAATATCACATAAGATTGTAATTAAGTATCTTAATTATATGTATCTTGTCCACCACTGCGCTCCCAAGTCCAGCCAAAGGGCTGGCACACAGAAATATTAGTTGTTGATGAATGAAAGAATGTGACCTTACTGATAATTACATTAAAAAAACTTAGATGTGTCCAGTTCTTTGGTTATGAAAGGGCTGCCACACTGTTTTCTTATGATCAGCACCAAAGCCCTGTTACTCAGGCAAGGCAAGAATTCCATTCCCATTTTACAGAGGGGTAAACTGAGTAAACCCCAGAAAGCTGATGTGGCAGAACTTGATTCCAACTCAGGTCGGCCTGATTCCAAACCCAGTGTTTAGTGCAAGGCACAGTGAACCGAATCACTTGACGCCAACTCTTAGGGAGACAACGTCTCGTAGGGGAGGCCTGGCACTTCTGCAAACAACCCCAGAAAGTGGAGAGTGGCAAGTGCTTAGGAGGATGCTGTAGGAAGTTAGAGGCGGTGGCGTTGGAAAGTGGGCGCTCGAAGGGCGGGAAGAACTTGTCCGTGTGGGCACCAGTGGAGGCAGAGGAACCAAATGTAAGAGCTCAGACCATCGGCGATTCCTTCCACAAAGTGCCTTCGAAACCTGTTTGCTCCGCCTCATCCCTTTAAGAGTAGCTCCGCCTCACTCAGCCACCCGGGTCAATCTAATCTCGATGGCCAATCACAGGAGAGAAAAAAAAAATCACTTCCGCGCCTCAACCGCACTTAGGGGGCGGAACAGAGGGAGAAGGGAGGGTGAGACAATATTGGTCACGTGACCCACCCAATTGCCCAGAGGCCGGGGCGGTGCAGAGGAGTTCGGCGATACTCATTGGCCAAAGAAAGGTTGGCCCTGCGTGAGGCCACGCCCCCCGTGGCCCCGAGGTTGGTTGCGCGGGCGCTGGGGAAGGAGACGCTGTCCTTCCGCAGCGATGGGATCCAGGGTGAGTGGCGGCGTTCCGGACTGAGCCCGCGTAGCAGGCGGGCGGCGCGGCAAGGTCCGGGACTGAGGTTTGCAGCGGGCGGGAGCCGTGCCTGAGCGGGGAACTGGGTAGGGTTGCAGGTGTCCCAGCTCAGCCGGACTAGAAGGGCCAGCGTTGGAAAGAGCAGGTACTCGGGCCGTGGGCGGCGCGAGAGGTGGAGCGGAAGGTACCCGGTCAGTGGGAAGATGCCCGGGCCTGGAACATTGCAGAGATCGGAGCAGGGGCGCAGGTACTGGACCCGCGCTGGGCAAGTACCGGGATGGAAGGAGCGGGTGCGCGGGCTGTGGAAGGCGGTGGCAGTGGGCACCTGGACGACCCTCAAGGATATTCCGGGGGTCGGGGCAAGAGAGGAGGAGGCCTGACCAGGGGATGCGCAAGGAATTGTCCGGGATGGAAAGAGCAGATTCTGAAGAAGGGGGTATTGCTGAGGTCCAGCGTGGGAGTGCTCAGTGCCGGTCCGGGTCAGACTGCTGAGGTGTCCCACCGGTGTGGAATGAACGGAGACTGGGCAGAGGGAACATTGCTGGGGTCAAGGCGGAATGAAGGGTGCTCAGGCTAGAGTCATTTACGGGGTGGTTCAGGGCAGGGGAGGAGGTGTCCGGGATGGAAAGCGTGGGCATCCAAGCTGAGAGGTTGTGAGTGCCCTGGTGGGGGTGGAATGAGGAGGTTACCAGCAAGGTTACAGGGCAGGAGAGGTGACTTTCCCAGGTGGGGACGACATTAGGAGTGTCCACGTGGTGGGGGACATTGCCATGGCCTTGTCATCACAGGGAAGAGGTGGAGGCTTCTCTCTTTCAGCCCTGGGTTGTGCCAGGAGGAAGGATGGGGTATGGTTGGGCTGGGTCTGGATCCATCCCTGGAGTGAAGCTGTCTTGGGATGGGTGTCATTACCTGGCACCTGCCACTCTTCCTCAGTCGGGGCAGCAGAGGCTGCTCTTGACTTTCCTGCAGGTAAATGCCAAGCCTTGGGGTCCCCCAGAGCTGAGGTCATATCCCAGCTTGGCCATTTACTCAGTGACCTCGGTAGGGTTGATTACCTTTTGGAGCCCCAGTTTCCTCATCATTGAGATAAGCAGTGCTTGCCTTAAGGGTTCTGTGAGTGACTAGACTTAAAACCCTCCATGGAGAGCCTGTTCCAAGCCTGGCCTGTTAAGTAAGTGCTTGGGAAATAGTAGCTGCTGAGCCTCTGATGTTCTTGTCTTCCCTCGTTCGTTCTGAGGCTTGGGCCAAGTTGGGGGTGGTGCTGAAAGAGCTGGCTTGTGACCACTGGAGGTCACATCGCTCAATTTGTAGCCTCCTGGCAGGATGTCCCCTACCCTTGACAACATGAGTTTCTTCAGCCCTAGAACATTTGTCTGCCTGCCGCTCTTACACACACACACACACACACACACACACACACACACAGCCCTAGAGCTACCTGATAGGATCATTCATCCTTCCCACTCACTGAGGATAAGCCGTTTCTTGTGCCAGTCCAGTGACTTTGGCCGCCGTCCCAGGTAGACAGGGTCCATCTGGCCTTCGTGTTCATTTCGTTTGAAGTCCCAGGAGACCTTGAAGGCATCCTTGGCCTTGGTGGTGGTGGTCGGGGAGCTCTCTGCAGGATCTTGGGGACTGGGTTATATGTGCTCAAGCCACTTATTCACTGGCCTTGGAATGGGCCGTGGGGTACTCTGGGGGTCTCAGAAGGCCCCAGGGGAAAGTTGCCCTTGTAGTCTGTAGTTCTGCTGAGGCTCCCACTTCCTGCTCCATGTCAGATTTGGCGAAAGGGTTGTGTTGAGCACAGAGTCAAAAGTCCGTTAGATCTTGGTCCAAGTCCTGACTCCACCTGGTACCAGCTGTGTGACTTTGGACTCCTGACTTAGCTTTTCTGAGCCTCAGTTTCCTCGTTGGAAATTGGCAGGGGTGTGGGAGGTAGATCGCATCTACTTCATAGAATTGTAATGATTCAATGAAATAATGTATGTAAGGAACTCTGCACAGAATACCCACATAAAGTGTAATAGCTGTTATTATTTGAGGAAATACCCTGCTGTTTTTGTAATACGTCCACAGGAAGTACAACATTCTTGGTTTTGTGGGAGGTGGAAAAGATGCAATGATTCTCACTCAGGGGCCTGACCCTTTAGAGGCCTAAGGTTTTTGCTTAGCACGTGGGCCATGGGTTTAAAAAGATTGAGAAAGTGTGGTAGAAAGCCCCAAGTTTGAGAGCGACCTCTCCATCTCCCAGGCTCTGGGTCCGCACTTGGGCCAGTGTGCCAGACACTGCCCTCTGCTCCTAGGGCTCAAGGTGGGCAGAAAGTCTGTGGGGCATTTGGCTACCTTCCTGCTGGCAGGTGCAGAAGGCGGGGGCCTGGTTCCAGGCCTCGCATTCCACGCGTGGGCTTTGCTCCCACCTCATCCCCCAGAGCACTCTTGTGTGTGTTCCTTTATGCTCACATGCACACACCCTTGTGGCTGACTTGGTCGTCTGTCTCTCAGCTCTGTGGAGGGACCTTCTGGTATGTGTGTCCCTGTCCTTTCGGGGCGTGGATGGTGCCCGGGACCCAGCCAGCAACCAGTTGAAGACGTTCTCCTTGGAAGCTCTCGGCCCCGAGGGCTCTCGCCTGGGGTGCCGATCCTGCCATGGCATTCCGGAGGACTGAAGGTGTGTCCATGATCCAGGCCCTGGCCATGACGGTGGCAGAGATCCCTGTGTTCCTTTACACGACGTTCGGGCAGGTAAAGACCGGGGCGGGTTGTGGTCCTGCCCTTTACCCCTCTGGTCCCTGAAGCACTGAGCCACTCCTCCCAGGGTCCCTCAGCATCCAGGAAAGTTGGGCCCTCGTGATTGCTGTCCCAGGCAATCCTCTTTGAGCAGAGTAAGGAGGACTGGGTTAGGAGTCTGGGGTCCCAAGCCCGGTCTCCACCCGAGGCCTATGTGGACTCTTGACCTCAGTTTCTCAGTTTATGAAAGAGGTCAGTAATGCCTGCGAACTTTAAATGTTTGTGGCTGACCAGTCCTCTTGACACTTCCTGAAGCTCTGCCCTGTGGGATGCAGCCTCACTCGAGGGGCTCCCAGTCCAGCAGGCAGAGTGAGGGTGGAGCAGGGGCGTGTACAGATGGACCATCGGGTAAAGTGAACGTCATCGTCTTTGAAGAGTGGAGAAGTGGGGTGGGCAGACCTGAGTTCCGTTTCTGCCTCTCTGTCACCTTAAGCATGTGTCCTAACCTGTGTGAGCTTCAGATGCCTCACCTGGAAAATGATGGGCATTCGCACAGGTAACACAGGTGAAATCCTGGTGCAGTAGCTGGCATAGGTGCTCAGTCACTGCAGCTGGTAGAATCCTGACCGATGGCGTTGGGGACACCTGCTGGACCCCAAAATAGGATCTCCTGGCCTTGTCATTTTGCCATCCCCCGTCCCCCTCTTTTACATCTCTGTGATCCAGGTTTCAGAGGCCAGGGCCCCCAACTCCCAGGGGGCTGCCTCTCGGTCATTCCTGGTCAGGAGGTATCCCCTGGGGGCCTGGTGCGTTCCCTGCGCCTCACGTGTTCCTCAGGGCAGCTCTCCCAGGGAGATGTAACTGGCTGCCTCCCTCTTTTCTCGCAGTCTGCCTTCTCCCAGCTGCGGTTGACACCAGGTCTGCGGAAGGTCCTCTTTGCCACGGCCCTGGGGACTGTGGCCTTGGCCCTGGCCGCCCACCAGCTGAAGAGGCGACGGCGGAAGAAGAAGCAGGTCGGCCCCGAGATGGGCGGCGAGCATCTGGGCACGGTGCCCCTCCCCATCCTCATGGCCAGGAAGGTCCCGTCACTGAAGAAAGGTAGGTGTGAGGTGGTGGGGAAGGGCCTGACCTGGAGTCGAGTCTCAGCTGGACCCCTATTAGCTGAGATCTTGGGCTAGTGACATCCTGTCTCCACGCTGAGTCCCTTTCACCTGGGAAGCAAGTCATTGTAAGGATTTGCTGGGTGATGTGGTGGCCGGATGCACATGTCATTGGAAGCGATGGTTCTCATTATCTGAGGACCCTTTGAGAGCACCGGGTCCAGAGTGGGCTGGTGGGGTGCAGCTCCTCCGTCCAGCGGTGGAAGTCCCCTGGCTCAGGAGCAGGAAGGGCCAGATGGTTCCTGAGCCTTTTGGTATTCTCACCATCCCCCTCTTTCTCTTTGCATACAGTCAGATTCACCCTTTTTTGAGTTTTGACAAACACTTACAGTCATACAGTCACTACCACAATCAAGAACTGTTGCTCTAAATCCCCCCAGGGCCCTTGGTCGTCAGCCCCTTTCCCCTTCCCCCAGCTCCTGGCAGCCACTGACCTGTTTTGTGTCTGCTGGTGTGGCTTTAAAAGCCTCTTATGGTCCCGTTAATCGTGTAACCCAGTAACCCAGTGTTTGCCATGTACAGATCGCTTTCCAAGGCAAGGAGTCCTCAAAGGCTCTCATGTTGGAAGAAACTTGTTTTAAGAAGCAAAATCTCCTTCTGTGACAATGACTTTTTTAAAAAATTTTATGTATTTAATTTATTTATTTTTGGCGGCGTTGGGTCTTTGTTGCTGCGCGCAGGCTTTCTCTAGTTGCGGCGAGCGGGGGCTACTCTTCGTTGCGGTGCACGGGCTTCTTATTGCGGTGGCTTCTCTTGTTGCGGAGCACAGGTTCTAGGCACGCGGGCTTCAGTAGTTTTGGCACGTGGGCTCCGTAGTTGTGGCTCGTGGGCTCTAGAGCGCAGGCTCAGTAGTTGTGGCACACCGGCTTAGTTGCTCCGCGGCATGTGGGATCTTCCTGGACCAGGGCTCGAACCCATGTCCCCTGCGTTGGCAAGAGGATTCTTAACCACTGCATCACCAGGGAAGCCCGACAATGACTTTTAATTATGAATTATTGCAAAAGGGAAGTTTTTGTCTTTTCAATTGGACAGAGAAGTTTGTAGACTAGTCTAGAACAAGACCACGAGACATGCTGGCACAGCTGTCTTCCCATTCTGCATTGGCCCCCCTGGAATCCTGGAGTCGTTTCTGGACTAACCTCTTGCTTGCCTACCCTGTACCAGCACCATCTCTGGTTCCACCTTATTTTGCCTTCCCTACTTTTCTCACTTAAAAAAACCAAACCAAAACAAAACTATGTATTTTGAAAAGTTGGTACCTCAAATCCTTTTTAGACGGAGGAGAATTCCAGATCAGTCAGTCAATCAACAACACAGGGGAAGCTGAGTCGGGAGGTAGAAGTGGCTGGGCCTCATTCTCAGGCTTAACCCAGCAGATCCAGGCCCCTCCGGGCCAGGCCCTGCGCCGCGTAACAGGGATGCGGAAGTGAGCAGGACAAGGGGCAAGGGCCCAGCCCTCTGCTGCGAGGTGCACGCCCTGGGGCTGCTCTGCTGTCACCCTGACTTAGAAGGTCAGGACAGACTCCCAGATGAGGAGGACGGGGAGAGGGGTCCGGAGCGGGCAACAGCCGTGCAAAGGCTGGGTGGGAAGCTGGCATGACCCCTCTCCTCCTGTTCCTCACAGGCTACTCCAGCCGGAGGGTCCAGAGCCCCAGTAGCAAGAGCAACGACACTCTGAGCGGCATCTCCTCCATCGAGCCCAGCAAGCACTCAGGCTCCTCCCACAGCTTGGCCTCGGTGAGGGTAGCAGGGTGCCCGTCACGGCCTTGGGGCTCCGGTCTCTGCCCTCGGGGGCTTATGGGCTGGTAGGAAGATGGGAGAAGAGGTTCCATCCATTCATTCGTTGGTTCATTCACTCATCCACCCGTGCAGACTTTCAGAGATTGTCCGTGATCGGGGTGTGCCGGGCATTGGTGAGGGAAAGGTGGATAAATGCGGAAGAGAAGCTTTGATCTCTTGGGGAAGATACTTACCCATGAAAGTGCATTCATTCATTCATTCATTCATTCATCAGACACTGAGCAAGCACCGGCTTTATGTCAGGGACTACTAGGTGCTGAAGATATAGAGATAAATAAGAAAAAGACAAGTTTATTTTCTCTTGGGGAACGGCTTTTGGCTCATTCACTCGTCTAGTTATTCATTCATCCAGCAAGCACTGAGCCCCAGCTCTGAGCCGGCCACTGCCCTGGGGACCCAGGCACGAGCAAGAGCTGGCTCTGCTCCCGCCTGGCAGGCGGGTGGCCGCTCGTGTGGGAGAGACGCGTGGGTGAGAGCCGGGCCCTGCCGGCCCGTATGTAATGGGTGCTCCTTGAGTCCTCCCTATCCCACTCGTAGTGGAGCCCCGGAGCAGGGAGGGGGTCATGCCTTTCGGGAGTGGGGCTCAGGGTGGGTTTCGTAGGAGGCTGCAGCTTCCTGGGCTGGGCATTGGCCTCAGTGTTTCCTCCTGCTTTGGCCATTTCTGTGACCCGTCCTCAGGCACTTGGAGTTGGCGGAAGCAGGCTGTGCCGAGGGCTCGGCCACTGCAGCCAGGGGCTGGTTTCAGGGATGGTATTGCAGAGGGCACGTGGCGTGTGGTGAGGGGCGGGGGGTGGGGGGAGGCTCAGGGGTCCTGCAAAGGGTCTGGGAAGGCCTCATCCCTTATTCTCGGGTTCTTGTGCTACTTGGCACCCAGATGGTAGTGGTGAACTCATCCAGCCCCGTGGCTGCATGCTCGGGGCCGTGGGACACCAGAGGGATGGAGGAGTCTGTGACCACCAGCAGCGGCAATGCTGAGAGCCTCTACATGCAAGGTACGGGCCAGGAGGCTGGCCTTGGGCACCCCCTGCCCACTGCCAGCCCCACCCCCGTGGCCGGGGCAGGGGAGCGGGGAGCGTGGCCTCCTCCCGGGAGCCTAGGCTGGGTTTTCTGGGTGCTGCTTGCAACCAGTTCCAAAACCACCCACCCCAGATCCCGGCTCAACGGATTCCAGCCATTTCTGGACTGGGGAGAGTCTCCAGGAACAGATCTGGTCTGAATGAAGACCTGCAAGCTGGCCAGCCCTGAAAAAGGGGTCGGGACCTGGTCCACACGGTCCTGGCTGTTCCCATCCTTCCGGGCTCTCCTGCCTCCTCGCTCTTCTGAGCCCCCTCTTGAGCGACGTGGTGGGGGGCACGGCTGCTCTCCCTCCGCTGGGGGCCTGACACCCTTCTCTCCCGTCTCCCCCGCCCACACTCAGGCATGGAGCTATTTGAGGAAGCCCTGCAGAAGTGGGAGCAGGCGCTGAGCGTGGGGCAGAGGGGGGACGGCCTCCGGAACCCCGAGACCGCTTCAGAGGCGCCGTCCGAGGTAGGCAGTCCTCCCCCGGGTCTTTCCTACCCCCAGCCACCGAGAAGGCTGGTGGTGTGGCTGGTGGGCGGCCACGCTTGGGAGGCGTCTAGCAGCGCCGCCTTCTGCCAGCCCATCATGTCCTCCTGGGTGGGAGTTTCCCCTTGACCAGGATGTTGACCCAGCTAAGTAAGAAAGTTCACGTAAGGTGCATTAGCCCATGCCTGGTACTTGGTAATTACTCAGTAAACCACACTGGTGATTACAGCCCGATCCTGACTACATAAAGAAAATATGAGGGGCTTCCCTGGTGACGCAGTGGTTAAGAATCCGCCTGCCAATGCAGGGGACACGGGTTCAAGTCCTGGTCCGGGAAGACCCCACATGCCGCGGAGCAACTAAGCCCATGTGCCGCAACTACTGAGCCTGCGCTCTAGAGCCCGTGCGCCACAACTACTGAGCCCGCGCGCCACAACTACTGAGCCTGCGCTCTAGAGCCCACGTTGCCGCAACTACTGAAGCCCGCGTGCCTAGAGCCTGCGCTCCGCAACAAGAGAAACCCCCACTCACCGCAGCTAGAGAAAGCCCGTGTGCAACAACGAAGACCCAACACAGACCAAAAAAAAAAAAAAGGGGGACTTCCCTGGTGGTCCAGTGGGTAAGACCCTACACTTCCACCGCAGGGGGCGTGGGTTTGATCATTGGTCGGGGAACTAAGATCCCGCATGCCCCTTGGCCAAAAAAAAAAACAAAAAAAAATACATTCTTGCAGGGCTGGAGGGAAATAGCCTGTGTTCATAGTTGAGTGGGTCACACAGCTTTTGTCTTGTCTTTTCTTTATATGGTTTTTTTTTTTTTTTGGCAAGTCCAAGCTTTCTATAAGTGAATATTTATCTCAATATCAGAAAAGAGAAATAAAGTGGAACAGCCAAAATAAAATTTTTTTTGTGCAAAGCACACCTATGTCCTAGGATGAATTGTTTTGTAATAGTTAAAAAAGATGAAAAACTGGAGACTGTTAAGTGCCCATCAGTAGGGGTCTGGAATACTAGGCAGCCTTTATGGTGGCGCAGTGGTTAAGAATCTGCCTGGTGGCGCAGTGGTTAAGAATACACCTGCCAACACAGGGGATACGGGTTCATGCCCTGGTCCAGGAAGATCCCACATGCCGCAGAGCAGCTAAGCCCGTGCGCCACAACTACTGAGCCTGCGCTCTAGAGCCCACAAGCCACAACTACTGAGCCCGTGTGCTGCAACTACTGAAGCCCGCAGGCCTAGAGCCCGTGCACTGCAACGAAGAGTAGCCCCCACTCGCTGCAACTAGAGAAAGCCCATGTGCAGCAACAAAGACCCAATGCAGCCCCCCACCCCCACAAAAAAAATAAATAAAATAAATAGAAAAAAAGGAGGGACTTCCCTGGCGGTCCAGTGGTTAAGACTCCGTGCTTCCAATGCAAGGGGTGGGGGTTCGATCCCTGGTCGGGGAACTAAGATCCCACAAGCCGTGCGGCGAGGCAAAGAAAAAAAAAGGCTGAAGGAAAACTGTATGGGCTGTTAGGTTGCTCTCTCCACTATATTAAGTGAAAAAAGCAAGATATACAATGTGTATAGTGACCCATGTGTACATTTTTTTCTGTTGAGATGTAGTTGATGTGTAGCATTATGTAAGTTACAGGTGTATAACATAGTGATTCATGACCCATGTGTACATTTTATTTATTTATTTTATTGAAGTATAGTTGGTTTACAATGTTGTGCTAATTTCTGCTGATGTGTACATTTTTAAAAAGACATCCATCCTTGCCTACATATGCCTGTTGGTAACTGCTGGTGTGTATGTGCACTTTTATTTCCCTCTGGACAGGTAACACAAGAGATTTTTTAAAAATATTTATTTATTTATTTATTTTTATATTTTTGGCTGCATCGGGTCTTAGTTGTGGCACGTGGGATCTTTTGTTGTGGCACTCGGGCTTCTCTCTAGTTGTGGCTCGAGGGCTCAGTAGTTGTGGCGTCGTGGGTTTAGTTGCCCCGCAGCATGTGGGATCTTAGTTCCCTGACCAGGGATTGAACCCGTGTCCCCTGCATTGGAAGGTGGATTCTTAACCACTGGACCACCAGGGAAGTCCCCACAGGAGATTGTTAACAGTGATCTATGAGGAGAGGGTCTGCAGGGAAAGGAGGAGAAGGCTTTTCTTGTACTTTTTTTGACTTTTTTTGTCGATCTTTTTTCTCATTCTGGGGGTTGTCTTTACACTTTCCTTTTTTTTTGGCCGCACCACATGGCTTGCAGGATCTTAGTTCCCCAACCAGGGATCGAACCCGTGCCCCCTGCAGTGGAAGCACAGAGTCCTAACCACTGGATGGCTATGGAATTTCCAGTCTTTTCACTTTCTTGAGGGTGTCCTTTGAAGGACAAAGGTTTTTAATTTTGATGAAGTTCAGTGTATCTAATTTTTCTTTTGTCACTTGTGTCGTATGTAAGAAACCATTCTCTAACCCAAGGTGGCTTCCCAGAGAAAGAGCTGGCAGATCTGCCAAAGCTACAAGGCTCTGCTGGCCACACTGAGTTGGGTTACTGAGCAAGATGGCCAGCAGGTCTGGGGTCCCATGGGCTCTGCCAGGCTCTAGCTGGGTGCGCTGGGCACATAACCTCCTTGAGTTTCCTCTGTGAAGTGGGGTCATGGCAGTCCCTGCCTCAAGGAAGCCCTGAGGCTGAACAGCGAGTTGCTGGTCCAGGGCTGGCGCTCAGTGAAAGGCAGCCGTTACAATCTTACTGTCCCCCTCTGAGTGCTTCTGCCTCTTTCTCCCAGTGGCCTGAGGCCCGAGTTGGCCCTTGTTTCCTCCCCAGGGTCTGGTTACGTGTACTTGCAGGATCTGGCAGCCTCTGTGGAAAACAGAGTCAGGCCTGCCTGTGCCTGGCCCCTTGGCCCAGAAGCTCCTGGGTTCAAAGGAGCAGTGCCCCCGTCTTCCCACACCCTGGTCTGGAGGCCAAGGGCAGCGAGGAGGTCACTGAGGCCACAGGCTGTGGTGCCAGGGGTGCGATGCCTTCCCAAGTGCACATGGTTAATAGGAACAGTGGGGTTGAACCCAGCTTCTTTCTGGGCTCCTAACTGCCCTCTGATTATAATAGCCAACACTTACTGGCCATCACCATGGGCCAGTCTTGTAGGAAGTACTTTATATGCCTTATTTCATTCACGTTTTCCCGAAAATCCTAGGAAGTAGGTTCTCTTACCTCAGTTGACAGATAAGAAAATCGAGGCTCAGAATGAGGGAGTTATTTACTCAAGGTCACGCAGCTCGGAACTGGTGGTGCCAAGGTCTGGACCAGGTCTGCTCGGGTCTAGAGCAGCGCTGTTCAGTAGGAGACCATGTATCTTATTTAAAATTTTCTGGAGACCACGTTAAAAAGCAAAAGGAAATGGGTGAAATGACTTTTTAAATTTTATTTATTTATTTTTGGCTGCGTTGGGTCTTCATTGCTGTGCGCGGGCTTTCTCTAGTTGCAGCGAGCAGGGGCTAATCTTCGTTGTGGTGCACAGGCTTCTTATTGCGGTGGCTTCTCTTGTTGCAGAGCACGGGCTCTAGGCGCGCGGGCTTCAGTAGTTGTGGCACGTGGGCTCAGTAGTTGTGGCTCACAGGCTCTAGAGCGCAGGCTCAGTAGTTGTGGCTCGCGGGCTCTAGAGCGCAGGCTCAGTAGTTGTGGCGCACGGGCTTCGTTGCTCTGCGGCATGTGGGATCTTCCTGGACCAGGGTTCGAACACGTGTCCCCTGCATTGGCAGGTGAATTCTCAACCACTGCGCCACCAGGGAAGCCCTGAAATGACTTTTAATAATATATTTTCTATAATCTAGTATATCCAAAATATTATCATTTCAACATGTAATCAAGATGAAAACTCACTGAGGTATTTCACGTTCTTGTAGTCTTGGGGTTTTTTTTGCGGGGGGATACTAAGTGTTTGAAATTGGTGTGTATTTATGCTTATGGCCCATGTCAGGTGGGACTGGCCGAGTTTCAGGTGTGCACGGGCCGTGCGTTGCTGGCGGCTCCTGTGTGGGGCAGCTCAGTCCAGACCTACGCTTGCTGCTGGGCCTCAGAGCTGTCCCCTGTTTCCCCGGGGGCTGGGGCCCCATCATGGAGAAGGAAGGGGCCGTTGGCGTGGGGAGCTTGGGAGGCCTGCGTTGACCGTCATTGTTTTACCCACAGCCAGAGTCACAGCGAAGGGAGTTTGCGGAGAAGCTGGAGTCCCTGCTGCACCGGGCCTACCACCTGCAGGAGGAGTTCGGGTCCACCTTCCCGGCCGACAACATGCTGCTGGACCTCGGTGAGCGGGGCCGGGGCGCAGGATCCCCAGGGCCCATGACCTCATCCGATCAGTGCCTCCCTGCACAGACGAGGAAACTGAGGCCCCACAGGCAGGAACCGAGTTGGAATGAGGCCCCGGGAGTCCCTGGCTGGTGTGCCTTGCCCCATCCCCTTGGGAGCAGGCCTTGGGGCTTGTATGTCAACATCTCCCCTGCCGGCTGTTCCAGGTGTTTGGTTTGAGCCCTATTCTGTGGGCACCGGGTGGGCGGAGGGGTGGCTCACGTGGAGATTAGCCCGAAGCCAGCCACGGGGCTGAGAACACACATGTCGTTGCCCTCCCCATTGAGGTCAAGGGGCGTGACATCACTGAGATGGAGTGAAGTTATTCAGCCAAACAGCCAATGTTCTCCTAGTGCCTGCTGCGTGCCAGACCCTGTGTGGTGACTGTGACCCCCCCAGGGCCCTTCCCTGGGTGCTGTCAGCCCCCGGGGGGGAACATCAGACTCCTGAGTGTCGGGCTCCCTGGCTCTACCAGTGGTGAAATGGGCCCAGTGAGGGCTGGCCAGGGTGACACATCTTCCACTTCTGTCCCCGCCAGAGGAGTCCCACTTCCTCTGGCCTCCCCGTGTGACAGAGAAGGCTGGTGGGGCATTCAGGGCTGTGAACCTTTCCTAAGTCCCCTTGAGTGTCCAGACCCCCTCGCCCTTGAGCGGGTGGGGATGGAAGTGCTGAGTGAGTGGCCCTTTGGCATCAGAGGCTGTTTCAGCTTGTCAGAGAGGGGGAGCAACTTGCCCAGGGCCACACAGCATAGCACAGCCTGCCCTCAGAGCTCAGGGCCCACAGGCCTCAGGGTCAGGCGGTGTGGACGTGGCAGGTCCCCTGACGTGAGCACAGAAAATAGGAGCTTTGCCACCATCAGCGTCATTCGTCCAGAATCGGGTGTTGGGAGGCTTGGTGTACATTTAGCTCGAAGCTCGGTGATTTCAGGAGTCTCAGCTCAGCCCCTCCCTTCCCTCTCTGCCCAGAGCGGACCCTCATGCTGCCCCTGACCGAGGGCTCGCTGCATCTGCGGGCGGACCATGAGAACAGCCTGACCTCGGAGGATTCCTTCTTCTCCGCCACTGAGGTGACGCGGGTCGGGGGGTGGCTGCGGGGAGAGGGGTGAAGGCCAGGGCTCCTGCGCGGCTCCTTGGCGGGCGAGCTCTGGGTTGTGGGAAAGTGAAGGCATTTCCTCTGATGGGAGCAGAATCTGGAGGTCGCAGAGAGCTGCTCCCCGGGGGACTCTTCAGTGTTGCTGGAATGGGGAAGCCTGAGAAACCAGGGGTCGTATGTCCTATGAGTGAGGGCAGGGGTCCCCATCCCCAGCGGCTCCAGCCCACGCTGGCCTCTCCCTTCTCCAGACCCGAGTGCTCATTGCTTCGTTAGTTTCCTGCCATGGCCACGTGTGCCAGGCGGCTGTCCTTTCCTGGGATGGGAGGACACGGGTGTGTGTGTCCAGTAGATGGTCCCTTTGGGAAGTGCACCCGGTGATGGGGATGCTGAGAGCCAGAGTCGGAGTCAAACCCTGGCCTCTGCCCTCGGCCAGCATTCCCACTGACGTTCCCTCTGAAGCGTTGGCCCCTAGGGCGTACTCTGCCGGAAGTCCCCTGGGCAGGTGCCCTTGACCCACCCCAAGGCTCCGCCCCCACCCACCAATGCTGCTGACACGGGCTTCCACCCTCCCCCCAGCTCTTTGAGCCCCTGCAGGTCGGAGATTACCCGAGCCCACTCTCCAGGCCTGCCGCCGCCTACGAGGAGGCCCTGCAGCTGGTGAAGGAGGGCAGAGTGCCCTGCCGGACCCTCAGGTGAGCATGGGGGGAAGGAGGCAGGTGTGGGGGGGCTGCCCCCCTGGAGGAGGCTGGGGCAGCCAGCAGGGCTTGGTGGGGACCCAGCTGAGCCAGGCTGAGGGTGGGGTGGTCTGGCCGTGGCTCCTGCTCCAGCTTCGGAGACCCTAGGATGGCCCCGGTACAAGACAGGCAGGTCTAGGGTTGACGATCACAGTAACTAATTAATATAAGTAATTAAAATAACAATCATTCGTACCTCTTCTAAGTTCTCAGAGGGGTCCACTCACGGAAGCGCGGTGGGCGCTGTCCCTAAGCCCTGTGTTCTGACACATGCCTTTAAGGAGCCGTCCAGAAGCCAGGCTTTGGAGACAGACAGACCCGGGTTCTCTCCAGGTCTTGCTACTTTGTAGCGTGTGGCCCTGGACAAGTCTCCTGACTTCTCTTAGCCTCAGTCTTCTCCTGTGTGGTATATTTAGGGCTCTTATCCACCTTAAATTAATTGTTCTGTATGATGGTCATGACTCCCAGATTTAAGTATGTGTGTTTAAAGTTCACTGACTGAAAATGGTCAAAAGCCCCAGCTGAAGCCTTGGAGATTTGGATAAAGTGCCCAGATCAGGGCACCCCTAGCTGCCCCAGAAAGCCCTGCCCTGGCCTTGGGAGGAATTTGGCCGTTTTGGTCCTGTGCTAGAGAGGGTCCTTTGCTGGTTGGGGCCTAAAGGAGGCCGAGGTCAGCCCGACCCCCAGTGACCACACCTGCCAGGGGCGCCCAGTGCCATCAAGGCAGCCTGTCCTCAGGGAGCATCCTGTCAGCCCCTTCCTTGGGTTTGGGGGAAACTGAGGCCTAGAGGGGGGCAGCCACCTGCCCGAGGTCACACTACCAGGTGGAGGCAGGGCCACCCAGGGCTCCACCCTGACCCCACGGGGGTGTCGCTGGCTGGGACCCAGGTGCTGTGACTCTGCGCTTCCCCTCAGGACAGAACTGCTGGGCTGCTACAGTGACCAGGACTTTCTGGCCAAGCTGCATTGTGTGCGGCAAGCCTTTGAGGTGGGTGCGGTCCGGGGCGCGTTGCGGGGATGGGGGCAGTCAAGGGGGCTCCTCTGCGCGGATGGCCACCCGCCCAGCCCACGGTGCTGCCCTGTCCACGGCTTTGGGGGGCCGCCAGCCTGTCAGCTCACCCCCTCCCTCCTCACTCCCTAGGGCCTCCTGGAGGACAAGAGTCACCAGTTTTTCTTCGGGCAGGTTGGCCGGCAGATGGTGACGGGCCTGATGACCAAGGCTGAGAAGGTAGCAGGGTGTGGGGGCTCTCTTTTCGGCTCTTCTTCCCCCTGCGTTGTTTGTTTTTCTGTTTTTTTTAATCTTTCTAACTTTTATTTAGTTCTGTTAAAAAAAAGAAAAAAGAAAAGAAAAAACCCAATCTAAAATCGAGCTGACGAGCTCTGACTTCATCCTGCAGGCCGTAGGAGAGCAGGGAAGAGTTGGGTTTTTTTTGCTCCCTGTGCTAATTCTGAAAAATCTGGATCTGTCTTGCCTCTTATTTCTGATTACATGACACAGTTTTACAAAGTTCACCGATTATGAGATGCAAACCATACAAGGTCTCCGGGAACCCCACTTGCCAGGGGGAACCACTGCGCACGATCTGATATATGTTCCTCCTACTCGGTTCCATAGACTAATCTTTGAATATTGTAATTTAACTTCCAAAGCTTGGTTTGTGTTCTACGGGCTGTTCTGCAGCTTTATTTTGTTCCGTAAGAGTCCATCTCGTCCATCTTTCCTTGTCAGTAGATGGACCAGTTGTGTCGTATTCTGTCGGGCGGGTCGGCTCTGGTTAATCTGGTGCTCCCAGGGACGGACATTTGGGTAGTGTCTGACTTTTCCAGTATCACAGACACCGCTATTATACTCAGTCTGTTTATAATCAGATCTCTTTAGGAACCTGTGGGATTTTCTGTGGGGCAAAGCCCAGCTGTGGCAAGGCCGCGTCTTGGGCACAGACGTTTCGAAGGCTGGCAGATCTTGCCAGTTTACCCTCCGAAATGCCTTAACAACTTGAGCCCCTGCCAGCAGTATAAGGCTGTGTCTCCTTACATCTTGGCTGATACTGGATATCAGTACAGGCATACCTCGTTTCATTGTGTGTGTTTTGGCTTTATTGTGCTTTGCAGTTTTTTACAAATTGAAGGTTTGTGGCAACCCTGTGTTGAGTAGGTCTGTTGGTGCCATTTTTCCAACAGCATTGGCTCACTTCATGTCTCTGTCACATTCGGGTAATTCTCGCCATTTTTCAAACTTTTTTATCATTATTGTATTTGTTATGGTGATCAGTGATCTTTGATGTTACCGTTGTAATTTTTTTTTTAATTTATTTTTATTGGAGTATGGTTGCTTTACAGTGTTGTGTTAGCCTCCACTGCACAACAAAATGAATCAGCCATACACATACAGATAACCCCTCCCTTTTGGACTTCCCTCCCATTTAGGTCACCACAGTGCCTTAGGTAGAGTTCCCTGTGCTATACAGTATGTTCCCATCAGTTGTCTATTTTATACATAGTATCAATAATGTATATGTGTCAATCCCAGTCTCCCAATTCCTCCCACCCCACCCCTTTCCCCCTTGGTATCCGTACATTTGTTCTCTACATCTGTGTCTCTATTTCTGCTTTGCAAATAAGATCATCTATACCATTTTTCTAGATTCCACATATTTGCATTATTGTATGATATTTGCTTTTCTCTTTCTGACTTACTTCACTCTGTATGACACTCTCTAGGTCCATCCACGTCCATTGTAATTGTTTTGGGGTGCCACAAACCGCACCCATATAAGACAGCGAACTTAATCAATAAATGTTGGGTGTGTTCTGACTGCTCCACCGACTGGCTCTCCCCTGTCTCTCTCCCTCTCCTTGGCCTCCTATTCCCTGAGACACCACAGTATTGAAATTAGGCCAATTCATAACACTACAATGACCTCTAAGTTTTCAAATAAAAGGAAGAGTCGCATGTCTCTCACTTTAAATCAAAAGCTAGAAATGGTTAAGCTTAGTGAGGAGGGCATGTTGAAAGCTGAGACAGGCCAAAAGCTAGGCCTCTTGTGCCAAACAGTTAGCCAAGCTGTGAACGCAGAGGAAAAGTTTTGAAGGGGATTAAGTGAACACATGACAGTGAACATGAATGATAAGAAGGCAAAACAGCCTTATTGCTGATACAGAGAAAGTTCTAGTGGTCTGGATAGAAGATCAAACCAGCCACAACATTCCCTTAAACCAAAGCCTAATCCAGAGCAAGGCCCTAACTCTCTTCAATTCTGGGAAGGCTGAGAGAGACGAGGAAACTGCAGAAGGAAAGTTTGAAGCTGACAGAGGTTGGCTCGTGAGGTTTAAGGAAAGAAGCCATCTCATAACATAAAAGTACAAGGTGAAACAGTTAAGTGTGGATGAATTAATGAAGGTACTACACTAAACACATCTTCAATGTAGACGAAATAGCCTTCTATTGGAAGAAGATGTCATCTAGGACTTTCATTACTCGAGTGGAGAAGTCAATGCCTGGCTTCAAAAGACAGCCTGACTCTCTTGTTAGGGGCTAATGCAGATAGCGACTTGAAATTGAAGCCAGTGCTCATTGGCCATTCCCAAAATCCTAGGGCCCTTAAGAATTATGCTAAATCAACCCTGACTGTGCTCTATAAATGGAACAGCAAAACCTGGATGAGAGCACATCTGTTTACAACATGGTTCACTGTTGAGACCTACTGCTCAGAAAAAAAGATTCCTTTTAAAATATTACTGCTCGTTGACAATGCACCTGGTCACCCAAGGTGGATGGAGATGTACAACGAGATTCATGCTTTCATGCCTGCTAACACAACATCCGTTCTGCAGCCCATGGATCAAAGAATCATTTTCGACTTTCAAGTCTTATTATTTAAGAAATACCTTTTGTAAGGTTATAGCTGCCATAGATAGTGATTCTTGTGGTGGATCTGGGCAGAGTAAATTGAAAACTTTCTGGAAAGGAGTCACCATTTCAGATGCCATTAAGAACACTTGTGACTAGTGGGAAGAAGTCAAAATATCGACATTAGCGAGAGTTTGGAAGAAGTTGATTTCAGCCCTCCTGGATGACTTTGAGGGGTTCAGGACTTCAGTGGAGGAAGTAACTGCATGTGTGGTGGAAATAGCAGGAGAACTAGAATGAGAAGTGGAGCCTGAAGATGTGACTGAATTGCTGCAACCTCATGATAAAACTTGAATGGATGAGGAGTTGCTTCTTATGGATGAGCAAAGAAAGTGGTTTTCTCAAGATGGAATCTACTCCTGGTGAAGATGCTGTGAAGATTGTTGAAATGACAACAAAGGGTTTAGAATATTACGTACACATAGTTGATGAAGCAGCAACAGGGTTTGAGAGGATTGACTCCAATTTTGAAAGAAGTTCTGTGGGTAAAATGCTATCAAACAGCATTGCATGCTACAGAGAAATCGTTTGTGAAAGGAAGAGTCAGTAGATGCGGCAAACGTCATTGTTGTCTTTTTCTTTTTTTTAAATTAATTAATTAATTAATTAATTTTTGGGTTTGCATTGGGTGTTCATTGCTGTGCACGGGCTTTTCTCTAGTTGTGAGCGGGGGCTACTCTTCATTGCAGTGTGCCGGCTTCTCATTGCGGTGGCTTCTCTCGTTGCAGAGCACGGGCTCTAGGTGCGCGGGCTTCAGTAGTTGTGGCACACGGGCTCAGTAGTTGTGCCTTGCGGGCTCTAGATCGGAGGCTCAGTAGTTGTGGCGCACGGGCTTAGTTGCTCCGCGGCATGTGGGATCCTCCCGCACCAGGGCTCGAACCCGTGTCCCCTGCATTGGCAGGCGGATTCTTTTTTTTTTTTTTTTTAATAAATTATTTTATTTATTTATTTTTGGCTGCGTTGGGTCTTTGTTGCTGCGTGCAGGCTTTTCTCTAGTTGCGTTGAGCGGGGGCTACTCTTCGTTGCGGTGCACGGGCTTCTCATGGCAGTGGCTGCTCTTGTTGCAGAGCACGGGCTCTAGGTGCGCAGGCTTCAGTAGTTGTGGCTCATGGGCTTAGTTGCTCCGCGGCATGTGGGATCTTCCCGGCCCAGGGCTCAAACCCGTGTCCCCTGCATCGGCAGGCGGATTCTTAACCACTGCGCCAGCAGGGAAGCCCCACTGTTGTCTTATTTTAAGAAATTGCCGCAGCCATCCCAGCCTTCAGCAACTACCACCCTGATCAGTCAGCAGCCATCAACATTGAGGCAGGACGTTCCACCAACACAAAGGTTATGACTCACCAATGGCTCAGATGATGGTTAGTGTTTTTTGGCAATAAAACATTTTGGAATTAAGGTATGTACATTGTCTTATTAGACATAATGCTATTGCGCACTTAATACACTACAGTATAGTATAAACATAACGTTTATACACACTGGGAAACCAAAAAAATTCATGCATCTCGCTTTATTGAGATATTCACTGTGTTGGGGTGGTCTGGAACCAGACCTGCAGTATCAGCGAGGTCTGCTTGTAATTTTTTTTTTTTAATATTTATTTATATATTTATTTATTTATTTGGTTGTGCCGGGTCTTAGTTGCGGCAGGCGAACTCCTTAGTTGCGGCTCCAGGGCTCCTTAGTTGCAGCTCCAGGGCTCCTTAGTTGTGGCATGTGAATTCTTAGTTGCGGCATGCGAATTCTTAGTTGCGGCATGCACGTGGGATCTAGTTCCCTGATCGGGGATTGAACCTGGACCCCCTGCATTGGGAGCGTGGAGTCTTAACCACTGCACCACCAGGGAAGTCCCTGTAATCTTTTTAATCTTTGTTTCATCCATTGCTTTATGTTTCTTGGATTATTAACAAGGTTGCATACATTCTCATGTTTATTTGGCCGCTTATGTTTCTTTGGTTTTTTTGATGGGTTTGAGCAAAGCTCTTGAACCCGCCTCTCTCCTCTGAGTCCTTCCTCCTCATGGCTGGGGGTAATGTGAGGTAATGGTTCTGAAGTGTCACCTCTGACACGTCACCCAACTGTTTAAAACCCTCCCTCGCTCCCACTGCCCTTGGTGTAAAGACCAAGCTCTGCTCTGTGGCCTCAGGGCTTCTGGTGCTCACAGACTTCCTCCCTGATCTGGCCTCTGCAGATGCTGGTCGCTCGGCACCTGGAACACTGCTCCTCAACTCTCTTTGTTGTCGTTAGTTACTTTGTTGTAAAATAAACACATAAGAGTATCAAAACATAGGATTTGGACTTCCCTGGTGGCGCAGTGGTTAAGAATCTGCCTGCCAACGCAGGGCACACGGGTTTGAGCCCTGGTCTGAGAAGATCCCACATGCCGCAGAGCAACTAAACCTGTGCTCCACAACTACTGAAGCCTGTGCGCCTAGAGCCCATGCTCCGCGACAAGAGAAGCCACCGCCATGAGAAGCCTGCACACCGCAACGAAGAGCAGCCCTCGCTTGCTGCAACTAGAGAAAGCCCGTGCGCAGCAACGAGGACCCAACGCAGCCAAAAATAAATAAATTTTTTTAAAAAAGTAGGATTTAATGAATGGAAAGATGAACCCCTGTGTACCAGACCCAAGGGTAGAAGGTGGAACACATACCAGTATCCTGAAGTCCCTGTCCCACTCCCTCCTTCTCTTCCTTGGTCACCTGCCTTCTGAGTCCCAGCTCTTTCCCCAGGAGAACTTCACCTGACTTGTCCCCTGGGTCCCGAGAGCCCTTGGGCTCATCCTGCCCAGTATGGCCCCATCACCCTGCATCCTCCTCATTGCTACGAGGGCCAGAAGCCCCGCTCTCCTGGCACAGGTGTGTGCCCAGCCCAGGGCCTGGCACAGGGCAGCTGCTCCATAAACGTGAATACTGTTGGCTCTCCGTACCCATGGGTTCCACATCCACAGGTTCTGCATCTGTGGGTCCAACCAACCTCATTGAAAATACTAAAAAAAAAAAAAAAAATCCAGAAAATTCCAAAAAGCAAAACTTGGATTTGCCATGCACCAGCAAATTATTTATTTAGCATTTACATTGTACTAGGTGTTATAAGTAATCTAGAGATGATTTAAGGTGCAGAGGAGGATGTGCTTAGGTTATATGCAAATACTGTGCCCTTTTATATAAGGGACTTGAGTGTCTAGATTTTGGTATGTGCAGGGGTCCTGGACCTAATCTTTTGCAGATTCTGAGGGACAACTCATTATCCTCCCAGCAGCTGCCATTTACCGAGCAGCACAGCGAACCTGGTGCTTCACTCACATTTCTTCACCTCCGGTAGCTCATTTGATCCTGATGTCTCCATCTGCTCGGCCGAAAAGGAAACTGAGCCTGGGGAGGTAGAGGGGCTTGCCCCGGTCACTAAGCAAGGTTAGGGTGGAGCCGGGATTTGAACCCCAGTCAGCCTGAGCCCAGCCATGCCCTTAGCCTGTTCTTTGTGGCCTCCCCAGGAGGGTGAAAGGACGAACAAGTGAAGAAGGGCAAGTGAGGCTACAGCATGGGCTTTAGGTACGCAGGCTTCAGTAGTTGTGGCGTGTGGGCTCAGTCATTGTGGCTCGAAGCCTCAGTAGTTGTGGCTCAGGGGCTCTAGAGCGCAGGCTCAGTAGTTGTGGCATACAGGCGTAGTTGCTCTGTGGCATGTCATGTGGGATCTTCCCGGACCAGGGATTGAACCCCTGTCCCCTGCATTGGCAGGTGGATTCTTAACTGCTGCGCCACCAGGGAAGTCCTTGGCTTGATTTTGATTAAGAAATCAAGAAGAGGCTCGGCTTGAGCGCCAGACCCCACTCCCAGCCCTGGACTGAGCGGTAACTGACAGCCCTGTCAGGTTTTTCCAGGCAGCAGAGCTGGGGTGGCCTCTGTCTGGGAAGACGCCAGCCCCTGCACACACCCAGGCTCTGGAATTGTGGAATCAGGCCGCCTCCTTGCTATGCCTGGGGCCAGACGTGAAGCCTCTCCAAGCCTCAGTCCCCTACTGTGTCAATGGGCGTGTCCTGGGGACATCATGAGCTGATGCCAGCGGCCATCAAAAGTGTCAGCAAGGGCCAGCCCTCATCTTCAGCTTCGTTGTCAACTTTTACATATGAGGAAACTGAAGCTCGGGGAGGTTAAGGCACAGCCCAGGATCATCCTAGCAAATTCTCTTTAAGACTTAATGAAAATAGTTTAAAAAAAGATTGTAAAAATGGGAGTTCCCTGGCGGCCTAGTGGTTAGGATTCCAGCCTTTCAGTGCCATGGCCCGGGTTCAATGCCCGGTCGGGGAACTAAGATCCTGCAAGCCGTGTGGCATGGCAAAAAAAAAAAAAAAAGAAAGAAAAGATTATAAAAATGACTCATGCTAATTGTAGAAAAAACTAAGATGATGCAAAAAGAAAGAAAAATTGTCCCCAACGCCACCCTGTTCACATTTTGGTGAACATCCATCCAATGCCCCCTCTGCCTGTGGTTCTTATAAATGGCATCAACCTGCCCCTGCTGCTCTGTGTCCGTTCCACTCTGCCAGGCTCTTGGGCACATCACTGATCTGAAGCCTCAGGATTCATATCTGTAAAGTGGGCACAATACTGGACCATCCCTCATAGGACTGTATGAATAAAAGAGTTGATCCACATTAGATCAGCCCTGGCATGTACTAGCTTTCCACGTCTGTGAATTACATCTGTGTCTGCAAACTGTGTCATAAGCCCCAGCTAAGCCTCGCAGTCCCAGAGAGTGAAGAATTCCTCCTGTGTGCTGACCATCTCCGTTCCTGGCAGCATTAGTCCTATACACTATTTATTGCCTGATTGTGTTACATGAACGAGCTCATTGACTCCCCCAGAGTAGCCCCAAGTGTGGGGCTGTAGCTTCTCCCGTTTCACCAGTGAGGCCGATGATTGCGGAGATCTGAATCTTTGGCGGCTGGCTCGACCTCACACCCTAGCGCATCCTTCCAAAGTGAGCTCCTTCTGTGGCATGTGCACATCTTCTGGAAGGCGGTCGGCGCTCAGTAACGAGCTGGTGTGAGACATCGCTGGGCGCCCCTGGTGTTGCATCCCTCCGGGACCTGCCCTGGGCGCTGCAGAGGTGTGTGGAGGCGGGCACAGGACACTTCCTGCCCCATTCTCTCCATGACTGCTACTCAGGGATTGGCCTTGGCCCAGCCTTGGTGTGTCCCTCATGCACAGGCCAGCTTGCCCCTGTGGGTCTAGTCCAGCTGCGTCTTGGGGCCTCTCCCACGGCCAAAACAGGCTCTGCTTGTCCCCCCAGAGCCCCAAAGGCTTCCTGGAGAGCTACGAGGAGATGCTGAGCTACGCCCTGCGGCCGGAGACCTGGGCCACCACGCGGCTGGAGCTGGAGGGCCGAGGGGTGAGTTGTTTGCACTGAGCCTCGGTGTCCTGGGGTCCCCCGCACCTGAGCTCCTTGAGCCAGGTGGAGGTGCCTGTAGGAGCTCTGCTTTGATTCCGAGGCTCTGAGATGGCCCCATGGCTGCTAGAAGCCCCCATTCCTGCCCTGCCTGCCCCAGGCCCCTCCTCACACCGCCTGGTGTGCCTGCTCAGCCCGGTGTTCCCACCCAGCCCCTACACACCCTTCCCCGCTCTGCCCTCAGAGCACTGCTGCCCCCCGCAGGTGGTGTGCATGAGCTTCTTCGACATCGTGCTGGACTTCATCCTCATGGACGCCTTCGAGGACCTGGAAAACCCCCCGTCCTCGGTGCTCGCCGTCCTGAGGAACCGCTGGCTGTCGGACAGCTTCAAGGAGACGGTGGGTGGCCGCCCCGCTCCCAGACCCCACGCGTGCGCCTGGACCCCACGTCCCTCCGTCCCTGGCTTTGGGCACCAAGGCTGGCTCTGCACCCATCACGGGGCGGTCACGCCCCTGGGATGCTGCCCGCCGCTGTGACCCACGGCTGCTGGGCACGCCAGTCTCCTGCCCTGGAGAACTTCCCCCAGATCCCCTTGCTCTCCTCTGGCCAGTGTAGCGCGGAGGGACGTGCACTTCCCTCCTGCACTGTGGTCTCACTTAGGCAGTCTACTCATTTCTGGGCTGCCATTCACTCTGTTCCATTTGAATGCATTAAATAAGTTAAAATACGGGGGAAAAAAGAAAAAAGAGGTACAGCAGGAGAGCATTGAGCACAGGGCCCCTGCAGGGCGGCCGTGCTGTGTGCCGTGGGGGTGGTCTGGAGAGGGGTGGGGCTGGTCTTTTATAGGCGGTAACCATGGATCCCCACAGTCACTGAGTGAGGTGGGGCTGCTGAGTCATGGCCATTTTACAGGGGAGGAACCTGAGGCCCAGAGAAGACTGCTGGCCAGTCCAGGGAGCTGCCCATAAAGGGTGAGAGTCAGGATTCAGATTTAGGTGCGCCTGACTCCTAATTGAGGGCAGGGAGACGACAGAGCTCAGACAGCCGTCCCCACCTCCCTGCTTGGGGTGGGATGAGCTGGGGGTAAGGGCCTGGTCCTGGACTGGGGGTGGCTACCGGCTGCCGGCCCGGCCTGTTAGTCTGACCCCCCGGGGGTTCCCATCTTTGATTTAGGCCCTGGCCACTGCTTGCTGGTCTGTCCTGAAAGCCAAGAGGAGGCTGCTGATGGTAAGTGAGCTGACAGGGCCCCTGGGGAGCGCCACGCGGGGGCCTTGGGTGTGGTGCCCAGCTCAGCTGACTCCATTTGGCGTGTGCTGGACCCTGGTCTAGGGGCAGGACGTGTGGGGTGGGCAGAGGAATGGGGCTCGTGCAGGGAGGTCTTACTGAGCCCCCAGGCCCTGCTGCACCTTTTGGCCTTGGTCACAGCACCGGCCACCTGTCCTGCCATTACCACTCCCTTGACCAGGAGGGCCTCAAAGGCACACGTAGATCTGTTTCATCTTCCCACCCAGGGCCCAGCGCAGAGCAGGCCACTGTGAAATGTCAAAGGAATCAAAAGCGGGGAAAGGGCGTCTTCAGAGGGAGGAAGGGCACGTGTAGAGCAGTGGTGGTTGGCTTGGTGGAGGCACCCAGGCGGGGCAGGTTGCTGCCGGGGGCAGGCAGAGCCTCCCTCCCGCCCATCGCCCATCGGGCTGCATTATCTGCTCTCCCAGGCGGCGACTGGCTGCACTGTCCGGGCTGCTGCGATCCACTGTTCCCCTCTGCCAGCCCGGCTCTGCTGCCCAGCTGATACCAGCTGCCACTGCCACGTGCTCTGGGCACTTCCTGTGCTGAGCGCACCCCGGGCCCCTCGTGCAGCCCTCACCACAGCCCCGAGGTTGCCCCTATTCTGCAGAGGTGAAAACCAGGGCTTCGAAAGCCCCAGTCATGGGAATTCCCTGGTGGTCCAGTGGTTAGGACTCGGCACTTTCACTGCTGGGGCCTGGGTTCAATCCCTAGTCGGGGAACTAAGATCCTGCAAGCTGCATGGCGTGGCCAAAAAAACCAAAAAGCCCCAGTCACTTGCCCGGCACCACCTAGCAAGGACAGTAATGAGCCGGGCCTCCCTCTGAAGCCCCGGCTCTTAGTACGACCCCAGGGCCTGGCTGCCTCACCCTGCCTGGGTCCCGGCCCTCAGCCTTGCCACCCTCCACAGGTGCCTGATGGCTTCATCTCCCATTTCTACTCCGTATCGGAGCACGTTAGCCCCGTCCTAGCCTTCGGCTTCCTCGGACCCAAGCCTCAGCTCTCTGAAGTCTGTGCTTTCTTTAAGGTAAACAGGGAGCTCGCTGTCTGAGAGCTTGTGCTTCTCCTTCCACTGGGAGCCTGACCCGGGTGGGTCCAGAGGAAGCCCCGGGAAGGCAGGAGCCGAGGACAGAAGGGGCTGGGTCAGGGCTCCAGTGGTGAAGGAGGAGGCTTTGGGTGGCCCGGAGGACCTCAGCGCCGGGGAGCAGGGGCCCCGGCCCAGGTCCAACACCCGCCCTCTCCCCCAGCACCAGATCGTGCAGTACCTGAGGGACATGTTCGACCTGGACAACGTGCGCTACACATCGGTGCCGGCGCTGGCGGACGACATCCTCCAGCTGTCCCGGCGCCGCAGCGAGATCCTGCTCGGCTACCTGGGGGTGCCGGTGGCCAGCAGCATTGGCCTGAACGGTGTGCTGCCCCGAGAGAACGGGCCCCCAGAGGAGCTGCAGTAGTGGTGGGTGTGGACCTGGGAGGGGTGGCTGGCTGGTCCTCATTCACGTGGGTGATGGCAGAGAGAAGGCCTTGGGGGTGGCATTGGAGGCCTGGGTGTCTAGCCGTCAGCAGTGGCAGAGCCCAGGCCATGGTGGCCAAGGGTGCTCGCCCCTGACCTCGCCCCCACCCCAACCTCCATCACCTGGGAATTCCCGAGGCCCAGGGGATAAACTTCCTCGGAGCGGCGTGGAGCCCCGAGGGGCCCGCCTCAGCTGTTCATGGGAAAGCAGAGGCTGGACCAGTGGCCAGTGGGGCCTGAGGCGTTGTGAGGAGAATCAGGACAGGCAGAGATGATGCCCCGGGGGTGGGTGCCCAAAACCTCCCGCCACCCCGGGGCTGCTGAGTGGGGCTGGGAGGGTGGAGATGAAAGAGGGGGTGGCCGGGCTCTGCGGCAAAGGAACCTGGGCTGGACAGTCTCAGATCCAGGCATCTGCCCGGCCAGTCCTGACGGCCCGCTGCCACCCGAGAGAATGTGCTGCTCCAGAGATGGAGGGTAGGAGCCACAGAGTGTGGCCGGGGGGCACCTTGGTGGGCGGCGGGCCTGGGCCATCCAGAGGCGGGCCCGCTTTCCTTGCGCTCACGTCAGGGCGGGGACCAGGCCCTTGGACAAACCCAAGCACTGAACCGGGACACCATCCTTAGGCATACCCTGCCTAAGACTGTCATTTCTCCTCCCACCTACCTCTGCCACCACCAAAGACGGAGGAGGTGGGGCTGGTCCCCTCGCCCCTGCCCCGCCCTCTGTGAGCCCGGAACTCCCTGGCTGGTGCTAGGCACTGAGCTGGAGGCACTGACCCGGGGTGCCCAGGGGCCACATCAGGGGAGGTTAGAGGATGTAGGCGGCTGGACCAGCATCAGGACAAGAAACTTGCCCGGCACTTTGCCTTCAACTCGATGACAAACGCTCTCAAGCCGTGTAGCGGTGCACAGCCCGCCTCCCCGCTGGTCCTGCAGAGGAAGGCCGGCCGGCATTTGTAGACGCACTTCTCTTACAGTGTTTTCACCTGAGGTGGGCTGTTTTATTTATTGCCTTAACACTTTATTTTGAGGTCTGCCCCTTTCCAGGTGGAGAGGCCTACAAGACAAACAGACTCCTGGTTCTCCACACTCTGGAGTTGGGACTGGCTCAGACGGGGCGGGGGGGTGGGGCACCCTCCCCTGAATGGCAAAGGGGGGCGGGGGGTGGTCTGGCCCTTGGGGGCGGGAAGGAGGGGGGATGGGAGAGGGCCCACTATCTCTGAGCCCAGTCCCTCCCCCACGTGGTCCCTCCTGCCCCCCAGACTGTAAGACCGCTGTGCACTAACCGTGCTTCTGGCTCCAAACCCACTTCTCTGGAGTCGCTGCCCTGGACAGAGCAGCCACCTGGGTGGGAAGGACCTGGGCAGCCCCCTCATCCTGACATTCCGTTCATTTGCACTTCCCCGCGCTGTGAATGTAATCTTGGGCCTGGGCCCCGCCGGCTGCTCTGATTTGCTCCCGAATCACAGAGAAGTGGCATTTTCATTTTGTCTTTGTTTACACGTCCATGCACTGCCTCTGGCACTTGATTTGTTGCAGCTTCCCACTTTTGTATGGTAGGGCGTGTGCACATCGACTCTGAGTCAAATAAATGATTTAATGATTTCCTTCCACACTGCCGTGCACGTGTGGCTGTTGCTTCCTGGGGGCCTGCTCTTCGGGGTGCAGTTTGAGGGATGCTCCAGGAAGGCAAAGGTGGAAGGCAGCCTGGTGGGAGCTATGAGCCTCTCGCCAGCCTGGCAGGGCCACGTGTCCCTCGGGTGAAGGTGGGGAGGGTGCCACTGCAGCGCTTAAGGGCATAAATGTGGGCGGGGCAGCCTGGGAGTGGATCCTGCTCGGGCAGCATCTAGGTAAGGTCGCTTAGCTCAGGGGCCTCCTTGTCCACAACTCTTAAGATACAGGCAGGGGACCTGGCAGGGGTGCAGACTCAGCCTTTCAGTCACTGTAAATGGCTGAGTGGGTTAGAGCCAGCGGGGAGGGCTGGAGCAGGAATGGAGCAGATCTGAGCTTACCAGGTGTTCAGAAGTTTTCATGGGCAGTCAGACATCACAAAGTTTATTTGAAAGGTGCAGTAATCCCCTCTATGGGCGGGGGATACATTCCAAAACCCCCAGTGGAGGCCTGAAACCACGGATAGTACTGAACCCTAGATATTCTACGTTCTTTCCTATATATACATACCTATGATAAAGTTTATTTATTTATTTATTTATTTATTTTTTGGCCACACTGTGTGGCTTGCGGGATCTCAGTTCCCCCAACCAGGGACTGAACCCACACCCTCGGCAGTGAAAGCACGGAGTCCTAACCACTGGACCGCCAGGGAATTCCTAAAGTTTAATTTATATAAATCAGGCACAGTAAGAGATTAATGACAAGAATAATGGAACAGTTATAACAATATACTGTAATAAAAGTTATGTGAATATGGTCTGTCTCAAAATATTGTACAGATTTAATGCCTTTTCCATCTCAGCTAATCACTTACCACACACTGGCTGTAACTTTTGCAGCTTGAGGTGCAACAGCAAAACTAGCACAAATTTCTTTTTCCTTCTTCATAATTTCATGGATAAAAGATTTGTTCTTACTGTAGATCTCAGCAACCTCAGTACATGATTTTTTTCCTCTCCTAACCAAGTTGAAAACTTTCACTTAAAGGAAGCGCCTGACAGCTTCTCTTTGTCATACCTGGACTGCCAGCCTCACTACTCTTGTGCTGGGTGACCATTATTTAGTAAAGTAAGGATTGCTCACACACAAGCACTGTGATACTGTGGTAGTCATTCTGACGACCCAGATGGCTATTAAGTGACTAAAGGGCAGGTAGTGTATACAGCATGGGTACGCCGGACAGAGGGATGATTCGCATCCCAGGGGACAGAGCAGGATGGCTCGAGATTTCATCATGCTACTCAGAACGGTGCACAATTTAAAATTTATGAAGGGCTTCCCTGGTGGCACAGTGGTTGAGAATCTGCCTGCCAATGCAGGGGACACGGGTTCAAGCCCTGGTCTGGGAAGATCCCACATGCCACGGAGCAACTGGGCCCGTGAGCCACAATTACTGAGCCTGCACGTCTGGAGCCTGTGCTCCGCAACAAGAGAGGCCGCGATAGTGAGAGGCCCGCGCACCGCGATGAAGAGTGGCCCCCACTTGCCACAACTAGAGAAAGCCCTCGCACAGAAACGAAGACCCAACACAGCCATAAATAAAATAAATAAAATTTGAAAAAAAAAATTTATGAATTGTTTAATTCTGGAATTTTCCATGTAATATTTTCGGACCATGGTTGACTGAGGGTAAGTGCAGTCTCAGAAAGCAAAACTGGATAAGCAGGGACCACTGTACGTTTTAAAAATTTTCTGTGCTTTTGAAGATTTTTAATGTATAGAAAAGTTTCTCTAGTTGCAGCGAGCAGGGGCTACTCTTCATTGCGGTGTGCGGGCTTCTCGTTGCGGTGGCTTCTCGTTGCGGAGCATGGGCTCTAGGTGCGCGGGCTCAGTAGTTGTGGCTCGTGGGCTCTAGAGCACAGGCTCAGTAGTTGTGGTGCGCGGGCTTAGTTGCTCCGCGGCATGTGGGATCTTCCCGGACCAGGGCTCGAACCCGTGTCCCCTGCATTGGCAGGCAGATTCTCAACCACTGTGCCACCAGGGAAGCCCACTGATAGGGTTTTGACATGAGTCTGCAAGCAATTGATTTATTACAGTCTCTGTGCAGTCAAACCTCTCTGCTAATCTGTATTTGCAGCCGCTCCCCAGCGCTTGCATCACCGCCTCAGCTCCACCTCAGATCATCAGGCGTTAGATTCTCATAAGGAGCATGCAACACAGATCCCTCGCATGCGCAGTTCACAGTAGGGTTCGTGCTCCTATGAGAATCTAATTCCGCCACTGATGTGACAGGCGGTGGAGCTCAGGTGGTAATGCAAGCGATGGGGAGCAGCTGTAAATACAGATGAAGCTTCACGCACTCACCCACTGCTCACCTCCCGCTGTGCAGCCCGGTTCCTAACAGGCCACGGACCGCTACCGGTCCATCACCCAAGGGTTGGGGACTCCTGTTTTAGAGTATTTCCATCACCCCAAAAGACCCCTTGTGCTCAACTGCAGTGAATCCCCCAGCCCCAAGGCCGCCACCAATTTACTTTCTCTCATGACTTGGCTTTTCCAGACATTTCCTGTAAATGGAGTCATACAACATGTGATCTTTTGTGCTTGGTTTCTTTACATAGAATAATGTTGTTGAGATTCATCCCTTTTATGGCATGTATCAGTATTTTATTTCTCTGTTGCTGAATAGCATTCCGCAAAGAGTTTTACCTCTTCTTTTTTGAATACCACTATGGACTCGTGGGTTATTATTTATTTGATATTTACAATCAGTTACAATCATTTTTCTGATGTTCAAACGGTCATAAATTTTCCCAGTGGGAGCCCCTTTGAGCTGGCTCCTGGGTCCTTTTGCCATCCCCCCACCACACCCTGAATCAGTCTTCGAGAACTTCCTTTCTAGCCTAACAAGTCCCAGGAAGCTCAGAATACCAGACACCAGGTCTGGGAAGGCCCTCAGGGGAATCCTGGCCCACTTATTTCTGTGGCGGCCAGTGGACTGTTACAGTCACGGCCCCCACGAATCGTGCCTCTTGGAATCCATATCCTTGTATAGGCCTCTCCCATATTAGCTCTTACCTTGGCCATGTGACCTGCTTTGGCCAGTGGAACAAGAGTGACGTGATGCAAGCAGAGGCTTGGTGACCTCTGGCGCATTGGGACTTGCCCTCTTGGAGAGTATTTGCGGCCATGAAAACCTTGGCTCTTCTGCTGGAGGCCACATGAAGGAGAACGTGGCACCCGGACCAGCAGCCCCAGCTAAGTGTCAGATTTGAGGGAGGCCCCTTGGACCACACAGGCCCAGTCGAGTCACCAGCTGCATGAGTGACCCAGCAGAATTGAGCCAGCCAAGTTGCAGATCTTGAACAATAAAATGGTGATGGTCTTAAGGCACTAGGTTTGGGACTGGCTTGTTACACAGCAGTAGGTAACTGATGCCAGCCCCCTTGTTGATGAAAGGGGAAACTGAGAGTGGAGGATGACCACCCCAGTGCATACAGCAAATACACAGCAGCCCCAGCGTGGACTCCCATATCTCCTGAACCCGTAGGGCTTCTGCTGCATCGCCTGTGAGACTGATTCTCGTGCAGCCTGAGGTGGGTGTGGAGGGTAAGATCTCGTAGTGTCGTCTTTGGCCCAATTTGTGGTTCACATCAAGTGCTCTGTAAACAGTGGTTTCGATTACAATATAAATGGCTCCCAGGGCGTGTATGCAAATGGGACAGGACACGTGAAGAAGGATCATCTGTCCACCAAGTGTTTCCTGTGTGCCTACTGTGTGCCAAGCACTGCACCAGGTGCTGCACAGGCAGCGGTGGAGGCTCTGGAGCCCCCTTGCACCCCATCTGCTAGCGAGAGCTGACTGTGCATCTCTTCCCAACTCCTTGTTCCGTACCATCACGATGGTGGCTGGCAAGTGGCCACAGGAGAGAGTATTTACACCATGGAAATCAGCACATGCCACAAACCAGGGGAGCTTGTGGCTTGGGAGACTGAGCCAGACAATGTGTCTCGAGGACTTGGCTCCGCGGTGTTTGGAACACTAGGCCCTGACTTCTAGAAGCCTCTATTCTAAGACACAGACAGTGAATGGCTCCTCTCAGAGGTTTTGAAGCCAAAACTGTCACTTCTACTTTGAGACCATTTGTCTTTTTTACTGGCATCTTCAGGATCCAGGGGTCCCACATCCTCCATGGGAAGGACAGTTTCTCGATGGCGGCGCCCTTGCTCCTCTCCATCCTTCTCCCTTCATCCTTGATGCCCAGACGTGGTCTGGCACCGCCTAGGAGCTCAAATAGTCCTGGAAGTGCATGAACGAACCTCTAATCTAGAGGGCGGCAGCTGACACATTTCGGGGAAACAGGCCCAGAGAGGGGAAGAGTTCTTTCCTAGGGACTTTAAGCGCATGCCAGGGTGGCTGGGGTGTGGTGCACAGAGTAAGACGTTGTGCCTCTGATCCAGGGGCCGCACTGTCTGTGAACTCCCTTCCAGAGGAGAGGCCAAAGTGAAAGGCCAGCCCTGCCCGGGACAGCTGCGGCTTGTCTGAGGACTCCTCTGGGCAGTGGGAGGAGGCAGCCTGCAGTTTGGGTGATGGGATGCAGGGTGGTTCAGAACCTGGGCCTGCCCATCAGGCAGACCTGGCTTCAAATCGTTGCTCTGTCACACACTAGCCAGCTGACTTGGCAAACGGTGGGACACTCAGAGCCTTACTGTCCTCAGCTATAAACTGGGTGCATTAAGAACTGCCTCCCAGGCTGTAGTGGAGATAAGATGAGTGACTAAGGATGGAGCACCTCCCAGGATGCTCAGAGAGATACCGGGGCATCACTGGTCCACCCCTCAGCTCAGGGAGGAGGCAGGTGGCTCCTGCAGCTTCCCATGGTTCCCCTCACAGCATTCATGCCTGCACCGCCCAGCTCCTCATCCACACGGCAGGTCTGTCCTGTCATCTCTGCCATTTCATGGGACCCCGCACTGGCTCCTAGGCACATCGCCATCAGAAAAGCATCCACATGTACACCAAAGATCTGCACAAGGCTGTTCCTAGCAGCACCATTCCTAACACCCCAGACCTGGAAACACCCCAAAGTCCAGCAAGAGTTGGATGGAAGGACTTCCCTGGTGGCACAGTGGTTAAGACTCCACGCTCCCAATGCAGGGGGCACGGGTTTGACCCCTGGTCGGGGAAGATCCCACAGGCCGTGTGGTGCGGCCAAAAAAAAAAAAAGAGTCGAGTTGAATGGAAAAGAAACCAATAAACATGGTGTGTTCACACCGTGGAACACTACACAGGGAGAGTAGAGGAATTACAACTAGAGGCCGCAGCATGGATCTCACAAACACAATGCCGGGAAAGGAGCCACGCCCCAAAAGTACGTACTGTAGCATTCGGCTTATAGAAAGGACACAGATCAGACTAACCTCATGTATGGTGCTAGCAGATGGGATGGTGGTCACCCTGGGGTGACGAGATGGGGTGTCAGGAGCTTCTGGGGCTCTGGTTCTCGATCTGGGGGCTGCTAACACAGGTGTGTTTAGTTTGTGAAACTTCATCAAGCTATACACATTCGATTTCTGGATTTTCCTGTATGAGGGTTATATTTTAATTTTTTTCAAAGGCAAAACCAAACCAAACGACAAAGGCACCTTTCAAGATCCCCTCTGTAGTCACCAAGGGTGGCCCTCCAAGTTTTGGGAGGCCAGGCCCCTCACCCCCAGCACCTCACCTCTCCCTCTCTCTTGCGCATTTCATCCTGTGCTGTTCCTTCTGCCAGGAAAACCCCACCCCAGCTAACTCCCTCACATTTTATAGTTCCTCACCCAGACACTTCTTCCAGAACACTCTCCCTGAGGTGAGAGGATCCTGTAGTCAGATAGGCCTGGGTTTCAGGGACTTGGCTTCTCAAGCCTAACTGCTCATCCATGAAATGCCATCTAACCAGGGAGGGGCCATGCAGCCAGACGGGACGGCAGAACTATTCTGGGAAACTCACAGCCCACTCCTCACACCTCCTGCCTCTCAGCGGCTAATAATGGCAGTGCCTGAGGTAGCTGAGGGCAGGTGACAGGGAAATGGGGCCAGCTGACCCACACGAGCCCAGGCTGGGCCGGGTGGGAAGCTGAGTAGAGTTGAGGGGTCCTGGGGGCCCTCCTGGCTCGCTGGTGGGTTCTGAGTCACCATCATCCCCCCAGTCCTTTCAGCCCCACCCATGGTACTGACTCCAGCTGCCTGGCTGGCTCACAGAGTCAGCGGAATCCTCCGCTGTGTTCTCACTTCTCCTCATAAACACTTAGGCTATTTATCAGGCACTTGTTCTAGCATCGGCCTGGGCCAGTCTCCAATACATAACAGGCCCTGTCTTCATGCTGCCCAGGTCTTCTCCAGTTGTGGCTGCAACGACTTATATCAGAGCCCCAGGGGACATAAGAATGTAGACTCCAAGGCTGCAACCCAAGCTCTACTGGATCAATCCAGGGCTCATTTTCTACAAGCTGATCTTGGCACTGCATGAATTCAGAGAACCATTGTTTACTGTGAGAGACAGACAAGGAGCCAATTACAGTCCAGTGTGGTCAGTGCTGGGGTAGGAGAGGGGATGCAACTGGGATGCAACTGTGGGAGCCCAGTGGAGGCCCCTCTCCTGGCCATGGAAACCTCTAAGTGAGGACAGACACCTGAGCCAGACTTGGCCAGGCTGATGGGGGCAGAAGAGGTGATGCATTCCAGGCAGCTGGAACAGCATGTGAAAAGGCTCAACGACAGGAGGAGCCGGGCACTTTACCTGGACTGTAATAAGCACTGCAATCTAGCCGGAGAGACAGTGAGGGTGGGAGAGGGAGAGGTGGGTGGTAAGGTGTGGCTATTTATGCAAGGCCTGTAGGACAATGAGAGGAATGTTTTGGGAAAACTGAGGTATAGGTGGAAAACCGGCCTCTTGTTTAAAATGCCCCCAAGATGCCTCATTAAGCAGCATAAATGAGATTGAATCAATAAATCTGTGTTAATTGAATGAAATGAGGGACGGAGTCTTTTAATTTCAATTACGCTTCCACTGGACATCAGTTAAGCTTCCATAAAGCATTTAGCGGGCCGACCGTGCGCCCCGCCCCGGGAGTTCCTTCCCCCATCCCACCCCCTACCTTTAATGGAAAGGTCGTCAGTTTTGTGTGACTTGCCCTGTTGCCAGTCAGTAAAGGGCAAAGGAAAATAAGTCCTCTCTGGGTCTCTGGCCTCAGTTTACTCATAACTAAAAGTAGGTGAGTTCAGACTCCATAGTGCCGAGGTTGCCTCCCCGCTTCGAGCATGCGCTCTGACGGGCGCTCAAGTCCTGCCGACCCCAGGCTGGCTCCGGGTACCGAGGAAGCCTTCACTCGGAGCAGGTCCCCACCAAACCAAAGCTCCCACCAAAGCTCAACACGCCCCCCAAGCTAGCGGGTGATTGGCCCGCCCTGCCCACACCGCGAGCCGGCCTCACCTTCTGATTGGCTGTTCTACTCTTTGTTGTGTGCCGAAACCCTCCTTTTCTCTGATTGGTTAGCCACCTACCTGCGCTCGTCCCGGATTGGGCGCCGTCTTAGCCGGCTCGCAGGCTCCTAGGGGCCCTGCTTCCTGATTCGCCGCTCGGGCCTGCCCCACGGCCTGCACGGTGAATGGCTGCGCCGCTACCTGTATCGGCCTCCGATTGGGTGCGCGGCACCTCCCCCGGCGTGATAGGTCAGGACCACCGCCCCCCTGGCTCCCCATTGGCTGCTCGGCGAAGCCCGGTCTCCGGGTAAGATGGCAGCGGACGGACAGTGCTCGCTCGCCGCTTCATGGCGGCCGGTGACCCTCACCCACGTCGAATATCCTGCAGGTAAAAGACAACCCCGGCTCCGAGGACGCCTTCCCGGGGCCGGCCTGTCAGTGCCGGGAGCTCCGGCCGGCGCAAGCCCGCAGAGGGGGCGCCGGGGGACCGGGGTGGGAACTGTCAAATAGTGAGCCACGGAGGGTTCGGCCGGCGCGCGCGCCGCGCAGGCGCAGTGGTGTGGCGATGAGCTGGGCGAAATTGTGAGCCGCTCGCTCGCGCACTCTGCGGCTGCGCGGCCGGGGTGCTCCACTGGGTCCCGGGGCTCCGGTGGGCTGTAATGGGGTGGTGGTCTGCGTGAGGCGGGAACGGATCACTGGCCTGGACCTGGGGCCTTTTTCCCCGCCCTTCCCGGAGCCGGAGAGACTGAACTCTCTCCTCGGCGTGTAGGGAGTGCCTTTTTCCTTCAAACAGTGCTTTTGGGCTGCCTGGAAGAAAGAGCTCCCCATTGCTGGGAGTGTGCAAGTCGAGACCGGGCAGCTCTTCGTTGTTTGAGTACTTCTGATGCCACGCCCTGGGTAGGGCACTGCTCTACAACTCAGGGGACCCAGTGAGGGGTCAGGCAGCCTCTGGGATGTTGACTTCTGGAGCTTCCCATCAGACACAGCTCCAGAAGCTCAGCGTTTTCCATCTGTGAGGTCCTTTAGTGACCGTTCTGGAGGCGGTTTAGTAGAGTGGTGCAGAGCTTGGACCTTGGGGTCAGAGTTCAGGCCGAGGCCTTGTGCGAGTGACTTCACCTCTCTGTGCCTCTCTAAAGTGGAACTAATTACAGTGCTTCCCTTCTAGTGGTGATGTGAGAATCAGAAATAGGAGATGTGAGAAAGGCTGAGTGCAGTGCCTGGCATACAGTAAACATTCAGGAAATAACTGCAGTTAACATGATCCCACCTTCCCAGGACCCTCTCAAGCCCACACTGCCATCTATGTGTAGGATGGTTGGGTGTTGGGTGAGGCTGGGGGCCCCCTCATTGAGCCCTGGTTGCCCCAGGAAAGGCCTATTCATGCAGAGACATGAGAACCTGGCCCTGCCGAGGGCCCCAGGCCTGGATGCCAGGAAACTTTGACCCTAGGTGTTCTGGGTTATACTGGGGGTGGGGCGGCCCTGCAGCTGTTGGGCCCTACTGTCTGCCTGCCTGCCCGCCATTCACCCATCATTCATTCAGCTGGTATCCACTGAGCACCTCCTGAATGCCAGGCCCTGGGCTTGCTCTGCATTTTGAACGGTGAACAAACCAATATGTCCCTGAACTCCCGAACTGTGAAAAAAAAAACCCACTTTACAGGACGGAAACCAAGGCCTGGAATGGGGAAGGGACCTGCTTAAGGCCTCAGCACCTTCATGATTTCCCCTCCCTGGCCTGGGAGTACTTCTCTGGGTGCTCACGGCGAGAAGAAGGAACCTGGCAGATGTGAGCAGCATGATTCAGGCTGTGATGAGGGACCCTTTGCAGGGACTGTGGGTGCCTGGAGGAGAGACCTGGCTGAACTTGGGGGCCTCTCTCAAGGTCTAGTCCCCCTGCTAACTCTTCTGTGACCCCCTGCACTTCTCCTTCGCGCCCCTCATCACACTGACCCTGCTTCCTTCATCCATTCTCCATTCATTTAACATCATTTTAGAGCCCAGTTAAGTGCCAGGCGCTGTGCTGGGCTTGGGGGGTTGAGTGGGGTGTAGAGACCCCATCCCTGCACTCATGGCACCTACTTTCTAGAGGGAGAGACAGACGCAGGCCAGATAGTTCCACTAATGAGTGGTGTCATGAACGATGCCCTGGTTACAGATTCTGCGAGCTCTGCAATGGCAGGAGTGTGATTTTTTTTTTTTTCCACTGTGGTAGGTACTTAATTTATGTTGAGTTAACCCAGACAGCATCCCAGGTGGGGGAAACAGTGTGTGCAAAGGTCCAGAAGTAGGACAGAACATGGTGCGTTCAGGGAACTAGAATTTGGTTCCTGGAACTGGAGCAGAAGGTGGGAGGGAAGCAGGGCCAGGACTGCAGGGCTGGATGAGCTGGATTGAGGTGGGACTTATCCTAGGGGCTGAGAGAGCCACCGGGGGGGCTTAGACCGGAGAATGGTGAGGCCAGAGTTGCTGACAGCATCTGCAGGAAGGCCCAAAGGTAGTGCTTGCTGTGAGACAGGCCATGGAGATGGCCAAAGGTTTGGGGGCCATTTCCTGTCCTCCTGATGACCCAGTGTCCTGGGCATCAGCTGGACAGCTGAGAGACCCAGAATCTCAGGGCTGGAGGGGGCCAGGCCACTGTGTGGATGAAGAGACAGAACCCCAGAAAAAGGAAGGGCCTCACCCAGTGTCATCCAGGGGGCCTATGGCAGTACTAGCATTTGGACCTATGTTGCTGGCCTGTTCTCCCAGGCTAGTTCAAAGCCAGCCCTATCCTGGGTAGGTGTGGGGGAGGCCAGGTGTGTGCCCATCCCTTCAGCCTGGAATCTGGGCTCGGCCCTGGGTGGGTACCTTCCTGCTGCCTGTGTGAGGCCAGGCTGGTGGTGGGGCCATTTCCCACACTGAGTTCTCCAAACGTGGAAGTGTCCTGGGTGCCAGGGACCGAGCTGGGCGTCTCACAGGCCTGGTCACATCAGAGCTCCCATGGCTGTAGGAGGCGGCTACTGATATCCCCATTTCACGGGTGAGAGAGCTGAGGCTCAGGGAGGTGAAGTCCTTGGCCTGAGGTCATGTAGCCAGCAAGTGCTGGCACGGGAACTAAACCACACTCTCTGACCCCAGAGCTGCTACATAGCTGCCCTGTCTCAAATGGTGAGGGTGGCCTTTGGACTCGGTGTTAGCCCTGCCCTTGGGCAAGCAGGAAAGTGGCTCTTGTCTGTTGGCTTCAGGATCCTCCCGCCGAGACCTTTTAGGGGGTAAAAAGCAGGTAGTCAATAGGTAGCCAATTTTTTGCCAGTAGAGAGGCAGTGAGAAGCTCTTACTGCAACAGGTGGCCGTAGTGGGCAACGTAGCCTCCTCCCCACCCCCAGCCTTGGTCCCTGTCAGAGTCCACAGTGTAGACCCAAGTCTGTGTGGTGTTCGGAGAATACCAGGTTCCCCTGGAGGCCCAGGGCTTGGCTGGGTCGGTCTCCGCACAGCACTGCGTTCCGGAGGCATCCATGTGCCCGCCAGACTGCCTCCTGGGACAGGGCCCAGCCTCTGGGGTCAGACCAAGCCAGGTTCAAATTCCCGCTTTGGTGGGATAATGGGTATAGCACCTGGACCAGGCTAGAGACTTGGATTTTAGTCAGATCCTACCTCTTTCTGGCTGTGTGACTTTGGACAAATCATGCAACCCCTGTGGGACTCGGTGTCTTCATCTGTAGGACAGGGAGAGTGAAGGCACCTGCTTTAAACTCACGATCTGTGAACCTGAGTGCTCAGTAAACACCCTGTGCCCGTGACTGAGGTGGTGTGGTGAGCTGGTGTGCTGAGGCATCCCCAGCCGCCTGGCCCTGCGCTCCGGGCCCTGCTGGGACCACCTCTCCGACTGAGGCCCTACTGGGCTTGCTGGGGGCCAGGCCCTCTTCGATGGCTGTGCTCTGTCCTCATCCTGTTCTCCCTGTCTTGCCCAGGTGATCTCTCTGGCCACCTCCTTGCCTACCTGAGCCTCAGCCCCATATTTGTCATCGTTGGTTTTGTGACCCTCATCATATTCAAGCGGGAGCTGCACACGGTGAGTGAGTCACTCCCACCCCAGGGAGGAGGGGCCTCACCATTCCTTCCCAGGTGCTTTGCCTTCCCTTCCCCGCTTCCACCTTTCCTGAGGTGTGTGGAGCCTCCTGGCTGGTGCCAGGTTGTCCACTGGGCTGGAGGTTCAGCGGGAGGCCGCGGTCTTTGGGCTAGGCGGCGGCCAGCAAGCACACAGAGGCCCTGCTGACCCTATCTTCCCAGCAGATCTCGTTCCTTGGGGGCTTGGCACTGAACGAGGGGGTCAACTGGCTGATCAAACACGTCATCCAGGAGCCACGGCCCTGTGGAGGTAGGGCCCAGGCCATGGGGGTCTGCGGGTCCCCCAGGTTAGGGCATTACTGGGAGGCGTGCATCCTCCCATCATGCCCTGTTCTCTGTCTCCACCAGGTCCCCACACGGCAGTGGGCACCAAGTACGGGATGCCCTCCAGCCATTCCCAGTTTATGTGGTTCTTCTCCGTCTATTCCTTCCTTTTTCTGTATTTAAGGTGAGCTTCTGCCCTGGCTGGGGTGGCCCTGAACTGGCCCAGGCTGGCCTCTGCCAGGGACTTGCTGCAAGCCCTTTGGATGCCATTTAGGGCTTGGCCTCTACTGGGGGTGGGAGGAGCTGCAGCCAAGGCAGAAGGTGCCCAGGGAGCATGTGGATGGGGCCGGGGCTGTGTGGGAGGCCTGGGCCCCAGGCTGTGGGCTGAGGCCAGCTAACAGGCTTGTTTTCCCAGAATGCACCAAACGAACAACGCCAGGTTCCTGGACTTGCTGTGGAGGCATGTACTCTCCCTGGGTCTCCTCACTGTGGCGTTTCTAGTCTCCTATAGCAGGTACAGCGGGAGGGAGAGCCCCTGCCCCACGCCCTGCCCACTGGGGTCTAGCTGGATTCTTGGTCCCTATTGGACCTCGCTGTGGACCCGAGTCCCAGAGCCTGTAGGGCAGGGCTGCGAAGAGGGGCCCAGGCCTCTCATTTTATTTTATTTATTTATTTTTATTTTTTTATTTTTGGCTGCGTTGGGTCTTCATTGCTGCACGCGGGCTTTCTCAAGTTGCGGCGAGCGGGGGCTACTCTTCGTTGCGGTGGGCGGGCTTCTCCTTGCGGTGGCTTCTCTTGCTGCGGAGCACGGGCCCTAGGCATGTGGGCTCAGTAGTTGTGGCTCATGGGCTCTAGAGCGCAGGCTCAGTAGTTGTGGTGCACAGGCTTCGTTGCTCCGCGGCATGTGGGATCTTCCCGGACCAGGGCTCGAACCCGTGTCCCCTGCATTGGCAGGCAGATTCTTAACCACTGCACCACCAGGAAAGCTCCAGGCCTCTCATTTTAAAGGGCCAGGGCTCCAGCTGCCCCTTGCAACCCAGTCCTTGCTCTCTCCTCTTGGTTGAGCCCAAGATTCTAGGGTTAGCCATTGTTCCCAGTGTCCTGGAGGAGCCCCTTGCAGACAAACTCCAAGTTCAAGGGCTGGACAGAAGGGAGGCAAATCCTAGCTGAGCCATCCCTTCACTTCTAGAGTCAGAGGAGCAGCTGTTGGGGTCCAACCCCTTGCCTCCTTCTAGAAGTAGCTCTGAGTCCGTGTGGTCATAGGAGTCTGTCCTGTCTGTGTATGTCTCCCGTGTGTGTGCAGAGGTCCAGGGAAGCTGGCACTCAGGCGTGCGGGGAGGCTGTGCAGGATGGTCTCTGGCTGGCTCTCATGAACTTCCCTCTGTCCTTGGCCCAGGGTCTACCTGCTGTACCACACCTGGAGCCAGGTGCTCTATGGGGCCATCGCTGGAGGCCTCATGGCCGTCGCCTGGTTCGTCTTCACCCAGGAGGTCCTCACCCCCCTGTTCCCTAGGATAGCAGCCTGGTAACTGCCTCCTGCCCCTGCTGCTGTCCCCCGCTCCCCCCACCTTCCCAGGCACTATGGCCCGTGCCCCCTCCTGCGAAGGGGCCATCAGTGGGAGGACCCAGGCGTCCTGACCCCAGCCTCAGTCTCCCTGGGAGGGCCCTAGTGCCCAGGCCTCTGGTGGACATAGGGCTGCAGGCCCCACTCGCCTGGCTTCCACCTCCCCCAGGGGTTTTCTCAGCCCAGAAGCCAAGGTGCCAGCCTCTGTCCTTGCCTGGCCTCTCAGGGACTTGGAAAGCAGCATGTGTCTTTCTGGGCTGTGTGTACCTTGGGGCAGTGTCCTTGCCTGAGTGTCACACAGGTGACACATCTGGGTCTTGCACAGGCCAGGCAAAGTGGTGGGGAGAGGGTGCATCGCCGGCCCCAGGCACTGGTGGGAGAGTCTGGCTTGGTGACAGACTCGTGTCCTGATACGGTCCTGGATTTCCGGGTGTCTGTCTCTCCAGGCCTATCTCTGAGTTCTTCCTAATCCGAGACACGAGCCTCATTCCCAACGTACTCTGGTTTGAGTACACGGTAACCCGGGCAGAAGCCAGGTGAGTCAAGGGGATAGCAATCACTGGGTCCTGGCTCCGTGGGGCACAGCCCTCGGTCAGTGCCGCCCCCAGTTTTGGAAGGCTCCCCGAGAGCCGGGCACTTGCCCAAGCACTTTTCTTCTACTGCCTCATTGAATCCTCCCCTGGACCCCATTTTACAGACGAGAAAACTGAGGCTCAGAGAGGGGAGGAGAGGAATCACTTGACCAAGGGTTTGCAGATCACGGGTGTGGGAGCTGGGCTGGGAACCTAGGCTCTTGGGCCCAGGGCCATGCTTTTAACCTCTGTGGCCTGGAACCAGAGAGCTGGGCAGCCAGGATTCTCTGGGGGCCTGTGTGTCAACCCCCCTCGGGACTGTTTAGTCCAGACACTTTCCTGTGGAGGGGTAAACTGAGGTGCGGTGAGTTAGGGGCACCCGTGGTTGCACAGCCAGTCAGGGCAAAGCCGGCTTTGGAGCCTTCTTCTGACTCAGCTCTCCACGCACCCCAAATCCTGGGTGGGGTGCCAGCTGGGGTCGGGAAGGCCTGGCTCCTTCCCAGGTTCAGAGGGGAGCCGAGGCGAGGTTGGGCTCCAGCACAAGCCTGGGAGGTTTCCTGAGGAGCCCTGGGCTCCTGGTGAGAGGAACCGCAGGGCGGGGTCACAGCAGCCGGGAAATGTGTCTAGGGCATCATGGTCCAAATTATCCTAACGAACTTAAGGGTAAAGCCCTGGATCTGTGAGGAAAGGGGATTTGAGGGGTTAGGGCAGGCAATCCCATTATTGGCGGAAGGCCCCAGCTGGCCCAGGCTCTCCACCTGGCTCCCAGAGCGGCCCCGCCCCCCAGCCCCGCCCCTCCCGGCTGGCCGCCACCTGCCTCGATGTACCAAAACTTCCACGTGCACCTGCTCTGTGCCAGGCCGTGGGCTGGGGATAGGCCCAGAGTGAGACAGCAGTGGCCGGCAGGGGGGACACGAGGAATGAGGCACCTACCTGTGCGACAAGTGCCTCGGGCTTGAGAGCTCGTGACAGCAGCGTGACGTGAGGGTGTGTGGTTGGGCTGGCTGGCCGGCTGTGACAGATCTGAGCAGAGAGAAATCGGGACTGTCCAAGTTGGGGTTTGGCAGGGAGAGTGCTCTTAGCATAGGGAACAGCTTGTGCAAAGCTTCTGAGAACAGGAAGCTTGGGGAGTCCACTGAACAGACAGAGGCAGGTGTGGCTGGAGGCCAGGGAACAAGGGGGCTGGCCGTGGCACGAGGCTGGGGCTGCATCACACAGGACCTGTGGGGACAGTTAGGTTTCTGAATTTCAGTGGGGTCTTTCGAGGAACCAGGCCCTCCACGGAACGGGGCTGTCCCTGCTTCCCTCAGGCTCCTGAGCCCGTCGTAGGTGTCGCTACACCCCCAAGTCAGGTACTCAGATCCACTCGATAACTTCTATCAGCAGTGCTCCTACCTTTGCTTATGTACATCCCAAATGGAGAACTCACTACCTTCTTGTCTGTTTTGGTTGATGGTAACAGAACCCCACTTATGCTGGCTTATCTATAAGTGGGAACTGCCCATAATTACTGGAATCCAGCCAGGTCCCTCTTGCCTCTGTTCTCCCATCCTGGCCCCCGCCCCTGCCCCGGCCTCCTGGCTGCACTTGGACTCCAGAGCTGAGCACCTGTGTTACAGGCCCAGCAGAGACATTGACCCTCTCTAGGCCCCAAGTCCCAGGTCCCAGGGCAGGAGCTCTGATTGGCCCAGCTTGAGCCAACCACTGGGGCTACTGGGAGTGGGCACTCACTCATTCTGATGGGATTGTGGGGAGGAAGGAGACAGCTGAGGGGCGAGTCACTGGACGTCAGGAGTCCCCTGATCTGACCCCCACCCCCATTTTGCAGGAACAGACAGCGCAAGCTGGGGACGAAATTGCAGTGACCGGTGAGTGTGGCTGGCTCCAGCCTCCAGATCTGGCCTGCACGATGCCTTGCAGGGTGGATGGAATGACAGACAGAGGGACGAAGCAGAGACCTCTACAGACCCAAGTCACCGAGCGGAGCCTTTTTTTTTCTTATTTTAATTTTAATGAACAAGGTGGACCAAAGGGCTGAGCCAGCCCCTCAACCAGGACCCTGGAGGGCCTGTTGCCGGGGGGCCTCACAGCCAGAGACCCTCACAGTGCTGCTGCCAGCCCCCAGTTGGGCGGAAAGTGCCCCTGGCATGGGCACTGGGGCGTGGGGTAGAGAAGGAGGGCTTGAACCTCTGGCCACAGGGCCAGGAAATCTAGGTGGCGTGGAAAATGCACACTATTTATTTTTTGGTTTTGTCAAAGGCAGATGGGATTTTGGAGAGGGAGTGGAAGAGCCAGCTCTGCGGGGGCTGTCCTGCGTACCGAGGAGCCCAGGTCAGCTTCCAGGCCCTTTGCCCTGGGCCCGAGAGACGGCCTGGGGGCCCAGGAGGAGGGGGCACCCCCATGCCCGCCCTGCCGCCAACGCCATTCCAGAACCTCGGTCAGTGTTTCCCGTGTGGGGGCCAGGCCCAGAGAGAGCAAGCGTCTGCGCTGCAATCGCTGTGTCCTACCCTCATCGACCGTGCTCCGCAAGGGCTTTCTCTGGTTCCCTGTCCCCAAGACAGCGGTCCCTTTCTGATGGAAGAGCCTGCACATGCGGGTGAGCAAACCCAAGCTGTTTACAGCTCTTTCCTGTCCTGCCGTCCGCTAGTGGTTCGTCTTCATCTCCACCCGAACAAAACGCAGAGGAAGCAGGAGCTGGTGAGAGGAGTGGGGCAGCGGTGCCCACTGTCCCCACCCTTCCCTCCCCTCTGTGTGCTCTGAGCATTCCTTGTCCTTCCCGACCCCCCTCCGAGAGGCTGGGAGCCTGCTTGGGTCACCCCAAGCCTGTGTCCGGCGTGTGGCTCACAGATCCCCACTGCCCAGCTCGGAGGACGACTCCTCCCAATCTTGAAGTCGCTTTGAAACGGAGCTGTGGAGAGGAGATGCGTCCAGACTCGGAAGCTTCTAGAACTGAACCAGGCTGCTCGGGACCTGTGTTCAGGGCCCGACCCCCTCCCTCCCCCGGCCGCCTTTTCTTTGTGGAGGTTCCTAATCTGCTGCTGAAGCACAATATTTTGGTGCTTTCTTTTCTCATTTGTTAAAGACAGTGTCCAAAGCCATTCCAGATGCCAGGACCAGGGGCCTATTTCTGGGGAAGGTTGGTCAGTCCCCACATTTTCCTTTCCTTCCCTTCTCATTTTTATTTTTTACTTTTTGCCTGAGATAAGCCAAGTGTGAGGTGGTTTGACTTAAGAAAAATCAATGAAAATTGTTTACTATTGTTTTAAAATAAAATCTTGAACTCTGGCAGCTTGAACATGTTGACTGAGCTGATGGGAGGAGGCGGGGACGTGGCTGTGCGGACACACGACCCGAGGGGCAAGGGCCTGGTTAAGACCAGAAGATCGTACGCGTCTCCAAGACACCTAGTCCCCTCCAGCCCCCAAAGCCAGGGTTGGAATGGCCTCTGTGACATATCCCACTGGAGTCTGAGGACAGCTCCCTTCCACTGAGTTTTTTTAGTCCCTGTCTACCTCCCCCTGTGGCGCTGGCTGGCTCTGCTCTCAGTAAGCCTAGCTTCTCCTTCATGTGACAGCCCTTGAAGACTGGGGACAACCAGCATGTCCTTCCTAAGCCTCTGCCAGGATAAACACCTCCACTCCTTGTTGAATTCAGTGCTTCTTTAGTGTGCGGATGGGTGAGTATCGTGCTTTGGAAGAAATAACTGCAAACTGACCTGGGTTTTGGATGCCTTGTAGGAGTGAAAAGACCACAAGTCATTTCAGGGGTCCAAAGTGGGGGTTCTAACCCTTCTTTAATTCATTAACCTGAGGTTCATAACAGCTTCACCCTCAGGCGAATCAGAAGTAATCCCATCCTCACGTGAGCTCGAAGGCTGGGTCTGGGTTCCCCACCACGGTCCACACAAGCTGGACATTTAGTTAAGGTGACCTCATCCCACACGTGTGGCAGAAGCAAACAAATCTCTGGAAGAAGGAACCTTCATGCTAGACTTCAATTATTTATACAGTTTTAAGAAATTACCATGAACAAAATATAGACGAAGGTGACCAGGTAGAAAAGGAATCACCACCATCCTTGAGAACCAGCTGGAAACAAGTATTAGAAACAAACCCACACATACTTCAGGTGCTGGAATGATCGGGCACAGATTTTAAGTTGTTTTACTTTTTTTTTTTTTTTAATTTAATTTATTTATTTATTTATTTATGGCTGTGTTGGGTCTTCGTTTCTGTGCGAGGGCTTTCTCTAATTGCAGCAAGCGGGGGCCTCTCACTATCGCGGCCCCTCTTGTTGCGGAGCACAGGCTCCAGACGCACAGGCTCAGTAATTGTGGCTCACGGGCCCAGTTGCTCCGCGGCATGTGGGATCTTCCCAGACCAGGGCTCGAACCCGTGTCCCTTGCATTGGCAGGCAGATTCTCAACCACTGCGCCACCAGGGAAGCCCTGTTTTACTTTTTTAAAGAAGTAAGGGACAAACTTGAAAATATCTGCAGGACTTCGCTGGTTGCGCACTGGTTAAGAATCCACCTGCCAATGCAGGGGACACAGGTTTGATCCCTGGTCCGGGAAGATCTCACATGTCATGGAGCAACTAAGCCCGTGTGCTACAACCACTGAGCCTGCCCTCTAGAACCTGCGAGCCACAACTACTGAGCCCACGCACCACAACTACCGAAGCCCATGAACTCTAGGGCCTGCGTGCTGCAACTACTGAAGCCCACATGCCTAGAGCCTGTGCTCCACGAGAAGCCACTTCAATGAGAAGCCCACGCACCACAACGAAGTATAGCCCCCGCTCACCACAAATAGAGAAAGCCCGCACGCAGCAACGAAGACCCAAGGCAGCCAAAAATAAATAAACATACATATATATATATGTATGTGTGTGTGTGTGTGTGTATATATATATATATATATCTGCAGAGAACAGGAAACTATAACGTGAACCCTGGCAGATTTTTAAATGAATACTGGAAAATACAATAGCTAAAAAACAAGAACTCAGTAGGTAGATTTAACAGCAGACTAGATATAGTTAAAGAGAAAAACTGGAGGTCAGAGGAAATCCAGGATGCAGCAAGAGAGAGGACAGGGCCGTCTCATGAGCCCTGAGGTTTCCCTGAGTCCTGGGTAAACGCTGCTTTTTACCCCAGTTGGCACTCACCCACACGTTCACCCTGGTTGGGCTCTCAGAGAGCTGCCCAGCACCCCACCTGCGGGTTGCCCAACTCCTTTTCCCATTCAGTTGGTCACCAAGCCCCGCTCACTCCACCTTGTAAGCGTCTTTTGAAATAGCCACTTTCTCTGCCTTCCAGGCCAGTCTGGGTCCCAGCCCACTACCCCCTGCTAAGCAGCAGCAAAGCCTCCTGGCAGGTTGCCCTCATCCCCACCCATCAGGGCCCTTTAATCCATTCCTCAGCATCTTCCTAAAACATCGTCCTCAGTGTCTTGGGATAAAGCCCAAGTCTTTAACTTGGCCCATGGCGTCCAGCCCTCACTCGACCTTGGGGCTCTGCTCCAGGCCTGCCCTTGATTCCAGCCACTGCACTTTCCCAATGGAGAGAGCCAAAATCAAGTTCTTGCCAACCCGGAGAGACAAACTTTTAGAGGATCTAGGTAAAAGCCAAGTAATCTTTATTATTAATTTTATTATTCTCAAATTTCAAATGCTGTATTACACAAAATACATAAATTGAGGACAGTTCTTTTTCACTCATTTTGAAAAAAAAAAAAAAAAATCAAGTTCTTCATCTGCATCATTGGCATCAGGGTCTGGTTGTCCCTGGGCAACCTCTGGGTCTGCTGACCTAGTTCTCCTGGGTCCACTAGACAGGCAGTTTGTGATACAGCAGCACCTTCTGGATTTCATGCATGACACTGTACTTGAAATTTTATTCCAAACATACTGGTGTAACATTCAGACAGCTGGATTTAAAAAATCGATCCTGTAGGAGTACGTGACCGCCCCAAAACTTACCTCCCCTCATGTCCAGAGACCCGTAAGACACTTGCTTGTCCTGCATCCAACACTTGCAAAGTGTGAAGTCACAGGTCACACCCTCAGGAATAATTACTACATCTTCATCGTTCTTTTGACTTTTTTCCCCCAGAAGTTCCACCAGGGGACCTCTAAGCATTCCATCTAACAGTGATTGGGGTTGTTTTAGGTGCTGAATGTGTCTTCCCCAAACAGTACTTTGCTGTCCTAAAGAACTAAGTGAGCCTCTGTGTTATGAGACCTATAACAACTCAAATGCAACGGAATGACCTCACTTCTGAAGGATAACGTTTTGGGAAACAATCCTGCCTTACAGTCAGACCCATACAGTTCTGAGAACTTGAGTTTCAGGAGTCCTGGGTGTGTGTCACTGCAGTGTCCTTGGCCTGCATCACTGTCTCCCCTCCCTGCCTGCGCCCCGCTGGGTCGGTGCAGCTCCGCCCTAGCGCTGCTCACACAGGGCACACTCAGCTCCTGCTGCGGGCCCTGCTTCCTGAGACCCAGCCTGAGGACACCAGGGGCCAGCCCTGCTCCCCAGCTGCAGGGCAAGGCCTCTGTGCTGTCAAGGTGGGATTCTCTTCAGGTCCTCCTGCTCGAGGTCCCTGAAGGGACACTCATGCACTCCTGCCCTGGCAACACCCCACCCTGCTGGCCTTGCTGGGGTCCCAAGGAGCAGCCAGGCCTCAGGTAACACCCACTCCCCACGTGGGCTGGGCTCCACTCCTTGCTCCCTGAGGCTTTGCCCAAAAGCGTGGCATGCGCTCCCCGAGCCTGTTCCGTCATCTGAAACACGGAGACCACCTCAGGACACACCTCCCTCAGTGACCATCACAGGTCAGCCAGGCCATGAAGCACCTCACCCACAGGCTGGGTGGCCTCTCCCGCCCTTGGCATCTTCCTCTGGGGCTTCACATGTGTCTTCCTCAGGGCCAGAGTCCCTCCGCACTCCACAAGCAGCCCAGCTGACTTTGGCAGGACACCCTGCCCGTACCAGGTGCATGGGGTTGGGGACAGATATAATGTTCGGACTGGGTGGCCACATGATCTGGTGGCTGGTGGTCCCAGGCAGTGGCTAGGGCGGGGGTCAGCACGGCTGCTCAGCCAGCACTCCTGCTGCGCCCAGTGCAAGGCAGCAGGTGAGGCCTTGGGCCCTGGGTGTCAGCCACACTGCCCAGACAACCAGGCCCGAGGGTACAGGGCCCCACAGTCCCCTGGGAGGGCTGTCCCCGCACACAGCCCATGGGACTGGAGAGGCCCAGGTCATGGGTAGGTGGGAGGTATCTGTGAAGAACGCAGGCCTGGGTCTGGTGCCGTCCTGGCCCAGAGCCCTGAGGTCCGAGCTGGCCCTTGGCTTCCTGACCCAAGCCTGAGAGCTCCGCTCCTCTGGGAGCCCTACCCTTGGGCCCACTGGCTGCTTGGACACCAGCTCCCAGATGCGGGGAAAGCTGCAGGAAGGCAAAGCCAGGCATCTGCCGCAACCTGCCTGCCTTCTCTGCTGAAACAACTCTTTCCCAGCAAATTTCCCCTTTATTAACTGCCTCGCGTGAGACTATTATACAACCAGGACATGGTTCAGGAATCAAGCTGTGTGGAAGCAAGCGAGCTGGGGCCTGTGAGCCACATCATCCAGAAGAGCACGGAGCCACGGGGGACGGTGCTGTGACACAGCGTGGGCTTCCCCTCCACCAGCACACCTCGCGCCCTGGCCCCTCAGCCTTGGGGAGGCCTGGAGGCCCCCAGCTCCAGGTAACCCTGTCTCTAGGTCCTTGGGAGCTTAGGGATCAGGGTACAGACCCCAGCCTGGCCACACACATGGCAGGAACTGGGCAGAGCTGAGCTAGTAAGAAAGGGACTTCCCAGTCCCCACCCTGACGAGGGATGAGCTCGGCTGGTTCCTCTCCCAGGAGGAGGCCGCAGCGGGTGAGATGCTAGGCACCTGGCCCGACCTCCTGCTCAGCTTCTGGACTCAGCCCGGGTGCTGGCGAGGACCCACAGAAGGTACTCAGCTCGGCGCCGCGGGCCCCGCTAGGGGATGCCGTCCCAGACTCGGTCAGATCTGCGGGGGGCCCAGGGGGAAAAGGAGCGAAGGAGTAGGGCCCGGTGGGTGGCCCAGCCCAAGGCAGCTTGGCTGTGGCACCGGCAGGCCTGAGCAGCAGGGCTCAGAGCTTGGCCTGGGGGTGGCCCTGCAGCAGGGCGCGCATGTCCAGGAGCGCCTTCTCCAGGTAGTGCACCAGGCGGACCGCATTGGTCTCTGCGCAGCTGTTGTAGGCCGACACGGAGAAGTTGATGTGCGCCTCCATGGGGTTATAGCAGACACCATAGCCATCTGGGACCACGGGCCCAAAGAACATGACACAGTCTGTCTTGGCAGGGACCTGAGAATGGCACAGGACCAAGGCTCTCATCCCAGCCCCATGGTGGCACCAGCCTGCCTTTCCACGTCAGCTCCCACCGTGCTCTGCCCGAGACGCCCTCTCCTCGTCTCCAGCGGACAGCGTACTCCCTCTCATCCTTTGGGGTGCAGTTCCGGTGTCCCCTCTCTACAGAGACTTCCCTGACATTCCCGAGCGGGGGCTGTCTCCTCCCCTGGGCTTCCTGCCTGGAATGTGAGCCCCCGGGGGCAGGGACAGTGGTTGTCCCTGCTCTACCCCAGTGCCCGGCGCAGGCTGGCATGGATCAGACGTTAACATCTCATCAGTGACTGAATGAAAGCAGGCGGTGGGGGGGATCCTGACTCCTTCTCAGCCTGCCTGAGCTGCAGCAAAACCCCCTGACCCCAGCTCCTCCTCCAGAGCTCAGCTGCTTCGGCAGTGCGCCTGTGTGGGTCACATCACCACCAAGTGACCGTGTTCTGGACCTCGGCTCCACTCGGTGCAGCCTTTGTCCGGCTCCAGTTTCTAGAGGCTTCTGTCCCCTACCCTCCAGGGTGCCTAGGGCAGTGGCCCACCTGGCTGGTGGACAGGTTGAAGTGCATGGCGATGGCGTAGGAGGTGTCCATGAAGATGTCGGGCATGCTCACCAGGTCTTCGATGGCCTGCAGCTTCAGGCCCAGGAGGTGCCGGTCGAAGGCCTCCCCACGGATGGCCTGCAGGAAGGGGAGCCGTCAGGAACAGGGGCTTCAGGCCCACGAGGCACCGCTGCCCTCCTCAGGAGCCTGTGGCGGCAATGCCTCTTCCATTCACCGGCCCCCTCAGACCCGGGAGACCAGAGCAGCCAAGCAGAAGAGCCCTCACTTCACAGATGGGGAAACTGAGGCCCAGGGACCCACCCAGGGAGGCAGGAAAGTGCAGCCTAAGAGCACAGGACTGCAGCTGGGCGGCCTGGCCTCATCCTGGCAGGGACCTTGGCAGGTCACTTATATCTTGGAGCCTCAGTGTCTTCATCTGTGAAGTAGGGACAGTCACTAAACTCCCTCTGCGGGGCGGCAGTGAGATCTAAATAGACCTCTGCATGTGACATGGGCAAAGCCTGGCACGTACAGGCGCTCAGGGCCAGGATGGGAACCAGACCTCTACCCCTTGACTGCAGCCCAAGCTGTCAGAGGGCAGGAACCCTGCTGTCTGCCAGCCCGTGCACACCCTCAGCATCCTGGGCTCCAGGGGCATCAGGGAGAGCATGACGCAAGATCCAGAGGCCAACCCGGGCAGTCACTGGACCTTGCCTTGGTCTCTCCCACTGTAAAATGGGGATGTTCAGCTTTGCTCCAAGTGCCCCAAGCCTTAGGGGAGGGGTGTCTGATGCTAAGGGGAGCAGCCATTTGCTGCAGGGATGGACAGGCAGGTGGACAGGCCGGTGGGAAGTGCCCGGGTCAAGCGAGCAAGGACAGGAGGCGCCGGCTCACCTGGTCGGTGTGGGCTCGGTGGGCCCGCACGGCCTTCCGCAGCAGCTCCACCTTCTGGTGCTCCTAGGCAGGGCGAGGGGACAGGGAGCTGAAGCCTCCTGTTCTTGCCACCCTCCTCGGGGGCCCACTCCCCACTCTAGATTCTGAGCTCCCTGAGAGCAGGAACTGGAGCTGCCATCTCTCTGGCCAGTCCCCAGCCAAGGCCTGACACAGGGCAAGTGCTCACTGCTGATGACTGACCCTTGAACAACTCGGGTTTGAACTGTGCGGGTCCACTTACACGTGGATTTTTTTCAATAAATTCGACAGTATGACACGACCCGTGGTGGGTTGAACCGGCGGATGCAGAATCATGGATACAGAGAGCTGACTATAAGTTACATGTGGATTTTTGACTGTGCGGTGCCCTTATCCCCTACGTTGTTCAAGGGTCCACTGCAGTTTCCTTTTCTCTTTGGCTGAGAGAAAGCTCCACGCTGATAAATTCATGGCTCCATCTTCCCCTAGGTGCCCAGTATCCACCATAGGACTGGAATACAATAGGTGCTCACTGCGTGTTGACAGAATGAGCAGGAAAGGAGAAGGCTCAAACCCAGCTCTCCCACCCTTGCCCCGGACCTCTCACCGTCACATTAGGGTCGTCCATGGCCTTGACGAAGGTCAGTGAGTCCATGGAGGCCGAGCGGATGGTGTCGGTACGGCCCAGGTGAAACATGCGCAGAGAGGCGCTTTCATAGGTGGCGCAGGCCTGCCCATAGATCCTGCGTGGGAGGTGGGCTGAGCACACCCCTGGCAGGTCCCCCCGCCTCTGCCCCCAGGCTTCATCCCTCCTTCATGGGGGGCGGGGCACACCTGTAGTAGGCCAGCTGTAGTGCCATCTGGATGAAGGAGTCTGGGCTCAGCTTCTCAGACTTGGGGAAGTCCTTTCCAAAGTGGTGGAACACCAACATCGTGATGTCCAGGTCCTGGATCATGCTGGGGGTCAGAGGAGGTGGGTGAGGAGCAGACACCTGGCAGCCTCTGCCAACCCCAGGGAGGGGCCGAGGGCAGTCTCAGAACCAGCCAGGCACGATGACAGAGCTGACTCTTGTTCTGGCTAGAGGGGCCCGGCCCCGCCCGCCTGGCACCCAGCACTCACATGCTGAGATTCTGCTTGGCCTTCTCAATGTCGCTCTTGATCTCGGGGGTGATGTTGAACCGCAGCTTCTTGGGCATGGGCAGGGGCACCATGGGAGACCGCACGAGCTCGGGCTTCTTCCTGCATAGGACGTGGGGGTCTCAGGCTCCTGCTGGGCGTCTCGGGAGCCTGGGTCCATCCCCAGGATTAGGATGGGGAGGATGGGTGCCCAAAGCTGGAGGGGACCAGCCCAGGGATACTCTTGGGTTTGTTCTTCTGAAAACTGCCTTCATTTCAGCTTTTAAATGGTGAAACGGAGGAGGGGAAGGGACTTGTCCAAGGTCACAAGGCTGAGAAGTGGCAGAGCCAGAATTCAAACCCAGGTTTGATTGACTCTAAAACCCATGCCCTCTTCTGGCTTCCTCTGAAGAAACAGATTCCCAGGTATAAGGGAGAATGCCGTTGCTCCTTTGAAGGCTACTCTGTCGCCTCTGTGTCACCTGTCATCAGGAGCTGGAGAACTGGCTGGAGGATGGGGGAACCACACTCACGTGAACTCAATGACGTGGTCCACAAGGGTGATGATGGGAGGTCCCTCTGCTGCTGCATGCTCATAAACGAGCCCACAGGAGCCGTCTTCTGCCACGATGAACTGCAGAGGAGAATGGGGACCCCGACAGCCCCAGGTTCCTGGAGCCACTCTCTGGTTGGGTCCCATGGGTAGGGCATCCCTGAACCATCTCAAGGGGTTCTGCTGACTTATTACTGTTATTCCTAATCGCTAACACTCACTGGGGGCCTTGGAACACCTGTCCCAGGTCACGCTAAGCACATCCCGTGCTAAACAGACCTTTCCGAGTCCTCACAACGACCCCTGTGAGTCCTACCACCCCATTTTACAGGTACAGAGGGAAAGTCATGACCAAGGTTATGCCACTCTGCCTGGCCCCACATCCCAGGCTCTCTCTGATCTGCTGATGGATATGTTGGAGGGGTGACGCGGGTTACCGGGCCAGGCCCAGTAATGACAGGCTGACTGCTGCTAATTATAGCCGCGTCCACCTGCTGGCTTCCCCCCTGCTTCACAAGCTGGGAAGCCAGGGACTCTGGGCTCCAGGGGAGGGGCAGGAAGTCCCGGGGCAGTAGTGGGCCAAGCCTGGGTGCGTGCCTGGGCGGGAGTCCTGGCCCTGCCAGGTCCTCACCTGCAGCGTTTTGTCGAACCAGCGGTTGCCGCTGTTGAGCTTGCTGCCACCCCCGTGCAGCATCTGGCCAGCCACCTGGCTGCGGTACACATCTTCCGAGACCCGAGGCATGGGTGCGTCCAGGCACACGGTGAAGATGCTCTTCTGGATGGAGTGCACTGACTCCCGGTTCACCTTGTCTGTGGAGATGTGCGTGCGCGTGTGTGTGTGGTGGCACGGGGGCCAGGCCTGGGGAGGCCTCCGGAGCTTCACTTAGCAGGGGCCTGCAGCCCCAAGGCACCCCGTGAGGTAGGGCTAACACCTGACCCACTTCAGAAAGCAGGAAACAGAAGCCCAGGTCATGCAGAGAGCCGGTGAGGCAGTCTGAGATCCGACCCGGGGGCTGACTCTGGGGACAATGCCCCTGACCAACATGGGATTTGGAGGGATGGTGGAGGTGGGCTCCTCAGCCAGAGGACTTGCATTCTCACTGCAACTTGCTACTTAATAGAAAGAATAAACTAACTGAACCCAACCGCACTGCAGTTTCCTCTTCTGTGGAATGGGGCCAACAGCACCCGCTCCGAGTTGAGAGGATTCAGTGAGACACGTGGCTGCCCAGGGCCTGGTGTGGGCCTCCCCTCCCCTCCCAGGGGTACCTTTGATGAGGGTGCTGTATGCCTTGGCCCAGGAGTTACGGTGGTTGGAGGTGAGGATGCCCACGGGCTCTTTGTTGGTTTGCAGTGATGAGTTCCAGATCTTCTCCAGCTGCATGAAGATCTGATCCGAGGTCAGGGGCGTCCCATCGCTGTGGTACACATCCAACTCAAAAAACTGTCCGGGCACAGGCAGGTGGAGAGAAGGGGGTTCGTGGGAGCCTCAGATGGGCAGCCGTCACCTCCCAGCATAGCTTCCTGCTGGCCTTGGCAGCCCAGCTGAGAGGATGGCGTCAGGCCGAGGGCAAGGAGATGGGCGGAGGTCCCTGCACTGCTCTCCCCAGGCTGGCCAAGCCCACAGCCCTTCCTGGCCTCCCCCAGGCCGGGGCCTGGCTGGACACCCAGGGCGGAGAGAGGCCCAGGGCCTGCCTGTTCCAGGGGCACATGGGCAGGTGTGTTGGGGAAGCTGACTCTCGGCCCCGCCCGTCTCCTCCTGGCAACCGCGCGGGGGCTAAGACTGCGGGGGCCCACCCACTTGGTAGTTGTGCACCACGGTGACGTGCATGGGTGGCTTCTTGGTCTTGCTGAAGCTGGTGACCGAATCCTGCTTGGGGCCCGGCACGCGGCAGGAGGACAGGATCTGATAGTACTGGTTCATGCACAGCGGCTTTCCCCCCAGGTACTCCACGGGCAGGGTCTCGCTGCAAGGCAGAGGGACAGGGAGGAGGGCGGGACCCACAGGGAGCTTCTGGGTATGGCTGCGGGCTTGGTCAGGCAGTGGGGCTCACACAAGCAATGTTGGGCCCCTTCGTGTCCCCCCTCCCCCTCAGTGTGAGGTTGGGGACAGGGGGGCCTGTTGGAGCCCAACTGGGTCAGGAGGCCTGAAATCCACCCTGCTCGTGAGTCACCCTGGAAACTCCCTTCTCTCTGGGCTTCAGTTTGCCACAGGGAAGATGAAGTGGCAAGTCAACCCCAGGGGGGCGGGGTCCTCTTTGGCTGGGATGCCAATTCCAGGGGTCTCCTGGAATAGGATCACCAGGAGGAGGTCACGGCAGCTGGAGCAGAGGACCCAGGTGTCCCAATCCCCATGCTCTGTCTCCCCAACCCCAAAAGAGGCTGCGTCAACAGGAAGTGAAAGCGACTGAGCTCTGGGCCAGCTCAGCACCCAGGCACGGGGTGCGGGGTGCGGGGAGGGGGGCTCCGGCTTGGGGTAGGGCGGGGCCGGCTGGAGTGGCTGTGGCGATCAGGCAATCAAGGTGGGAGGAGACAGGGTGGGGGCGGGGCCACTCACTTGTCAATCCTGGCCTTGAAATCCAACACACCCTCGATTAATTTGGCAGCGAACCTGGAGGGACCAGTTAGAGATCAGAAGGCTGTGTGGACACCCAGAAGGAGGTCCCTGGGCCAGAGACACCAGAGAGATGGGAGCAGCCTAGTCCAGGGAAGCGACCTACTGCCTTCCTCCTCTCTCACTGCTTACAGAGAGCCTGAAGGAGTTCAAGTGCAGAGAGGGATTAGGGAGATGCGCTGGCCAAGCGCCTGGCAGGAACAGCAGCATGATTATGGCTGGGTTATGAGTCAGTGCCCTCTGACTCCACCTGCAGAGGGCCTGAGGCCCTGATCCACAGCCTGGAGTCTGGAAGGCCGTCACCTTGCTCTGAAGCATCGGTTATGGAGGGACCTAGGACTGTGAGGGTAGGGGAAGGGTGAACGGGAGGGCAGTGGCGTGAGGTGTTCCCCTCTCCTAGATCCCTTCCTGTTTCTGGGCCTCTGTGTCCCCCAGGCCACCTTGCTCAACCTGCCATTCATCCCTGGACTGTCTGGGCCATATCAACCATGCCCGAAGCCTGGGGGTGCTCCTGGCCCCCAACATGGGGCCCACTGGCTGGAGTTCCTGGGCCTGAACCCCTGGCCCTTCCTGGGGTGCCCTGATCCCTTTAAGAGAAGCAGTGATAGCCGTCAGTGTCTAGCCCTTGGGCAGGAGATCCTCGTCACTGGTATTTTTACCCCTGGTAGGACTGGAACAGAGGCCAAGGCAAAGTGACATGGCCAAATGTGGAAAGGGGACTGTGTACAAAGGTCACCCCTGTGGCCAGCTGAGGAGAGCAGGAAGGAGGGGTGAAGTGCCAGAACTGGGGTGAGGGGTAGCCTCAGGTTTAGGGGGAGGGAGGGGACCTAGTCTGCAGTTTGGTGGTTAACAGCTATGAAGCTTTGGAGCCAGGAAGATACTGCTTCCTGTCTGGGTCAGCCAATCCCGAAAGGTGATCTTGGGCAGGTGCCTTCACTGCTCTGCTCCTCAGTTTCCGTACCTGTACAACAGGGATGATGCTCCCTACTTCCTAAGGCTGTTTGTGGGGATGAAAGATAACGAACAGGGCTGGGGCCCTTCCGACCTCCCGGCAGAAAGCCCAGAGCCCCACGCCCACCTTGGGCACTCACCTGAGCTGGCCCTGCCGATCCACAAAGTCTTGCCTGGGCAGCAACAAACCCGGGCTGGAGTAGATGACTAGGGGCTGGCGGTACTGGAGATAGGCTGTTTTAAGCCACCAGTCGGACAGCTGGGGGAAGGACCAGAGCCTGTGAGGAGGGGTGGGCGGGGACCAGGTTGCCCCTTCCCCACCAGGGCCAGTGGACCTGGCTGGGCACCCTCTGTCCCCTCTAGGGAGCACAGATTCTCAACGTGAATGTTCAGATCCAGACCCCGCCCAATCCCTTAAACCCAGCAGCATCCCATCATCTTCCCTTTAGATGGAGCCAATCAGCATTAGCGAGGGAAATCAGGCAACACTGCCAAGAAAAAAAGACTGGCAGGAAACCTGGGGTGGGGGGAAGAACAGAGGCAGCAATATCAACCATTTTTCCTTATCTTACACATTTCAGGTCAATGAGTTTAATACTTTTAGAAATAAAAACGTCTGTCTGACAGACAGAAAGGAAAACAGAGAAAGCTATATAAAAAGAAAGTCTGATGAATGAGTTTTTGCCCATCTCAGGTAGGCACTGTCCAGGTAGGCAGGAGCCTGGGGTTCAGAGGAGCCCTCAGGAATCCTGGTCCTCTGTGGCCTCAGTTTTGTTGCTGTCAGACAAGGGAATGGACACCCACTTGGATCTCAAGGTCAGGGTAATCTGGGGAGCTCACTGTAAAGACAAATCATTGCACTAGTGACAAGGTGTAGGTGACACATGCTGCATCTCTACTGGGCTGGCCGTCCTCTGCCCAGGGCAGGGTATCTCTGGGGACTAGCCATGGACATGCTGCTGAAAGCGCCTGTCTCGGGACAACCAGGTGACTGTCACCCTTGTACCTTAGGTGCTGATGGCAACATCGCCCCCACTACACACTCCCCCAAGCACAGGCCCAATGTGCCTCTTTGTGGCAGGTTCCTCAATCCCTGGAGACCCAGGCCCCACTGTGCTTCCGCACCCCATCTTAAATAGCACTGGGACGTGCCTCTTCACCACAGACTCCCCTTGGGAAACTGCTGGCCTTGGGCCCCTGGCAAGGGGTGAAGGAGGGCAACGTGCCCGGGTGGCACAGCAGGCCAGTGGGCGACTGCTGTCTGCTGATTTGTGACCTGGAGATACGGCCCCTGATCAGCCAGACCCTCCTGTCTAACTTGGAGCCTCCTGGAGAGCTGCTGTGTGGCTCTGGGATTTCGATCTACCTCTCTGGGCCTCAGTTTCCTCATCTGTAGATCAGGGAGGGGCAGACAGGAACTCCCTCTCCTTGGGGACAGCCGGGCTGGGCTGCCCTTTAGCCAGGAGCCCTCACGCCACAAAGGACCTCAGAGCCTCTGACCTGAGCTCAGGAGTCAAGGGGAGACCCTGTAGATGTGGGCATTCCCTCAGTGAGAATCTGCTGGGCAGTGGTAGAGCCCCTTAAGAGCCCTGTGAGTGGAGAGGGGGTGGTGGCCCCAGCCCTTTAGCCAGCAGATTCTGTCTGAAGCAGTAGTTCTGGGCTAAACAAAGTTGGAAAACTGCCAGGCCTCAGACCTGCTGAGACCCTGATTCCAGGGTCCAAGGCCCTGACCCGCCAAGGCTCACCTGTGCCCTCCGCCAGCTGATGACTGCCACCTCCTCTGTGCAGCCCCCACCTTTCCACCCACTCCCTCACAGCGCCCCTCACGTTGTAGGGCCAGACCTGGCTCTGGTCCTCTCCTGCACACCTGCTTCTCCCTCATTCACCCCTCTCTCAACACATCCCCCTTCGCTTCCCCCACACGGTTGCTTTAGGACAGGACTGTCCACCCCCCACCCCCATCGGCAAGTGCCATGACACCGAAATATACCCTGGACCAAATGACTTCCCACCCTCTCCCCGCCGGCCTCCCCACCGGGCTCCTTGCCCCACCCTCGCTTCCCTCCCAGCAGCAGGGCAGTCCTAACTTCATGCTGAGGGTGTAAGACGCGCACAGACCAGTGCCCGGGGCATCAGCGCAGACACATCTGCACACGCTTTGTGACAGACTGAGACACAGAACCAGGACAATGAGTCACTGTCAATATAATCACCCTGCAGCCCCCTCCCACTGAGCTCAAGTCCAAGTGCCGAATTCTCCCGGGGGCCCCGCCCCGCGCTGCCCTTGCACTCCACTCTAGCCTCTGTCCCCGAACGCGCCAGCTGTTGCCACCTTTGCCCGTGCTGTTGCCTCTGTCTGTCTCAGACCCAACACCGCCCCCTCCCTGCCCTCCCTGCCCCTTCAGAATGAAGATGCTACTGGTCTCCACTCTCACTCTCGCATCGTCCTTTTTATTTCTATAGAACTTCACTGCCTGAGATGACCTCGTCCACTCGCGTGTGTCCTCTTCCTGCCCTACTTGAATGTCAGCTCCAGCAGGCCGCTGACGGTGCCCTTCTTGCTCACCCAGCACCCTGCCTGGTGCCAGGCACAGAGTAAGTGCTCAGGAAACTCCGTGGTGCAAATGGATGCACCAGAGCAGCCCGTATTGGAAAATCTGGGGTATGCAGCCAGCAACAGGCCACGGGAGGGACGCTCACGACGACCCAGGGTCTCTGGGTGGGGGGTGCCCTGATTCCCTAAACCTCCGCGCGAGCCAAGGGGACTGGTGTGCCCCCTGCCTTCCCACTCACCCAGTTCTCCATCTTCCTGGCCCTGCGCTCCAGCCCCTTCTGCAGGCGCTCCCCTACGCCCCCCGCGGTCTGAAACTCTTCCACCAGCTGCTTGGTTTGGGCCCACTCCTCCTCGCTCACGATGGGCTGCAGCGCCTTGAGATAACGGTCCAGGGTCTGCTGGAGTGGGGGCACGGGCAGCCGGGGTAGCGAGTCCTGGTGTGTCTTAAAGCGACTGGAAACCTTCATCAAGGAGGAGGGCTTGAGGAAGTCCAGGGGCTTCACCTGCAGGCAGCAGAACATCCTGCTCATTCTCTCACAGGCTCTGGGAGGCCCTGGCAATCCCAAAGCCGAAGTCCTGGGCACTCATGTGGCCACTCCGGGGGTCAGAGACGGCCTCTTGGGTGGTGCCTGCCCTGGTTTCCCAGCTCTCCAGCTGTAGGTGTCCCCGCCTCTTAGGGGCCAGGAGATGTAAGTAGGGATGGAGAAGGGTGGGGAGTGGTCACTCATCTTGGCAGCACTCAGAGGAACCGAGTCAGGATGAATGGCACCTACTGGGGGTGGCAGAGCTCAGAGGGACCTCTCACCTATTGGATGCACAGGGCCCCACCTTTCTCACCCTGGGACGATGAGCCAGCCAGCAGTGAGGTGACCACTCCCTCCCGGGGGTCCCCACCTCCTTTTCTCCCATCCTTACCAGGTGGAGACATAGGAGGGAAGAAGAGAAAATCAGATAGGGCCAGACGACGACAGTACCTCTGGGTGAGGGCGAGGTCTTGGGCTTTTTCCTGTCTGTGGGGTGGGGACAGGGGTGGCATGGGGGCAGCGCTGTGCCAAGAGAGAGCTGAGTGGCCTGGCAAGGAGGGTGAGAGCTGACAGAGAGGGAGAGTCTGGAGACTCTGGAGGCGGACAGAAAGAGAGACAGGAGGGTCCGAGGCTGCTGGCAGCAGTGGGCAGGCAAGCGGCAGAGGCTCCGTTTCATACCTTCTCTTTCTGCTGCCCGTCCTCCATGGCAGGACTGAGGTTCTGAGCCCTGTCTGTCTGCCTTGGGCTGGATCTCTAAGCCTAACTGTGCTACCAAGTGGGTGAGCAGAACCTAGCAAGAGGCAGCCACTTGCCCGGGCTGGAAAGAAAAGACAAGAGCCAAGATTCAGGGGGAGGCAGAGGTGGCAGTGGCGATGGCTACAGCAGCTGTGGTGGCATCTGGGCTTATGGCTGTCACAGGAGCAGCTGTTCCACCCTCCTGAGCTTCCAGAAGTGGAGGAATGGGGAGCAGGTGAGAGGACTGGTGGTGTGCACTGGAGTAGAAGGAAACCTGGAAAACTTTTCCCTTTCTTCCCTGGATGGGCCCAATGCTAAGGAGGCAGGCCAAGAGGTTTTAAAAATGCACCTGTCAGAATCTGCATAGGTGTGTTTGATGGGGGACAACTTGGCTGGAGGACAGAAACTGCTTGGCCGCTGAGGTTAAACCACAACCTTGAATATAGTCCTGAAAACTGGGGTTGGTGCAAAGGCGCAGACACTGGGAAGGGAGTATAAATGGACATTTCCCTCCAAGACTCTTGGGGCCCTTCTGGGCCACCCTTCCACCAAAGCCTGGTTCTCTTGAGTTGTGGCTCATTCAGCTGGGGGTTACCAGACCTTTGGGCATTAAAAATAAACCAGGGACTTCCCTGGTGGTGCAGTGGATAAGACCCTGAGTTCCCAATGCAGGGGACCCGAGCTTGATCCCTGGTCCGGGAACTAGATCCCACGTGCATGCTGCAACTAAAGAGTCCGAGTGCCGCAACTAAGACTCAGTGCAGACAAATAAATTAATTTAAAAAAAAATTAAAAAAACCCCCCAAAACAAAGAATGCTGGCTTTGGGACTGGACTAGATTTGAGTCCAGGGGATGCTGGCCAAGTCTCCCCCTGCCTCAGTTTTCCTGGCAGTAAAGTGATCAGGCCATTTAGCAGGTCCTAGAAGATGACCTAGAGGCCATCTGTGGGATGCGAACAGAGCTCAGCTGGCACTGGCAAGGATGAGCTGGAGCTCTGAGGTCCTGGAAAATCTGGAAAAGCCTCTGGGTAGGTGGATGGGTACCTCAGCCCTCTGGGCCTGGCAGTGTCTGAATACCCTTCTTGGCCCAGACAGAAGGAGATACAAACAGAGATACGCTTGGGGTAGAGAGGAAAGGAATCCAAGTCAGGATAGCAGCACTACCTGCTCCAAGCTGCCCCCGGGGAAGATTGGGGGTAGGGGTGGAGGCATGGGGGTGGGGAGCTGTTAATCAAGTTGGGGAAGTGACTGGTGGAGAGGGAGGGCATGGGGCTATCGCCTGCTGCCTTCTGCCAACTCTGAGGACTTTCTGAGCAGCCCAGCTTGATGCCCTCACTGGAGTGTCTCTGGCCACACACAATCCCCCAGGGGCCATTTGATAAGCCCGGGGAAGGTGACCAACTGGATGGGGTTGGAGACGTGGCTCTGGCCGGGGAAGAAATGGCTCAGGCTGAGCGTGCGACAGGTGTGTGAGGCAGAGAATAACCGTGAGGAGACACTCTTGGTCTCTCCGCTCCTTGGCTCCGGGCCTAAGGGTGGAGGTGCTGCCCGAAGCCAGGGTCCTTACTGTGTCTGCCGGGTCTTTGGAATTTGGCGCCACAGAGTGTGGCTCCGATCTAGCCTCTGACCTTAAGCCTCAGTCTCCCCCTCTGCCAAGCGGGGTTAGCCCACCTGCCGACCCCGGCCCAGCAGCTGCTGGTGAGGCTGGACTGCAGGCACCGGGCCGCGGCGCCTTGACGGCCGGTTTTCCCACTCGGGCGTAGCTGCGCCGCTGGCCCGGTCTGCGGCCCGCCCGCCCGGTCGAGGGCCCGCTAGGCCGGCTTCCCGGCCGCACTCACCACGGTCCTGGCAGCGAAGGCCAACATCTCTGCGGCCCGCCCGCGGACACACGGTCCGCTCCGTCCCCCGCGCTGGGCAAAGTCCGCGCCGCCGCCGTGGGTGGGTTCCCGCTAAAGCCTCCGGGCCAAGGTCGTCGAGTCACGGCCGCCAGCCGGTAGAAGCGGCCCCGCGCCCACCCACCGGGCCGCCCACCCAACTGGCTCGGGGCAGGCGGACTCCTGGGGCGCGGCCTCGGGCCAGTTGCAGGCCCCGGCGGCTAGCCGAGAGCGCGGGGCGGGGTCGGGGGCGGGAGCAGGGCGCAGTTAGCGGTTGGGGACCCCGCGAGGTGGTGGAACCCCGGAAGGGGAGCAAGGCGGAGGCCACCGTCCAGCTCGCCCTCTCCCACCTCCATAAGCCGTCCAAACTGTTGGAGGCAGTGGTGTGCACCCTTCTCAGTCCTTTTGGTGCCCTTGAGCGCTGCTCTCAGAGTGGTGGCAAAACACAACCATGCTGACAAGGGAATGTCTTCTACTAGTCCTAGGGATAGCGTCAGAGCCACGCAACAAGATGACAGGTGGGGACCGCCCCGCAAAAGCATGGCCGCCGCGCTCCCAGGGCCCTCCCCGCAGGCGATTGGCGAGCCGCGCGGCGAGCCGGCCGTTGGTGCGCATGCTCTCCGGCGCCCCGCACCAACATGGCCACCGCCTCCGGGTGAGCGGGGCCGCCGCGAGTCGGCCGTTGCTGGGCATGCTCCCTGAGTGCCCCGCACCAATATGGCGGGCGTCCTCGCTGGGGTGACTTTAATTCTCGGTTTTCGGTTCTAGCCGGCCGGTGCTCACTTCTCTTCGGAAAGCTCTGGGCGCGTGGTGGGGCCGGGGAAAGGCAGGGCGGGCGCGGGGGTGAAAGGTGAGAGGGGACTGCAGGCATCCAGGCCGGCTCCTGGCGGCAGGAAGATGGCTGAGAGCGAGCGACGGTCGCCGCCAGGTAGGGCGGAGGGGCCGCGGTGGAGTGGGGGGTCGGGGGCGGTGCCAGGCGTGGGGGCGGGGACGGGGTGTGGTGTGTGGGGTGCTCAGCGAGGGGAGGAGGGTCGGGAGGTGGAGGAACTCGAGGGGCAAACGCTCTTGGGCCCCGAAGTGCTGGGGGATCTGGAGGGAGGGCAGGATCTCGGGACTGCAAAAGGGCGATGGGTGGGGCGTAACGCCAGGACTTGGGGAGCCTGAGTTGCCCGAGGGTCGGGTGGGCAGCCCCGTGGCCCGAAGGGGAGGCCTTTTCCACACCTGGGCTGCTCCTGCTGAAGTCAGCTCTTGACCTGGCGGGGAAGCAGCCAGGCATGGGGGCTGCTGTCTTCATTAGACCCTGCACTGGGGCTGGGGGCTGGTGCTCCGTGGGGCCTGCCTCGACCCCTCGGCCCTGACCACCCCTCCTCACCTGCTCTCTTTTCCCCTTGGAGACGGGGCTCCGGAGTTTCAGTGGCTAAGAAGTTATCGAGGGGAACTGCCCTTGGTCGTCTAAACCACTGATTTAAAAACGCTGGTTGGGCAAAGAGACGACTTTCTTTCTGGCATCACCATCTGTAACTTTTATTTACACTGTTCATCTCAAATAACTGGGATGGAGGTGCGAGAGAAAGGATCCTCTTAGACCGGTAACGTGGGGAAATGGAAGGGTGTTTGCTGACCCCTCCTCCTCCCCTCCCTTGAGCTAAGAAGGACTTCTAAAATTCTGTCAGAGGTGCAAATAGGTTGGCTAAACAGCTGTTTCAAAACAGCTAATGTTTTGAAACCATTCACTGTTCCTTCTACCTTGTCTCCCCGTTTATGACCTCTGGGAAGGTCTCAGGAGGGAGAAATTTTGAAGATCAAAAGAGGCATCCCCTCCACTCCCCACCCCGCCTCAAAAACAAAAAACAAAAAAACCCCCAAAGAGCTGGGTATGGTCTGTCAAGGCATTTGAAACCAGACATTTATTTTGTTTGGTACAAAACTTCTGTGCATGTGCCCTTAGGAGTTCCAGTAATGACATCAGGATATATAAGGCAACCAGAATTATCAGTGAGATGAATGTGTCTGTGAAGATGGGCGGTGGGAGGTGTGGGGGGAGAACCTGTGCCCTGAGATCGAGGAAGGCTCAGGGAGGTTATCTATGGCTGAGAAGATTCAGGTTCCCAGGAGGTGTTCCTTCTTTGAAGTTTGAAACAAAGGGTGTTTAGGAGCAGTGGAAAGAATTGCTTAACTCAGACAGTGTAGTGATGAAAACCTTGGATTCTGGAGTTACATAGACCTGGCTCTACCTGGCACACTGCAGCCTCTGTGAGCCTGTTTTCTTATCTCTCAAAATGGGTCTACTGTAGCTTCCTCACCGAGCTGGTAGTGTGTGTTCCGTAGATGGTGTGGGCGAATCATGGGACGTGGGGGTTATCAGGAAATCTGGATTACTGTTATCCTTTTCAAAGGTGGTACAGGTTAAACATGTAGACAGGTTCCCAAATCGTAGGTGATAACATATTATACTCTCTGGGATTTTTTAGGAACACCTCTAAAACTCTGGATGTTTCCATCTTATACTGAGGGGTTGTAGGGGATCCAGCTGTCCCGTGGCACCTTTGTCAGAGGCGGAATAATCTGAGGCTAGAGAGGCTGTGGGCCTGACCTCATTGATCACAGTCTCGAGTTTGAAGTCTTGTCTTTTTGATTTGGGATTGCATGTTCTGGCAAATTGTGTGTGTGTGTGTTTCATCAGTGATTGGTCGCAAAACTTCCAGGTAGCCTTTCTTCTGGGAACAGGGCCCGGCCCTGTGAAATAATATCAGGAGGGCTCGTCCCTTGCAGGGAACGGTTCTCGCAAATTTAGAAAAGGGCTCTGTTCCCAAAGATCATTTGCAAATGGATAATTTGGAATGTAGAACACATTTTCCCATAAAAACAATGCGGTTAGGTCACCAGCCTGACCTACAAAGCTTTTAATTTAGAAGTAGCAATTTATTAATAGTATGGTCGTCAATTTAAGGTTCTGGGAACAGGACTTGCAGAACAGGTGGGAGGAGGAAGAGAGTTTCTGGTCTGATTTTTGGGCCCTGGGTTGAATTTGAATCTGAATTTGAATTTGAATTTGAATTTGAATTTGGGCCCTGGGTTGAAGGCAGAGGTTTGCCTTGGTCTTATCCCAGATTCTCTGTCTCCTTAGGTCTCCAGGTCTCCTGGCACTTTTCCTTTGCTCAGGGCCTCTCGAGGCAGGCTCTGGTCCCCCAAAGGTCACATGTTCTAGAACCTACTTAGGTCTTTGTTCCCTTTTCTCCATGCAGCTGATGTGAGCTAGGTTTTAGGAGGACAGCAATGGAACAGATTTATACTACATTGTGAGTGACTGATAGTCCTTTACACTTCTTGGAGAGTTTTCACTTTCATTTTTATTTATTTACTTATTTTTTTATAAATTTATTTTTGGCAGCGTTGGGTCTTTGTTGCTGCGCACGGGCTTTCTCTAGTTGCAGCGAGCGGGGGGCTACTCTTCGTTGTGGTGCGTGGGCTTCTCATTGCGGTGGCTTCTCTTTGTTGTGGAGCACGGACTCTAGGCACGTGGGCTCAGTAGTTGTGGCTCTCGGGCGCTAGAGCACAGGCTCAGTAGTTGTGGCGCACGGGCTTAGTTGCTCCGTGGCATGTGGGATCTTCCCGGACCAGGGCTTGAACCCGTGTGCCCCTCACTGGCAGGCGGATCCTTAACCCCAGCGCCACCAGGGAAGTCCTATTTATTTTTTAAAAAATTATTTTTATTTTTTGAGAGTTTTCAATTTTAAAGGAAGGGGCTTACTAATCTGACAAATCTCCAAGAGTAGATTCAGGCCCACAACTCCCAACCCGTAACCTTTGGGACTAGGTGTATTTTGGAATTCAGAGTTTTTCAGATTTCAGAAAGCAGTGTCCCATAATCAAACAAAAAGATTTATGCAGCAAAACATAAATTTCAGCTAAATGGGATACACAGACTACCCTGTGTTTTCCTTTCCTTCAGCTTCTGAAAATACAGAAACTCTATTTAAAATAGTTTATTTCTGATTACAAAAGTACTACAATGCCAGTTTTTAATAGTAATATGTAGCTTAGAAAGTGGAAGTCCTTTATAAATCTTACCTCCTAGAGATGACAGCTATTAACTTTGGTGTTTAATCCTTTAGATTTTTCCAATGCATAAGCTAATAGGTATATGTGTTATTTATATTAGTATGTAAATTTTTTTTACAAAAATAAGATTATATTGTATATAATATGCTGCAGTTTTGTTTCTTCACTTATTAATATTTAGGCTGTTTTTCTCATGTCAGTAATTTAGATTTTGTTCTTTTCAAAAGCTAGGAAGATTTCCATCATACGGGCATATCGTTATTAATCCATCACCTTATTGATTGATATTTGGGTTGTTTCTAATTTTTTTCGATGCAGTAAGCACTTTTATATACATCTTTGTCTATTTCTGTGGGCACATCTGTAGGGTTGATTCCTACCGTTGGCTCAGTGGGTGTAGTATGCAGTTTTTACTTCAAAAGACCGTGCTGAGTTGCCCCCTCAGCAGATTCTACCATCTAAGACTCTCACCAACAGTGCAGGAGAGTTCCTGTTTCCCCTTCCCCAATCAGTGCCAGATGTTTTTAATCTGCCAACCTGATTTAGAAAAGCAGTCTCATCTAATTTACATTTCTGTGCTTATTCGGGATGTTGGTAATTTTTTTCAAATGTTTATTGGCCATTTTTTTTTCCTTCTTCTTTGAGTTGCCTGTTTATGTCTAAAAGGTCAACTTGGCTTTATTTTTCTAACCTTTCTGCCTGCCTGGGGAGCAGGAGGAGAGGGCATGGCAGATCCACTGGACGTATCAGTTGTTGAGGGGGTTGCCAGGATTGCCCAGCTCCTTGCAGAGTGAGGAAAGGCAGGAAGCCAGTGGGTTTGGCTTAACAAGCCGATACTTTATCCTGGGAGCGCGTGTCTGGTTTATGCTAGGGCTTGCGCGTTAGAGTCTTGGTTTAAAAGTGTGTGTGTGTGTGTGTGTGTGTGTGTGTGTGTGTGTGTGTGTGTGTGTGTGTGTTGGGGGGGAAGGATTCTGTTTATCTGATTGCTTTTTCATTTTCTTTGTCAAGACTCTTCGGAGGATATCCTTCCAGCCACTCAGAACTTCATCATTCCAAAAAAAGAGATCCACACTGTTCCAGACATGGGCAAATGGAAGCGTTCTCAGGTACCACTGGTGTCTGCACTGCAGGGTCAGAACTGGATGAGAAACTTGGGCTTTTTCAAAGACAGTGGTTTTCTAGGCCTGAGTGGGGCTGTGAGCTCCTGACCCTTCTTGCTTTTGGAGCCAGAGCTGTTTAGAAGCTATGGAGAGAGGTGACAGGGGAGCTGGCTGTCTCTTCCCCCTCAGGGGCAGCACTCAGGGCGCTGGAGTGGGAAGGTCTCTGGGGGCTGGGGCGAGGATAACCATGGAGGGTTCTGCTCCTGATTCTCGGAAGCCATCGCCCCTTGGGTGTTACTGTATTGGCTGAACATCCTACATGATGGAGCGGGTCACTCTGATGCTTGGTTGCAAGTAATAGCAAGTCTGGGAGCCAGTGTATCACAGGGAGAGGAGGTTACCCCCTGGAAACCTAGGCCAGGGAGGTGGCTGAGCCCAAAACACCAGGGAACTGGGGTCCCAGTTCTCTGCGCTTCTCAGTCTTCATGGTAGGCAGAAGATAACAGCTTGTACCTTCCCAGCTTCTGGGACAGGCTGTGGAGAGACTGGGACTAAGAAAAAGAAAGCCGATTTCAAGTTCTCAGGGAAGGCCTCGCGTCCAGCTCCATCCACTTGCCTACACCTGGTGTGGGCAGCTGGAGTGGGGAGTGTCACTTGTATAGAAGGGTGGCCTGGGGTCCTGGCAAGCTTGGCAGGTTCTCTGTGTGGAGTCTCCTATGCTTACATTGAGCCCAAGCCCTACCGCAGCCATGTCTTGGCCTTGCTGGGGCCGGGGCCATGCTAGCCTGTCTGGCTCCTCTTTGACAAGCCTGCCCTTTAAATATTTGGAGATGGTTATCGTGTCTTTTCTGAGTTGTTTTCTCCCGCACGTCTTCACCAGGATAAACGCCTTAGTTCTTTAGCTGCTCAAAGGATGTGGTTCGAGTCCTTTCATCATCTTGGTTGCTCTGCCTCAGGGTTTCACAAGCTCAGCACTATTGACATTTGGGGCAGATAATCCTTTGTCGTAGGGGGCTGTCCCGTGCACTGTAGGATGTTTAGTAACACCCCTGGCCGCTACCCACTCCATGCCAGTAGCAGCCCTCCTCCCAGTTATCACAACCAAGAATGTCTCCAGACTGTTGGAAGTCTCCTGGGAGCCGTCTCACCCGGGTTGAGAAGCACCACTTTTCTCTTCCCTGAACCTGCAGGACTGTCTGAATCCAAACGTGGCTTTAGTTCCTTGCTTTCCCCTAGATGTTTTCCAGAGAACATTGGGTATTTATGATGCGCCAGGTACTTTAGCTGATTTAATCCTCACAAAAACCCTGGGACTCTGAGGTCATCTCCATTTTGAAATTGAGAAAACTGAGGCCAGGAGGTGAAGACATTTAGACATTTAGCAAGGCACAGTTAGTGGTTGAGATGAGAGTTCAAAGAGTTATGTCCAGGTTGCCTGGCTCTGGAGCCCCAGGGGTTGAGCTGCTGTGCTCTAGGCTATAGGTGGGCAGCCTAATCTGGCCCTCTGCCTGTTTTTTTTTTTTTAATTTCTTTTTATTTTGGCTGCACTGGGTCTTGTGGCATGCATGAGGGATCTAGTTCCCCTACCAGGGATCGAACCCGTGTCCCCTGCATTGGAAGGCAGGTTCTTAACCACTGGACCACCAGGGAAGTCTCCCCCCTGCCCCCCACCCGCCCCCCTTAAGTGTTGGATAAAGAGGAAGCAAGAAAGTGAGAGGCAAAAGGGATGAAGAAGAAACAAGACCACACAGAAGTTGCTTGCTGCCAGGAACTGCCTCTACAGGGGCCTGCACCTCAGTGCTTTCTTAGCCCTGTGCTGGCTGTAACCTGCAGCCCCATAGGGAAGAGGGTGCCCAGTTGGAAGCTGGGGATGGGTGTGTTGGGAGACCTGGCCATGGGCAGAAAGCAGCTTCATCTCCTGGGAGCAGGGCATCTGCAATGCAGGTACACAGCCTGGCCTGCCTGGTGGGGGAAACATCTGGAAAGTTACCAGGGGCTGGACCCTTGGTGGTATAGTATAATGGTGGAGTACTCGCCGCTCTACTTTGGAGTTTGGCTGGCTGGGTCCTAGCTCCACGTCTAAGGACATCTTGGTCTTAGGAGTCACTTCCCCTGAAGCCTTGGTTTCCTCATCTGTAAAATGGGGACAATGACAGTGTCTGCCTCGTGGGGTTGTTGTATAAAGAAACTGCTGGCAGCAGTGGTGAGTGCACAGTAGACTCTGGCTGGAGGTCCAGGTGTCATTGTGGTCACTGGCCTGCCAGTGGTTTTGGATGGAGGATCAGGGTTGGGTGTTTGGCATTATCTTTCTGCTGCTCCTGCTATCGGGTTGGGAGCCGGGGGCAGCTTGGAGCTCTTGGGTAACTGGGTGGAGTGGGGGCTGGCAAGGGTGTAGAGCGCGGGGGTCTGACACCCTTCTCCACGTCCCCGCTCCTCCCTCTGTTTGGCAGGCGTACGCTGACTACATCGGATTCATCCTCACCCTCAACGAAGGTGTGAAGGGGAAGAAGCTGAGCGTCGAGTACAGAGTCTCTGAGGTAGGCAAAGGCAGGAGCCTGCTGGGCAGGGTCTTTCCAAAAATAGCTCCCAAGAGCCCACAATAGGACCAGTGCAGAAAATAAGATCACCCAGACACATGTGCAGCTGACATTTTAGTGTCTACATTTCTAATGAAAAAAAAAAAATCTGTGAATAGATGTGTATTTATAAAATTGAGATCAAGGTATATAAGCTGTTTTATAGCCTGCATTTTTGTTTTGTTTCGTTCTGTTGTGTTTTTGTTTGGGGCCGCACCGTGTGGCTTGTGGGATCGTAGTTCCCCGACCAGGGATTGAACCCGGGCCCCAGTATTGGAAGCAGGGTGTCCTAACCACTGGACCGCCAGGGAATTCCCTAGCCTGCATTTTTGTCAACTGGTGTCTGTATGTAACTTTTTAAATGAAAAATGATCACAAAAGAGGTAAATATGCTCACTGAAGAGATTACTGTTAGAGGGGACTTCCCTGGTGGTCCAGTGGTCGGGACTTCACCTTCTAGCGCAGGGAGTGTGGGTTCGATCCCTGGTCGGGGAGCTAAGATCCCACACGCCGCCTCGCGGCCAAAAAACCAGAACATAAAACAGAAACAATATTGTGACAAATTCAATAAAGACTGAAAAAAAAAAAGGTCCACATCAAAAAAATCTTTAAGAAAAAAAAAGAGATTACTGTTAGAAACGTGTGTAACACTAACAAAAAAGCTGGCCCCGCCCTGTATTCCTCCCCATAACCGCCTCCCAGGGGCAGCCTCCGCTCACAGCGTGGGGACTGTCGCCCAGACCTGCCCCGGGGGCTCCTGTGCCCCCTTGAGCCATGCCCTCACTGGTTTAAACAGTCGCCCGCCTAGACTTTGAGGTTATTCCCCTAAACACTGCTGCTCCGCACACCCTCGCACACCCTCGCACACCCTCGCACACCCTCGCACATAGGCCTGTGGGCGTTCTTTCCTAAGGGCGCGTTCCCAGAGGTGCAAGTGCTGAGTTGCAGGGCGTGCACTGCTTGGTGCTCTTTGGCTGTGTTTCAAAGGCCGGCTTGTTTGTAGAGGGAGGGTGAGAGCTGTGGGGAGGCTGATAGGCACGGGAAGGTGTGGTCTCGCAAGCTCTTGGCTCTTGCTGGATGCCGTCCCAGCCCCGGTGCCAGGCCTCCAGCGGCCTCCTGCGTTCCTGTCCCAGGCAGCCAGAGCCCCCTTGAGCTTCATCTTATCTCAGACCCCAGGCCCGAGCAGCCTCTCAGTGCCTTGTCCACCCAGCTCTCTAGCCGTAGCTTCGGTCTGTCGGGTAAGGCCTGGCCCTGCCCTGGCCCAGTCCCTCCACCCTTCGCGAGGCTGGCATAGCCCACGTGCTCCTGGGCCCTAACTGGCTGCTGGGTGGCCGAGGTCCTGTTCTGTCGCTGCAGGGAGCCAGGCCTGTGCTGGGGATTGACAGCCTTCTCTTGGGAGCTGGCCCACCAGTGACTCCTTGGGTTCCTCTTGGGCCTGCTCAGTGCTCTGGGGCTTTGGCTGTGGGCGCAGACGGCGGTGGGGGAGAGAGGGCCACTCCTTGAGCCTGTGATAAGGAACGCTGAGCTGTGCTCAGTGGACTGGGGAATGTGGGGGAAGCCTAATTAAAGGGCAGTGTTGTAATTACCCCAGCAGATCCTGAGCTGCCAAACCCCTCTCAGGTCCCTTCATTACCCCTGAGGCTTTGATGGTAGATGTCCGTACCACCCAGGTGTTGGCTCAGCTCAGGAGCCATTCTTTTGGCAGGATTGCAGCCTGGTTAAGTGCTTGGGTTCTGGAGTCAGGCTGATCGGGTTTTGATAACCTCTCACCTCTGAGCTGAGTGGCCTTGTCGCCTCTGACGCTCCATCTCCTCATCTGTAGAGTGGGAAGAGCCGCAGACCTGCTCATGGCCCCCGGGGAGATCCCGCATGTAGGTTTTTTTTTTTTTTTTAGCACAGAGCCTGGTACATACTAGATGGCGTTGTCATTATTAGCTATTGTTATCGTTAGCTGGTGTTCAGTTTTAATTTCCAGTAACACTGACGTTGTTTCCCTTGGGGCTCTTCCTGAGCTGGGTTCGTTCTCACTCAGGGGACAGGGGTGGCTCGTGTGGTCTCCAGAGGTCTCCCGGCTTCTGCCCGCGGCTGGCAGTGGCGGCAGAGGGCACCGCACACGGCACGCGGCCTCCCTTCCTGCCCGGCGCAGCTGCTGTGGCTTCCCTGCCGCCTCTCGCTCCTGCCTCTCGAGGCAGGGGCGGCGGCTGCGGCTGGGGAGAGGGCAGAGTGGCCTGGGGGGCCGCTTCCAGACCACCCGCAGCAAGGGGAACCGGCGAGGGCGATGTATGAGATTTGTCTAGACCCGTGTTTAGAATGCTCTCCTTCCTTTTGAAATTATGTCTGTCCTATTCTTTGGGGGTTAAAATGTTTTATTTTTGTAAAGTAAAGGTGATAGTAGATAGGAGGCTTATGTTTTGTTGTTGTTCCGTTTGATTTTTTTACATGAGGCAGAATTTAAAATTGGCAAGTGAGATTTTGGAGAAGATTTTACTGGTCCATGAAATCTGAAAAGGAAGCTTTGGTCCAAGGAGGAGGAGGGTGGCTCGAATTATTCTTCATGCTTCCTAGGGGCTTCAGCCCACAGCTCCCTCCCCTCCAACCCTCTCCCCTCAACAAGCCAAACAACAGAGGCAGCCCCTGCCTTCAAAAACCCTCTCCAGAAAGAGGAGCTAGGAGCCTTTTAATTATTCATTGGCTCAGCTGAGCTAGCAGCTGGGGCCTGGCTCCCGCTGGCTTCAAGCACCTTCTTTATGTCCCGTTCAGTGCCTCACCGAAGACAGTTCTCTGGGGAATCTGTTCTGGTGCTTCTGGGGCCAGGATTACTGCACCATCCCTTATAAGTCCCAGCTGCTGCATGGGGTTAGGTTTGCTCTGTCCTTATGAGCTCTTCCTGGTGACCTGGTTCTTCACAAAGCCAGGCTCTGGCAGTGCGTTTGGTCACATTTCAGCAACGCAGCTTTTTGTCACCCTGGCCCTTGGCCACAGCCAGGTATAAAGGGAACTTTCTCCTCTTACAGGTAACTTTCCTCTTCTCCCAGGCCCCAAGCGTAGGGAAAGGGGAGGTGAGGGAGGGCAGCATCAGGGCCACTGTCACGTTGCTATTTGTGTGGACCGCGTGGACTGCAGTGTGGTTTGTGCCTCCCGGTGTGGGGGGCACTGGCTACCACATATCCCGTTAGCTCAAGGCCGCCTTTTCCCTCCCCACAAATACACACTCAGCACTCGGGACCACTTCTCTGCAGAGTCTCAGCAGGGGCAGACCTGACCGTGCCTTGCCCTCTGTGTCACAGCTTTTCCCGTGGGCACCCCTTGCTAGTTCCTACCAGCGCCAGGAGCGCCTGGAGGTGTCTCCTTATACCATTTGTATCCGGCAGACACAGGCGAGATCTGCTTCTGGGCAAGGCCCCTCCTCCCGGCCCACCTGTCCCCTGTGTCACGTGCTCCCCGAGCCTTTTGTTACCTTTGTTTTAGATAGACAGCATCACCTGATGTCCTCGATGAGTAACGTCTGGTGTGCTAACGCTGCCTGGCCTGTCACACCGATTCCACTCCTTAGTCCCTGCCGTCTGTAGGAAGGACAGAGGTGAGAGACGAGAGATGGGTCTCAGACACTGCTGGCCTTACAAAGCGTTACCCACGTTCGCACCTCTGACCCAGCATTTCTACGAAGCGTATTGTTCACGGAGTGAACAATTGGAAGTAACCCAAACATTTAACAGTGAGGGATTTGGGAAGTAAATCACAGTACATTGGTACAGTGAAATACTATTCACTTGTTAGAGGCTTTTGCAAAATTATGTTTCCGTGTTGCTGTGGAACGAGGGTCATGGGGAAACTGATCAGGCTACAAAGCAGCGTGTGCCCTGTGACCCCCGTTTCAGAGTCTGCTTGTGGATGTGTACCATCACCCCGTGCCAGGCACCGCGCTAGCATGCTTCATGGATTGTCGCTTAGTCCTCGTGACGGCCCTTGGAGTTATTTACCATCATGCCCATTTTTGAGATGAGGAAACAGGCTCGGAGAGTTAAAGTCACTTGCTCAAGGTCTTGCAGCAACCAAATGGTGTTTTAGCTGTGATCTGAAGGCAGGTCCAGCTGCCTTCAAAATTCTCACCATGATAAGCAATGGGAAATACTATTAAAAAGATGCAATAGAAGAGTACGTTAAAATGTTAATACGGGTTCCCCCGTTATCTGAAAGTAGAGCGTTTCTATGAAACCTTCTGTAAACCGAAGTGGTGTAAAGTGAAAATCCTCTTTAGATTTCTTTCGGTTAGCAAAAACAGCTACTAACGTAGGTCTTCCGTAAAAGTAAAGTGGCGAAAAGCGAACTTTCGAAAAGCGGGGGATACCTATGGTGTTGATTTCTGGGTGGCAGGATTATTGGTCATTTTTGTTTTCTTCCTTTTTGCATCTCTGTGTTCAGTGATGAGCAGGTATTGTGCATTAAACGGAAGACCCCAGTAAGATGTAGTAAAGCAGGTCAGGGCTGCAGCTCGTGCTTGTGCAGCAGCTGCCCCTGGATGAGCTGGCTAGAGAGGCCGGCTGCGGAAGCCACGCTGGTCCTTCAGCCTAGCGCTGGGCCCCTTCTGTGAGGCTCACTGTGTTCACCTGTCCCCTCCTTCGTATTCAGGGTGGTTGGGAGGAAAGGGGGACAGCAGGGAGATGCCAGTAGTGCCAGGGCTTGCGGTCCCTGTCCAGCAGCCGTTGGGACTTCCCTCTAGCTTGGGGACACTAGTCATCGTGGCTTGGCCCCCTCTGTTTGCCTCCACAGGCCATTGAGAAACTGGTCGCTCTTCTCAACACGCTGGACAGGTGGATTGATGAGACTCCTCCGGTGGACCAGCCCTCTCGATTCGGGAACAAGGCCTACAGGACCTGGTATGCCAAACTTGACGAGGTGAGGCTGCCGCAGGACAGGCTTGGGGGCTGGGCTGGGGAGAAAGCTGTCAGATATCAGAATCACTGGGGAGTTTGTTAAAATGGCGGTTCCGTTTCCCGAAGTACAACTGCGTTTACCCTCTCCCCCGCCGTCCTCCGGGAATCACCACTGTGGACGCGCAGTCCTCTGCACAGGGCTGTTTATTAGGTGATTGTAGCAACGGATTGAAACGTCCCACGTGTCCATCTGCAGTTTATTATCCGTTAAATAAACTGGAAAGTCCACCCAGGGAGTACCATGCAGCTCTGAGAAAGAAGAGGGAGGCCGACTAGGGAACTCAGGGGAAGGGACCGCAACTTCCAGTGGTCCCTCGGTATCGGTGGGGGATTGGTTCCGGGACCCCCCACGGATGCTCAAGTCCCTTGTATAAAATGGCGAGGTTCGGTCAGCCCTCTGTATCCACGGGTTCTCCATCTATGGATACAAAGGGCCGACTATACTGTTAGGTTACAGGGGAGCCGGGGCGTTATGCACACGGCAAGCTGCCTTTTTTTTTTTTTTTTTTTAATTTTTTGTTGCCCTTCTTTTTTTTTTTTTTAAATTTTATAGCTACTTTATTTATTTATTTATTTTTGGCTGTGTTGGGTCTTCGGTTCGTGCGAGGGCTTTCTCTAGTTGCGGCAAGTGGGGACCACTGTTCATCGCGGTGCGGGGACCGCTCTTCATCGCGGTGCGCGGGCCTCTCACTATCGTGGCCTCTCTTGTTGCGGAGCACAGGCTCCAGATGCGCAGGCTCAGTAGTTGTGGCTCACGGGCCCAGCTGCTCCGTGGCATGTGGGATCTTCCCAGACCAGGGCTCGAACCCGTGTCCCCTGCATTAGCAGGCAGATTCTCAACCACTGCGCCACCAGGGAAGCCCCCCAAGCTGCCTTTTGGTAAGAAAGAGGGGAAACAAAAAAGGTATGTTTGTATTGCTCAGTTTGCACTGGAAGGATATGTAAGAGGCAAATAAGGCTGGGTTTTTTTTTTTTTTGAGGGTGGGGTGAGGGGGTGGATGGGAATGGGTGGAGTAAGACTTCTCAATGCATCCCTTTTATAATGTGTTTATTTTTGAGTCATGCAAAGGTAATACCTGTTAGAAGCAAACAAAAAATAAAAATGCAGGATAGCCACCCCTGGGAGTCCAGATTCTCACCAGGTCTCCAGGAGATTCTCATGCCAGGTGATTTTTTGTTGTTTTTGTTTTTTTGTTTTTTGGCCACGCCACGCAACATGTGGGATGTTAGTCCCCCCAACAGGGATTGAACCCTGCACCCCCTGCATTGGAAGTGCAGAGTCTTAACCACTGGACCACCAGGGAAGTCCCTCATGCCAGGTGTTTATAGACTGAACTTAGAGAAACTTGCGTCCTAGTTTCTTTGGCCCAGTGTTTTCACATGGAGCAGAGGGGAGTCCTAAGGACCCAGCAAAACACTGTCCCTGCGTAAGAGTGGCCTGGGGCTGCTTCTGGTCTCTGAGATGGCACATGGGCATTTTTTTTTTTTATTAAGTTATAACTTAAAGCTGACAAATCATAGTTATCAATCATGTACAGCTTGATAGATCTTAACATGTTTTTACCCTTGCATCCATCCATATCACGCCAGGGAACATTCCAGCACTTCAGCAGGGCCTTTGTGCCCCTTTCTAGTCGATATCCCCCAGACTCTTCTGACTGCTATCCTATAGGTCGATTTTGCCTGGTTTTGAACTTCACGTAAATGTCCGGCTTCTTTTGCTCAACATTGTGCGATTCACCTGTGTTGTGCGGAGCAGTGGACCTTCCTCAGTGCTACGCAGTGTTCCAGGGTATGACCATAGCACAAGTTATCCATTCTATGGATTGTTCAGCTGATGGACAGTTGATGGACAGTTCAGGTGTGGGTTGTTTCCACGTTTTGGCTGCTGTAAATAATGCTGCCGTGAACGTCCTTGCATACGTCTTTGGTGGACGTCGGGCACAAACTCCCTAGCTGGGACTATGAAGAAAGAGGACATCTCTGGAGATGTCAGTGAGTTACTAGCTGGGAAAGTCGAATGGCTTCTTTTTAGATCCCTCCTGTCTTGCCCCCAGAACTGTGTCCCCCGGAGGGAGGGTCAGCAGATGAAGAGCCACCCCAGGGTGGTCTCTGTTGTGTGAAAATAAATGCTCTCCCTCCTCTTCCTTCTGTGGGCAGTCAGAGCGGGGAGCCGGGACTGCTCGCCGTGGCAGCCTGGCTGCAGCCAAGATGCTGCCTCTGGGCACCTGGCCACTGAGTGCTGCCTAATCTGCTGCCACCACTTTGTGTCTCTTGTGTTATCAGGAAGCAGAAAACTTGGTGGCCACAGTGGTCCCCACCCATCTGGCAGCCGCTGTGCCCGAGGTGGCTGTTTACCTAAAGGAGTCAGTAGGGAACTCCACGCGCATCGACTACGGCACAGGTACCCGTTACTGTGGCGGCGCCTGCTTGGCTTCGCAGTGGCCCTTTCTCGGGTGGCCTCCTCTTCGCTCTGGGTCGTGTTGGTGGGGTGAGGGAGCCAGCTGGGGTGCCGCGCGGCAGGTGCAGGTCCACGCCTGCTGCTCTGGCTTGGTCCACCAGGGGGAGCTGGTGCCACGTGCATGGTGGCTGTAGGCGCAGAGCTGACCTCTGTTCCTTGTAAAGGTGGCCCCGCTGTGCGCTCATCGTCATCACCAAACTGATAATTTGTTGAGCACTTACTGTATCCCAAGACAACCGCTTACGGAAGCCTTGAGGACTGAAAGAGCCTGGTAGCCGCTGGCAGCGCTGTGGCGCGTTGCTGTTAGCCACTCGGTGCCCTTCAGAGGGAGCGCTGTGGGCATCTTAAAAGGGAAGGGGGCTGTTCTCTATCTAGGTCAGGCGTGGCTGAGGAGGGTCGCTGCTTTGAGAGGCCCGCCTTTCTTTTCCTTTCCACACTGAAGCAGGCAAATGCAAGAGCTGCTGCTCTCTCGGGCCCTTCCCTTGCCTCTGGAGGAGCCCAGGCCACAGGGGGAGGCCTGGAGAAGGGCCCCCTTGGACCTGGGTCATGGGAAAGTTTTGTCATCTGCCCCCCTGATGCTGAGGAACAGGCTTATTATCAAGTGAGACTTTTAGGGGCGGCGCTTTGACTGAGACCAGCCAACCAGAAAGACCTGGAGGCGAGAGTGGCCAGGTCAGCAGGGGCTGGGTTTTTCCTCCACTCTCAGATGCTCTTAGTTGTGCAAGGGTGATGACTGCCCCTGAGTGATGGTGGCTTGGACTCTGGCTGGTCATGATCAAAAACTGTGCAGGTGAAAGTAACAGCTCATAAGCTTTCCAGGCCCTTGGAGGGACCCTTATTCTGCAGAAATAGGACAGGAAGTCACTGAAATATTCTCTCCTCCCCTCCCTCCAGATATGTTTATTATGACACCGTGAACCATGGGATTCGGCCCAGAGTCCAGCCAGTGGTTTCTGTAGCGCTGACCATTTCTATTTGACATGACTGGGAAGGAAGGGGGGTGCCTTTTGACCCTGCAGTGTGGCCATGCTTAGAATGTGATCATGCTTAGAAGCCTTCAGTGGCTCCTATTGCTCTTAGGATAAAGTCTGAACTTTTTTACTGTGGCTGTAAATGCCTGTCTGATCTCCAGCCTCATTGCATTACACTTTCTCCCTTGCTCTCTCTGCTTTAGCCAGACTGGCCTTCCTAGGGTTCTTCAGACATATCAGGGTTGGTTTTTTTTTTTTGCCTCAGGGCCTTTCCATATGCTGTTTCTCCTGGCTAGAGTGCTCTTCTGGCTTCCCTCACGCCCTGTGCCTTGCCAGCTCTTACTCATCTTTCAAATTAAATATTATTTCTGAAGGGAAACCTTCCTGAACCCTAATGTCAGGATCCCCCTGTGATATCCGCCAAGTATCACCCTATCCTTCTCCTTCAGAGGTAGGTTCATAGAAGTGATTGTATATTTAATGTCTGTCATCCTGATAGGTCATAGACTATCAAACAAGGGCAGGGACTTTTGGCCTCTGTCCCTCTAGTGCCTGACACGGACAGTGATTGCCACCTGTAGTAGGTGCTGAATAAATAGAGTAGAATTGATGAGTGAGCTAAACCTCCAAAATAAAATGTGAATGCCTATTTAAGAATCACCAGCCTGGGCCTTTTTAGGAGTAGTATTATAGTACTGGTGGTTCTTAAAAGGACCTAGTTCTTTCTGGATGGGGAAGAGGCCCCGTTACCTCTGTGTTGACCTCCCTCCTTAGAGGGGAAGTTAACAGTGACTTGGACTCTGGTGAGACCAAGAACAGTCCCACGCCTTCTGGAAGACTGTCAACCTCGGCTGTTTTTTCTCCCCCAGGACATGAAGCTGCCTTTGCTGCTTTCCTCTGCTGTCTCTGCAAGATAGGGGTGCTGCGAGTGGACGACCAAATAGCCATTGTCTTCAAGGTGTTCAATCGGTGAGTGAGCCAGGCGGGAGGGGTGGCTGCCAGTGGGAGGAGGAGCCAGGGGTCTCCTTCCTCCTTGTTACCATCAGACTGGGGACAGGGTGCTAGAGGGGGCTCCCGAGTGGCTGTTGGTTCTCTTGTCCTGTCCTAATCAAGCTGTGACTGTGAACAGGGTGTCCAAGACTCCTCCTTCCGGCAGGTTCAAATTCAAGTAAAAATAAGTGAAGGGAATGTTACATAATGACTGCTAATGCTTCTGTGGCATTTATCACGTAGAGGTAACTTCTAAGCGCTTTACATACAACTCTTATCACGAAGACCCTCATTTCCATTTTATAGATGAGGAAACTGAGGCATAGAGAAATCAGGTCCCTTCACTGAGGTCACAGCCAGCTGAACCCAGGCAGTCAGGCTCTGACCTGCTCCCCTCACCACCCAGACCACCTCCCGGCACATGGGAGTGTCTCCGTCACCAGAGGGCGCTGGCACATCTGTTCTGGGCCCCACTCTGGTGCTGCTGATGCCGCAGCGCCAAGGGCGGTTCCCGGAGGGATCTAGGGGATGATCTCCTTGGACTCCCATCAGCTTTCCTATGGGCAACCCGAAGCGAGAGAAGCTGCAGCTCCTGCCCAGGCTCTCAAGTTGTCAGGAGGTGATGGCACTAACTCCCTTTCCCAGTTGGTGTTTTGCCCCTTTCCTGGGCCAAAAGGAGGCTGAGTGTGAGAGAAGAAAATGAAGTTCTGTAATTTTGAGCGTATCAGCTGATGCATAACATAGGCAGGTAGTTTTGAGTTGAAAAGGAGATCTGTTACACTCTTAGATGGTTATTTCTGGCCTCCTTTGCTCCCAGTGGCCGAAGGGTTGAGACTGTCTTTCTACTTTTTGCCACCTCCCCTCCCTTCCCTGCCCTCCCGTGCAGGTACCTTGAGGTTATGCGGAAGCTCCAGAAGACGTACAGGATGGAGCCGGCCGGCAGCCAGGGCGTGTGGGGCCTGGATGACTTCCAGTTTCTGCCCTTCATCTGGGGCAGTTCACAGCTGATAGGTACTGAGGTACCCTGGCCCTCCTCCCTTCCCTCCTTCCCTCCCCTCCTGCCCAGGGCACACAGTGACAGCTTGTAAAGCAGGCATTAGACCGGCTATCGACGGAGGCTGCTTGCTGCCGACCTTCTGCTGCAGCTGGCGTGGCAGGCTGGGGAGGCTGAGGCAGATAATGGAAAGTGACACGGGCTGGGGCGAGGGCGCCTGGCGCATAATGGACTGGTGTGAAATGCGCCCCGGCTCCTGGCAGCAGCTGCGGGGTTTTATGTAGAAAACGAGGGGTTCTTCTGACTCAGTGACCAGCATCACCCACTGTTATTATCGAGCCGTGCACAGGGGGGCCCATCGAGGAGCTGCTGCTCGCTCCGGGCCCGCTCTGGGGGTTCCCCCCACTTTCCCACGGGCAAGCCAGAGCGGGTGAAGGGTCCACGTCTATTTCCACGTAGGATTAACCGCCTACGAAATCATATTAATAAACGACCCTTTGTTGAGTACTTCCCTGTACCAGGCACTGCTCTCTGTGCTTCAGGTAGATCATCGCAAGGACCCTGGGAAGGGTCTTTGCCGGCAAACCGCTGACCAGCACTTACCTGTGCAGGCACCATGCCGAGTGCTTTACGGTGGTCCTGACGTTCAGGTGGCACTCCACAGCCCCACTGCACAGATGAGGAAACTGAGTTGCATGGCTGGAAAGAAGCAGAACCGGAGCTTATTACACTAGAGTACAAACCTGCACAGGGCCATTGATTGCTCCAGCGAGATCAGGCGTTGAGGGCGGTGGGCAGGACCGCAGTCCTGGGGTGGGTGCAGCCCTGGGGTGGGTGCAGATGGCACTGGGCTGCGGTGCCCCGGCGGTGCGAACGCCCGGTTCTGAACCCTGGGCCGCTTTGCTGTTTCCAGACCACCCGAATCTGGAGCCCAGGCACTTTGTCGATGAGAAGGCCGTGAACGAGAACCACAAGGACTACATGTTCCTGGAGTGTATCCTGTTTATCACCGAGGTGAGGGGAAGGGAGTGAGGGAGGAGCCCGCGGCAGCCTCCGGGCTGAAAGGGACTGAGGCTGGTGGCTTTGGACACAGGAGCCAGAGCTGCTGTCTGAAGATGGCAGGGCCAACCCCTGAAGTGGGTTGTTGAAAAGGAAGCCCAGCCAGGCCTCTCGGAAAGGTTAGGCCACCTTCTGACTGTCCAGGCTCTCTTCCTCTAAATCAGTACTCTGGGGTTTCTACTGGAGCTGACGGATTAAGACCTGGTCATTAGGTGGACTTGGTGACCGACGCAGCAGGTCTGAAGGGTGGGTGGGTATTGTTGGGGGTGGGGTGGGGGGGGTGTCAGCATCTTGCGGGTGGGGGCCACAGGGTCCGCAGAGCTATGTGCGTGTGGACGTGTGTGACGAAGCCATTGCAAGAGTTGGAGAGACTGGAGTGGACGGCGGGACAGATCCCTGCTGAAGGGACACACCTTTGCCGGACCTGGGCCAGGGGAGGTGCTGGAAGCGCAAGTGAGCGGGCCTGGACCCCCAGCCCACCCAGCGGGGGTCGTTTAACTGGGTGTCGTTGTCCTGCTAAAGTAGGGCCTCCCGCCCGTGCAGCCTGGGACCGCTTCCTCAGGGTCACCTGGGGAGCTTGTGAAAATGCACGTTCTTGGGCCCCACCCCAGCTTTCTGAATCAGAAGCTTGGGGGAGGAGTGCTAGGAACCTGAATTTAAACACATATGCCGGGTGATCGTACATGAAAGCTGGGGACCCACTGCACTCGGGCCTCTCTTTCAGGAGGTGTGGGGACCTTTCATCCTCCCTGCCTGGCACCCACCCCACAGACTTCCAAAGGGCACCCTGGCTCTGCCACCTGGAGAGGGTCTCGCCCCCGTTCTCTTTCCTGACGCCCGCAGGCATTCCTGCTGGCCCGGTGATGTCCCTCGCACACCCGTGGACGCCCCTGCCTGTGTGGGCTTGCTTCTCTCTTGGCTGCCCGTTCTGAGCCCCCTGAAGAGGGGGAGACGCCTGGCTAAGCAGCCATAGCTCCAGACTCTCCTGGTCAGCATTCGGCTCAGGCCTCCGCCAAACTCCAGAGGCCAGAGGGGAATGCCACGTTTTTCCAAGTCAGCAAATGAAGGCCGTCCTGACGGCTGGGCGGCCACCACTTGACTCTCAGAGATCTGCTGCCTTCAGCACCGTAGGCAGCCCAAGGTCGGAGGGACTCTGGGGCAGCCTGGCTCACTGCCTTGAGAGCCAGTCACAGGCTGCCCTCCCCAGAGCAGAATGGGAGGCTCTGCGGAGCTGGGGGGGGGGGGGCCCAGGAGGAGCTGGGCGAGGAGAGGGGTGGCTTCGCCCGCTCCTGGGGGTGAGAGGCTAAGCTGTTTTGGCTGGCCAGGCCCCTGGGTCCCTGTCAGTAACTAACAAGGAGAAGGCCAGGCTGGGCCTCAGGGAGTATGGGAATTGACTCCAGGTTAAAACTTTGTTTCCTTGTTTGTTTGTTTGGTTATTCCGGTTATGAAAACCCCAAAGCTTTCCTAAAGTTTGGGACCCAGGTCCTCTGCTAGAGGAAATCCTACAGTGGCCACTGGGTGGCACTAAAGACACATTGAACTCGGTGGAGGTTTTCGGAACAGTTGAGGGAGAGGCATGAACCGGGAGGAGGCCGGCAGGCCCTAGAGTTCCTTGGTTGTTCCACACGCTCTCTGCGAGGCCTGGTTTTCACCCTGGGCCTCGGTGCTTGGGCCTGGTGGTGGACGTTGGACACTAGCAGGGGACGTGCCCCAGAGCTGAGGTGACCGGCAAGAGCCCCTCTCACCCACTCGGCCAGCCTAGAGCAGGCTGGCGCGGTTCCTGATGGTGGCACACATTGTGCTAGTTCTCCGGAGTCTGGGCTCACCACCCAGACCAGGGTTTTCTCAGCCCCCCAGTGGTGGTGAGGGAGGCCCGAGGCCTGACGCTGGGACCTGGGGACCTGGCGGCCTGCGTGGAGCTCTGTGTGCTGTGGTCAGGAAGGGGGCAGTGTTGCCTCTGGAGAGACCCCACGGATCGCTAGAGCTGGTGCAGCTGGGAGATTTCACAAACAAGAAGTTGGAGATGAGACTGCGCTTTTCCTCCCGCCGGGACCAGCCTGGGACCTGCCCCGTGGCCCCGAGCATCCCGGATGAGGGACCTCACCTTGCAGGGCTCCTGCCGCCTCAGGAAATGCAGCCCTGGCGCCTTTAAGAGCCCAGGGCAGGCAGGAAAAGAATTTCAGTTTCAATCTGGCTTCTAAATTTGGAGTTTTGGGAAGGGAGGGATCAGATTTCAGCTGGAAGGGAAGGAGCTGACAGGAAGGCGCTGTGCAGAGCCTCCCCCCACCCCACCCCCCTCAGTTACTGACAGAGGAACCATTTACAAAAGGCCGATTCTCTTGGGAGTGGAGAGGCAGGAACGCAGCGTCTGTGAGTAATTTCCTGCTCAATATGGCTGCTCTGACTCATACGATTCCCCTGGGGTCACTGCGGGACTGCAGCTTGCTAGCTCGTTCTCGCTCTTTCTCTTCTCCCTTTGTGGCTAGAATGAGCGAATTTTTTTTGTCTTCTCGACCCCATTCCTTTTCCCCCCTTATCTGCTTTCCTTTCCAGAGTTGCAGAGGCTCGTTCTGAAGGACCTTATGAAGACCTTGGGACCCTGAAGGCTGGGGGTGTGGGCGGGCAGCCCCTCTAAATAGCATCTCTGGCCTTTCCATGGAGGCGGCCCAGGCCACTGGGGCTCCGGAGCTTGGGCCTTCCCCCGGCTCTGCCAGCAGGCCAGAGAGGCCTTTTGGGTCCCCCACCCCGTGTCCCTAGTGGGGGAGGCTGGCCCACAGGCAGAACCCCTGGTTTCCCCACGTCCCTGGGCCAGCCTTGGCCATGGAGCCCTCGCTGAGCAGACCCCTGGAGCTGCGGCTGTGACAGAGCCAGCAGGGTGCCTCCTGGGTGGTTTGCTCACGGGGGGCCTAGTCCAGAGTGAAACTGGTTCCCCAGCTCGTGATCCCTGAGCTTCTCGGGGCCTGGAAGTATGCAAGAGAGGGCTGGAGCCTAGCGCTCCTCCCGTGGGGCAGAGAGCCTGGGGAAGGGGCGGGGCGAGGGGAGGGCGGGGTGGAGCCTGACGGAGTGGGACTTTGGGAACAAAGCGCCCTGAAGGCCAAGCCCCTGCAGGCTGGGGGCTCCTGGCTGCCTTCCTGGAGGAGGGAGCCTTACAGAGAGGAGGGGAATGATTCTGGGTGAAGGGACTGGCCCAGGAGAAGCCCTGTGGGGGCCATGGGCCGTGGCCTCACTGCTCGAGGAAGGAGCCTGTTGTCCTTGCTACTGAACCCGGGGGTTGAGACAGGCTTTGGGGGGCTTGGGCCAGGGGAGGGAGATGGCAAGGGTAAAATGGCAGCTTTTTCGACTTAGATCTTACAGTTTTGTAAGAGTTGCCTTACTGCAGGGGTGAGAGGCCTGCGAGAGTGGGTCCCCAGGCGAGTCCACAGCTGAAGGGTGGGGGGTTTGTGTTCCTGGGACCTTATGCTTATGATGCCCAGTATAGAGACCCATCCCTTCTCTCTGGAACCGCTCTCCACCAGCCCCGCCTCCACACACAGCCTCTTCTGGAACCTTCCCCCTACTCAAGGTCCAAGTCTGCTTTACTTGCCAGCTCAGCCTCTTTGCTTTTCAAACTCTTTCTTCTGAAACCTGGGGCTCCGGGTGCTGAGCCCCGTTCCCCCAGCATCAGTGTTGCTTATCAGCCCGGGGTAGGGGGGGGACTGTGTGGTGGGGGATTGTGAACTGCTTGTTGATAAATACAGACGTGCTGGCCTTGTGCTGGCCTTGTGCTGGCCGAGGGGTGCACTCAGGTGCACGAGCTTCCTCGTCTCAGCGCGGTGGTTGCTGATATCACGGGGGCTCCACTGGGCTTGCCGCAGAATTTCTTCCAAGAGGAGGGACCGGGAACGGAACTGTCCTTGCTCCTGCCTGTCCCTCGCTGCTGCCGCTGCCGCTGCCCTCCCTTCCCCGCTCCCCTGCCAGCTCAGGCTGGCTTTCTAAACAGACCTTCCTCCCGCATCTGTTGCAGGTGCCCTGTGGCTCATGTCTGCCCCCTCTTTTCCTTCCCCTTCTGCCTGCCATGCAGAGGGCAGTCAGATGCCTGGGTTTAGTCTGGGCCCTCCCCCAAACCGACCCCTCCCTCGGCTCTTCCAGCTCTGCCTGTGGCAGGCCAAGAGGGACCCTGTCTCTGGCACTTGTGTGTGTGTGTGCACGTGTGTGTCCACGTATACGTACGGGCCTGCAGCTTGCGCGTGTGTGTACATGTGTATGCTCCGGCAACCTTGCTGCGGGGGAGCAGGGGACCCATCTCTCCAGCTTGTGGACTCTTTTCTTCCAGATGAAGACAGGCCCCTTTGCAGAGCACTCCAACCAGCTGTGGAACATCAGCGCCGTCCCCTCCTGGTCCAAAGTGAACCAGGGTCTCATCCGCATGTATAAGGCCGAGGTGAGTGGGGACCGCCCCGCACTCTTGGTCCTGGGCTGCTGCTTCCTCACCCCCACCCCGCTGTTTTGCTCTGAATCCAGCTCTGAATTGCCGGCCAGCCCCTCTGACGCTTGAGGCCTCAGAATCTCTTGTCTGTGGGATGGGCAGTCGGAAAAGCACTGGACTGAGGCCCAGCTCTGCCCTGTGACTGAGCCAAGGCCCCGCTGCTCGGGGGTCTCTGTTCCCACTTGTCAAATGGCTGGAGGCCTTTCTCAGCTCTGTCTCCTGTGGGGACACGAAAGTGAAAACAGGCTTGGGAAAGGATTTTATCCTTTGGAGGCATCATCCAAAGTGATGTCTCTCCAACTTTGGTGGGTCTGATCGCTGGGCAGGTGGGAGGGCTTGTGGGGAGGCCGGGAGCTGGCATTTTTGATGACCACTTCAGGTGGTCCTCCCTGCTCTCCAGTCAGAGAGGCAGGGAGAGGTCTGGATGTCCAGAGCTCCCCGTGCTGGGAGGCGGCTGCCCTCTCTCCTGCCCTCTCTGCTCGTCCTCTTTGTCACCCTTTTCCCAGCCAAGGAGGTGGCTTCTTTTCTGGCAAATAGGCAGAAGACATTTCTTCCCACCCCGTGCTTTCCTCTGGCTCCTTCCACATCTTATGCAGACCAATCCTGGAACTGCTTGACCTTGGCCAGGGGAGGGCTTGGGTGTGAAGTCCCTCACCTGGAGTAGTGGGTCCCAAAGTCCCTCCCCTCTTTTTCACCCTCAGGCTGGTGGTCTCAGGCGTTGCCCTGCAGGTGCGCCTCTCTTGACCCTTGGTCATCCCTCTCCTGGGGACGGGGGGTTCTTCGGGTGGCCTCCTGACACCCAGAGCTCACTCAGGCCCGTCAGCAGAGGCAGAGGAGCAGGGAGGGCAGGGTGTGGGGGGTTGGGTGCATGTGGTAGTAGCAGTGCTTCCAATGGGCCTGGATCCCTCTGCGTGGCCCTGAAGGGGTTAAAGGCTCTGGAACTGACCGGGCCTGGCCCTCTCTCTCCCTTCCGCCCTCTCCGCCTCCGGTCCCCTTCCTCTGCACTTCACATCCTGTGTTTAGGTTCCAGCCCACATACCACTCTAATCTGAGAGGAGCCTTTGCTGGGGCTGTGCAGGCTCCTTCCGGCCACAGCCCAGCCCTCCATGCTGGCCCTCCTGCTGGAGAGCACCCGGGGTCCTGCCCTCCGCGTGTTCCGTTGTTCTTGACACCCCTGCCCGCCCCAGTGCCACAGTGGGTGCTGAGGGGGACTGCCTGCAGGCGGGACTCTTTGGTGTCCTTCCTGCTTGGGATCTTAAATGCCGTCCTTTCTGCAGGCTCTTACTTGAGTGACTGAACTTATCTTGACCTGGGCCCCTAAGGGCGGAAGAGACCCTGCCTCCCTTCCCTACCTGCCCTGTCCAGAGGCAAAAGAACTCTGGCTGACAGGTTGAGGGAGGAGCAGATTAAGATGAGAGATGGTGATGGGGCCACACAAACAAAACGGTCCACGGTGTAACAGTTGCCGGTGTTTCTCTGGATGTTGAGCGCGAGGAGGTCAGCCACTGAAGACCGCCCGCGGCTCAGGACCAGACAGAGGGAGCCCGAGCACACAGCCCAGCGCCCTTCCTGAAACCGGGAAGTTCCAGCCCTGGGTGCACGCAGCCTGCCGGGCGCTGCGCGGCGGCCACACGGCTTTGTAGGACAGCGCTGGAACTCACTGACTTTAGTTTAGGGACACCAAGTCTCTGTGACATGCGACACTCATTTGTAAGTTGCTAGCAGGTTGCCCTTAGTCTTTGGTCCCTGTGAGTCACGTGGTCATATGCTCTTTGCTCGGAGAAAAGCAAGGAAAGGACTTGCTTTTCCAGACCAGTTCTTGGTCCTTGGGGAAGACCTTTGAGGCTCACCATTCTTGAAGTCCAGATGGGGGTTAGCAAAGGCCAGAGCCCCTGGCCAGAGACGGCTGCTGGAGGGGAGCGGGTCCCCTGAGCTGCCATAGAGGCCTGACCGGGCCTGGCATCAGGATCTGGGACCAGCTGTCTGCATCTCCAAACTGCCTGTCAGTTCAGCCTTTCTGAACTGAAGAACCAGATGCTTTCCGGGACCCTTGTGGCTGGTGGGGCCTGTCTTTCCTGAGGGCTGTCACCGTGCTGTGCTCCCTTCAGGAGCGCCTCTCAGGACCTGGGGAGCCCCTTCTCCCCCCGAGTCGCTGGGACCTGGGAGGGCCTCCAGCTGGAAGGTCTGCACATGGGCAGGCGGAAGCTGCTGCTCTGTCCAGGACACGGGGAGCGCCGGGGCACAGGTCACTGGAGGAAGGCCTGGCCGGAGGCTCCCTCTGCTGTGACCCTGGAGCCCCCGACTTCCTTTGCCCCAAGCAGCCTTTTGCTTTTAGCCCAGCTCCTCGCCCCCCCACCCCCCAGCCCCAGGCCTTGGGGAAGCTTGTTCTGGGTCCCTGAGGGCGGAGTGGAGAGAACCTCTGCCCCTGCGCCCTCCCCCTAAGCCTCTTGCCTTTGCAGCTTCTCAGGCCTGAAAGCTAGAAGCAGGTTGACCTTTGACCCTTTGTGGAATTCCAGGACCCTGGGGGGGGGCCCCCCTTTGACAAACTCCCACCACTTCCTCCATGACATAAGCACAATGGCAGCTGCCTTTTCTTCTGGCCTGGATCTGCTGCTCTTCCCTCCCCCCGACCCCCAGCTGCCTGCTCCCCACTTTCTGTGCCCCAGGCCCAGGGGCCTGGCTGTGGCCTGGAGCTCTGCTCCCACACACAGCTTGGTTCCCCATCCTTCCATCGTAGATTTCCCTCTTTCCTGCTCACCCCCTGGTCCCCCTTCAGGCCTTGTGGCCCACCCCCCACTCTGACACACACATGCACGCACACACACACACACTCCCCCCCCCCCCCCACAGCTGGGCAGAGACCTCCTCACCTCTGCGGCTGCTTGTTGAGGTGAGGGAACCCGGGCCAGCGCTGGCGTGCCTTTATTCCTCCGAGTTAGTGGGAGGAGAGCACAGTCACAGGATGGAACTCTCACCCTCTCGGAGGCCGTAAGTCTTGTTCCACCCCAGCCAGGAGGCGCACATTCTGCCCGTTTCTGTGGCCAGAGGTCTGAGAGGAGGCAGATCCTTCTTCACATGTGCGGGGCTGCTGCCTGTGTGGTGGGCAGGCGTGGCAGGGCTGGTGCAGGGGGCTGGGAGCTGGGGCCCCCTCACCTTCCCGGTCCTGTGCCGTGTGGGCCTGGGGTCCGGCTGCCTCGGGGCCAGGCCAGCTTCTTGGTCGGCCCTGCTTCTCTCTGTCTTGCCTCCTCTGCCAGAGCCCTGGGGCTGAGGCCCTGGCTGGGCTGGGTTCAGGGAGCAGCGCCATCCCCTGCTCGGCCATCCCCCTGCACAGTGCTCTTGTTCTCTGCCCCACGCACGGGGCTGCTGGGAATTGCCCTGGGGGTGGGGCGGCTGTCAGCTGGTTCTTATTGTCTCACTCTGAAGTGCCAAGATGCCTTTTTCAGTCTAGAGAACTGAACATTGGGAAAATGGGCCTTGGACCCTTCTCAGGCTTGGGTCCCAGTATCCCCACACCTCTTCTCCAGGGCTGGGAGAACCCTCATGATCTGGAGGGTTCTTTTCACCTCTGGTCCCCAGCTTGTCCCCCTGGGCCAAGTGATGTCACTTGGCTGCCTCTCTTCTTGGCTCCTGCCTCGTGGGGTTAGGCTGCCTTCTCTCCCTCTCCCTCTCCCTCGGTCCCTCTCACTCACTCTCATTCTCGTTATTTGCTGGACCTGACCTGATTGTCGTGGAGTGGGGAGGTCTTTGGATGGGAGGGGGTGATCAGGAATGGGTCGGAAGCTCTGCCCTCCCCCAAAGGCCTGGCCGCTTCCTGGGCCCTGGGTGGACACCTGCTGGAACTGCGCTGCTCCGGGCCTCCGGAGTCGTCCAGGGGTCCCTCGTCCCTCGGAGGCCCGAGAGGCTGAGCAGGCCTTGGCAGGGGTGCAGTGCGGCCCTCACCTCTCTTCTCTGCTCCCTCCTCCTCGCAGTGTCTGGAGAAGTTCCCGGTGATCCAGCACTTCAAGTTCGGGAGCCTGTTGCCCATCCACCCGGTCACATCGTGCTAGTGCCTGCCCTCCCCCACCCCAGCTGTGGCCCCTCTCCACCCCCTCCCTCTGTTCTTTGTGCCTGCCCTCCCCCACCCCAGCTGTGGCCCCCTCCCCACCCCCTCCCTCTGTTCTTTCTGTTTGATGAGAGGCTGTTTACTGGGGTGGGTGGTGAGCGCGGGGTTGAGGGAGGCTCAGGGCATAAAGCTGAAGGACCCAAGTTGGGAGAAGTGACCAAAGTGTGGCCAGTTTCCTGACTTCCCCTGTGGCGGACAGGCAAGGAGAGAGGGGCTGGCGCAGGGTCCCTGGGCCCCACTCCCGCCCTGGGCTCCCTCTCCTCCTCCCTGTTCAGTCCCATTTGAGACCAGGCTGTTCTGGGCCGCTGTGGGGAGGGGAGGCACTCTGCTGCTGCGTTGCTTTCCCTTCCCAGGTTGTCTTTCTAGGGGTTGGAGCAGCTGCTCCCCAGGGCGTGGGTCAATTTCCCGAGCCCTGTTTGGGTGGGCGTCTGGGTGTCCTGAGGGCTGGAGGCTGAGGCTGGCGGCCAGCCTGTGGGGGGGGGGGGTCGGGAAGGGAGAAGCCTTGGCTGTTGTGGCCGGTGACCCTCCCAGCTCCTCCTCACGGCTGCCCCCTGGGCCTGTGGGCACCTGTGTCCAGTGCCTCATCCTTGCTTTTCTGCTCTTTGGCTTTTGGTTCAAGGGTAGCCTCTGGAGGGCGCCGGCAGGGCTTGCTCACCAGCGGATTGGGTGAGGCCTGCCTTTCCAAAGCTCTCCCTGGCTGGGAGGGGGTTGAAGGAAGGGGGGCGGGCTCGGGGCCAGTGTGGCCGTGGACAACCTGGGCTCCTCTCCTCATTCTCACGTCCCTCACTGCCGCTGCTTCTGCCCCTCTAGCTGGGCGGTGGGTGAGTGGGCCGCGGGAGGGCTCCGGAAACAGCAGCCCACCCCCTTCGTCCTCCCACCTCCCCGGGCTTGCCTGCTGGAGTTCCAGAATGAGCTCTGAGGACGGGCAGGGGCTGGGCCGGGCAGGCCCACCTGGGGGGTGAGGGGGTGCTGGGAGCAGCAGGCCAGTTCCAGAATTTTCTTCGGGGGGTTGCTTCCAGGCCTGGGTCTCGCAGACTCTCCCCTGCCCAAGCCCAGGTCGGCCCATCTCCACTGCCCCCTCCCCGTATCTGGGTCCATACAGCCTTTGGGAAGGGGGAGCACCCGAGAAGCACAATTCAGGGGCTTGGCCTTCAGGTCTAGGCCGAAGGCCTGGGCAGAGGCTGGGACAGGAGCTGCAAGAGTCACAGAAATAGTTTTCCTAGGAAAGGCTCAGTCCCTCCCTCCCTCCCTCCTTCTCTCCCTCCCAGGGTCCAGACCGCAGCTTCCTGGCCCCTCCTTCCCTGGGCCCCCTGGGGCCCCCAGCCCTTGGCGCCTTCATTGCTGTTCAGATTAAAGCCTCTGTTTACACCTGTCACCTGTGTGAGGTGTGTCTTTTCATGCCACATGATTGTTCCTTCTCCACGTGACAGTTTGTCCCCCATTAAGTCCCCTTCCCTTGGGCCACGGAATCTGGGGCTTGAGCTGGTCCAGCTGGGGTCTGGGTTGCCTGGGCGGGCTCGAAGTGGAGACCCGGGTTCAAATCCTGGTTGTCTCCACCCTCAGCTGCAGGGTCTTAGGTAAGTTCCTGAATCTCTCTGAGCCTCAGCTTCCTCATCTATAAAATGGGGATACTCACAGGGTGATTGCCAGGAGAAGATGAGGGGTATGACGTCCTCAGCGCAGGGCCTGGCACATAGCAAATGCTCCGCGGTCGCTGTGGCTGTTTCCTGATCAAGGCAGCCTTTCTGAACCCCTGGGTCGGCCCCGAACTGGCCTGGGGAGCCCATTGGACTGGGCCTGGCTGTGAACTGTGCCCCTGCAGTTTTTAAGGGGGTGCCCTGTGCTCTCTCTCCTCCACGCCTCATGTCCCTGTCCTGCTGGAGTTGGGAGTCTCTGAGGGGCTGCTGTGCCTGAGACTTGGCTTCTGTCTTCAGACGAGCCTCCTCCTCTGAGAACAAGAGCCTTGGCCTTTCTCCCAGCCTCGGAGGGGAGGGCTTGCACAGGGCACAGAGAGGAGCCAGGCTGACGTGAGATCAACCCAAAGCCCACTGCTTGGTAGCTAGGAGACCCTGATAGTTGACTTCATGTCTGAGCCTCAGCTTCCTGATCTGAAAAATGGGCATAATAATACTTAGATCACGGATAGTGAGATTCATTCATTTCACAAACGGTGGCTACATATTTCTCATTCTAGTGTTGATGGCAGTAAATCCCCAAATACCAGAATGTTAGGTAGTGGCATGTTACTACAAAGAAGAAAATGAGAGCAGTTAATTAGATAGGGTCAGCGAGGGAGTTTGCTTGAGCTACAAGGGTCAGGAAAGACATGAGGAGAGCTGCAGGCCAGGGCAGGGGAGCAGCAGGGGTGGAAGGGCCTGGCTCCAGCCAGTTGGGGAGGGCTGGGAGGAGGGGCGGGGGAGGGCTGGGAGGAGGGGGGAGGGCTGGGAGGAGGGGCGGGGGAGGACTGAGGAGGGGCTGGGGAGGCCAGACTCTGAGGCAGCAGCCGGGGTGGGGGGGCCCTCATGAGCTCTGCTGAGGGGTTTGGGGTCCAGGCTGGGAGCTGTCTGTGGGAAGCTGCCGGAGGGTTTTGCACAGAAGGGCCTGGGAGGGTGGGGGGAGGCGGCCCCATCTGCGAGGCTGGTGGCCTAGATTAGGGTTCAGCGCAGGAAGAAGGGTGAGAGGGAGAAGAGTAGCCAAGGACACCCCCAGGTCCTGGCACGAGTGGCTGGATGCCGCTTCCTGAGGTGGGGCCGGGTGGGGAGGGGATTTGCCGCTGGGCGTGGGGATGCTGTTAGCTGCCAAGCGGGGGTGTGGGGTGGGCAGCTGGCCGCGGGGCAGCCGGGCTGCTGCGGTGGGTGAGGGACTGGGCAGCAAGTGACGGGCCCCAGGCTCCCCGCTCACTGAGGGGTGGGAGGTGAAGGAGAGAAGGGACTGACTCTGGGCACACCAGCAGGGGAGCCTGCGGGGCAGGGCCGTGAGGGGCCCTGGAGGTGGTGGCGACACACTGGACGTGTGACTAAGGACAGAGGCAGGGCCCTGGGTCTTTGTGTCCTTGCGAAGGGCTGCTCCAGTTGGGTGGGAGCGCGGGAGGGAGTGGGGACGGAACACGGAGGTGCAGGTGAGCCTGGCGCCCGTGGTGACGCTTGGTGAGGGGCTTGTGGAAGCACAGAGGTCCCTCATCCAAGCCCCCACCGTCCGGGCAGTGTGGTTGCTCTTTACCGACACCTCACTTCCCCCTGTAGGAGTTTTGTTGTGAAGGGAGCAGAGACTGGGAGGGTGGGCAGGGGCCCAAGGTCAGGGAAGGCTTTGGAAGGGGTGATGTTCAGGCCGGTTGCAGGCTGCCCTGTCCGCTGTGTGCTGGGGACAACCCGGGAGAGGGGAGAGGGCGGCGATGCAGGCATGAGGGGAGAATTGATGCAAGCGGGTCTTGGAGGAGGCTCCAGGCTGCTGGTCCTTTCTCACGGAGGGAAGGCAGACCCTTGGCATCCATTAGGCGGATTGTACTGGATTTACCTCTGCAGGGAATTGCGAGGCAAGGCCATCAGCTGCCGTGGGGTGGGGAAAGGCAGGATGTGGGCAAGGGCTTCGGGGCAGGGTGGGAAGCCCACGCAGGACCTGGGAGATGGAACATGGCGACGGTTCGTGCCGCCTGCCCACGCTGTGCTCTGTGAAGGATGGCTGCGCTGCTGTCATTCCCCCCCCCCCCCACCGAGGGCCAGCGGGTCCCAGGGAAATCTGAGGGTGGGGCTGGCCCCCAGAGCTGGAGGGGCGGGGGTGTCGGCTTCCCACCATCCTGGGCCAGAGAGGCCCCAGGGAACAAGTTGTGTTCCTTTCTGGCTCAAAGGGGCTGAGGCCAAGCCATGCTCAGGGGAGGTGAGAGCGAAGGGGCTTTCTTCTAGGAGGAAAAGCCCAGGCAGGAGTTAGGTTGGAAGGAGAACAAAGGTGAAGGCTTCTTGTGCCCCAGACTCATACCCAAGTCAGGTGACAGGTTTTCCATGAATCCGAAAAGCATTAAGCGTATGCTTCATACAAGGGAATGTGGAGGTGAAAAGGTGAGAGTCCTGCTTTCAAGAAACTTCTGACTTAGTGGGAGGAATAAGAGAGCCAGTGGGCCAGCCGCGGAGGAAGGGGTATGAGGGACTCTGGGGGAGCTGGGGGAAGGCTCCGTGGAGGAGGTGACGTTGTAGCAGGGCCTGGAATGTGGGCACAGAGGGAGGGCATTCTGGCGGCGGCCTGCTGTGAGCAGAGGTGCCGATGTTGGGCCACAAGAGGCAGCGCTGGAGGGCGGGCGGGCCGGCCATGAAGGGCTCTGAGCCACCTCTGTGAGACTCCCAGAGCCCTCTCCGCAGCCCCTAGACAGGCCGCACAACTGCATCCCGTTATCTGCGAATGTGTGTGTTTAATGGCTTTTCTCCGCTAGAAGACGAACCACGGGAGGACAGGGACCAGCTCACTGCTGGATCCCAGTGCCAGCAGAGACTGGCACACAGCAGGCAGCGGTGAACATCGAGGAAGTGTCCAGGGAGGGTGTTTAACTAGCCTCTGTGTGTTGGTGGGGAGAGGGAGAGAGAGAGGGAGAGAGAGAGGGAGAGAGAGAGAGAGGGAGAGAGAGAGGGAGAGAGACAGGGAGAGAGAGGGAGAGGGAGAGAGAGGGAGAGGGAGAGAGAGAGAGAGGGAGAGAGACAGAGAGACAGAGAGGGAGAGAGAGAGGGAGAGAGACAGGGAGAGAGAGGGAGAGGGAGAGAGAGGGAGAGGGAGAGAGAGAGAGAGGGAGAGAGACAGAGAGACAGGGAGAGAGAGAGAGGGAGAGAGACAGGGAGAGAGAGAGAGGGAGAGAGAGAGGGAGAGAGAGGGAGAGGGAGAGAGAGGGAGAGGGGGAGAGAGGGAGAGAGGGAGAGAGAGGGAGAGGGAGAGAGAGGGAGAGGGAGAGAGGGAGAGAGAGGGAGAGGGAGAGAGGGAGAGAGGGAGAGAGAGAGAGGGAGAGAGGGAGAGACAGAGAGGGAGAGAGAGGGAGAGAGGGAGAGAGAGGGAGAGGGAGGGAGAGAGAGGGAGAGAGAACGCCAGATTGCCCAGTTGGGATTTTGGACACTCAGGGCAGTTGTCTTGGTGCTGAGTTGGAAGCCGGTGCTGGTGCCTCGGCCCAGGTAGAAGATGTTGAAGGGCCTGTGAAGGGTAGACAGAGGACTTGGGCTGGGAAGAGGAAGATTGGGGTGGCATTTGGTGCCGAGGGAGAGTGGGGGGTTCTTGATGACCCTGGGGACACCCCCTCTGTGCCTAGGGGGACCCCAGGGGAAGAAGCAGGTCTGGGTGGGATGGGGTGCTGAGTTTGAAGAGCTCTGTTGGGTAGACATGTTAGACCTGGCTGATTGGGAGGCCGGCAGGGCTGCTGAGACCCAGTCCCCAGCGGGGAGGGGGAGCCCGGGCTGCAGGGACTTCCAGGACTACCCCCCACCCCGCCCTGCCTCTGCTCCAGCCTCAGGCTCCCTTCCCACCCCCCGCTCTCTGAGCTCCAGGGGCCCTGGCCTCCTCTCTGTTCCTCAGACTCTCCGGGCCACTGAATAATTAGGATTTGGCCCCTTCCCCAGAACCCTTTTCCCCACTGGGAGCCCCTGGCCCCTCTTCAGGGCTCAGCTGAGGCCTCACTTCCTCTGAGAGTCCTCACCTGGCCCCCGAGACCAGGGCAGGTGTCCTGGCTGTGCTTGCCTGGCCGCCCCCCTGTCCCTGCTCTGAGTGCTGAGCACACCCGGCTCTGGGGACTACGTGTGTCTGTGCAGCTGCTCCAGGGTCTTTGGGGAGAATGGGGGGGCAGCCCTCTCGTTGGAAGATGGGGTGGTAGGGGGCTGTTTGCTCTGCAGACACAGCTTCTCTTTACTTGGGGTTCCTTGGTGGGGGCTGAGGCCTGCCCCCCATCGCTCAGCACCCACTGTCACCGTTCCCTGCCACGTCCCTCCTGTCTCCCCGCTATCCCTCGGAGGGTGCCGGAGATGTATCTGTGAATGGCTGTGATGGAGTTAGGGGCCCTGCCCAGGAGAATCGGGAGGGAGGAGAGGAGGCTGGGCACCCAGCCTGGAGGCAGGGAGGCGCTGCTGAGGCGGAGGGGGTGCTCAGCGTGTCCACTGCTGTTCTGAGGCCAGCCGGCCAGCACAGGAGCTGGGTGTGCGGGGCACCTCGGAGAGAGCAGTTCTGTGGGCACGGGGACCGAGGCAGAAGTGCAGTGGGCAGCGCTGGGGAACCTGCGTGCAACTGCAGGCTGGGGACCAGAGCCACGGGGGGAAGGGGTGCTGGAGAGGATGGCTTGCATTGGCTCATTCACCCACCAAACGTCACTGGAGCCCGCTCTGCTCCAAGCCCTGTGCCAGGCGCTGGGGTGCTACAGTGGGCAAGACAGACAACTCTCCCCGCTTCCCAGCGCTCCTCCTGGAGCCTGTTCCAGCATGACTTCTCCCTACGGAACACTGGACATACCCTATGTGTCCAGCAGTGGGGGATTGTTGGAGACCGGATGGAGCAACCATACAATGGGCCATCAGATGATGTGCTTATCCATTTACTCTTTTGGAAGATGCTTATGATCAGTTGTGAAGCAGGGAAGGCAGCTATAACAACTATGGGTAAAGTACAACCCCTTTTTGTAAGAAAGCGAAAATCTACATTATTGATCGCTCCATCTCTCTGTTTGTCCATCTACGTGGACAAAGAACCAGAAGGCTGTTTCTCTAGATAGTAATGTGCTTATCCCTGGGTGCTGGGGATGTGAGGGTTTTGGGGAAATCCGTATTGCTTTTTCTGCCTCCAAAAGATGGTTATGAAAACGTTAAACATTACTGAACCACAAAAGGAAAAGAAAAGGATTGTGGGTAAGTTTTAACTTTGCTTTTTGTTTTTCACATTTGATTTTTAAATCTTTCTATAGTGTCCACATATCATTTTTTATAAATTTAAAAATATTTCCCCCTAAAGAGCACTGGAGTGTGGTGTACCTCTGGCAGAGAGGCAGGAGGGAGAGAAGCGGGAGGGGAGACTTGCTCAGATATATCAGGAGGCAGGAGGTGAGTTCTAGCAGAGTCTTCCTGCGAGGGAGGAGGGCAGGTAGGCTTCGGGGAGTAGACCTACTGGGGTACCTGTGATGAGGACTCCTGCAGGCTGGACCCAGCGAGGTAGCTGGGATTCCTCTCGGAGCCTTTGGATGCGGAAAGTTGAGGTGAGTCAGTGGCTGCTTGGTGGGCACCTGCAGGATCCCAGCAGACATGAGTTGGGTCCAGAAACCAATCCCAGAGGTGAGGTGCACTTTCTCCTGCCTGTGACCTGGATTGGCGGTGGAGGTGGTCATAGTTATAAACCAAGGGACGAATGGGATGAATGGTTCCATTATTCTCAACACTTTCAATACCGCAGAGGCTGGTTTCCCGAGTCCCAACAAAGGGGCAGAGTCCCAAAGCACCATCTTCCACTGAGCACGGGCCGTTGAAGGCACCATGTCCAGCACCAGGGAAGCTGGGAACAGCGCAAGGTCTCTAGGGAATGTGATAGTGGCGAGGACCCGGGAACCAGGCAGGCCTGTGTGACCTTGGACAAGGGTCTTCACCTCTCTGAACCTCTCAGTTCTCTTATATATGTGTGTGGATGGCAGTCCAGAGCCATGATGCTGAGGTAGGGTGTCAACAGTGCCCGGCACGAAGTCGACTCCCCACGTGCAGAAAGAAGCGGGAGGTGCATCCCCTCCCACAGGGCAGCCAGCTGTGTCCCTGGCTGGTGTCAATCCGCTGCCACTGCTCCAGGACACTTGGCACCCTCTCCAGCTGGATTTTTGCTGACCTCTAGACAGATCTCTTGCGTGTGGAAACACCCCTTTTCCCTCCTTATTTGCTTGGGACTAGATTGGGGCTTTTCAGAAGGGACAGTGCAAAGGCAAGCAGAGTGCAGGCACTTCATCCCCAGATAACTAGAGTCCAGCCCTGGGCGGGGGGCCGCAGGTGGATCAGACTGCCCAGACCTCCACCTGCAGACATTCAGGATGGTCTGCTCCCCGAGCAGACCCTTCTGGACCTGGCTCCCTAACTTCTGCAAGGGATGGGGAGTGCAGTGGTCAAGGTGAGCGTGGGCTCAGGACTCAGCTCTTGTACCTGCAGCTGTGTGACCTTGAGCTAGTTACTTAACCCGTCTGAGCCTCAGTATCCTCATGTATAAATTGGGGATAAACAAACATGGCCTTACAGGGGTTATTGCACGATCCATCGGAGGGGGAGCGCTCAGCACTATCTTGTTTGATCCTCACAAGTCACCCTGTGGGATGGGTGTGTGGTGACCAAGGCACAGAGGGGTCAGGATTTCCCGGGTAAGAAGTATTCACACCAAGACCATCGAGCCCCAACACGGACATTCTAACCCTTGAGCTACATTATGGCTTTTAGTTCCTCATAGAGGTTTCAGGATGATACAAGAGGGCCTGTGGGGGGCGATGGGCACCGTAGAGGATGGGGGAGGGGAGGCTTCCCTGCGAGTGGGACCAGGGCCCCTGGCAGCAAGAACCCCTGGAAAGGCTCTGAGGTGCAGCTAGGGCATGATTGTCCCACTGCTGGCTGCCGACTCCAGGCCTGACCTCCAGCCTGGAACACACCGGCCTGGTGGGTCCTCCTGGATGAACGAGCTCATTTAGGGGTTGCTCCTGCCCCACTCTATGCACACTCCTGGCCCCCATTTCCTCATTTGCCACTGCTGTTCCAGGCCCCAGAAGCCACATGTACCCTGACCGCTGGAGGTGTCCCCATGGACCCTGGAGCTGGTGGCTCCTGAGCTCAGCCTGTATGTCTGACCCTGGGTGAAAGTGCCTAAAAGCATGTCTCACCTCATCCTCACCATGGGCCAATTATGTACCCATTTCTCAGAGGAGGAAACCGAGGCTCAGGTGGGTCAAGGCACTGGCTGGACAGGGGAGGTGTTGGGTCTCTTTCCTGTCAAAGCTCATGCTCCTCTAGCCTCTCCCCGGGGCCCGAACTGAAGCCTCAGGGTGGCCCTGGCTACCTTGTGCTGTCTCCACTCAGGTGACCTGAGAGCCCTCCTCCTCTTCCTGCTTCACAGCCCATCTCTCCAGAATTGGCCCTGTCTGAGAGGCACCTTCTCCCAGAGCCCCGTTTCTGGAGGCAGGGCTGGTTCACACAAAGACAAAGAAGCAGGATAGCAAGGCCGGTAATGACAATTCTGGCAGATAGCCATGTGTCAGCCTGCAAGATGTGCTTTACATGTGCCTTCGTGGCGTCCCCACAGCGAGCCAGGAAATTGGCATCACTTTCGCATTTTAGGGACGATAAAACTGGGGCTTGGAGGATTTTAGTGACGGCCCAAGGTTTCTAGCTCCTCCTGTGGGGTCAGGGTGGAACCAGGCTTGTCTGATATGGGTCCTATGTTGGTCAGCAGGACGAGGCACTTCCAGCTGGGCAGGAGAAAGACGTCTCTACAGCAGTGGAAACTGCTTATGGCCCGTGGCTCCTGGTTCTCCCCCCAGGCCCAGGCAGCCCCTCTCAGTGGACAGCACCCATCTGGCCGCCAATGCAGGCATTAGCCTGTCTTTCTTCCATTCCCTAAATCCAGCCCATGAGCAGGTCTAATTGGGTCCATCCAATGTATAACCTGAATCTGTCCACTTCTCCCTGAACTGCCCTGCGGCCACCTTGGTCTCAGCCACTGTCAGCTCTCACTGGACCCCTGTGGCAGCCTCCTCTCTGGTTTCCTGACTCCACTCTGCCCTCTGAACCCAGCTTCCACGCTGAGCCAATCAAAGGGGAGTCCCATCATATCCCACCAGTGGCTTCTCACTGCCAACAGAAAAACCCACTATATGATCTGACCCCTGTGACCCTTTCCACTCTCCTCCCACTTCCTGTGCTCCCTCCCTGGCCGTCTAAGGTGCCAAGCTCACTCCTGCCCCAGGAGTTCCCTCTCCTGGGAACCTGCTGTTCCCTCTGCTTGGACTGCCTGGGCCCCAGGGTGAGCAGTGGCTCTGTCTGGTTGTTTAGGGCTCAGCTCAGATGCTGCCACCTCCCAGGGGCCCTCCCTGCTTTCTCTGAGTTGCAGAGGGAGCCTCGACCATGCCAGCTGTTCTCCCTCCTGACGTAGGCCCTCTGTTCTAGTTGCCTTCACGACACTCATCACGATCTGAAATTTTGTTCTGTTGACTTGCTTGCTTGGCTATCATCTTCTCTCTCAGTAGATTGTGAGCTTGGTGAGGGCAGGAAGCAGGTTCACTGTGGTCACCACTGAATCTCCAGCGCCTGGAACAGTGGCTGCCCCAGAATATGTAGGTGCCCAGTAATTCTTCATTGAGTGAATGAATGAATAAAACTCCCTGTCCCTGGAGTTGTTCTAGGAAAAGCTGGACAGCATGTGCTGGACGGGGGCCTTGGGTGCCAAGTTGTCCTTCCCCCGGGTCCAGTGCAGGAGCTCTGCGGCCCCATGGAGGGTCAGGCTGGCAGGACAAGTTCCCAGGGTCCTGAGCTCTGAGGAGTCATGGTTCTGTGGTTCATTCAGAGAACCGCAGGGCAGCACTCTTGATGGAAGCGGGATAGACCATGTGAACTTGGGTAGGCTGAGTCTGTGGGAGATCCCCAAGGCTGGAGAGGCAGAGCATCAAGGAGAGAGATGGAGGAGGGGCCATCCTGCTTTGGATAATATACAGATGCCTCCTGACATAGGAGGGGAAGGTCCAAGTGTTCATGCTGGCACTCAGGGCCCTCCCTGAAACACTTGGGCCCCCTTGCTGGCCTCCTTTCTGCATCTGAGGCCTCCCCCTTGGGTGTCCTGTGCTTCATTGATGGGGGCCAGCACTTATTCATACCATCTTTCCAGTGCCTCTCTGACCCAGAGGAAGTGGGTCCATTCAGCCAACAGAAGTTTATTGAGCGGGGCTTCCCTGGTGGCGCAGTGGTTGGGAATCTGCCTGCCAATGCAGGGGACACGGGTTCGAGCCCTGGTCTGGGAAGATCCCACATGCCGCAGAGCAACTAAGCCCATGCGCCACAACTACTGAGCCTGCGCTCCAGAGCCTGCGAGCCACAACCACTGAGACTGCGAGCCACAACTCCTGAAGCCTGGCACCTGGAGCCTGTGCTCCTCAACAAGAGAAGCCACCGCAATGAGAAGCCCACGCCATCACAACAAAGAATAGCCCCCACTCGCCGCAACTAGAGAAAGCCCGCGCAGAGCAACAAAGACCCAACGCAGTCAAAAACAAATAAATCAAATCAAAAAAAAAAAAAGTTTATTGAGCACCTATTGTGTCCAGGAACTGGGGGCAGAGCCATAGGCTGATGACTTCCTGCCCTTGTGGAGTTTACAGTGTAGTGAGGAAGAGAGACAAATGGACAAATAAACCTAGAGTAAAACATCAGGCAGTGATAAAGGCTATGAAAAAAACAAGGGAGAATGCGATAGAGGGGTATTATCTTAGAGAGGTAGTCAGGGCGACATGTGAGCAAGAGTCAGCCATGGAAAGAGCTGTGAGAACATGCCCGCAGAGGGAATAGCACATGCTAAGCCCCTGAGGTGGGAGCAGCCTTGGCAGGTAGAAGGACAAGGCGGAGGCTGGAGCGCGGTGAGTGATGGGGAGGCGGGGGATGAGTGGAAAGGCAGCCAGGCGGGGTGGTGCAGAGCCGTGTGGGCCATAGAAGGACTTTGTACTTTGTTCCGAGCAGGCCAGCAGCCGTGGTGTGCTGGAGTCCCGCCAGCAAGCTTGCGAGAGCTGGTTGTGCACGTCTCTTTCCCACTCTGTGTTCGGTGATATCACATTGGTAGCTTGGAATCGCCAAGGTGGGGAGTATTTGTACCATAGGGATCGGCAAGTTCTACAGATGAACTCTGCCCTCCACCCCCAGCCCCAGCTGGTTTTAAACATTTACAGTACTGGGGAGTTTTGTTTTTGTTTTTTTTGGCCACACCACGAGGCATGCAGGATCTTAGTTCCCGGACCAGAGAGCGAACCCATGCCCCCTGCAGTGGAAGCATGGTCTTAACCACTGGACCGCCAGGGAAGTCCCACTACTGGGAAGCTTTGAGTTGGGGTGGGCTATGACCTGCCATAAACATTTTCAAATGTCAGAGGATGGGGAGAAGGAGAGTGGATGGTAGGAGAGTGAGAGCAAAACTAGGAAGCCTAGGGACTTCCCTGGTGGTCCAGTGGGTAAGGCTCCGTGCTTCCAATGCAGGGGGCCCAGGTTCGATCCCTGGTCAGGGAACTAGATCCTGCATGCCTCAACGAAGATCCTCTGAGCTGCAACAAAGACCTGGCACAGTGAAAATAAGTAAATAAAAATAAATAATAAAAACAAAAACTAGGAAGCCTGGTTAGCAGGTTAGTGCAGCGATCCAGGTGAACGATGGTGTGTCTGGACCAGGAGAGCAAAAGCAATTGTGGTGAGAAGAGGGTGGGCTGTGAATCTCTTCTGAGGGGGAGCTGCCAGGATTTTGCTGATGGACTGGATTTGGGTTTCTGAGAAAAGAAGGAGTCCAGATGTTCTGAGGTTTTTGGTCTGCGCAGCTTACTGGATGATGGTGCCATTGATGGAATGGGAAAAACTGGGGGTGGGGAGGAAGCAGGGGTTGGGGGTGGTTCTCAGGGGGTTTGGGTTCAGACAGGTGAGCTCTGAGATGCTGGTACCCCAAGAGGACAGGTCATGCAGGGTTGGGATCCCTGAACTGCATTCAGCATAGAGGTCCCAGATGGAGACGGAGTTGTCAGCAAGTTGATCGATCTGCATGAGTTTTGCTGGGAGGAGGTGACAGGAAGGGAGAAGGGGACCAAGGTCTGAGCCCAGAGTCTCCCTGCATTTAGAGGAAGGGGAGGAGGGCCCCGCAAAGGAGACTGGGGAGGTATGAGCCAGGAGAATAGAACTAAATTGCTCTCTGCCCAGCTGATACTTTTGTTTTTTGTTTTTTACTCTAAGCATGAGGGGTGTGTAAAGGAAGGATGTCAGGGGTTGGTGGCTGTGCAGCCCTCATTCCTCTGGGAATAGAATCCTTCTTCCCTATGGAGAACCCATCAAAAGGGGCTGAAGTGGGCTGACCAATCCCCTAGTCTTTGGGATGGACACATGACCAGACCTGGCCAATCAGAGGGCTCCTGCCTCCCCATCTGCTAAGACTAGTTCAGGGATGAGCACATGACCCAAGCTGTGCCAATGAGTGGCATCCCTGATATTTCCTGCTGGAGCTATGGGAAGATGCCCCTTCTGCCAGGGTTGCTAAGCTGGGAAAATGTTATCCTGGGGATGCTAGTGGCAGGGCCAGCTGTGTAATTGTGGACCCAGTGCAAAATGGAAATGCAGGGCCCCCTGCTCAAAAAGCAGGAAAAAGTGCCACTAATGGCGCCTAGAACGTGTTTCCTTCCTTCCGCAGGCTCTCAACTTGTCATGGTGTTTTTCTGTTTGCTATTTACTGTCACTCTAAGTAAGGAAAAATAAACATTTTAAATGATTAACATGAATCTTACCATTCATCTCTATATTGTGCAATACCATAGTTTAAAATGCAAATATTAGAGTATTTAATTCGTGTAACACGAATTACACGATTTGTATTTTGTGGTTTGTCCCTGAGGGTGCCTTGAGCTGGTCAGAAAAGACAAGCAGAAACCAGACTCAGGAAGGTTATAGGAGGAGCAGCTGGCCGAGGGGATATTCCAGAACCCCCCAGGCACCCCTCCACCCTGCCGTGCATGCCCACGTGCATGTTCCCTCCCTCCCTTGGGCCTGACAGTTGCTGGATTACCCCTTCCACCAACCACCAGACTGATGTCCTGAGTCCTGGCCCCGGGCTGGGACCTAGGCACCTCCCCTTCCCACAAGCCCCGCCTCCACCTCCAACAGAGGGGTAACTCCCAAGGATCTCAGTACCCAGATAGAGGGTAGGTAAGAGGCTCGCCCCCTCCTGCACATGGTCTCTGGTTGGCCAACCCAGGGCAAGGAGGACGGCCACCACGCCCTGCAATGCTGCTGGGCACGTAGCCTGACCCCAACCCTCCCTAAGCCTGTGCCCAGGGTAGAGGGCAGCAGTGGTCACGCGGAGGGGGGAGGCCAGGCAGGGCTGGGTGCCAGAGTGGAGGACAGAGGACCTGTCCCAGGGAGGCAGGGAGGCAGGATGACATGTGAGTTGAAATTCTAAGCCCTCAGCGCGTGCTCCATTGTCCCATCAGACTTCACTTCCAAAACACAGATTCAAAGTCAAAACGATTATGGATTTCAAGACGGCATAAATGTTAAGCCCCATTAAGACAGCAGAGCGGTAAACCCCAGGCATGGAGTCTTTTGAACTCATGGCCCTGGGTACTGGCCATGTGCCCGTGAAGCTGGCCCTGGCTGGTGGCCATCTTGCTCACGCCCCAGAGAAAACCTAAGAGGAGGCCAAGGAGAGACAGGAAATGCCAAGAGACAGTGAGCGAGCCCTGTTGACATCATGTGAGCCTCTGGGTCCAGCTGTGCCTGGAGCTAAAACACCATGGACTTCCCAGTTCCAGAGCCAATTAAGCTCTTCTTTGCTTAAGCCAGCTTTGGTTGAGTTTCTGAGGCGTGAATAATGCGGGACCTGCCTGGGAATCTGGAGACCTGGATTCCTTTCTTGGCTTAAAGAGTTTTGGAACTGTCTGCCCATCCAAAATGTCTGTGGGTCACTCAGAGATCTGACTGCCCCCTCCCCACATGGACTTGTTCTGTTCTCGGCCAGGTCTGTTATCTGTGTTAGACCTCCGGTTCTTTGTCCCAACAAAGGGTAGCTTTATTTCCTCAGCCTTCCAGCATTCCTCAGGCTGGCTGATGTGGGTGTCAAAGGAGACCCTCACGTCCCACCCTGGGGTGGGGGATGTATGCGTGTGTGTGGCTTGGAGGGTGGCTGGGGGCCAGGGAAGGAAAGTGAGGAAGGTGTGTGGGAGTGCTCAACAAATGTCAGAAAATGACTGGATTGGGGGGCAGAGCGGGGTTGGAGAGGAGTTAGAGACCCAGGGGGTTGGGGGTGGGGAAGGGGCTGATTGGGGGAGGGTAGGCGAATCACCTCTCACCCACTGTTTCTCCTTTAACCCACTCCCTGGACAGGACAAATAGTCCATTCATTCATGCGTGCATCCATCCCTTCATTCATTCCATCGCCAAGCCTGTGTCCTGAATGAAATTGTTAAACACGCACGGAGTAAATGTTGACTGTGACGCATAGCCAGGCCTTGAAGATACCCAGACACCTTGTTGGAGGTTAACCTTGAAAACACGATCGCAAATTTATGGAAAGACACAAAAAATCCAACAGAGTTTATAGGACACTTCCTCTGCTCTCCTTCTCCAGCCCCAGAGTGAAAAGAACTTGATAGGGTCCCTCTGGAAAAAGGTGCATCTTCTTACTTCTTAGGTCATCAATTTTGTTCAACAGGAGAGAGTCAGTAGAATAACTGTCCTGCATTTTGCAGGGAAAATGTCTGAGCAGAGCTGACCAGTGATGATACCGCAGCTCTTGTTTATTGGGCACCTACTGTGTGCCAGGCGTGGTGCTGTAGAAGGCTCACTGCATAGGTGGGTACTCACAGCATCCTCATTGTGAAGAATAGGGTTTGGAGACTTGGAAAGGGGAAGTGAAGAGCCTAGTGTTGCCTAGAAAGTGGCAGACCTCGGTTTGTAATCAGGTCTGTGTGGCTCTGGAGTTTGGAAGGACAAGCCCGGGCTTCGGACAGGCGCCCCGTGGGGAGGTGGCCCTGGGAAGCCCTCTGGCGCCTGGCCTCTGCGTGCTGGTCCACGCTCACTCATCTGATATTAACAACTTCCAGGGAGGGGATGTTGCACAAGGAACCCATATATAGCCCTACGTCCACCCGCTCACCCTCCCTCTTTGCTGAGGGTCCCTTGGATGGGTGTGTCCTTGGGGCTCAGTCCATTGGAAAGAGGGACAAAGCTCGGCTTGGCCTGGAGCCTCAGCCGAAACTGGTTGGGGCAGCTGCTCCAGACGGTTGTTATACTGGTTTATCCCCTCCCTCTGCCCCCACCAGGCACACCCCCCGCCACCCCATTGACCTGGGGGAAAGAAGGAAGTTCCTATAACACCAAGAATCACTACCATTTCTTGAGTGCTTGCTGTGTGCCAGGCACTTCGTGAAGGCCCTTCATGGATGGTCACTGAATCCTCCCGTCCCTGCCTTCCTTTTTGGTCCCATCTCCTGCCACTCTCCCCGTTGCCCTCTCCCTCTTGGGAGCCTTCTTCCAGTTCCAACACGCCAATGAGTTCCTGTGTTTACTCTTTGCACTTGCTGTTCCTTCTGCCTGGAACGCTCTTCCATCATTGTTCTTCCCGCTAGTACGGTAGAGATTTCTAGGGCCCACCCATCTGCTTCCCAGACCGCCAGGGGCACTGCCCCTCCCAGGCCCCTTGCAGTTAGGCGGGGTCAAGGGACTAATTCGGCCAATGGGCTGTGAGTATAAGTGAGGAGAATCGCTTCCATTGCAGAATAACCTAACTCCTGAATCGCTGAGTCACCGCATGGGGGAAAGCATCCTGGGAGAGTTGTCTGATTTAGTTGGACTTTGCATGGTCAAGAAATTAATCTTTGTTGTGTTAAACTGCTGAGATTTGGGGATTAATTTGTTATTGCAGCAGAGCTTATCTTACACTGACTAATACAACTGACCTATTTAGATCTCAGCTCATATATCACCTCCTCTGATCATCAAAGTTAAAGTGGTGCCACCAGCTCCTCACCAGTCTTCTCTAGCCCTGTTTTATTTTCCCACCACACTTATCTCACTGTTCAATGGTTCACTTACTTGTTGTCTGTCTCTCCACTGGAATGTAAGCTCCATAAGGGCAGGGCCCTTGTCTGTCTTGTTCATGCTGCGTCCTTGGTGCCTAGCACAGTGCCTGGCATATATAGGTACTCAATATATATTTGAACGAATGGATGAATGGATGCATTTCTTGAATGAGTCAGTGACATAGGCAGATGACCATACTCATGGGTAGATGTGGAGTCTGATATTGCCACCTGCAGTTTTCTTACTGTGATTAGACACAAGCCTCAGATCATCAGAAGGCTGGAAGCAATGGTTCCTTTTTCTACTTTTGGAGCATCAAGACTGGGTTAGGACCTTACTTCTTTCCTCCCGCTCTATCTCTTCAGATGAGGGAACCTGGGCCTGCTAGGAAAGCAACTCATCCCAGGTCCCAAGGCGAGCCTGTGACCCAGAGCCAGAACCTGCCCCTGGGTCTCCAGAGATTCCTAGTCCAGAGCCCTTTCTGCCGAGCTTTGCCACTTCGTCTTTAGTTTCAGCTTAAGTTGCTGAAGACGTTTCCCAAGCACTTTTGCCTCTTACTACCCACCTGGCCAGGTAATCTAGCAACTCTGAGCAAAACATTCTGTGATGATCGATGGAAAGGACTGGGCAGAGCTGGGACAGGGGTCAGAGGTGAGAACAAGCAAAGCTCCCTCCAGGATGTGTCCTCAATGTTTGTCCTTTTGTCTCACAGTCTCTTAACAGAGACAGAGGGCAGGAGGCTGACTTCTGGTGAGCCACGGCTTTTTGGTTGAGTGTTCTGTTCTCAGGGGTTGAGCCTGCCCCAGACAGGTTGCATATCGCTGCTCCCCGCTCTCTGCTCTGTAGCAGACTATACATCAATGATAGCACCTGTCACATCACAGTTTTCTCTGAAAAATATAGTGTTAATTTTTTCTTCTAAATATAAAAGTGATACGTGCTCATTGTAGAAAACTTGGAAAACATAGAAACGTGCATATGATAAAACAAAGGTCATCTATATTCCCTCCACCTTTCAACCGTTTCAACGTTTTCCAGCTTCTATTCTGTCTGTTTTATCTGCACATGTGAATCGATAATGTTACCTGTACCCCAGATGTCCCTAGGCCCTGCCAGCTGGGGGTGTACAGGTGGGCATGTTAATTTCAGCATGTCCCTCTCCATCCCTCTGGCCAGCACCTTGGCCTCCCCTCAAAGCCTTTTCAGTTAGGTCTGGGAGTGCCTGGGGGAGCCACACATGAGCTCCAGCCAAGTTCCTCCATTTTGGCCTCCTTGTGGGTACCCACTGCCCTAGTTCCCCGAGGGTGGCTTCTGTTGCTGCCCCTGTCCTGGGGCCTGCAGCTTCCCCTCCCCTGGTGATTCCTGAGTGGCAACGCTGGGAGGCATCAGATGGCCCTGGAACCTCATTACCCTGCTGAGGAGCAAGGGAATGTTCCTTTTCCAGAGGTGTGTTGGCTGTACTTAATCACCCAGGCCCTGAGGCAACCATGCCTGTGCCCTGGGTCTCCCCATGTCCCACGTGAAAATGCCTCCTTTTGCTTGGCTTGCAGCCCCTCTTTCTGGAGGACATCTTTCGTCTGTCACCTGTATCACCCTTTTCTGAGAAGAGCATCCCTTCTCTGCCCATGAGCTTCCAGTGGGCACTACCAAGCCCCGTCCAACCCTGGCTGCAGGTTTGGGACAGAACAGGGTCCTTCCCTGAGATCTTCTGAGTTGGAAACAGGAGAAGAGGACAGTCCTCCTTGGGTGGAAAAGCCATGGGATGGGAGTCCAGGAGCTGCCTCTTACAGCTGTCGTGAGAAGTGGGTCTGCAGTAGGAGAGTGGCGTGCTCAATGCAGAGAAGAAAGTCACAGGAGGCAGAGAGAGCATCTGGAGATTTGTCCCTGGATCCAATTGTACCTGAAGCCAGCCACACCCCTGCCCACTGTACAGTTCAGTGCCATGAACCAAGAAATCCCACCTTTTGCCCAAGCTGGTTCCATTCAAGTCATTGTTCCCTACCATAAAGATCCTGACAAATACCAGGAAGAGGTCAGTCCCTGCCCTGAGTGGGGTGGGATACAGACACCGCTGTCCTGTGTGTCTCTCCATCCCTCCACCCTGCTAGTTCAGGTTCAGCTGGAACTTACCAATGTTACTGTTTAGACAACAGCAGGGTCATTTGACAGCTCGCATTGTAATATGTTATACATTCTTCTCCACGAGACTGTGAACTCCAGCAGAAAGATTGGCTACTTCTTTGTCATGTGACTTCTGGCAATATTTCTCATTTCTAAAACTAGGATGCTCATGGTATCTATCTCTGAGAGTAGCTGGGAAAATTAACTGAGTGAATACATACAGAGGGATTTGCTGTCCTTTTATCTGCTGTTCTTCTTCTCAGTACTCAGCTCAGTGCTTTGCACTGGCCAGGCACTAAGTGGGCACCTTGCAAATGCGTGTCCCATGCATGGAGATGCAGAAAGACATGCCCTGCACCAGAGCGACACCCACGGACACACACACACACACACAGGATAGCAGCACTCAGATCTCAGCATCCTACACAGTGACCCTCCTGGGAGCCCAGGGCATCCCCAGCCCCTGGCTTCTCTGGAGGGCAGCCTGCAGCTCTCCCAGGCTCTCAGCTGTTATCCCCGCAGCTCCACATTGCTGGGAGCACAGCTTGAAGCCTGGCTCTGCTTTACACCACGTATCAAGGACAGCAGGACCTGTGGTGTTCTAGGAGCTGAGGGAAGTATGTGTGTGTGTGCGTGCGCGCGTGTGCGCTGGTTAACTTGGGGGGACCAGGGGCTTGCTGGAGCTCTCGCTTCCAGAACTGCTGTTCTCTGAAAACTCCGTCTCATCACTCCCTACGTCCCCCAGTCTCTTCCAATCTCCCTGCCTCCTCAAGCAGCCCCCCACACTAAGTCCTGCCTGGGGGCTCTTGTGGGGTCTGGCTTGGTCTTTTTCCTGGAAAGGGCAGGGCTTGTCTGTGGACCTGGGTCTCTGGACTCCTGGTTTGCCTGCTGGCCTGCCTCCTTCCCCCTTTCCCAAGACCCTCATGGCCCGCATCCTCACCACGCCCCCCCTCCCCTCAGCCTTTCAGTTGCTCTCAGCTGGGGAGTATTATTCTCTCAGGATGTTCTGGAAGAGCACGCTGTGAGCTGTGCCAACCTCCGGGGAGGGGGCGTGGCCTTGAGTGGAGTGACGATGCTCCTTAGAGCGTCTTGTGTTGGGGACAGTGCGTTCGGCCAGGTGCGGCCTTCAGTGTGGTGTGTACTGTAACATCAGCGCTGCTTGTGTTACCACTTTGTGTGGAATGTCTTAGTGTGAGGTAGGTGGCCAGGGGGTTGTGTTTTGGGTCGCTGCGCATTGTGCTCAGGGCATTAACCCTTTGTGTGGCTACCCAAGGTCCCTGGGCCCTGAAAAGATAGTTGGGTGGAAGGGCACCTCTCTTCCAGGTGCTTCCGGCGCCCTCCTTCCCCTCCCCACGGTTTCACTAGATCCCAGTGTGCCTGAGGTCTCTTAGCACAGCTGAAGCTCAGAAAACCTGGCAGAGGGGAGGAGAACCCCGGTCCGGGGTCCTGTTGACTTCAGAGCTCTTATTTCACAGGCCACCACCCACACTCCTTTGCCGTAAGGACAGGTGGGAGTTCCCAAGCCCCCTCGGCTGGTCCCTTCCCAGGCCCAGGTCCGCCCTCCCAACAAAGGCGGCCGACCACGTGCCCCCTGCTCCCCGCGGGCCTGGAGTGGGGATGCACGCAGCCCCCGGTTCCCGCTCTAGCCAGGGCTAGATCCCGACGCAGCGCTGTGCCCCAGGTGGGCGCCCAGCAGCCCCCAGCAGCCCCGCCGCCCCCGGCTGTGCCTCGCCCACTCCCAGCCGCTGCCGCTGCAGCACCCTGGAAGAGCGCTAGGGGGAGCTCTGGCAACTGGCTTGGTGGATTGAATCAAAACCGCGCATCAAACAGCTCTTCCTCGGACTTGGCGGGGTGGGGTGGGGGGGGGGGGAGGATGGGGAGGAGGGCGACACGCCGTTACCCTTCCTCAGCAGCTCCAGACTCTTCCCGTGGGAGGCCGAGAAAACAGCCCTGGGGGGTGAAGGTGCCTTTCCTCCCCGTAACTCACGCCTCCATAGCCTCCCTCTTCCTCCATCCCCATCGCGGGCCCTTCGCGGCCCCCCGGGCTCTGGAGTGTCCCTGAGAACTTCGCCTCGCGCGACACCGGCACCCAGAGCCCAGCGGGCTCCTGGGACTGGCTTGCGTCCGCCTCTCGGAGACTGGGGTGCGGGGCCTCTCGGCGGCAGCCACTCCTCTCGCTGCGGGAGGCGTGAAGGCTGGGGTCGGGGACGTGAGTCGTCCTGCAGGGTGGCTCGTGCAGCAAAGCTCGGGGAGCGCAGGGGCGAGAAAGAGAGCGAGAGGGCACTGGGGAGACCGCCAGGGACGGGGGGGGGCGGGGAGAGAGAGAGGGAGAGAGAGAGAGAGGGAGAGAGAGGCACTATCAAATAGCAAGCTGCCACTTTGCTTTTTTTCTTTTTCTTTTTTTCTCTTTCTTTCTTCCCCCCCCCCCTTCAATCTTTCCTATCCCCTCTTACGCTGGAACCAACCCGCGCGCCCCCGAGCCCGAGGCGCGGCTCCAGATGTGAATTTGGTTCCAGGGGGGAGGACGCGAGCTTCCTCGGGGCCTTGGCACATTCTCCCACTCTGAGGTCATTCCGTAGGTGGTCAGCGGGGAGAGCGCGCCTGGAGCCTTCCTGCCTACATCCACTGGGGAGGGAAGAGAGGCGGGCGGGAGGGAGGGGAGAGGGAGAGGGGAGGGGCGCGAGGAGGGAGGGAGACGCCGCCAGCACACCACCAAGTGGCACCGAGCAGTGATAACAAACTCAACTTAAAAAAAAGAAAAGGAAAAGGAAAAAACTTCCCCAAGTTGCAGCCCGAGATGTGCGGACGTGCGGGCGGAGGCGCAGGGCTGGGAGTGTGGGTGGCCCGCAAGCCCCCCGGCGTCCCCCGGCTGCTCTCCCCAGCCGAAGAGAGCTCAGACGTGAGGCCGACCAGGCCCTGCGCCCCTGGCAGGTCAGGAAATGTGCTGGAGGCTCGCTCGGCTTCCTGATGGAGACCCTGGGGGCGGCCGGTTCCCGTGGGGGATAGGCCCCTCTGGGGAGGGGGGCCCGGGAAGCGCGCAGCGCCGGCTTCTTCCCCAGCAACCAGCACCACACCCCCATTCCGCTCCCACCCCCGGCCCTGCGGATGTGGGCAGATCCTGCCCTCCCAGGCCCAGGAGAGCTGGGGTTTGCCGGAGGGTAGGGGTCTCTCCTCACCACCCTCTATCCTCCCCTCCACCTCCAGGCCGACCTGAAAACAAGGCACCGCCATCCTCTATAATCGACTTTTTATTAAGATTATAAATTTAAACAAATAATCTGAACAGTTTTACCCGGTGATATACAATTCAGTATGCACAAAAATACAGGGCAATGAGGGAGAAGGGCCAAGAAAGGAAGGGTTGGCAACTTGTTTTGGAGTCCACATGGTGCTGATGATAGAGAACCAGAGGGGCTGCAGACCAACCCCACCTTTTTACAACAAAAGGCTTTAAATTAAACAAGATCTATCGAGCTAAAGACACAGGACGGGGCTGTCACAGGCTCGAACAATGCTGGTTTCATGAAATGCAACCGAAGGCTGAACCAGGACAGTGCAACTTAGAAGCACACACACAAACACCACATCTGACCAGGAACTTAGTGAAAAGTCTCTAACGCAGTCGGCGGTCCCGGCCCCTCCCTCCCTCGGGGCCGCCGGGGATCCAGGTGAAGGAATCGACTTCCTTTTTTGTTTAGTGAGGACCGCAGTGCTGGGCATGATGGGAAATGTAGTCGGCTGTGCCCGCCCCCCACCCCTTCCCCAAACAGTGTCCGAGAGTGTCGGGGTGTCGGGCGCCACCCCCGAGTCTGGAAGACGGGTGGAGGAGGGGAGGAGGACAGAGCCAGAGGGGCGGGGAGAGGAGGGGTTCAAGACACCCGCCCCGCGAAGAAAAGAAAAAAAAAGTTGAAGTGTTTTCATTTCTGCCTTCTCATTTTGAGAACTTTGGAGGCCGCCCCCAGAGAGGAAATGTGACCCAAACGTCCCTTTCGGAGATAGAGTTTGCCTTTGTTTTTGCTCAGGATTTCACAAGACCCATTCCTCACCCCACGGAGGGACTCGGGAGAACGGAGCGCCGGGCTTCCTAGGTCTGACAACTGATTGGAATCGGAGCCCCGGGCCCCGCGCCCTCCTGCGCTGCGCCCCCAGCGCGCCCCGGCGGTCCGGGCGCCCTGCCTCGCCCCCGGCTGCCCGGCACCTCCACCGGGCAGCAGCCCTTCCTCACGTGGCTGGCTCCTCGCTAAACACCACTGCAATCACTACAATAAAAAGCAAAAAAAGAGTAGGAGAAACACAAAGCATACTTAAATAGGCGCTTTTTCTCTATGCAAAAATAAAGTCCAAGATCTTAGATTTCTTTTTTTTTTTATTTTACAATTTATAAAACATCAGCCATCTCCCTCTGCTCGCCCCCAGCTCAGCCCCGAGTGGCCGGGCGCCCGTTCGTTCCCTCCTCTCGCCCCTTGGCCGAGTCTTTGTCTGGCCCCAGCCCCGCGGGGCCCCGTGTCCCCGTGCCCTCGGGGGTCCCTAGAAGGCGACAATGGCTCGAGTCCAGGCGCCGAGGCTGGCGAGCGCCTGCTTGGCGCACAGCTGCCCGTTGAGCGGCGGCGGCTGCTCAGAGGAGTCCGGCTGTCGGCTCACTAGCCCGGAGAAGCCCGAGCCAAAGATGGAGATCAAGTTTGAGATGTTGGACGCGTCCGGGGACGAGTCCGGGCAGAAGTCCTCGAAGCGGGCGCGCTTGCAGGGGGCGAACGGGACGCCCCCGGGGGGCTCGGCCCCCAGGTCGCCCGCGTCCTCGTCGTCGTCCTCCTCCTCCTCCTGGCCTGGGTAATACTTGCGCTTGCAGCCGGCGGCGGACGCCAGGCCGGGTCCCGGGGCGCCCTGGCCACAGCAGGGGCAGTGGGCGGAGGCGCAGCAGTCCTGGTGCAAGTAGCCGTTCTCCACCGTGGTCACCACGTGAGTGTCCAGGTCCAGCACGGTGGTCTGGCTGCTGCAGTGCACGCCGAAGTCCGAGGGGGCCGGGTACGCGCCCCGGTAGAAGCCGGGGGAGGAGGCGGGGGCCGGGGAGGCGGGCGGGGAGGCGGCGGTAGCCGCCTGAGGGGCGGCCCCTGGGGGCGCGGAGGGCGCGGAGCAGGCGGCCGAGGCGCGAGGGTCCCGCGGGCAGAGCGCGGTGGGCGCGGGAGGCGGCAGCGGCGCAGGACCCGGCTGCAGCGGCTCCAAGGGCTGCCCGCGGTGGGGCGCGCCGTGCGGCGGCTGGAGCGCGGCGCACCCGGGCAGCTCCGAGAGCGCCCCCGCGCCGCCCGCGGGCGCCCCGGCCGCCGCCGCCGCGCAGCCCCTGGGCGTCGGGTGCTGGTGCTGGTGCAGCTGCTGCTGGAGGTGCAGCTGGTGGAGCTGGTGGAGCTGGTGCAGCTGGTGCCGGGCGACAGGTTCGCGCGCCTCCGCGTCCCCGCCGCCGCCAAGTTGGAGCGGGCCGAAGTCGGCCGCGCTGGCCGGCATGCCCGGCGCCGCGTACGCGAGGTGCTGGTGCTGGTGGTGGGGTGGCTGCTGCTGTTGCTGCTGCTGCTGGCGCCGGTAGAGCTCGGCGTAGCGCTCGCTCAGGTAGAGCTGGCGCGCGTTGCGGAGCACGTAGGACACCAGGAGGTTCTTGTGCAGCTTGATGCCGCCGCGCTGGGTCCGGGAGCTGTGGATCTTGCGCAGGGAGATGCTGATCAGGCTCTGGGCGTCCAGGGCGCACTCCATGCTCCCGCGGAGACGGCGGCGGCGGAGCAGCCGCGACCGCTGCTGCTGCTTATGCTGCTGCTGTTTCGGCCTCCAGCCGGCCTCCGGGACGCGCTGGTCAGGGGAAACGGAGCCCGGGTCAGCGGGTCGGCTGCGCTCCGAGAGGAGCCGCCACCATGCGCTGCGCGCCACCCGCGGGCTCGTGCTCCCCAGACGGCGCCAAAGCAATGAGCCTCGGCCGGCCCCGGCCCCAGCTATTTAGCCGGGCGTCCGGGCCCCGCCCCACACCGGATGAGCCAATAAGAGTGCCCAAAACCTCCCGAGTGACAGACGCTACCCGCCCCGGGGCCACTAGACTGGCCAATCAGACCAAGGCGGTTCCTTTGTGCTATTCAAATACCGAACGGACCCCGGGCCTCCAACGCCGCCGCTGCCTCGAATGTTCTCCTGTGGCCGCGGCGCCGCGCGGGACTCGGAGCCACCGAGGCCGCTGTCTGCGACATGGGTCGCTTCGCAGCCGCCACGTTGGAGCCCGCGGCCGCCCTCGGCTTAGTTCCTGGGAGCCGGGGGTCGGCTCACCTGCGTGCTGCTGCTACGGCTCCTCCCCCTTCCGTACGGCTGGGCCTCACCTGCGGCAGGTGAGCGCGGCTCCCACTCCCGGCCACGCGGCACCTCCTTTCTTACCTACCGCCCCCGGGTGACCCGCGGGACGCAAGGCTTTTGCAAGAGACTAGTGGGGCCGCCGGCTTGACCTTTGGGGACCCCTCAGGAGAAAGAGATTTCGAGGTACCCTCAGCCGCCGAGTTATGTTGGGCCTGACGCCTTGACTTTTTGGCTGAGGAGACTCAGGGAACACTCGGGGAAGGGCCGTCCTCCCCATTTGTCTGACGGGAGAAACCAAAACATGGTGAATTTTGGTCTCCTCTGATAGGGGAGGCTTGGAGGCGTGCCCCTCGCCAACAGCTGAGATCTAAAGGCGTTCTGAGAGCTGACATCCAGTGTCCTAATCACCGGTTCTGTAACCTTTCCTTGCCTTCCTAACTAATAATAATGACAATGGGGACTGTTATTAAGTGCCTAGGCCGGGGCAGGCCCGGCCAGAAGCGCCCTGACTCGCTCCCCGTGACTGCAGGCAGAGCGGGGACCTGAGTCTCTGAGGAGCGGGGTGACTCGTGGCGGAATCCCACACCTCCTAAGGGGCAGAGCTCGGATTTGTACCAGGGCTGTGAGCTCCAGGCGGGAGGCGAATACCAAGGGCCGAGGAACTCGCTCACTTAACTTTTGTTGACACTTTTGTTTTCCTTCTTGTCCTGAACCGTTTACGGGCCACCTCCTCCCAGCTGGGGCCTGATATGGTGGGGACGATCTCCAGGGCGCTCTCCCCCTGGACTGGGAAGCCTGAAAGGGGGTGACTGCTGCTCAGATAGGGGGGGTCCAAGGCGCCTGGGTGGGAGGGTCTCTTTGAAGTGGTCGGGAGGTTTGCCTGAGGAGGGGGTCCTCGAGTTGGCCCCTGAAGGAGGAAGAGGCTTCACAGAGAGTATGAGGGCTAGGTGGGCCTTGGGGGCGATTGGGGGGCGGTGCTGGGGTGGGACGAGGTCCCAGGAGCAAACTTCCTGCTGTTTCCCCCTTTCCTTGGGATTTCTTCTGAGTTTCCTCTTTCCTTGGGCCTGTTGTCCTCAGCACCTACTTCATCCCTTGGCAGGAGTAAAGAGACCCAGCCAGCCCGTTCTGTACTTTCTGGGTCTCCCCTCAGACTTAAGAATTCTCCAGGTTTGTTTCCTCAAACAAATTTTCAGCATCTACTCAGTGCCAGGCATCAAGGGTAAAAATAGATTTAGGGAGCACGTACCCCACTTTTCAGATGAAGCTTGGGGCACTGACAGTGGAAGGGACTTGCCTGAGGTCCCACAGCTCCAGATCCAGTGCCCTGGCCTTTCCATGCCATCTGTGAACAATCTCAAAGTGGTCTGAGCCCTTGTGATCAGAAGCACCTCTTCTGCCCCCACCCAGAGAAGCCAAGATTGACATTTTAGGGGAACTGTGAGAAAGGGCCTCTTACTTCCATACTATTGGTGATCTGGTGATAGGAACACACAGGAGTGGAACTTGTTTATGTGATAGTACCTGTAAGAATAAAAATATACTGCTCCTTACTTCCCCAGGGCCTGTCTTGACACAAAGCCTTCGTTCGCTTATTTATTTGTTTTTTTAAAATAAATTTATTTATTTTATTTATTTATTTTTGGCTGTGTTGGGTCTTCATTGCTGTGTGCGGGCTTTCTCTAGTTGTGGTGAGCGGGGGCTACTCTTCGTTGCAGTGCGCGGGCTTCTCACTGCGGTGGCTTCTCTTGTTGCGGAGCACGGGCTCTAGGCGCGCGGGCTTCAGTAGTTGTGGCACACGGGCTTATTTGCTCCGCGGCATGCGGGATCTTCCCGGACCAGGGATTGAAACTGTGTCCCCTGTATTGGCAGGCGGATTCTTAACCACTGCGCCACCAGGGAAGCCCCCATTAGTTTATTTTTGAAGTTCACCTTTGAGATATCATTAGCATGTGGAGGGAAGCGGTTCTACCATCACGTCTGGGACCCATGGCGTCTGGCACATTGCAAGATGCCAAGAATGTAATTTTTTTTTAACATCTTTATTGGAGTATAATTGCTTTACAATGGTGTGTTAGTTTCTGCTTTATAACAAAGTGAATCAGCTATACATATACATATGTCCCCATATCTCCTCCCTCTTGCATCTTCCTCCCACCCTCCTTATCCCACCCCTCTAGGTGGACACAAAGCACCGAGCTGATCTCCCTGTGCTATGTGGCTGCTTCCCACTAGCTATCTATTTTACATTTGGTAGTGTATATATGTCCATGCCACTCTCTTACTTTGTCCCAGCTTACCTTTCCCCCTCCCCATGTCCTCAAGTCCATTCTGTACGTCTGCATCTTTATTCCTGTCCTGCCCCTAGGTTCTTCAGAACCTTTTTTTTTTTTAGATTCTATATATATGTGTTAGCATACGGTATTTGTTTTTCTCTTTCCTTTTTTTTTAAATTTATTTTATTTATTTATTTTTGTCTGCGTTGGTTCTTCTCTGCTGCATGCGGGCTTTCTCAGTTGTGGCTAGCAGGGGCTACTCTTGGTTACGGTGCACAGCCTTCTCATTGTGGTGGCTTCTCTCCTTGTGGAGCACGGGCTCTAGGCGCGTGGGCTTCAGTAGTTGTGGCACGTGGGCTCAGTAGTTGTGGCTCGCGGGCTCTAGAGTGCAGACTCAGTAGTTGCGGCACACAGGCTTAGTTGCTCCGTGGCATGTGGGATCTTCCCGGACCAGGGCTCAAACCCATGTCCCCTGCATTGGCAGGCGGATTCTTAACCACTGTGCCACCAGGGAAGCCCTGTTTTTCTCTTTCTGACTTACTTCACTCTGTATGGCAGACTCTAGGTCCATCCACCTCACTACAAGTAACTCAATTTCATTTCTTTTTATGGCTGAGTAATATTCCATTGTATATATGTGCCACGTCTCAAGAATGTGTTATTAATGCTGATTTTGGACCTTCATTCTGTGCTTGCTGAGAATTTATTGGGGGAAACTAAGACTTTGAGTGTATGTGTCTTGCTCAAGGTCACTCAGCCAAGAAGAGGTCGAGGCAGGATTTGAACCCAGGTCTGTTTCCAGGATTGGAACTCGCTTTAGGTTCTTTGAAATCAGCTGCTTGCTTCTGCCGTGGGTGGATCTGAGTCCAGTTCTCAGGGCTCAGCTCATGGCGAACGTAACCTTGACTTGATCAACACCCCACGACTATCCTGACAACGGCTGTGAGACCAGGGCCTTCAGGACCCGTGAAGGAGCAAATCTCTCTCCAAGCTCAGCTCATCACTGACAGCCATTCTCAGAGCTGCACCCCCTAACTCTGGGGGTCCAGATGGGACACCAGGTAGGGATGGAAATGGATTCCCTAGCCACAGGCTGGGGGCAGGGGAGCCAGCATCCCCTACTTAGCCTCTGCCCCAAGGTGAGTTTGAGCTCTTCTAAGTGTCTTCCACTCCCTGGGGCCAGCTGAGAAGTGGTCAGCCCCGTCTGCGTGGCCCCATTCTTTGGGCCCTCCTGTCTGGGGCCCGCATTCACTTGGTCTCCCCACCTTCTCAAGAATCAAGAGGTGGCTAATGTGGAGGGCTGAGCAGTTGTCCAGCTTAATAAAACCCTTGATCTTTTTTGGGGTGGCCTGGACGGGAGAGTTGCTGCAGCTGTCGTAAGAAAACACTTGCTGAAGGAGGCAGTGGAACAGCTGAGCTCTTTGGTGCCCCTGGGAGCAATGAAGATTGGGGGGCGCACAGTAGGAATTCACAGACGTTTATAGAATGGGTGGGTCACACATAAGGCTTCTGTTCGGACGTTCAACGGCTCAGAGCAGGGTACTACAGACCTTCCAGGGCATCGGGTGTATACGTGTGTGTATGAGTATCTGTGTGCACACGTGTGCAGGAGGGCAGGTTCGAGTGAGACCAGGCTTCTTGGAATGAAGGGCTGGCCTTATTGGTCTGGGCACCTGAGAAAGGTTGGAGCGCTCACCTTTTCCCCCCTGGAGCTGGGAGATTACATCTGGCCCTGAGTCACCGCTCCCTGGAGGAAGTTAATTAATGCCTAAATATTTACCGAGGGTCTGCTGGGACAGTGGAGCAGGGCACAGAACCTCTCGGGACCTGGGCTCCCGTCAAACCCCCGGTGCTGTCAGCCCCACAGTGGAGCCGTGAACACCTTGAAATGCCACATATGCCTGTGGGCACATTTTGGTCACCCAGTTCAGAAGTGGGAGACATGCTGGGAAGGACCCTGGTCAGCTTTGGGACTTGCCTGGTGGGTTCCCAGGGATTGGTTTGGCGAAGAGGACGCAGAGACAAAAAGGTTAATTGAGGGTTTTGTATTGGGAGGAGGGGGAAGGGGGAGAGAGATTTGGAACTGACACATTCATTCCTTTGTTCAGTGGCCCAAGAGGTATTTCCAGAACACTACTCTGGAATTTCTGCAAATGGGTTGGGGAACAAGACGTGATCCTGCCCTCAGGAGGCCACAATTTCAGAGGGAAGCAGACAAGATAAACAGACCAGATGACACAGAGCGATAAGTCTGTGATAGGAAGGACGGGGCTGGAGGAGGGCAAGGGAGAGACCCCAAAGCTGGCCTGGAAAAGGCTTCCTGCAGGAAGCTGAGACTGGGAGGCCAAGGAGGGGGAGGGGCCTTTCACCAGAGAGAACAGCTTGAGGCCCAGGGCCTGGTATGCAGTAGGCACTCAATAAATATTTGTGAAGTAGATCAGTCAATACATGTAAGTATGCAGAAAACACTTAGAATTGGAAGGGCCCTAGGCATCGGGCTGCCCCCATCCCTAATTTCAGATGGGTAAACTGAGGTCCAGAGAGGAGGAAGGATGTGCTGAGGTGTCGCCCCGAGCTGGGACTGGAACCCAGACGTCCCACCTCCCAGTCCAGCCTCTGGCTGCCCCAGCTCGCTGTCTCCGTGGCTTGGAGTGGGCGTTGCTCCGTGGGGACTGAGATTTGGGACTGTGGACAGTGGCAGAGAAGGCATGGGGCACAGCTGACCACAGGGGTCACTGCTGAGTCCTCTCTGAGGCTGTGGAGCCAGTGGTGTTTGGACGAGGGAGCCCCCTGCTGTACCCCACGAAGGCTGTTCTGTGGCTGATGGGCCCTGGGAAGCTTGGCTGGGGTCCTGGAGCCGGGGAGCCTTCCTTCTGCCCTGAAGAACCGTCATCCTGTCAGTGTTCCAGGCACAGCTTAATGACCGGTCTGTGTTTGCCCAGCGTGGTCCTGGGCAACAGGCTCAGTGCCCAGGAAGGCATCATGGCTCCTGGCTTCAAGGTCCTTAAGTGTAATGTGGAAGGTTGACAGCAGCTTGGCTTTTTGGAGCTCTTGCTCTGTGCCAGCCACTGGGCCAAGCGCTTCGCATGCTGGTCTCCTTGAAGCCCCACGCCAACCTCTGGGGCAGGTTTGGTTATCATCTCCATTTTATGGATGAAGCAACTGAGGCACAGAAAGCTTGGGTGATTTGCCTGGGGTCACCGAGCAAGGAAGGAGAAGTGACTGCAATCCCAGGACTCTGGGGAAGTGGGGGCACTGGGAGCAGCAGGGGAGGACTGGAGACCCCCGCTGCTACTTTTGGATTCATTGGCCTTTTGAATGATTTCTGTACTTATCGATGGAATGTGCATACAGGGCGGATGTGATCTGTCACCTGGGGTCTCTGCCCAAGCACCTGACACCGGCTGGGTACCCATTTGTTTGTTCACTCACCCATTCATTCATTTATTCATTCACTCACTCAATAACCATGGACTAAATACTGGCCAATGAGCAGGCGCTGTGCTAAGAACACCAGGCAGCTCTCCCTGCCAGAGCGGGGCTGAGGATCCTTTTAATCTCCTAGGCCAACCCCGATTGATTGGTAGTGTCTGCCCGGAACCCTGGGTTGGAAGGGATTTGGTGTGTGCTCCAGTTGATTAGTGATGTCTGCCAAGGGCTCAGCTGGGAGCCTTTGCGGCAAACCTGCTGGGTAGCTGCCCCTGGGATGAGGATGGAGTGTCTGTTCAGCGCTTTGGACATCTGGGCTGGTTCAGTAGACAGAGTGGGTCTGGAGGTCAGGAGAAACGGGTTCTAGCCCCAGATTGGCCTATTATCCTCAGGTAATGCGCATCGCCTCTCTTGGGCCTCAGTTTGCTCATTTGTCACCTTCCTCCAGGAGGCAGTGTGAGCATCAAATGACCGGAAAGTGCTTTGAAGAGTTGAGGGGATTAGTACTGAAATGGGAAACTCCCCCCACCCCCTCACCCGCTCCCTCTCTTTTCCTTTCTCAAAACCCTGCCAGAAGCAGAGCGTGCTGGGCAGGCCAGAGTTAATCCTGGGCCGGCCCTGGGGTGTGTGTGTGTGTGTGTGTGTGTGTGTGTGCGCGTGTGTGTGCGCGTGCGTGCGTGCGTGCGTGTGTGTGTGTGTGTGTGTGTGTGTGTGTATGGGTGGGTGGGGGGTGGCTCAGAGGTTCCTGGCTCAGAGTTGTTTTTATAACTCACTTAGTACAGACCTTTGTCCCCTCACCGGCCTCAGCTGGGAGTTCCTAAGGAATGAGAAGCTCCTTGGATCTTAGGAACTGAATCTGAGATTTTTTTTTTTTTTTTTTCATTTGAGTAGTGGGAGCTGGTGTATGTGCCACCTGCCACCTCCACCTCCCTACTCAGGGAATAAAACTATAGACCATTGTGCCAGGCACAGAACTGTGTTTAATATGGATTTTTTCATTAATCCTCAAAACAATCTAATGAGGTGGGTAGCACAATAATCCCCATTTCACAGTTGAGGAAACTGAGGCCCAGAGAACTGAAGTTCTGGGGCCACACATCTCCTGGCTGCTGCTGGTCCGTGGGTACCAGATTCTGATCCGAGCTAGAGAAAGACTGTGTCATCCATTCTTGACCAGCTGTGCCTCGTCCTTGGTCTTTTGTCCATTCATCCATTTACTCATTTGTTCACTTCATCCTTTTGTTCCTTCACAAATATTAAGCGCTTACTGTGTGCCAGGCTCTGCATCAGCTCCTAGAACCAGGACAACCCCACTCTCAAGGACCTTACCTACATTCCAGACCAGACAGGAAACAAACAAGAAATAAGTAAGCAGATAAATAAACAAGATTGCAATGAGGGTGATAAAGAAGTAAATAGGGCTTTGTGATGGGGACTTGTGGCAGGGGAGTGACCAGCCTCGAAGGCACACTGGTCAGAGGGTCCCAAGCTCCCAGCTCTCCCCTGGCCCCCTCCCCCCGCCCCACGCCGGCCTTCCCCAGGCCCAAGTCCCTGCTTCGCTGGCCCGAACTCTCCAGCAATCTGTTCTGAGCTCAGGCTGTACTCCTGTCCCTCCTACTCCCCACAACTGGTGAATTTTTAATGCTGCTTACACGGAACAAAGCAGAGTTTTTGTTTTTGTTTTGAGAGCATTTCTCAAAAAAAAACCATTTCTCAAGTGTGTGCGCGCGCGTGTGTATGTGTGTGTGCGCTTGTGTGCGTATGTGTGTGTGTGTGTGTGTAGAGTGAGAAAGAGACAGCCCAGTGAGTACCAATCATCTGTCCTCAGTTCATCTCCTGAGTTCCTTTTTATTTAAAAAAATTTTAAAACGTGGGGCTAAGTAGGATCTCAGTTCGGGACTTTGTGCTGGTGAAAGGGCACCTGGGGGGGCCCTCGACATCCATGTCCTAAGCAAACCCACCTAGTCCCTGGGGGACCCAGGCCCCATCATTACGTTTGTCATACAGATGAGGAAACCAAGGTGCAGAAACAAGAAGTATCTGTGTGGGTCCTCCCGCTAATGAGTGGTGGAGAGGGAGGCAGGAGTCACATGGCTCCACACTGCCTGCCCCATCACACACTCACACACACATACACTCTCTCTCACACACACACACACACACACACACACACACACACACACACACACACACGCACTCAGGGCTAAGTGAGTTACCTAGTCACAGCTCTGGCCTCAGGAGGGGTGGAAATGAGGCAAGGAGCCCAGCCTGTGACCTCAAAGGGGCTGGGATTAATCTGGCCGAGAGGGAGGAAGGGGAGAGAGACTTACAGGTTGGAGAGTGAACCCTTGTGGTTTGTGCTGGGGGGTCAAAACCTTTCCCTAGAACTGACCCCAGGATGTAGCAAAGTGGGTCTCCGCCTTGTGTCCTTGGTGGTGGCTCCCAGTGCCCTCCCCTTAGCCTATTTATTGAGCATTTACTGTGTACTAGCCACCAAGTTCTTGACATGAATCATCTTATTGGATCCTCATGATAGAATCTATGACTGAAGTACTTTTATTATCATGCCCATTTTACAGACGAGGATGCTGAGGCTCAGAGAGGTGAACTGACTGGAATCTAGACTGGCTTGCCTCCACACCTGGCTCTTTTAACCCTGACACCTGGGGAAGCAGAGGGCAGGAAGAAGAAGGTGGCCTCCAGGACTCTGAGAGCTGAGGCTGGTGAATATCCTTGTGAACCTTTGATGCTGTTCTGGTTCATCTTTTCAGCCTGATTTCGCTGGTTCATAGTGCTCAGGGTTGGGAGGTGGTTTGCCCCATCACTGATCCTCTAGGGACAGCAATGGCTGCAGCCTAGAGCCTCATCTTCCTTTTGTGCTGCCTCTTCGTAGCAGGGTCTTTCCTCAGTGCCTGGTTTTCCTCCTTAGCAGTGAGGAGATCTTTAGTCCCATTCATTTCTCATTCGTTAGAAAATGGGAATGATTTTCATAAAGGTCTGGGTGAGTTGGGCTATGCTCTGCTGCAGTAACAAATAATTCCTGAAATCTTAGGGACTTGACCCAATAAAAATTTCTTTCTCAGTCCAATGGATCAGACAGCTTTCCTCCAGCCTCCTCCCATTGTCAGTTCCACCATCCCAGATTTTTTTGCTTTCAGCCTTGCACACAGGGGAGGTGGGAGCCAGTATGTGGATGATGCTGCAACATGTCTTATGGTGAAGTCCAAATTTGCATTCTTCCCTTCCATTGGCCAGAATGGAGTCACATGGCACCACCTACCTGCAAGGGAGGCTGGAAAGTGTAGTCCTCAGTTGCACACAGGAGGCAGACGGCCTGGTTCAGTGAATACACAGCTTTGTCACTGACATGAAGGCCTTGAAGAAAGCAAAAGCAGAGCTTCACCAAATTGTGGACCACAAAAATAAACTAAAAGGCTCTTAGCTGGGGACAGGGTGGGGAGGGCTTCTTATCACATGGCTACCAAGAAAAGTTTATTTTTTTAACATGTCTGTCTGTCTCCCCTCCTAGACTGTAAACTCCCTGTGGGCAGAATCCACAAGCAACTCTCTGTGCTTGATACCTTATTTAGTCCCTAGCCAAGAATAGATGCCCAATTTCTATCTGTTCAATGAACAAACATTATCTGTGCGAAAGGATATTGGTGAACAACTGTTTTAGCTTTCCATATATCAGATGTGGACAAAAATATTTTTTAACATCAGTCTAGAATGGAAGTCCCTTTTGAAAAGAAAAAAAAAGTTTTAATCAGTCTTGTCCTTTCTTAGTGGTGAACACAGTTTTTGACCAACAAGTGTCATTCATTGCTGATTTGTTCTTTGATTCTTTGATGACTGGAGGGAGAGATTGATTAACTCTTTCAACATATATTTGTGGAGTGTCTGCTATGTGCTAAACCCTTTCAGGATATTAGGGAATGGGAAAGGACAGTCATTCTCCAGTGGATGCAATATACTCGGAGATGAGGCTATTCCAAGGTAATGAAATCAGACACCATTTAATTCTTTGGAACCATGGCTTGATTTCTCACCTGTAGTACCAAACACTGAATTTAATCTATTCTAAGGCACCCACTCCCCGCCCTGCCCTTCCCCCCGCCCCCATCTAATACCTCTGAAATTGTGATGTGTCTTACCATTGTTAACATCCTAGATTTGACAAAGTCTGGATATTTTACTCATTGGACTAATTAACATTTATAAGACACATCATGCAACACACCGAATCACCCCATATTTAGTGACTAGTTCTGTCCCCATGTTGTTAAAGGCAGCCCATTTGGTATTTTCAGAGTCGCGGAGAAGGGATGGAACCATCATTTATTGAGAACTGAGTACATATGAGGCACAGCACTCGCTGGTTCACAGCACAGGACTTCCAAACACCCCGTCAGGCACCTTGTTGTCTCATCCCCAGTTTACAGATGAAGAGACCAAAGCTTTTCTAGAATCCCTCACTGGAAGCGCCGGGGTTCCAACCTGGTGCTGTTCTATCCCATGTTCTGAATCATCCCTCCACCACTCTGTGCAGACACCCCCCCTGAGATGTAGTCATCAGGCCCATTTCCCAGATGAGGGTACTGAGGTGTACAGAGCTCACCCAATTTGCTTAAATTTACAGAGTAGGAAAGTGGCAGAGATGGGGTTTGAACTCAAGTCTTTTCTTTTCCAGAACACAAATGCTTCACAACTCTACTCTCCTGCCTTTGGCTTCTTCTTTCTTCCTTTGAAAAGGAGGCTGGACTGACTGGGGAATCATCCTGAGACTGGACCTTGAAACGAGTCTGTTTGAGCCCCTCCGTCTCCAGGGGTCTGCATGAGGCCGCTCACCAGGCTAATCTTGGCCCAGAGGGACTCGAGGTACTGACGAAGATGAAAAGGCAGCTGGTAAATTAGTGATGGCAGCCAGCCTTGCTTACAGCTCCGGAGGCGCCTGGATAAGGGGAGGTGATCCCTGTAGTGAACATTTTAGTGGGACTTAAGCAGTTTTGGAAATTTGATGGATAACAAGTGTATAACACTGATAGTGGGCTTTGAGGTGAGGTTCCTGACACAGGTTCCAATGCTTCTCCATCCAGGAACAGACGTGGGGTTTGAGTGGCACTGGATCCACCCCCGGCTCCAGGACTGGCCACCCCATCCCCCTACTGGGCAGCAACGGGACATAACTCGAGTCAAAGCCAACCAGTGGAGGGTTCAGGTACTGTTAGGTTAGAGCAAAGCTCAGGACTTTTGTTGCTATGAGGTGGGAATTTCCATCAACCGCATTTTACAGACAGGAAAGATGAGGCTAAAAAAAGGATAGATTGGATTATTGTTCAGCAATTCTTCACTCCCCTTCTTCTTGAGGCAGAATAGATTTTCCTGTCCCACTGACTTTGGCATTGGCCACGTGAGTTACTTTGGCCAACAGACTGTTAGTGGAAGAGACAGGATGCCTCTTGAGAGGAAGCCTTAGGAGACATCACATGCTTCTGCCCTATGTCTTGCATATTTGTTATCTGTCACAACAGAATATATCCCATTTGGATTCTGATACCAAAATAATGTGAAGACACACGGGGCACACTTGAGCCCAAGTCACAGCCTGGAGTCAAGTTCAACTGACCTACGGCCTGAAACAGAACTACCTAGTTGAGTCCAGCCTAGACCAACCAGTTGCAGTCAACCTAGAGACCAATGAGAATAAATGTGTAGGAGGTCTCTGAGAGTTTGAGGTTGTTTGTTAAACAGCATCATTATGGCAAAAGCTGACTACTCCATAAGTGTTAAGTGATTCTATGAAAGTCACACAGCTAATGAACGGAAGAGTCAGAGTCTAGAATTTTGGCCTCCCTCTCCACTGCTTAACTGGAGTTTTCAGGTAAAGGAGCCAGTAATGAGAACAGAACTGGGACTGAGGCTTCTCTGTAGGCATTACAGACTTCCTCTAGCTTGCTTTCTTTATCTGTCTACTGGAAATAGCAAACCCAGTGTATATTTACGCATCTCTGCTACTCCTGTGATTTCATCACCACATATCTCAAGTTTGGAGATGGAGAGTTTTGGGAAAGAAAACTGTGTATTAGCAATCTTTCTTTTGTATGAACTTTAAGGAGCCTTGGCAAGACAACTAGACAGATGTTTCTCCCCTTACTGAGGGCTGTTTGACAGGTAAGCCAACTTTCTGTTAAAAGAATCTCTTTCTTAGGGACTTAATATCCTTTAGGTATATTTATGGATATGAATTTTCCTTTGAGTATTGCTTTGGCTGCATCCTATAAGTTTTAGTATTCAATGCTCTCATTTTATTTAATGTCCAAATAGTTTGAAACATCTAAGTAGGCTGTAATTTCCTTTTGAATTCCCTCTTTATCTCAAGAGTTATTTGGAAAAGAGTTTTCAAATTTCTACCAAGTTAGATTAAAAGAACCCTCTCTAGCTATTAATTTAAAATTTTTATTTCACTGTGTTGAGAATGTGTTTTACTTTGGAATTTGTTGAAATTGTCTTTGTGCCTGAATACCATGATTATTATTTAAATGTTCTGTGGGCTTATTATTTTCAAGAGTGCAAGTTTTCGATAGCTCCAAGTACCTGCAAATACTTGCACTCCAGGTAAAAGTAATCAAACACCTCACCCCACTGCCCCTCCTTGGTATCATATACAAGTGACTGAAAATTAGGGCGCATTTGTTTTTTTTTTTAATTTAATTAATTAATTTATTTATTTATGGCTGTGTTGGGTCTTCGTTTCTGTGTGAGGGCTTTCTCTAGTTGGGGCAAGTGGGGGCCACTCTTCATCGCGGTGCGCGGGCCTCTCACTGTCGCGGCCTCTCTTGTTGCGGAGCACAGGCTCCAGACGCGCAGGCTCAGTAATTGTGGTTCACGGGCCTAGTTGCTCCGCGGCATGTGGGATCTTCCCAGACCAGGGCTCGAACCCGTGTCCCCTGCATTGGCAGGCAGATTCTCAACCACTGAGGGTGCATTTGTTTTAAGAGAAAACTCCCCAAGGTCCAGCCCAGCCCGGGGTCTGTTCTGCTGGTGACTTTGGGTTCCATCTCTTCCTCTGAAGATATGGGTTTTGTTGGTTGGCTCCTGCAGTGTTTGTCATAACAAACATGAATGAATCCTGCAAAGAGGGGGTCCAAGTGGAAGAAGCAGTTAATTAATATTTGACTCCTGCTGGGCATGTGTGGGGGTGGGTAGAAGAGGCTGATTTTTGGTTTTCTAGTTTATTCACTTTTCTGCTTTCCCTTCTGCTAGTTACTGCGTTGGGCTCTCCTCTTTGTTGATAAAATTTGCATTTTAAAAATGATCTGGGAGGTACTGAATAACTATTTGGTCACAGTGAATTTTTCACGAATTAATAATGTTCCAGCTTCTTGCACAGATTCCGGGCCATTTCCTGGGCTCTGGTGGAGGTCTGGGCCATTGCTTTATTGCTGTGGCCGGTTACTAGCTGAGTGTGTGGAATACTCATCACCATTATTTACTTGCAGGGCTCTTCCCCCTTGCTAAACACTCCTGTGCACCATCTTACCATCTCCATAGCTATGCTGTGGGGGTGGGACATATACTCCTCCATTTTCCAGATAAGGAAACTGAGACTTGAGCAGGTTAAGTCGGTGCTTCTCAAACCTGGCTGTGCCTCAGAACCACCGGAGGGCTTGTTAATTATGCAGAAGCTTGGGAGGGAGAGTGTCATCACACTGACTTTTACGTGAGTCTAAGCACCCCAGACTCCCCTCTGGTCTCAGCTGCCAGCCAGCACTTCCTGCCTCCCAGGGGCAGCTGGGGATTCTCTGGTGGGGGTGGGGGATGCGATGGGTTCCAGAGGTGAGAGAGGTAGGAAAAGGCGAGAGCTCTTCGGGAGGAAGCCGCCTTGTATGCCAGGCTGGGACTGGGCGAAAATTCCTGTCCTCACTCCCTGCTCACCCCAAGATATTCTGGGACCCAGCTGGACCTCATCCAACCTCTCTCCGTCCCCTGAGTCCCAGCCTGTGCTCAGTCCTGAGGAGGACTCTGAGGAGCACATCGTCTGATGGGGGAGACAGTCATGGGTGGGCTGCCTTCACAGTTAGCCCTCCCCCACACTCAGAGAACACAGTGGAGCAAGTGTCCAGCCCTCCTGTGGTTCTGCAGGCCTGGAAAACAATCCCTTCCTTGCTCCCACCCCTTCAAAATGTCCCTTTCTAACATCACTTCCTCCAGGAAGCCTTCCTTGATGTCCCCATTAGACCTATTCACTTCTCTTTGTCCCCGTGGCTCTGAGCATCTCTGCTTAGCAAACATCCCACAGGTTGGGTTCACACTGATGTCTGTCTCTCCTTCTATCCTTCTTCTACCCTCGATGGCCAGCTCCTCCTGGGAGGAGGCACCTGCTTTGGAGGCAGAAAGACCTGGGGTCCGGTCCTGGGACTGCCTGTTGAATTTTTCCCTGGGACCTTGGGAAAAATGATGTCACCTCTTATAGGTTCCATCCCTCCGTCCCCATAACTGGGGATTACAGTTATGTCTGGCCTCATCCCTTCGGCTCACAAGCCCTGGCTCTGCCACATGCTCACCCTGTACAGTAGGCCCTGCTATTTAACCCTTGAGCCTCGGTTTCCTCATTTGTTAAATAGGGATAATAAGAGCACCCAGTTCGTGGGGTGGTGTGAAGATTCAGAGATGACACATAGCCGGTGGGGTCTGGCACAGGCGGCAAGCTTGGTCGAGGCCAGCCCTTCCCAGATAATAACCAAACCCAGCAGCTTCTTCCTTTGTTGTCCCCTCTGTGGAATTTGGCTTGAAGGTGAGAGGAGCCCCCTTCCTCCCTCACCAGAAAGTAAAGAAAGAAGAATCACAGAGGCCACTGCCTGTGAATCTGGCTGCTCCCCTTGCAGACCCATCAAAGTCCGCACACGAATTTTTCAGATAGGAAAACTGAGGCCCAGACTGGGGAAGGAACTTGCTCAGGGTCACACAGCATGGTCCAGGGAGGGCTGATCAGGAATGCAGGTCTCCTAACTGACTAGATTGTCCACCACTCTTCCTTTTTGGGTTGAGTTTGCAGTTCAGGTCCTACAGTCTCAGGGCTGGTCTGCCCCGTTCATCCATTCACTCCGTCATTCACTTATGTTTAGTAAGCAGCTGCTCTGTGCTGGCCCTTCTGCTGAGTACCGTGAGGGTCTCCGAGGTGGCCTGCTGATGAGGCAGGATTTACAGTCAGCTGCAAGTCACAGAAACCCGACCAAGATGGCTTAAACAAAGAACCCAGACAGTCCTGGGGGAGGCAGTCAGAGCTGGGCAGCCTCTCAGGTTGTCCTTCTGGCTTCCTGCTCCGCTATCCCTAGCATGTGGCTTTCATCCTTATGGCACAAAATGGCTGCTTCACCTCCAGGTATCATGATAGCATTCCAGGCAGGAAAATAAGGGTGAAGATCGGGGAAAAGTGAAGGGCAAAGGATAAAAGGTTCCTGCCAGGTGAATTCCTCTTTTTATCAGAAAAACAACCGATTTCCTGGGCGTTCCCAGCAGGAGACTCCTAATTCCATTTCATTGGCCAGAATTGGGTCAAGCAGCCCAGCTAGCTGCAATGGAGTCTGGGAGGTGAATATTTTATCTGAGCATATTTACTCACTTCAAACCAAAGTTCTGTTAGGAGGGGAGATGGAGCTGAAATGGACACCCAGCTGGCCAGTAGTATTCTTACCCACCCGACAGGGTCTCTGCCCTCAAGGAGTCCACGTTTGGGGGCCATGTAGATTTGGACCTTTTCACTGTAGTTGGAAGTAGCAAGCAGCTGGCGTGTGCTCAGGAGAGACCCTCAGTTCTCTTTTACTGTCCTCGGAGGCAGTGTCCTCTGCCCAGCGCAGTGCCTGGCGCACAGTAGGGGCTCGGTCAATATCTGTTGGGGAAACAGGGGAGGAGGTTCTAGAAAGCAGTACTTCCAGGGCTTTTACCATGAGCCAGTTTAACTTCCGCAGTGGTTTAGGTGATGTTTTCCGGGCTTTTAGTTTGGGCTTCACTAAATGCCTCCTCCAGAGATGAGATGGTGCGGGGTGTGGAGGCGGGGGTTGCTGAGACCAGGCCCTCCCTCGGGGAGAGGGCCCACTTCTGTGGCAGGCTTCAGTGATGCTCAGGCCTTAGTTCCCTCCATGGAGACCTGTGCCCTACCTCTGCCACGCCCTGGAACCCGGGAGGGAGGAAGCTGTCCCCTTCACTGAGAACAACGCCGACCCCCAAGTGCCAGGTGCTTCTCACGCATCTTCCACAGGTGGCTCACGACCACCCCCGAGAGAGGACGTGCACATCCGGCCCTGCTCTACAGAGCGGGAAACAGAGTCTCAGCCACTTGCCCGAGGCCTCCAAGCTTGTAGGTGCCGATCTGGGATTTGAACCCAGGTTGTCCAGTCCCAAAGCAGCCACCGTCTGTACCGACGGCCGACGCCACCCCTTCTAGATTAGGAGGCGCTGGTCCTCTGCTCGCTGCGGATGGGCTGTGGCTGGGAGTGGGGGTGGGAGGCGGGAAACTCCCCAGCGGTGGGAAGGCAGATGTGGGTCAGGAGGGAGAGGCAGGAAGAGGTGCCAGGGTGCTGGGGGCGATGCTCCAGTAGCTACTCCCCCGTGTGTGGGGTCGTCGGACCCTGGGCAGGGGACAGAAGCCTGGTGGCATCGCCCTGAGCCTTGCACCCCTCGGCTCTCCTGGTTCTCGGAGTTGACACTGGGCCCAGCGCTCGGCTGGTGCTCGCCAGAGGCAGCGTTTCTCTCCTTCCTTCTTCCTTTTTTCTGAGACGCACTGATCTTGGCTGTGGCGCTACATTCGCTCTATGGGAAAAACTTGTTTTCGTCGGTAAACTCTGGCGCTATGACTCAGAAGACACCCAGGGAGCAGCCTCCTGGTGTCAAGGGGCTGCTCAGCTAATGAGCTAATGTTTATAAAGTGCTTTGAAGACGAAAAATTCCATGCGAAGGCCGAGGGTTTGTGCTGTTATTTGGGGGAGAGGATGAGGAAGGAGGATGGGGCGGAGGGAAGGGGCAAAATATTGCTGAGAAACAGCCCGGAGCCCCTTGGGCTGTGCAGGCAGGCTGGCTCTGCTCGGCTATGGTGCAGGCGCCTGTCTAGGCAGAAGCCACAGCTGCCCCTTTGTTCAGAGCAGGGCAAATCTGAACCGGCCGCACTGCTTTGATTTAGTTTTTCTCGTAGCAGGGGGTGGGGTAGATGGGACTTAAGTGGTCCCTGCCCTCAAGACCCAGCCCTTTTAGGCTGGGACAGTGAACCAAGTCGTCAAAATAGCCCCTTGCCCAGCTGGCGCACAGTCAGCAAGTAGCTCCTGTCATTCGTTTGTTATTCATTCATTCAACAATCACTTTTACCTGTGCCAGGCACTAGCCATGGAATGAAAGACAGAGCAGACAGTCCCTGCCCTCTTAGAGTTTGCATCCTGGAGGGTGAGATGACATCGAACAGAGCCAGATGTCAACTGCCCTGCAGTTCTGAGTGTGAAAGGGCAGAGGAGGAGAGACACAGAAAGTCATGGGTGTGGGAACCAGACCTGTCCCAGCCCAAATACAGGAGTACCAAGAAGGCTTTCCTAGGAGGGGTGGCTCAAAGAAAGAGTGGACATTTCCAGTTCCCAAGCAAAGTGGGAGAGAGAGAGAGCATGTCAGGCAGGGCAGCAGTGTTAATTAGCACATTAATGAATTAATCCAACAAACCCTTAGTGAATGCCTACTATGTACTGTGCACTGGGGACACAGAGGCGAGTAATACAGGTGTAAATCCTGACAACCCCCCTCCCACAAAGCTCACATTCTGTATAATAAGCAAATGAAGAAATAAGTTGAAAGAGAAAGTATCAGCTAGCAATAAGGAATGGTGGTAAAATTAAGCAAGGTCATATGGTAGAGGGGAGGCTCTGGCGAGGCTCCCTGAGATTGTGTAGTGGACCAGGAGGGCCTTTCGGAGGAGGTAGCATTTAAGCTGAGGCCTGGATGATGGAGGGAACCAGCCATGAGTAGACGTGGGCAGTGCAAAGGCCCTGAGGCAGGAATGAGCTCAGTGTGGTCAAAGAACCAAAAGAGGCCAGTATAGAGGCTGGAGTACAGTGAACCCCAAGGAGAGCAATAAGATATGAGCTCAGCAGGGGCCATTCATGCAGGGTTGTGTATCATCAGCATCGTGTTCAGGTCAAATAAAGAAACTCTATTACAGCAGCTTAAACAGATAGGAGATTCTGACTTAGACAACAACAAGCTGGGGGTGAGCAGTCAGGGGTTGGCATAGAGGTTTATAGATGCCACCAGGCGCCCTGGCTCTTTCTGTCTTCCTTTTCACTATCCTCAGCAGGGAGGCCTTGAACTCACATTGGTGCCTCATGGTCACAATATGGCTGCCGAACCTCTGGGCCTCATGTCTGTGTTCCAGGCAGGAAGAAGGGGAAAAATCTAAAAGCCAAAGAGCAAAGGGTGAAAAGGCCTTTTCCCTGCCAGACTCCATCTCTTTATTCAGAAAGGGAATTGCTCCCCAGGGACTTCTGTTCTATCTCATTAGCTAGAACTGGGTTACATGGTCATCTCAGACTGCAAGAGAGGCTGGGAAAATGGAGTTTTACAATTTTGCTCATCTCTACAGTAGAAGATGGAAAGGGAGAGGGATTGTAATGCCCTTCGGGTTGCCAACCCATAGCTTTGGCCAAAGGCCTTCCTTCCCTTGGAGGGAAGGGTTTGGTGAATTCTGGGGCAAGGAGTGAGCTGGGGTCAGACTATGGACTGTGGATTTCATCTGGAGGGCCACAGGGAGCCACGGACGAGTTTTCAGGAGGAGTGACATGGTTGTATTTGCACTGAAGCTCTGCTATTTAAGCTGAGCACCTGCGATGTGTCGCTGAGGGAGACACATTCCATGCTCGCCTTGAAGACTTGACGGGGGAGTCCTCAGGGCTCAGATTAAACTCGAACCCCTTAGAGAAGAGCCTTCAGCTCCCAGCTGTCTCCTATGTGCACCTCCCGCACGGGCAGCTGTCCCCCAGTCGGCACCCAGTGGCCGTCCACAGATGGCTCCTGGCTGTCCCACAGTGTTGCAATGGGGCACAGAATGGAAAGTGGCTCACACCGGCACCTCTCCTGCTTGTAAAACGCTGGTTTCAGATCCATCATCTTTGGTTTTTCTGCTAGAACTACCCCACGAGGGGGGTGTACTGTGCCCTCCTTTCATTGATGGGGAAACAGGCTCAGGGAGGCGAAAACTTTCGCCAAGTAAGGGCTGGGCTCTGCCACATTGAGGGAGGATGCTGGGCATGAGATGCTTTTGCCCCTGGAACTCTTCCTCACACCACTATGTGCAAGGCTGGGCGAGACGTGTGTGTGTGTGTGTGTGTGTGTGTGTGTGTGTGTGTTGGGGGGTGGGGCATCTAGAAGACAGAAGACCCAGGCCCTGTCCTTGGGGAGCTTAACATCTGGGGTTGCCTCCTTGTACCAACTTCCTCTGACTTGCTGTGTGACTTAGGGCAAGTCCCCAAATCTCTCTGGGCAAATTTCTTCTTGGGGATAATGAAGGGATTTGCAGGAACGGTTCTGGATTTTCCCACCCCACCCATCAAATTCACTCTTTGAATTTCAAAGATTCCAGTCCATTGTTGTCCACACTCTGTTTGTGTCTGTCTTTAGCTCAGAAAATATTCATCCTCACCTTCCCTGTCCCCTCTGCTCTTACAGCCTCATACTGTACTCTTTTGGACCCAGCACAAATAATTAAGTCTGCGATTAAATGTCCCATGCCTGTCTGCCTGCCTGGACTGTGTGCCAGCAAAGACGGGGACCATGTCTGTCTTTATCTCTGTCTTCCAAGAGATGAGCTCAGGGCTTGGCACAAAGTAGCTGCTCACGGAATAGAGTAGTTGTTGTGATGACGTTGATGATGATGAGGGTGGTGGTGATGATCACGATGAAGATGAAGAAGAAGTGATGCTGGGAGTGACCGTTTCTGGAGTGAAGGGAGACCCGGCCAGGCCTGCAGCATCCTCAGCCCCTCCCTACTAGCGGGCTGCGGAGGCTCAGCATTTCCCTGAGAGACCGCCCAGACGCCTCTTTCCCCAGGCCGCGCCCCTCTGGGGAGAACTACAGTCCCCAGAAGGCCGTGAGGGGTGGTGCTGCCGGCGCTCGCTCCTCCCGGACACGCCGTGGAGCGCGGCGTCATGGGAGTTGTAGTTCAGCCCCGTGGCCCCGCTTGCTTCGCCGCTGGCGCAGACGTGAGCGGAGGAGCCGGGCGCCCGCAGGGCTCGCGGCTCGTGGGGGAGCGCAGGCCGCTTTCCCCGGTGGAGGGCACACCCGTGGAAGGCCCTTTGAATTAACCCTCACGACACTGAGGACCCCTGGATAGCTCGGTCGCATTCTCCCGGGAGCCCTTTAAGAGGCGGGGCCGGGCGCCTGCCCCATCCCTGACTCACCAACCCTCCTCTCACAAACATCAGCCCCCAGCGGCATGCGATCCGGCGCTTTAAAACCCGTGATCTCACTGAAACCTTTCCAGTCTCCATTGGCCAAGCGTTGTCAACTGTGTATCTGGTCCTTGGGGGTCAGGGTGGGGCGTGAGAGGGGGATCACAGGCATTCAACCATCAATCACACATAAGATGACCCCACCTGAGTCGTGGGGAGGGCGGCCCAGGGGCCTGAAAGAGACCCTAGCTACGGGCAAAGGGGCAAAGCTTCCAGAGGGCGGTGATATTCAGACTGGGCCGGGGTTGGCCAGATTAGGAGCAGGGAAAGGTGTTCCAGTTGGAGGGAACAGCGTGAGGGAGAGCTCTGCGGCTGGAGGGGACTTGGGGCTAAGAGGCCAGTGTGAGAGGTGGGGAGTCCAGTGGGGGCATCTGAAGGACCTGGAATCATGGTGAGGAGTGTTCATTTGATCTCACATGGATGTGTGTTTCTCAGGCAGGACGGCCGGCCTAAGGGGTCAGTGGCAGAGCCTGGACCCAGCCCAGGGGCCCTGTCTGTGGGTCCTGACTTGCTCCAGGGCAGGGTTGCAGCAAGAGCTGGTCCGGTGCTGTCCGGGAGCTGTTCCAGGAGTCACCAGGGAGATGGGGGAGCTGTGGGTTGGTTGCGGGGCAGGCTCAGCGTCTCTGTTACTGGGAGGGGAAACTGAGGCTTCGGGCAAACTTCTGCTGAATGAGCTTCTGTGTGAGATCCGAGAAAAGCCTTCTCCTCCTCAGACTCTCCAACTGTCAGGAACCAGCCCTGGGAAATAGGGGAGGGTCATTTTCACACCCTCTCCCCATCCCAGATGTGGTAGAAGCAGAATGGATTCAGGCCAGATGTTGGGGATCCGTAGGCCCAGCAAGTTGCATGGGGGTGGAGGGGGCCACGTCTGGAGTTCTGCTGTTTGAAAATGAGCCCTAACTGGGTTGCTGCTCTGGTTTTCTCTGCTTTGACACTGTGGCCAAGAGACCCTGGGGATGCGCTTTTGGGCTCTGCTCACATCTAAGGAGAGAGGCAGGAAGCCCGGGCCTCAATTATGACAGCACCTGGGTTTTGCTTCCAAGGTAACCTTGGCAAATTGTTCTCAGCCTACTCTCTGTCCCCTCTGCCTGGAACCCAGGCTCCGTATCTGGCACCTTGGGCTCGTGGACTGCTGGGGAGTGTTCTAGATACGTGAGAAAGCCTAGTAGGAACAAAGCCCCTGTGACCCCATCAGAAACGCTGGGTGCCTGTGCTCTGGGTGAGGATGGGGTCATCTCAGTGTGGCTGCGTCCCCCAGATCAGAGGCCTGGCTGGCTGTGGTTTGCCTTTGATTAATAAAAAATGGGGAAGCAAATCAATGACCCCCTCACAAATGCAATTCAGAGAGTAGGAAAAAAATCTCTCTTGAGGCTTGGGGGCCTCTTCTTCCTGAAAAGATTGGAACACACAGAAAGTGTTGGCCTGAGATCCCCCCACCCCCCAAAATCCCGGTGGGAACTGCACATTTATGCTCGAACAGGGGAGGGGACTCTGAATATTTAAGTTAAAAACTGAGGATATGTGGGGCCACGAGGAGGGGCTGGGAAGAACAAGGGGGCCGTTTGTCCCTGAGGTCCCTTCCCCAGTGGGACCCTTGGGAACTGTCTCTACCTGGCTCCTCACCCTCTTGATGGGGATATTCTGGAAACCGAATGGTTTCCCCAGGTGCCTGCTAGTCTGGCTGAATCAGAATCTCCCCGGAGGCTGGCTAAATGCAGATTCCTGGGCCCCTCCCATCCTGAGACCCTGATGCAGAGAGTCCGAGGAGGGGCCAGGAATAAGGTTTTATAAGCAGCTCCCAAGGCCGTGGTGACGGGCATCCGAGTGTGGAGACACTGCTCTGGAGTGAAAGGCGGCAGCGAAGCATGGAGGACACAGCTCCGGGGTCACTTCAATCCCAGCCCAGTGCTTACTGTGTAACGCTGGGCAGGGGACGTCCTTCTCTGGACCTCGAGTCCTTGTCTGTGAACGGTGATAAAATGGCGTGCAGCAGCTTCCCGGGGTTGCGTGAGGTGTGCATAATGTTATCATTATTGTTATTGTTGTTCCTGGGAGGGAGGAAGGGGAGGCGACAGATTTTGAATTTATTGCCATCTAAATGACTCCAGTTCTTAATTGCCTCGAGTGCACACTGTGGGGCGTGGTGCCCTTCCCTTGTGTGCTGAGGGAAACCACCCTCCAGATCAGGGCCAGTCGGAGCTGGAGACCCACGGGGCCTCCTCGTACCAGGTCTGGGTGTGGCCCGGTGGGGCGGGCAGGTTAGCCTGTGGGAGGAGGGTCTTGGGATGCCTGGTCAAGGTGAGTGCGATGACCCTGCTCCGTTTCCCCTGGGGACAGTCCCTCCTGACCACCCAGGCGGAGGGGCTGGCTCCCTCCTCGGTCACCTCCTTCGGGCCATCTGCTCGGCTCTGGTGGCCGCACAGCGAGGCTCCTAGTGATATGTTTACTTGTCCGTTTCCTCTTTGGGGCTGAGTTCTCTGAGGAGGGCCCTCTGTCTTCTCTTTACACTTAGGCCGAAGCCAGACCCAGCCTGTAGATCCGCCGCTCAGGGTGAGATGGGAACATGGGCTGTGGCTGTTGTTTTTCCCTGCCCCCTGCTCCACGCTCACCCTCGGTTCCCTGGTTCCCTCGGTCGGGGACGAGACTGTGACCCTGGCCTGGCCATCCCCCTGGCTAGAGGGCTTGGTGGGTGTCGTCATGTGACCCAAGGCAGGCCAATGAGATGTAATCCTGGGACAAGGGCTCAGATAAGGGGGAAAGTGAAGCTCTTTTTTGCTGGCAGTCAAGGCTGGTAGGGTATAAGGTAAAAGGTCAACCACGTGGACAGCCTGGGCAAAGATGAAGCCAACATAGTAGAGAACACTGCTGAGAGATGGAGTGAGACAGAGAAAAAGAGATGACATTATTTGAACACTTGGATCCAGCTTTGCCTGAAGCAGTCTCTGCCTTCTGGCTTACAGAAGATTGAGATGGGTTTCTGTACTTGCAACTAGCTCTGACTGATACAGAAAGCTTGTTTCACCATTCTTCTGTCCATCTGTCCACCCAGCCAGCCCACATTTACTGAACTCCTGCTCCACGCCAGCCCCTATGCTGGAACCTCAGCCCTCACAGACTGAAGGGGAAAGTGACAAGGTGACACAAGCTTCTTACCTCATGGGAAACTAGGAGCTGACACAGAGGTGAACCCTGGAGGCTGTGGGCGTGAGAGTCTCTGTGTTGTGGTGAGGGGGAATCCGGGCAGGCTTTGTGGAGGAGGTGACCTTTGGGCTGGGCTTTGAGGCACAGGCAGGATTTCACTGGTTTGAGAATCAGGGAGGGGACCTTTCAGAGCAGAAGGAGTCACAAAAAAGCAGGTAGAAAAGACCAGGAACACTTGAACCCTGCTGCCTTGGGTGGAGGGGTTGAGATTTTGTGAACTGCTGGGACATATGTAATAGCAGTACTGCTACTGATGATCAGTAACCAACAGTTGTTGAGCAAGCACCGTGGTAGCTCTTGATGTGTATTTTCTCATTGATTCTCTCTGCCTCCCTGTAGGGGAAGCATGTGCATTATCTCCATTTTAGAGGCGAGGAAACTGAAGCCCAGAGAAGTGACAACCTTCTCAAAGTTTTGCAGAGGCCAAGTGTGCCAACCGGTCTCTCTGATTTCCATCCCAAGTTCTTAACCGCTCAGGCCCACGTGGACTCTTTGCAGCTCTGCATTTTTAGCCACGTCTTCCTAAATGCCTTGGCAGGAGGTTGGGGTGGAGGCCAAAGAAGCAGCCCTGGCCATTTCTGGAGTTTCCAGTGCTGGGGAGTGAGTGGGAGGGGGCTTGCCCTGTAGGCAGTTTCCCAAGATGGCGCTGGAGACTCTCGCTGTGATTGCTGTGGGACCCTCCAACCCGTCTGCCTTCCTCCAGCCTGAGCCCTCCCACTTCCCATCTTTGCCACAGCAACCAGAGTGATGGAACTTTTGAGGGTGTATATGCTCAGTTCTCTCTCTGTTGCGGAACAGTCTTCAATGGCTCCCTATTGCCCTTGGGTAAAATCCAGACCCTTTCCCTTTGCCTACAGGCTCTTCAGTCCCTGGCCCTGCCCACTGCTCAGCTTCTTTTTTGGAGCCCAGCGTCACACTGAACCATGGCCACCCTCCCCTCTGAGCTTCAGGAGGCACACTGCCTTTCCACCTTCCAGAGTCAGCCCAGGTGTGCCTTCTGGCCCAGGTATCCCCTTTCAGTGGGGCTTGGGGTCCTCTTTGGGCCTATACTTCCCCCATCACAGCACTTTCCTTGCCGCATTGCCATTGGGTGTGTGTTTGGCTTTCCAATTAAAGACTGCAAACCCCTTGAGAGCAGAAATCAGGACCCCGGCCACCTCCATCTCCCCGATGGCCACTCAGGCCGTGGCACACAGGGGCTCATGGTGAGCGGATAGATGCACGGCCCCAGCTTTCTTCACCACTTCAAGGACCACCCTCCTTTCCTGGACACCGATTAGAAAGGAGAAGAGAAAGAGGCATACCGGCTCACTCCAAAAGCTGGCCTGCAGGTTACTCTCCTGTTAAAGCAGAGGTGACCCCTTGAGTCTTGCTGGGCTGGCCGGCCTGACAGCCACGGCTGCCTGAGTCCAATGCTCAGAGGAGGGCTGCCGGGAGGGAGGGATGGAGGGGACGAGAGGGTCACTTCCTGGTTGGGAGCAGGACAATGACATGGATGGGGGGGCGTGGAATGGCTCTGCTGTTGTCCTTTGCTCGGCTGGTGAACTTGTCCCCTTTCAGCCTGCCGCCCTGCCAGAGCTCCTGAAATCACAGGCCTGACCCCCATGCCCTCTCCCCCTGCCCTGGAGACCCCCTGACCTGACAGGTCCCATGGGACAGGCAGCTCCACTCAGCCAAGGGTGTGTCTGTCTTGCTCACTGGGGGGGGTCCATAGAATCTAATATGGTACCTGACGGTTTTTTTAAAAAAAATTATCTATTTATTTATTTTTGTCTGTGTTGGGTCTTCGTTTCTGTGCGAGGGCTTTCTCTAGTTATGGTGAGCGGGGGCCACTCTTCATCGCGGTGCGCGGGCCTCTCACTATCGCGCGGCCTCTCTTGTTGCGGAGCACAGGCTCCAGACACGCAGGCTCAGTCGTTGTGGCTCACGGGCCCAGTTGCTCCGCGGCATGTGGGATCTTCCCAGACCAGGGCTCGAACCCGTGTCCCCTGCATTGGCAGGCAGATTCTCAACCGCTGCGCCACCAGGGAAGCCCCCTGACGTTTAGCAGGTGCCCAATGTGTCTTATTACAAGTGTTGCAGGAATGCCAGGCTGTGAGTTCCCACTTCTGGTTTGGAAAGAATGGCCTCCGTAATTATCTTCTTAGAGAATCTTAAAAAAAAATAGGTATTTATACAGCCATGTTCATCACAGCGTTATTCACCATAGTCAAAATGTGGAAGCCACCCAAGTGTCCACTGATGGATGAATGGATAAACAAAATGTGGTCTATACATGCAATGGAATATTAGTCAGCTTTAAAGAGGAAGGAGATCCTGACTCATGTTACACCATGAATGAAGCTTGAGGACATTATGCTACGTGAAATAAGCCTGTCACAAATGGACAAATACTATGGGATTCCACTTATATGAGGCACCTAGATTATCAAATTCATAGAGACAGACGGTAGAATGGTGGGTGCCAGGCGCTGCGGGGAGGGGGAAATGGGGAATTGTTTGATGGGGACAGAGTTCCAGTTTTGCAAGATGAGAAGGATTCTGGAGATGGATGGTGGTGATGGTTGCGCAACCATGTGAATGGACTTAATGCCACCGAACAGGACACTTAAAAGCGGTTAAAACGGTAAATTTTATGTTTATCTGTAGTTTATGCGATAAAAAATGGAAAAAAAACTTTCTAAATTTTTCATTATGGAGGTTATTTAGCTTTAATTTCTCCAGATGGAAATTTTCAAGCATTTACCAAAAATGGAGAGGATGGTATAATGAGCCCCGTGTGCCCATCACGCAGCTGTGCCAACCATCACTCATGGTCAGTGTCATTTCACCTCTGTCCCCCACCCCCTGCTTCCCCTCCCTATTTACTTTGAAGCAAATCCCAGACATCATATTGTTTCATCTGGAAATACTACAGAGTGCAGCTCTAGAAAATAAGGCCTTTCAAAGTGTAACACATAGCTACAATACCTAAAAAACCGAAATCAAACCATCACATTTCTAAGTGCAAATATATTTCATACCTAATTATACATGTAAAACACTTATGCAGTGTCATTACATAATGGTCTCGTTTCCAATGGTCTCAATTTACATTTAATAGATAAACATATCTATTTAATATTTAGGGTATTCATATATTAGATACTTAACATATATTTATATTTATGTATTTAATATGTGAAAATATATACAACATGCATTCATGTGTGTTTATTTTCATTTGAACCAGCATCTAAATAAGGGCCGCACACTGAAATTGACAAGTGCTTTTAATCTGTTCTTAAATAGGCTCCCCGAGTCCCATGTTGTTTTCCTTGCAATGTATTTGTCACGAAGAGTTCCCCTTGGTCTGGATCTTGCCGACTGTGTCCCCTTGGTGGTTTCTAACCTGTTTCTCTTCTCTCTGTATTTCCTGTAAATTGGCATTCAGGTCTAGAGGCTCTTCCAGATTTAAGTTCGCTGTTTTTGGTAAGACGACTTCAGAGGCGTGCTTTTGAAGCACTTTCCCCACCAGGCACGACACCCTCTGGTTTCTCATTTTGGGAGGTCAGCAGCCAGTTGCTCCTCGTGGTCCAGACCCGTTAATTCATGAGGGGCTGCAAAGTGGATGTAGCCCAGTGCTATCCCTGCTTCATCCATTAGCTGAGATGTTCCTCCTCTATGTTTGGGCACCAGGTGATACAGTTTGACTAGGGCAGGTAGAACAGATGCTCCATCCTTTCCCTTTATTTACCATCTTTTACCAGCCCCTCTCCCGCCCCCTTATTTTTTTTATTTTTTATTTTTATTTATTTTTGTCTTTGTTGGGTCTTTGTTGCTGTGCGCGGGCTTTCTCTAGTTGCAGTGAGCGGGGGCTACTCTTTGATGTGGTGCGCATGCTTCTCACCGCGGTGGCTTCTCTTGTTGCGGAGCATGGGCTCTAGGCGCGCGGGCTTCAGTAATTGTGGCTTACGAGCTCAGTAGTTGTGGCTCGCGGGCTCTAGAGCACAGGCTCAGTAGTTGTGGCGCATGGGCTTAGTTGCTCCGCGGCATGTGGGATCTTCCCGGACCAGGGCTCGAACCCATGTCCCCTGCATTGGCAGGCGGATTCTTAACCACTGCGCCACCAGGGAAGCCCCCGCCCCCTTATTTTTAACTGAGGAGGAATCTGGGGCTCTGAGGCAACATGTGACCCAAATTCTGGGTCACGAAGCAAAGGGCCCAGCTGGGCAAGGGCTACATCCTCTCTATGTTCACCCCTGGTCACTTCTGCAACCCAAGAGGTGAAAGGGCAGATGTAGTGTTGGAACTGACCTTGGGCCGCAGTCTTGACCCTGTTCCCTGAATCCTGCAGACCGCCCCACGCTCATTGGCTGCGTCGGGTGCATCACCCTCTTTGGCTCAGTGCGAGGGATGTTTGGGGCAGGTCCCAGCAAGCAGTGGACCCTCCTCTCTCCTTACCTCCGGCTGCTCAATGCCCAGGCCGACCATACTTGCTTGCTCTCAGCCTTCGGTTCTGGAGAAGAACCAGGCCTCCCTTTGGCCTCTCTTCCAGGGCAGCCTTGTGGTGGAGGCCTGACCTCCCCTCTGAGCAGCTCCTTATGGAAGTCACGGAGGCTTTCTTGGTTCTCACTGTGGAAGCCAAGCTCCAATCCTTTGCTGATGTTCTTCAAAACCAAGTCCTGCACCAGGTACTAACATCTCATTTATTGACTGATCATTCTTCTCTTGTTCTTTCTTTCTTTAAAAAATAAATTTATTTATTTATTTTTATTTTTGGCTGAGTTGGGTCTTTGTTGCTGCGCACGGGCTTTTCTCTAGTTGCGGCGAGCCAGGGGCTACTCCTTGTTGCGGTGCGCGGGCTTCTCATTGGGTGGCTTCTCTTGTTGCAGAGCATGGGCTCTAGGTGCGCGGGCTTCAGTGGTTGTGGCACTACGGGCTCAGTAGTTGTGGCTCGCGGGCTTAGTTGCTCCGCGGCATGTGAGATCTTCCCAGATCAGGGCTCGAACCTGTGTCCCCTGCATTGACAGGCAGATTCTTAACCACTGCGCCACCAGGGAAGCCCTTTCTCTTGTTCTTTAAATTTTCTTTTTAAAGACAATTTAACGGTTTCATTGACTATAATTGACGTGCAATAAACTGCACCTATTTGAAGCATACAACTTAACGATGAACTGATAATTTATGGAGCACCTAGTACATATCAGGTACTTGCCTGACTGCCTGTGGGGGTGGAGTAGCTTTGATGTCAGACATCCTGGGTCAGAATCCCAGTTGGAATCCCAGTAACCAGCCCTGTGACCTTGGGCCACTTGTGTCCCTAGGTGAGGCCCTGGGTTCTCATCTGTGACACCTCTTGGGGATAGACTGGGTATTATTCTCAGATTTTCATTCCCTCCTGTCATAGGTTAATACATCCATTCTCTTTGCCATGTGACTTTGCAGTGCCCCCACTGGAGTAGCCAGAGTATAATCCCCAGTCCGCTGAAGTGTGGGCTTGGCCATGTGACTTGCCTTGGCCAGTCTGACATTAGTGGATGTGACAAAAGTACTGGCTTGATATGTGGTTGGGTTTTTGGCCTGGATGCTTGAGCTTCTGCCATGTGCTACAAGGCAAAATGTCCCAGGTAGCTAGCTGATGGTTCTAGAAGGAGACACTTGTGGAGCTGACCTGAATCTGACCCATGGCCTGGAGCTAAATCAAGCCGACCCACAGAATGAGGCAGAGTCACCCCAGTTGACCCGCAGACCTATGAGAGAGGAAGAGAAATGTGGTGAGCCACTGGATTGGTGGGGTGGTTTGTTACACAGCAGGATTGCAGCAGAAACCTGACTAATCCACCTGTATAATAACAGTACCCACCACACAGGACCACAGTGTGGATTAAATGGGGTAATATATTTAAACAATTTAATATATTAAAATATTTGTTATAGTCTGGCATGTAGTAACTCCATAAAATATTAGATATTATTATTTACCAGAATTTTTCTTATGTAAAAATAAGTGTGTTTCTCCAATGTATGACATGACATGCTGATACATTTATTTAACTCTTTGGGTTATTTTTTCTTTTCTAAGCCTTGAAACAAGGAGTGACTGTGTTGCTTACGGAAACACGGACCCACAGCTCACAGCCTGGGGTGTGGATCACAGAATTGAAATGTCTCAGCATTGAGATCCTAAAGTCCCTCTAGTTCACACCCACCCTCACCCAGTTCAGGGACCCTGCCATCCTGTCCATCTCTGGGGGTTGCTCAACCTCTGCTTGAATGCTTCTAGTGATGGGGAGCTCCCTGCTTCAGGTACCAGCCTGTTTAATTTCGGAATCTTTTGCCCTGATGCAGAATGATTCTCTTGGGCAGGGCTGCAGATTATTAATAGATTATTAATAGCAAGAGTACAGGCACTAGGGTCAGACTTTGGTTAGAATTCTGAGTCCCACACTTACTTAGTGCTGTGTGACCTTGGGCAAGTGTATTCACCTCTCTGAACCTCAGTGTCTTTCTCTGTAAAGTTGGGTGGGGAGATAGTAAAAAAATTCACCTCCTAGGTGTTGTGAGGGTCAAATGCGAGACATCCAGTAGGTTCTCAGCAGAGGAGGGCATCTAGAGGTTTGCGTTTAAACTAAGCTTCCTGGGACACAAACGTTCCCTCTTGCTATGCAGGAGTTGTGCCCTCATCTCCCCTTTCTGCTTCATGTTTCCCTTCTCTAATTTTTAACTTCTCCCATGGTTGCCCAGGTTGCTCTGGATGAGGCACGGAGAAGCTGTCAGTCCGCTGAGGTGTCCCCAGGGCACGTTTGAGCCTCAGTGGTTGTGTATTAAGTTCTTGTGATGTGCCAGGCACCCGGCTAGACTGTGGATGTCGCAGCAAACTCTTTGCCCTCATGGATCCCCTGTTGTGGGGATGAGGGGTGGGAGATGCGCATTAAACCAACCAACACAGCGCTGAAGGTAAGTGCCATGGAGAGAATTAGGCAGGAAAGGGCAGTGGTAGGGAATGGGGTGGCCCAGAGGGCTTGGGGAGTTCATTCTTAGGTTACACTAGGGGCAATGCGGTCTCTGGAACAGGGAAGGGGAGAGTCCTCTTCTTCTCTCTCTGCTCAGGCCAGACGGGCGTGTGCTGCACTGTGCTGGGCACCAGCCGCCCCTTATGGGTGTCAGAGCGAAGGGCAGATGTCCAGAGAGGGGAGACCTGGATGGCGAAGGGACAGGGAACCGTGTCACCTTAGTCATCACAAGAACAGCCACCACTTACTAAGGCAGGTGCTGGGCTCTGGGCTCTACATGCTTTTTCTCATTGATTCTCACAGTCAGTCCACCTGATACTCGTATCCTCGCCTGCAGAGGAGCTGATGGAGGCTCAACGTGCCTGAGTTCACAGAGAGAAGCGGAAGAGACAGGACTGGAGCCCAGGTCTCTCGGGCTCAGAGCTGATGCTCGCGATCTGTGTGTGGAGCTGTGGTCGCATTGGTCCATTTCACGGTATCAGTAGCCCACTGTGGTCAGTTTCAGGCTACTGAAGGGAATGTGGTGGGGCCAAAAGTGACAAGACTTGGTGTTGGATGGGACCAAGGGGAATCGACAGGCTCTAGATCCTGCAGCTACAAAGATGAGGGTCCCGGGGAAGCTTGTGGATCCCTTGGAATCTGAGCCTGTACCTGTCATTCCTTTGTAGATATTAACTGAGTTCCAGCCTGTTCTAGGCCCCGGGGGCCTCTGCTCTCATGGTGCCCTGGTCTGGGAGCGCTGGTCTCAGCAGCGGTCACCAGTCACGCCCATTGCAGTGGACTCTCTCCAAGGTCAGGAAAGGGCCCGGGGGCATCGGGGGGCCGGGCCTTGTCACAGTGAAGAGCCTGGGGCTGGACCCACACACACCTGGGTTGGCGTCCCAGCCCTGCCACTCCCAAGCGTGTGATCTTGGGTGTGACATCCTCCCTCTCTGGGCCTCAGTTTCTCCCTTCGTCAAATGCAGAGGTGGGACCTGTGAGCTCTGAGGTCGTCTCGGCTTGGACCTTCCTCCTTCCATTGACGCTGTGTGTGGAAGCCCAGCCTGACGTGGGGATGCGGGTCGTGGGGCTCCTGCCTGCCTGCGCTTCCCCGCCTCTCCTCCCGCTGCATTGCTATTTAAAGTGACGGTGGTTTGGCTCGCTCTTTTTTTAAAAACCATTCCCGTACTCGAGCTGAGTTCCACAAGGCCAGCTGTCACCACTAAAAATGTCTGTCGTGTGACAGCCACCAGTGAGGAGGTGGAAGGAGGCAGGAGGCCCTGGATGGGACCACAGCGTGGCTGGATTTAAAAAAAAAAAAGCCAAAAAGCAAAAAACAGCACTGCAAGGAAGAAACAAAAGCTGGGAGGAGGGCTGCTCTTTCCTCTTTGTCCAGCCCTCCTTTGCCAGCTCCTTGCTGGCCCTGCTGCAGAGCTGATGGCAGCAGGTACCGTGTCACTGTGGGGACAGGCCGGGGGTGGGGTGTGCAGGGTCCTGGCACGTGGGCTCTCAGCCCCCAGCCCCTCCCCACGCCGGGCTTGGTGGGCACTATGCCCCTTCAGGTCCTCCCAGTGGCCCTCCCTGCATCCTCATCCCGCTCACATGGGAAACGGAAGAAGTGACCGACCAAGGCTGCTGTCCAGTGGTGAACGGATGCAGGGCTTCCCCAGGGAGGGAAGGAGATGTTGGATGAGCCCCTCCTTGGTCAAACGCTTCCGTGAGTCACTTTTCAAGTGATTAAATGTTCACAATAAACTTGAAAAGGAGCCTCCATTCCCCACATTTTACTGATAGGGAAACTGAGGGTCACCAGGCGGAGCACCTGGCCTAAGGCAGCGTGGTGGGAGGTGGGAGCACAGGCAGGCTGGGTGGGACTCCTGGCTTGGGACACTCTTACAGTATGTGAGCAAGTGATTCTCTGGCCTCAACCTCCCCAGCTATGAAATGGGGCAATAGCACAACTGTTTCCCAAAGATGTGAGGGTGAAATAAAACCAGGCATATCAAATAGTGGGTAAGGTGACTGGGGCATAGAATGTGCTGGAAGGTCAGGAGCTGGGACAGGATCCAGGGCTGACAGATTCTAGAGACCAAGTTCTTTCCGCTGCACGTTTGTGGCCTCTCAGGGCTGCTGGGAGCAGGGCCTGGAGGAGCCCTGGGCGTAGGTGGGGGGTAAGAGGTGGTCACTCCCTGCTCTCCCTACCCCCAACACCTAGGTGTGGCCCCTTTGGCCCCTTGGGGGGCTGTGAGCTTCGTGACCATGAATCTGAAGCTGTAGCTTCTCTGATGGGGGCTCCTGGCCCTCAGACTGTCTGGGATGTTTTACAGCAGGGAGGGGCAGGCAAGCAGAGACCCACACGGACAGAGACTTCTTGAAAAGAAAAAGGAAATGATACAATTATTGGAGAAAAACTCCAAAGAAGATTTTTGTGTCTCTGGAATTGCTTCCTCCCTGTCTTCTCAGGGCTCTCCTGGCCTCACTTCTTCCTGCTCAAAGAAAGAGGTTCAGGTAAATCATTTAGACTTTAGTATAATTATAGTAGCTGTCACGTATGGAGCAACTACTCTATGCCAGTACCTCTTCTAGGTGTTTTCCTCTTAAAAAGCTTTGCTTGTCCCTCTGGAAGGTATGTGTCCATCTATTAAAAGGTCTTTTAGGCATTCATTTCTTTATTCACTCAACAACGATTTATCGAGCGTGAAGTTGTGCCAGGTTCAATACTGGGTGCGATATCAACAAGCCCTGGACAGGGTGTGGAGGTGCACACAGCCGGGCAGGTGAGAGCAACTAACTCTGTGATGATTTGCACTCTTCCCCTCGGGATCTATGACACTCCTCCGACAAGGCGTTGGGGCGGGATATGGCCTGCTGCTCACAGGGTGACATTGCAGTGGGAGGGACACACAATAATCAGCCAATACACACTTAAAATGATGGCAGTCAGTGACAGGATTATGAATAAAAATAAAGCAGGTGAGGGAATGAGAGTGATGGAAAGGGGGCAGTTTTATTAAGGTTGGTCAGGGAGAGCCTCTCCAGAAAGGTGATTTAAAAAATTTATTTATTTAATTTAAAATTTTTTCAAGTTTTTTTTTTTGAAATAAATTTATTTATTTATTTTATTTATTTTTGGCTGCGTGGGGTCTTTGTTGCTGTGCGCAGGCTTTCTCAGTAGCAGCGAGCGGGGGCTGCTCTTCGTTGCAGTGCGTGGGCTTCTCGTTGCGGTGGCTTCTCTTGTTGTGGAACACGGGCTCTAGGCGCGTGGGCTTCAGTAGTTGTGGCACGCGGGCTCAGTAGTTGTGGCTCACGGGCTCTAGAGCACAGGCTCAGTAGTTGTGGTGCATGGGCTTAGTTGCTCCGCGGCGTGTGGGATCTTCCCGGACCAGGGCTTGAACCCGTGTCCCCTGCATTGGCAGGCAGATTCTTAACCACTGTGCTGCCAGGCAAGCCCTTTTTAAAAAATTGAATGAAAGATTCTTTAAATTCTATAGTGCTTTACAATCTTCAAGAGTTTTCACACACTTGATTTCATAAATCCATAATAACCCTTTTTTCCCATCATTATACTGCCCCTACCCCCCATCCCTCTCCTCACTGGTAACCACTAGTTTGTTCTGGATGTCTGTGAGTCTGCTTCCTTTCTGTTTTATTCACTAGTTTGCTGTATTATTTTTAGAGTCCACATATAATTGATATCATACCGTATTTGTCTTTCTCTGTCTGACTTATTTCACTTAGCATAATGCCCTCCAAGTCCCTCCATGTTGCTGCAAGTGGCAAGATTTCATTCTTTTTTAATGGCTGAGTAGTATTCCATTGCATATATATATATATACACCACAACTTTATCCATTCATCTGTTGATGGACACTTGGGTTACTTCCATATCTTGGCAATTGTAAATAATGCTGCTATGAGCATTGGGGTGCATGTATCTTTTCGAATTAGTGTTTTCATTTTGGGGCACTATATACCCAGGAGTGGAATTGCTGGCTCACATGGTAGTTCTTTTTAGTTATTTGAGAAACCTCCATATTGTTTTCCACAGTGGCTGCACCGATTTACATTCCCACCAACAGTGTACAAGGGTTCCCTTTTCTCCACATCTTTGCCAATATTTATTATTTGTGTTCTTTTTGATGATAGCCATTCTGACAGGTGTGAGGTGATATCTCACTGTGGTTTTGATTTGCATTTCCCTGATAATTAGCAATGTTGAGCATCTTTTCATGTGCCTGTTGGCTATCTGCATTTCCGCTTGGAAAAATGTCTATTCAGTTCTTCTGCCCATTTTTTATTTGGGTTGTTTGTTTGTTTTTTTTGATGTTGAGTTGTATGAGCTGCTTATATATGTTGGATATTAACTCCTTATTTGTCATATTGTTTGCAAATATCTTCTCCAATTCAGTAAGTTGTCTTTCTGTTTTTTTAATGAAAACGGTGGAGACTTTTTTAAAAAAGCATCCATCCATTTATTTATACATTTATTCACCAAAAAAGGTGAATATATAGAGCATTCATGTGGTTCAAAACCCAGAATAGAGAAAAAGTTAAAAAGGAAAGCCCTTCTCTCACCTCTGCTCCTATCTGCCTGATTCCATATCCCAATAAACACTGTTCTTAGTTTTTTTAATTAATTAATTAATTAATTTATTATTTATTTTTGGTTGCATTGGGTCTTTATTGTGTGTGGGCTTTCTCTAGTTGCGGCGAGCGGGGCTACTCTTCCTTGCAGTGCGTGGGCTTCTCATTGTGGTGGCTTCTCTTGTGGAGCACGGGCTCTAGGTGCACGGGCTTCAGTAGTTGTGGCACGTGGGCTCAGTAGTTGTGTCTCATGGGCTTTAGAGCGCAGGCTCAGTAGCTGTGGCGCACAGGCTTAGTTGCTCTGCAGCATGTGGGATCTTCCCGGAGCAGGGCTCGAGCCCGTGTCCCCTGCATTGGCAGGCGGATTCTTAACCACTGTGCCACCAGGGAAGCCCTGTTCTTAGTTTTTAAAGAATCTTTCAGATTTTCTTTTGGTAGATACAGTTATACCTTGGAGATATTGCGGGTTCGGTTCCAGGCCCCTGCAATAAAGCGAATATTTCAATAAAGCGAGTCACGGGTATTTTTTGGTTTCCCAGTGCACATAAAAGTTATGTTTACACTATATCACAGTCTATTAAGTGTGCAGTAGAATTATGTCTAAAAAAACCAACGTACAGGGGCTTCCCTGGTGGCGCAGTGGTTGAGAATGTACCTGCCAGTGCAGGGGACACGGGTTTGAGCCCTTGTCCGGGAAGATCCCACATGCCGCGGAGCAACTAAGCCCGTGTGCCACAACTACTGAGCTTGTGCTCTAGAGCCCACGAGCCACAACTACTGAGCCCGAGTGCCACAACTACTGAAGCCCGCGCGCCTAGAGCCCGTGCTCTGCAACAAGAGAAGCCACTGCAATGAGAAGCCCACGCACCACAACGAAGAGTAGTCCCTGCTCGCCGCAGCTAGAGAAAGCTCGCGCACAGCAACGAAGACCCAACGCAGCCAAAAATAAATAAATAAATAAATAAATATTTATATTTAAAACAAAACAAAACAAAAAACAATATACACCCCTTAATTCAAAATACTTTGTTGCCAAAATATGCTAACCATCATCTGAGCCTTCAGCAATTAATAATTTTTTTGCTGGTGGAGGGTTTGAAATATTTCGAGAATGGCCAAAATGTGACACAGAGACACGAAGTGAGCCAATGCTGTTGGAAAAATGGCACTGATAGACTTGCTTGATGCAGGGTTGCCGCAAACCTTCAATTTGTAAAAGACGCAATAACTGTGAAGTGCAATAAATCGAAGCACAGTAAGACGAGGTGTCCCTGTTGGAGAAAATATAAATATTCTATTCAAACGAAAAAGCCGGCACACAGTGGGCACTAACATGTGGACTGAGGCCTGGATGAGAAGGAGCCAAACCAGGGAGGGTTCCTGGGGAGGGCAGGCACGTGAGCCAGGGCCCAGGTGGTGGATGGGGCTGAGCACACAGGCATGGGCAGGGGTTAGAGCGTCCAGGGCCAGTGGTCCATGGTGAGAAAGAAGGCTACCGGCCAGGAGGCCACTGCAGGGGGGGCCTGACTTGATGGGACACAGGTTTTAACAGGATCCCTCTGGCTGCTCTGGGGGCGAGGGCAGGTGCAGGGAGACCGTTGGGAAGTCAAGAATTCGTACCCAAGAGCCACGGTTCACTGAATGTTTAGTGTACACATGTATTTTCCATTAACACCCCTGGGAGCAGGTGCTATTATTACCTTTCCTGTGCAGATGAAGGAACTGTGGCACAGAGAGGTTGATTAGCCTGTGGAAGGTCACACAGCTGTGAGGGGCACAGGTGGGACAGAAGCAGGACAGAAGCTTAGGTCATCTGACTGGGAGCCTGAGCTTTTAAACCCTGAACCCACCGGCCTCTCTGAATGGCTGCGCTGGGTGCTAGCAGAAAGTTGAAGGCCACACAGCAGGGAAGGGGGGAAGTGGGACTTGCCCTCACGTCTGCCAGGTTCTCCATCAATACAGTGTTGGGCAGTGATACCCTCCTGGACCTGCTGTACTAGAGTCACCTGGACAGCTTGTCAAACAGCAGATTCCTGGGCCTGGGCCAGACTGGCAGAGTCAGAGCCTCTGGGGTGGGGCCTGGAAACCTGCATTTAAAACAAGGGATTTCCCCCCCCAACCCCTTACCCTACCCCAGCCCTTATGGGCATCCTGAAATCTGAGACCCAAGGTGGCTGGGGGTGGGAACTCACCGGCTCACTCAGCTCAAATATTTCCCCCCTGGGGTCTAAGCCCAGCCCAAACCTCGCTGGGAGGATGGGTGGCAGAGTCCGTGCTGGTCTCTGCGGGCCAGAGTGGAGTTCTGGGCCTGGCATCGCCCCTCCGCCCAGAAGCTGATCCTCGGTGGTGGGAGCTGCCAGCCCTGTCTGCCTTGGAGAGTAGCCCCGCCACCTCCAACGATGCTTCTGCTTGCCTCCCCTCCCCCACCTCGAATCCTCAAGTGCAGGGACCCACCCCGCCGCCCTCACTTAGCTCTGAACCCCACCCCAGCACAGGACCTGGAGCATTGTAGGGCCGGGTCAGCGTCCTTGAAATGAACCAAGGCTCTTGGGCATGTGTGTAAAGCCTGTTGTCACCTGTCTGGTGACACTCCCTTTACCCCCCACGCACATGCTGCTTTTCCTTTATAGGGAAAATGCAAGCGAGAGCACCTAGCTGGGCACCCAGGCATCAACACGCCCACCTTTTCCAGCTTTTGTGCCGCTGCCCTCTGATGCCCCCTCCCGCTGGGCACACACCTGCCTCTTCTCTAGGGCTCAGGACTCACGAGGGTCTTAGGGCCAAGCTCGCTCCGCTGGATCCCGCCTCTGTTGGGTGTTGCTCTGATCCTGAGTGTGGGACAGCGGACTCACCACTGGGGACAGGAGGACCTGCGGGCTGTGGGTCTCCTGGCGGGGGCAGAGGTGGCCTAGACCCAGGCTCCTGGGCTCCTGTCCCAGTGCTCTTTCCCCTTCTTACCGAGTTAATTTTGGGGGCGTAAGTTTCCCCTCTCTAAACTGGGACCCGTCGCTGTATCTCTTTGCACTTTAGTCTCCTCATCTGTGACACGGCGTCACTGTGGTGTCACTTGTGGGTCACATGGGGTGGAGAGGCCTTGACGTAGGCCAGGCACCCGGCCAGTGCTCAACAGACGTGAGTGTTGTTATCCGGGTCGTCAGGGCCTCTGGTTCCTGGGACCCTGGGAGACAAGGCACCTCAGATGTTCTGGAAGCCCCCCCCCCCCAGGCTATGTGGCTTGACGTGGCCTCGGGGCCAGGAAGCGGCAAAACCTCATTCAAGTGTGGAGAAAAGGGAACCCTCTTACACTGTTCGTGGGAATGTAAATTGGTGCAGCCATTATGGAAAACAGTGTGGAGGTTCCTCAAAAAATTAAAAATAGAGTTGCCATATGATCCAGCAATCCCACTCCTGGGCATATACCCAGACAAAACTATAATTTGAAAAGATACATGCACCCCTATGTTCATAGCAGCACTATTTACAATAACCAAGACATGGAAACAACCTAAATGTCCATTGGCAGATGAATGGATAAAGAAGATGTGGTATATGTATACACACACACACACACACACACACACACACAGGAATATTACTCAGCCATAAAAAGAATGAAATAATGCCATTTGCAGCAACATGGATGGACCTAGTGATCATCGTAATAAGCAAAGTAAGTCAGAAAGAGAGACAAATAACATATGATATCACTTACATGTGGAATCTAAAATACGACACAAATGAACATATCTACGAAACAGAATCAGACTCACAGACCTAGAGAACAGACTTGTGGTTGCCAAGGAGGAGGGAGATGGGAGAGGGAAGGATTGGGAGTTTGGGATTAGCAGATGCAAACTAGTATATATAGGATGGATAAACAACAAGGTCCTACTGTACAGCACAGGGAACTATATTCAATATCCTGTGATAAACCATAAGGGAAAAGAATATGAAAAAAGAATATATATATGTATAACTGAGTCACTTCACTGTACAGCAGAAATTAACACAACATTGTAAATCAATTATACTTCAATTAAAAAAAAAAAACCCACATTCAAGCCCAGGCTCTCCTACCCAGAGGCTGTGTTCCTTACTAGGGATCTAGAATCAGAAGGAGCCTCCTCCTCCGTCCAACCATCCATCCCTCCCTCCATCCCTCCATCCATCTCTCCATCCATCCCTCTATCCCTCCCTCCATCCCTCTATCCATCCCTCCATCTCTCCGTCCCTCCCTCCATCCATCCCTCCCTCCATCCATCCCTCTATCCCTTCCTCCATCCCTCTATCCATCCCTCCATCTCTCCGTCCCTCCCTCCATCCATCCATCCCTCCATCCCTCCCTCCATCCATCCATCCCTCCATCCATGCTTCCATCCATCCATTCATTCATTTGACAAGTGTTTACTGAGTGCCCACTGTGTGCCATTTCAGTGGCCTTCTCCCAGTGGTGACAGATGGCCCTGAGCCAGCCACAGTCTGCATGTAGTGAGGGGCTGCTGAGATACCGTGTTGTCTGGGTCCCAGGGCCAAGGCCGACCTTTTGTTCCCTGTCTGGGTGGGTGGACTCTGGAGAGGTTCCATGGACTGACCTCTCCTGGAGGCTCCTGTGGCTGCCCCTGGACCCAGACAGGGTGCCGGGGCCTCTGCTTGTTTAGGGTGGGCCCTGAGTTCATCTGTTGGTTCCCTCATGTGTTTATCCAGACACTCGTCACTTCTTCATCTGTGCCCTTATAGTTAATTCTTACCCCCAATATTACCCTGGCACCCTGTATGTGCCAGGCTGGGAAGCTACAGATCACAGAGCAGCCCTGGGCCTCGCTCCGGGAGGAAAGTGGGGAGGCCTCCACACCTGCTCAGGGAACAAGTGCTCTACAGGGCGGGGGAGCCCCAGGTGCCTCTGCCTCCCATGTAGCAGGGCAGACTTCACAGAGGAGGTGACGTTCGTCTCAAAAGCCTTGTAGGAGGAACAGGGGACTGCCTGGTGCCCGCCCAAGTGATGAAAAGCCGCCAGGGCCTGGGGACACTTTGGCCATGGTGAATAAAGGATGAGGGAGGGGCCCTAGGGGTGGCAGGGCTGGGAGGTAAACTCGGGCCAGACTAGCTGGGTTCAGGGATTTGCGGAGGGGCTCAGGGGCTCAGGGCCGGCAGCTGTGACAGAGCGGACCAGAGGCTAGGACCAGAAGGCCTAGAGGCCCAGATGAGTCTGCAGTGGCCAGGAGCTCACGGAGGCCTGGGGCCACCTGGCTCTGATTCTGTCCCCTGAAGGGGGCCCCTCTGCTGCCTGGGCCTAGGGGCTCACCTGTGGTCCAGGCAGGCCCCTCCACTGGCCCAGGGGCACCAGCCCACCCTCCTCTCCCAAGGATCTCGACTCCGGAGCAGGGCGGGGCCGGACTAGGAGACTTGGGGGAGAGGGCGGCCGGGAGCTGCCTGATGACAGACTCAACCCCTCTCCTCTGGGTGCTCCCCCAAATCTCAAAATAAATTAGGCAGAATCAAAATCAGACTCTCTTCATCAGGAGAAATTACTCATTTCAAATATTTGCAGCCGCTTGAACTGAAATTTAGCGAGATGAGGACTTAGATGAATAATCTGGGGCCTTTTCAAAGACAGTTTTTACTCAGCAGTTTTCCTGATTCCTGAGCCCCGTCCCCATCAGGAGCCACCCTCCTGCCTTCTCTCTTGGGCTCCCTCCTTTCACCCCCATTCCTGGCCTATTTCTCCTCCTCTCCAGCTCTTTTCTCCTTGATTTCATTTGCTAAATCTGCAGATATTCGCTGAGCGCCTCGTCCTGCCTGGTGCCGAGCTTGGCCTTGGGGACCCAAAGTGACGGGCTGGCCCAGCCGCTGCCCACGGGGGAGCAGCTGGGCCTCCCTGGCTCAGGACTGGCCCTATCCACAAGCAGGGTATCCACCCGTTATTTGTCCTGCGTGGCACTTCTTAATATTTGCAAGAAATTCCTTTCCACGCTTTTTACAAAGAAAGCTTATATAACCACCTCTCTGGAGGCCCTTTGGAGGCTGGGAGAAAATCTGGAGAATTCCACCCCCTCCCCTGACCCCTTCCTCCTCCGCGTAGGCTTGTGGTCTTTGGGATGGGTGGTGTTTGACGAAAGCCAGACCTGAGCTTGACCACCCTCGGCAGCCAGAGCCCTGCAGGAAGTGGACGGCATGCGGGGTGCATCCACCGGAGGAGCGGTGGGATGAGAAAGCGGGAAGGAGGCTGAGGCCGTTCTTTGAGAGAAGCTTCCAGGCTGGATGTGGAGGCCAAACACACCTCCTGGCTTCCAGGGTCCTGGGCTGTCATGTCTGCTCTGCCAGCCGTGGAGAGGGAGGGGCTGTGCTAGTACTTTCTTCCTTGTTCAGATGGGGAGTATGTGTGAAATGGGAGGGAGGGGGGAGGGGGAAGAGGGGGGAGGGAGAAGAAGGGTGAAGATGAGGAGAGAGAAGAGGAAGGACAGAGGGAGAGGGAGTTTTGGCAGATGAGGGTGTGAGGTCGGGTGGAGCGATAAACCCCACTTGTGAGAACACATGAGGCCTGGGTGAGTTGGTGTCTGTGGGGGATTGTGGGGTGTAGGGTGGATGCCCTTATGAAAACACAGGCATTTGTGCCCCCCGGGGTCCCACAGGCCTCGCCGCTGCACAACTTCACCCACTTTAGTTCCCTCCTTTCTTCCCCTCTCGGCCACGAGGAGCAACTTTCAGTCCCTGCAATGGAGCAGGCTCGTGACTGCCCCAGGGCCTTTGCATATGCTGTCTCTGCTCCTAGAATATTCTTCCTTGACCTGGTCAGCTTGCTGTACTGGATCTCCAGTCTCAGCCTGGTTGTCATGGGGGCCCCTGAGGAGCTTGAGTGGCTTGACAGGCAGCTGGACCAGCTGGGCTGTGGACAGAAGACTGGGAGTGTGTGGATGGGGCTGGAGCCGGGCCTGGAGGGGACCACTGGGTGGAGGGGATGGAGGAGTGAGGAGAGGACCCAGGCCAGAGGCCCAAGGAGCAGACAGTTAGGGGACCTTTAGAGGAGAAGCGGGTTGTAAAGGAGCAGCAGGACGGGCAGAAGACAAAGCTTTTATAGGTCATGAAATCCCTCTCTCTCTCTCACTTGTGGCGATGTGGATAGAGTTAGGACATAGAGTGCTGCCACCAGCATCCAGAACCTGCCCCCCGACCCCCGGGGTGTTCCTTACTGTTCACACCCCCTTTATCTCCCCTAGAGGTAACCCCGATCCTAACTTTTGGAGAAATCACTCCCCTGCCTTCCTTTAGAGTTTGACATCTCTCTCTGCACCAGGATTTAGGTTTGCCTGCCTGTGTGACAAGGAAGCAGGCGCCGTCCACTTCCTCATCTGTGTGATGGGCCCAGCCTGTGCCACCGTCTCCTGGGGAGAAGGAGGGGGAACAATGTATGAGCGAGGTTTTGCATTTCCTGATGATGGCTCGTTGGTTAAATTCTAGGAACCGATGTTATGGTGCTGACGCAGGGAGCCCCCGTTGCTGCGACACAGCTTCCTGGGGCGTCCACCATGCGTGTGCCTGGTGCTGCCCAGAGCACACAGGGCCGAGAGGGGTGCCAGTCAGACCAGGCGCCTGCTCTCACGGAGCGCACGGTCCTCCTCCCCCCTCCGTCCCACAGATCTGTTCTGAGCGCCTGCTCTGTGTCAGACGCTGGGCTGGGTGCTGGGGGTCAGCAGTGAGGCGGACAGATGGGCCGTCTGCCCCTCCCCCCAGCACTGGGGAGACAGACTTTCAACACATGATTCCCCAAATAAGTAAATGAAACTGATCTGCCCCAGGTCAGGGTGCTCAGACACGGGTCATCTGTGGACGCAGCTTGTTCTGAGGCGGTGGTGAGGGAAGGTCTACTTGGAGCAAGTCTTAAAGGATCAGGGTTACCTGCTAAGCACACAGCACCTCATAAATGTTGACTGTCGCTGCCTTAATCCCTTCTTTTGGGGTCTCATCCCTGCAGTGCCCCCGAGTCATCCCCCAAGTTGGTCTCTTGCTCAGTCTGAAGGCAGAGAGGCCTGTGGCCTCTGCTGCTGGTCCAGGATTCTGGGAAGCAGGCGACTCTCCCTCCCTCGGCCGCGAGGGTGAAGGTTGGGACCGCTCTGCCTAGCGATGCTCTTGGGAACTCTCTGAAGTCGATAGTTTGGCTGAGGACTCGACTTGAAATGCCATGTGAAGCTTGGGGTCCTTTTGATCTGAAACCAGGGGTTTCCCACCCATGAAGAGGAGGAAGTAGGGAGGAGGCAGGGGCTTAAAACAGAAAGAAATGCTTTTTTAGGTGGAAGCCTGTGATGGGGGTGAGGTTCACGGAGGGAACCCAGGGCAGCCACAGTGGGAGGGTCACCAGGCCCCTGCTGGGCTCAGTCACTGCGACATGAATGGAGGGACCTCTGTGTTGCCCTTCGCGTCAGGGGGCAACAGCAACATAAAAGGACTTTTTCTGACCCTTTTTACTCTCCAGTGGGGGCAGGGTGCCAGGATGGGGGTGGGTGGCATGGGGTTTTCGTTCCATGTCTCCTCATTGTCTTCAGAAAAAGAAAAATTGACCCCCACCCACGCCCCTGGCATGATGTTCACGGCTGTTCGTGCACTGGGCCCCACTGCTTCCTCCTGCAGAGGCTGGCACCGGTCAGGCGCCGCAGAGTGCAGGTCTCTGCCGTCCCACGTGCAGCAGGCTGGACTTTGGCCTAAGGCACTGGGGAGCCATGGATGGATCTTTAGGGAGGATGTGACATGAGGACATAATGGGATTAGGGTTGCTACATAAAATACAGGACACCCAGTTAAATATAAATTTCTGATAGTCAATAATTTTTCAGTATAAGTATGTCCCAAATATTGCATGGGAAACATACTTGAAATAAAATTTTATTTGTTGTTTATCTGAAATTGCACATGTAACAAAGCATCCTATATTTTTATTTGCTAATTCTGGCAACCCCAAACGGAACGACATTTCTCCAAGCCCAGGGTGTGAGATGCAGCCAGCAAAGAGGAGGAGGAGGCCACGGCCTGCCATGGGATTCCGGAACTTCCTGGGGGTTGCTGGCGTCGGGACTTTTTCCTGAAACTGAGGGCAGACAGTAGCGGCCACGGAGATGTGGGCATCGCTGGGTGAGGGGTTGGGGGCGGGGTAGAGGCATAAGGCAGTTTTCGCAGCGTGTTAAACGGTGGTTCCCACGGAGATGCCAGCGCCGCTCCCCGATGGTGACGGGGCGGGAACACACAGCGAGCTCTCGTCCTCATCCACCCTCCGGGGCCCCACGAGGCAGCGCCATGAGCAGCCTCTGTTTCAGTCGAGGCTGCAGAGGTACCAGAGGTCCTGACCTGCCCCATAGCCCAGCTCTGAGTGGCAGAGTAGGGGCTGGAGCCCACCGGGGTCTGTCTGACTCCAGGGCTTGGGCCTCTCAATCCCAGGACCCGTTGCCCCTCCCAGCCTTGGGGCCTCCTCTCTGACCCCTGACCCCTTGCTGGCCTGGCCTTGGCCTCTGGTTGCCTTTGACAGCCTGCCTGCCCTGGACCTGGGGCTCTGTCTCCTGCATCCTGCCCTCTGGGTGGGGTCTCCTCGAGAGCAGTGCCTTTCATTCCCAAGCGTCAAACAGGAGGACTCCCGCCCACCACTTCAGAGCCCTTCAGCCCGAAGACACACTGCCAAAGGCTGTTTCTCCAATAGCTCCCGTCACAAGGGACCAACAGACTCTCCGCTCTTCCTAAAGAATAATGCTCATAGCTTGTGTCTGTCGAGCACTTAACACGAGTCAGGCCTGACTTATGAGGGAGGCCCACCAGGACCCCATTTTACAGGTGTGGAAACTGAGGCTCAGAGAGATGGGCTCACCTGTCCGACCTCAGCCAGTGGAGAAGGTTGATGTGTCCTCTGGGTCTCAGTTTAAATGTCACCTCTTGGGAAAGCCCTCTGCTACCCACCCGGCTGGGTCCCCTGTTACACACTTTCTTGGCATCCTGCATTTCTTCATTTGTCACAATTGTAATTCAGTAGTTAGTGAATGGTGTGTTGTGACCTCTGTGTCTTGTGCGTGGCTGTAACACCAGGGCCAAGCTTGGTACTGGGCATGTGGCAGGAGCTCTCTAGGGCTTATTAAGACATAGGGGAGGCTTCAGAAAAGATGTGTTATGTGAATGCACCCTGGATGGTGAGAGGTTGGGGCCCAGGGAGACTAGGTCCAGCCTTGGGAGGTGCTGTGGACTGAATTGTGTCCCCACAAATTCATTTGTTGAAGCTTTAACCCCCAGTGTGATGGGATTTGGAGGTGGGCCTTTGGGAGGTAATTAGGGTTAGATGAGGTCATGAGAGTGGTGCCCCCATCATGGGATTAGTGACCTTATAACAAGAGGACGAGAGAGAGAGAGAGAGACAGATCTCTCTTTTTCCATGTGGACCCACCCAGGAAAGGCCACGTGAGCACAGTGAAGGAGGCTGTATTCAAACCAGGAAGAGGGCTCTCACCAGAATCCTACCATGCTGGCACCCTGATCTCCACTTCCAGCCTCTAGAACTGTGAGAAATACATGTCTGTTTAAGCCCCCCAGTCTGTGGAGTTTCGTCTGGCAGCCCAGGCTAAGATAGGAGGGTAGCAGTCAAGCACGGCCGGTGGGGCACCAGTGGATAAAGGTTTGGAGATGGAATACAACTCGGTGTGTTTAAGGGGCCATAGGTCATGGTGAGCTGAAGTGCAGTGGGGGAGGTGGAGGAGGTGGAGGAGAGTGAGGCTGGAGGGGGTGGGTTCCAGCTCAAGGGCCAGGGGCCCTGAGTTGCATTCAGACCTGCTGCTATTTAGGAATACTCTTAGTTCTGATTTTAGATGATATAATGAAAACATTCTTTGCCTAAATGGGAGTTTACTTGCTTTCCTGAGATGGCTTCTACAGGCAAAGCCTGCTTACTGTTGCAAGCTCCTTGCTGGGAGGGACCTTATATCCCTTAGAAATGCCTTCAGCCACAGGTATCAGACAAGCTAACTCCCAGACCAATTAAAGTTTACCTAAAAAGAAGACCAGGGAAGGTGTTTACAGGGCTTATTCCACCTTAGGATCAGGGTCAGGGCCCTGGGTTGCTTCTCTGTGATTCTCTTGGCCCATCTTTCATGGTGACAAGATGGCTGCCACAGCTCCAGGCTCCCTGATTTCACTGGACCACATTCCCAAGTGGGAAGGGAGAAGGTGTGTGTGATGGGAGGTACAGTGAGGGTGGTGAGGCAGTGCTCTCCCCCTGGGCTTCTCGCCTATTATCCCTGAGGAAAAGACCTTTCCCCAAAGCCCCTGCAGACTTTGCCTTATATGCCATTGGCCAGAACATAGTCCCATGGCCTCTTCTGGCTGCAAGGGAGGCTGGCTAAGTAAGCACATGACTTTTTTAGCCTCTGTGATGGGAGGCAGGTGGGGGAAAAGGGTTTGGGAATGGTCCGAGGGAGAGCTGACCTTCAATGTCTGTTAGTCTCCCTTTTTCCAGGATGTGACCCTGTTTACACTTTCAGGCCAACCCCAAATATCGCCTCTTCTGTGAAGCCAGCTTCCCCTGGCAACTGGTCATCCCTTCCTCTGCCCCTCACCCCTAGGGCACCTGGAATCCTGTGACAGGAATCCCTTCCTTTCAACATATGATGTTCCTGAAGAAAACTCTTGGGAGGCGAATGTGTGAATGTCACACACACTTGAGTATTCTAATGGGGTTTCTGTTCCCCCGCAAAGCAGGAGAACATAAAATCCCCTTACCTTTTTAGGCACAATTACCAAGGTGTTAGGTCCAGGAGTTTGTGTGTTTTTCAATTTTTTCATTCACTTCACAGTTTCCAGCCCTGTTGTCTGGGTTACATCCGGGGCATGTCCAAAGGAGGTTCAGGAGCCATGGTCCACGGTGGGTCTCTGGAGGTCTGCCCTGGGGCTCGTTACACTAACCAAGCCCACCCCTCTTCCCTCTGTGCTCGTGGCGCTGCTCTTGCATTTTTCAATTCATTTTTATAAAATAAGAGAAAACGCAATAAAATGTTTTGACAGTTCTCACTAATAACCATTGCATTAAAGACGGGAGGAGGAACCACACACACAGGAAACATCTGTCTGCGGGCCTGGTGCGGTGGGAAGCGCTTTGCTGAGTCCACCTCTTAGCCTCCCGCTCCAACCCAGTGAGGCCGAGACCACCCGCTCCCTATTCCACCGGGGATGACTCTGAGAGGTTAAGTCGCGTGCCCGAGGCCACCAGGTCCAGGGTCCCACGCTGAGAATTCACATTGCTGCTTGTGGCAGTTGATGGTCATGCCAAGCGACTCATGTGTGTCTCACGTTTCCAGCCCCTTTGCATCTCTGGCCAATGGGCTGAGATTTGAAGAGACGGGGTCCCTCTGGGCTGAAGCACCAACTTCCCTGTTGTCTCTTCCCCTATCTTGGTGACCGAGAAGGCCCCCTGTTCCAGATGGGGAGCTACAAGATGGGGAGCCCCTCCTGGCCCGGGTCCCTGAGTGACGCTGTGAAGCAGACCGGTGGTTGGGAAGTGTCAGCAAGAGAGGAACTTCTGTTGCGTGGAGCCACTGAGATTTGGGGGGTGTTTGTTCCTGCAGCCGAGTCCAGCTGAGCCCGACTCTCCCACCTCGGAGGCCCCCACCTGCTGCGTGTGAGAAGGTGTCTGGGCACTGCCCCACATCCCTGCCCTGTGGGCAGCCCCTGGGAGCGCTCGGTCGTTGCTTCCTGGAACAGTCTGAGTGAGGCTGGGCTGCACCGCTGCACAGGGTACTCTGGCCTGTGCAGATGTGGCCTCTTGTTCACGCCAGGACACCAGTGGGGCCCTCAGCTCTGGGCTGGCATGGGGCAGCCTCCCTTCTCTGTCAGGCCTTTCCGAACCTGGCCGAGCCACATGGAACCTGGGCAGAGCTGGGGTCCTTCCTGTGTGTACCCCTCCGGAGCCGGGTGCTTCCACAAAAGCCCGAGCTGCTGCTGGCAGGGTGGAGGGATGTCCGTGCCACACATGCCCAGATGCTTCTGCCAGCGCTGGGAGCCAGGCATCACCCCTAGGCCAGCAAAGACCCAGCTGGCAGGACATGATCTGCTGGGAGCCCGAGACTCTGGGCCCACCCAGCCTCATCCCTGCCCATCCCTCTCGACTATTCCCACCACCTGGTGCTGTCTTCTGTCTTGGGACCTTGGCTCAAGCTGTCCCCTTTGCCTGGAACGTCTTTCCTGCCTTGTCTGCCTGTAAGCGCTTCCTGCCTCCTCCCACCCCTGATGCAGGGGGCTCAGGGGATGTCCTCCTCTCTTCTCCCATCGCACCCTGCTCACCTCTGCAACTTTGACATGACCCCTGTCACTTGGGTTTGCACCCCACGGTTGACTTGTCCGTCTGCCCTAGAAGACTGTGATCCTCGAGGGCAGGGAGTGTGCCATTCCTGGGTGTTCTCTCCACCCTGCGTGGCGTGGATGAATGAATGCTGCCCTGGCCTGGGAAGCTGCACCTGTTTATTGAGCATCTACTACACGCTGGGCCCGTCACACTCCCGTAGTGCTTGGGATCCGCTCGTGCCACATGGTTATCACATGTGCTTAGAAGACCAGTGCTATTTTTCGTTCCTGTCTGATCCTGGGTGGCCCCGAGAGCAGAGCCCAGTGAGGGCCTGGGTGCAGATAGTTTGCTGGGAAGGGCTCCCAGGGGGCTGTGTGAGGGGCGGGAGAGGGAGACAGAGAAGGAGGAGAAGCGGTGGCAGGTGGAAGGTGTGTCATAGGCCCCACCCAAAGCAGCTGCTGGACCTCGAGTCTCCCCAAAGCTTTCATTCTACTCTCATGGCCCCCACCTGACCCAAACCCCTCCCCCTCTCCTTCATCATTTCCCTGCTCACCCTCCAAGGAGCAAGCAAAGAGGCTGCTTCCAGCTCTGTACCCACAAAGATGTGTTCAACCAGAACCCAGTTTGGAGGGGGGTCTTCCCAGCTCTTTCCCTTGCAGAAATTGGGGATTTTCTTCTGACTATTGGAAGGGTCCAGGGCTTGATAACAGGGCCCACGTCCCTGCATCTCCAGTCTTTTCCCTGCCCAGGTAGTGAAATTTTAAACAGGCACATTCCTGCTGCCCAATTTTCATTAATTGGATCTAAAAGGGTTTCTATTTTCTGATTGATCCTGCCGAGGTAAACAGCACTGCCAAAAATGGGGGGGAGTGACGCTGCTGAGGGAGATGGGATAACTAATGTTACTTGACATTTACTCAGAAAGAGGAAGGGAGGGAGGTGAGTCACACACCAGAGTCTCAGCCCACAGATTTTGTAGAAACGAGCTGCCGCAAGGCAGGCGGGAGCAGGAGGGCTCCGAGAAGCTTCAGTTCCCCCAATTTCACGGGCTTCGGGGACCCCTGGGGGTTCTCAGCTCGGGGAGGAGAGGGTCTCTGTGTCATTAAATGGTTATGCATTTAGCTCTGGAGGTGGGACCCCTGGGGATGCCAGCGAGGCTGAGGTGATGGCTCTCCGTTTGTGACAGGGAGAGACGTGAATGTGCGCATCTCTCTCTACGGAAACCCTCTGTGGGGTGGGGGCTGGTGGGGGCAGCAGGGAGTCAGGCAGGAGGGTCTGGAGGCTTGGTTTCTCCTCCTACCAAAAAAAAAAAAAAAAGAAAAGAAAAAAAGAAAAATCTCTGCCAAGCAATCTTTGCTTCTGACTGCCTCAGTTTCCCAACTTGGTGCTGCATCTGCTGCAGTTTGCAGGAGGCATATTTACGGTTTGGAAATCACCACTGAAGGGGAAGGTGACAGGTGAGTGAGCCTGGCTCTCTGGAGCAGGATGGAGAAGGGAAATCAGGTGAAGCGCTGCCCTCACCGTCGCCACCAACCATGATCACCCACTACGTGCAGGGCAGTCGTTGTTTGACTTGTTCAGCAAGGGTTGGCTGAGCACGTGTACTGAGCCAAGCTCTGCTTGTTGCAGGTGCTCTGCCCGCTCGGCCTCCCTGCCCAGGCTTGCTCTCTCCCATGGCCTCCCATCACCCTCGCTGCCTCATGGGGCTGTGGCCGCCGTGCTCTGCAGACCTGCCACCGTGTAGATCTTCCCCCTCCTGCCTCCTGCCCTTTAGAGCTGATTGTGTTTCCTCCTCCTCTGGGTGTCTTTCCTGTCTCCTTCTGCCTGGAAGATTCTCCTTCCTCTGGGTACCAACAGCCTTGATCTTCTTGACTACCACATCCCAAACTAAGCCCCACCCCCTCCCAAACTTGCTCCTCCTCCTTGATCTCATCCCCTTGGGGCCCTTCCAGCCCAGCAGCCCCTTGAGCCAGACCTGGCCTTACCCTTGCCTCCTCCTTCACCTCATCTCCCATAAACAGTCAGTCCCCAGTCATCCTGGTTTTGCGTCCTCTGCTTCTCCCAGACCCATCCACACATCTCCTTCCCCATTGCTGCTGACCTGGTCCAGGCTGCCGTCATCTCAGCCCTTGGCCGGTTTCTCAGCCTCTGGTCTGGCCCTTGCATTCCGTTCTCCACTCAGCAGCCCGAGTGTCCTTTCATTGCCTCTAACTCTCCAGGAGGGGAGTATCTTCCATGGCTTCTGGCTTCCATTGTTGCTGCAGAGAAGTCAGCTGTTGGTCTAAATAGGGAGCCCTTGAAAATGAATAGCTTTTTTTGTTTGTTGTTTTTTTCTGGGCTGTTAGGTATCTTATCTCTTTACCTTTGGTTTTCTGCAGCTTCACTATGCTAGACTGAGGTGAGGTTTTTTTTTTAATTTTTAAAATTTTTATTTATTTATTTATTTATTTATTTATTTATTTATTTATTTATTTATTTATTTTGGCTGCATTGGGTCTTCATTGCTGTGCACGGGCTTTCTCTAGTTGCGGCGAGCAGGGGCTACTCTTCATTGAGGTGCACGGGCTTCTCATTGCAGTGGCTTCTCTTGTTGTGGAGCACGGGCTCTAGGCATGCGGGCTTCAGTAGTTGTGGCTCACAGGCTTAGTTGTTCATGGCATATGGGATCTTCCCGGACCAGGGATTGAACATGTGTCCCCTGCATTGGCAGGCAGATTCTTATCCACTGCACCACCGGGGAAGCCTGAGGTGAGGATTTTTAAAATTTATCTTTCTTGGGACTCTTGGGGTGTCTTGAATCTATGGTTTGATGTCATTTATCAGTTCTGGAAAATTATCAGCCATCATCTCTTAAACATTGCCTTTGCCCATCTCTCTCTCTTCTTCTGTCTTTCTTTCTTCTAATTAAACTCCGTATTTTCAATCTTCTCTGTCTCTTACTCTCTCCTTTTCCCCATCTTTGGGTCTCTATGCAGTGCACTCTGGATACTACTTTCTTTTTACTTATCTTATTTTGACCTAATTATTTCTTTGTCTGCATTTAATCTGTTCTTAAACCCATCCACTTAGTGTTTTTTATCCTTTATTATTTTGAAATATATCACATATGCATAAAACACATAAATTATAAACATACAGCTTTGTGGAAGAGTGTGGGACCATCACCAAAAGGTCAAGAAATAAAGTCTGAGTATTTTATTTCAGTTATCATAATGTTCATTTTTAGAGCTTCTATTTGGTCCTTTTGTCAGCTTGCTATGTCACTTATAGTTTTATGTTCTCTGGTGATGTTTCAAGCTTGCCTTTTTATTTTTAAAAATATAGTAAGCATAGTTGTTTTATGCTAATTCCAATATCTGAAAACTTTACAGGTATGTTTCTTTTTTTTTCTCATGGTGTCTTATTTGTGTGCTGGTTTTCTTTGTACATTGGTCATAGTTTTTGAAAACTTGAGTGCAGGGATAATTTAAGGCATGGGATGAAGTTACCTCTTCCAGAGAGAATTTTGGCTGCTTCTACCATGCACTTGGATGTGCTCCCTGTCTGGACCAACCTTCATCCAAGACTGAGGTTCCCTGGAAGACCTGAGTCATTCAAACCCAGCTATAGTTCCTCAGAAGGGCTGGTCCACTTCTGGTCTCCCTCTCCCTGAGGATGTAGCCCTTGGGGTCCCAGCTAATTGTGGGGAGGATATCCTGTTAGACTGTAGGTTCTGGGCTTTTGTTTCTGTCCCCCTAGTTTTTCACAACTGGCAGAGGGAAGGCTCCTCTGGGCTTGGAAAATCTCTTTAACCAAAAGTGGTCTCCATGTGCATTCTCCTCTCTGAGTTCCTATTTGCCCTTCTGGTATGGTTTGGAAATTTCTTACTCTCTTGTAAACTTTTAATGTTTTTGCAAATATATATCTCTACCTCTATATTAGATATAGATACCTCAAGTATCTTGTTATCTTCAACTAGAAGCCTGGTTGGAAAGACCCAGCCCATATTTACTGGAAGTCTGAGTTATCTTTCTAAACAGGAAATCTGGCTACATCTCTCTTCCATTTAGAAGTCTTGATGGGCTCCCACTGCCCTCCAGTAAAGACGGTAGTCTGACTGTTTGCCCAATGTCCTGACAGATCTGGCCTTGGCCACCCTCCTCTGTAAGCTCACCTCTCACCCCTCCTCCCTGGTGCTCTCTGCTTCAGTCACACTGAGCTGTTCTGATCCCTGAAAGCCCTCACTTCTGAGTGTAGGCAGATGCTGTTTGGTTCCTTCAGCCTGTGGCCTGACTAATTCCTGTTTGCCCTCTAAGTATCAGGCTAGACATCACCTCTTCCAGGAAGCCTTCCCTGACTGCACCACTCCAACCTCTTGCTAGGTCAGGTGCCTCCTCTGGGCTCCCACACTACCCTGTACATCCCCCATCACAGCACTGACCACACCGCACTATAATTACATGCTTCCCTGTCTGTCACTCCACTAGGCTATGGGCTTAATTAACATTTTTGAGTGAATGAATGGATGTATGTATGTATGGATGGATGGATTGATGGACGGATGGCCTCTCACTTTTTCCCTGACACTGTGAATCGTTCTGGCTCTTTGGGGACCCATCCCCTGCAACTGAACTGGTAGTGCCTGGCTAGAAGGGCTCCTTTCCTTGTTCCCCCTCCACATTAGCTGCTCAATCCTTTGCACAGAATGACTCCAAGCTCCTTCTAACACACACTTCCCTTGGGGCTCATGCCCTCTCCCTGGCCCCTAAGCAAAGAACTGGGGCTGTAGGTCCCAAGAATAGGAGAATATACCTGAGGGGGCATTTTCAATTTGAACTATGGGAAAACCTATTTCCTGTAAAGTTCATTTCTGTGCACACAAATTCCAAGACCTGCTTCTAGGAGAAAGTCAGGCTGGGAGGCGTGTCCGATGATGTCCAAGGATTCTGGGTCTCAGACTTGGGTTAGAATCCCTGACTGTGGGACTTTCCCCTATCTGTATTACTCATCTCAGAGCACTGATGGGGGCCGGGCTGATGGTGCATTCTCTCTAGATTCTATTTACTGTCTTTCCATATACTTTGTCCCATCCTCCGTGTCCCTTCCTGTCCCTCTGCCTTTGCTTGTGCTGTGCCCCTTTCCAGAATGCCCTTCCCCTTCCCCTGTCTAGTCACATCTGCAAGGCCAGGCTCTGCTCCTCAGGAAGCTCGTGCTGACCATCCTGGCCCAGGCAAGCCTTTGCCGGCAACATCCTCCACGATTCGAGGAGCAGCTAGGTGGGGTGGGGACTCACTGTTCATTTGGAGCATTGATTGAGCACCTCCTGTGTGCAGGGCCCTGTGCTGGGGACTCAGCAACGAGTGAGACCTGCAAGGCCCTTTTCTCTTGTTTCTTGGGGTGTGTCCCAGACTCACCAGCAGAACAAGGGCTCTTTTAAAAGCTGTTTGCTTGTCTGGACTCTTGGTGGTTCCCATCTCCCCTGATCACTGGCTGTGACTTGGAGGATGGTGGTGGGACTCGGGGGTGGTATGTGGCAGAGAAATATATTCTCTCTCCCTTTTTCTTTTTCAGTATATTTAATTTTTTAAAAATTGGAATATAATTGCTTTACAATGTTGTGTTAGTTTCTGCTGTACAACGAAGTGAATCAGCTATATGTATACATATATCCCCTCCATCTTGGACCTCCCTCCCCGCTCCCCCCTCCATCCTACCCATCTAAGTCATCACAGAACACCAAGATGAGCTCCCTGTGCTACACTGCTTGGTATCTTCTTCTTCCTTTTCCTCTTGTCAGGGATTAAAAGCTCCTGAAAAGATCAGAGGGCAAAAGTAGAAACAGAGACCTGGCCCCGCCCTTCCACCGGAGGATGGGCCAGACAGAGGGCACTGATTCTGAAGATGTCTCGGCTATGCGTGAAACCCCAGAAAACCAGAACTGGAAGAGTTCTGCAGACCTTACCCCCTCCAAACTTTACAGAGAGAAATCTGAGGCCCAGGGAGGGGAGGGGACCTCCCAAAGGTCACAGAGAAAGTCAGTGTCAGGCTGACACGGGTCTCCTGGCCTCACACCCAGCCCTCTGTCCACTGTAGCACTAAGAGGGGGCCCCAGCAGGACCCTGGAGGGCATTTTACTCTTGACGGTGGCCAAGGCCCTGTGCAAAGACTTTCCAACAACATCTTGCCAAATCTTTCCATCACACTTTAGAGGACACTGTTATTGTGTCCAGTTGCCAGAAGAGGAAGGTCAGCGATGGAAAACTTTTGCCCAAGGTCTCACAGCAGTCAGGAGATGAGCCCATTTCAAGCCCAAACCCCTAACACTTCCCTACACTGCACCTTGGAACTAGAGGTGGATCGTCTTTAAACACAGCCTCACCACGTCCAGTCTCCGGGCCTCAGTCTCCTCATAAGCTGAGGAGGAGGCCACCTCTCTCCTGGAGGTTGTTTCCAGGATGAAGTGAGGTTGCATGTGGTCTGGTCCCTGAGAGGGGCTTGAGAAATGACAAAGGTGCAGTGAGAGGCCGATCTTCAAAATTTCTGCAAATGTGAAACACTTTTCCTTTCGTTTTTTTTTTTTCAATTTTTTTATCGACGTAAAATATACATAATACAAAAATTGCCATTTTAACCATTTTTAAGTGTACCGTTCAGGAGCATTAAATGCATTCCCATTGTTGTGCAACCATCACCACCATTCACACACAGAACATTTCATCTTCCCAAACTGAAACTCTGCCCCTGTCAAACCCTAACTCCCCATTCCCCTTCCTTTATTTTTCAAAATGAACCTCCTGCCTACATATCCTGGTTGAACAGGCCAGGGAGGGGAGAAGAGGATAATAGGCTGGCAGAACCATGAGGAAAAGGAAACAGGAAGTGAGAGGAAAGAAGAGGCTATAGGAAGTGCATCCCGGAAGCTGCTCCCCAGGGGCCAGGCCAACCCCACCCAAGGCAGAGCCAGCCACAGCCTGGGGACCTTTCCACTGGCTCTTACCACCCCTCCAAGTAGAGCCCAAGACACCTTCCTGGCCCAGGGTCTCTTCAGAAGCCCACCCGCTCTTAACCTGGAAAGCTTCAGGGTCCTCATCTGTAAAATGGGGGTGGGGGAATAATAGCTGGTGTCTCCTAGGCTGTTGTCAGAATCAGTTGACGACACATGTATAAAGCACTTAGCAAATGCTCCTGATGTGGAGCAGCCTGCAGCGTTGGCCGCCATTGTTTTTTGGGGGTTTTCTTTTGTTTTGTTTTTTTGCCGCCATTGTTGTTGCTGTTATTATTACTCCATCCCAGCAGCCGGAGTTGGAGCAAAAGTCCTCCCGTATCGGGAAGGAAAGGCCTTTTCCATCCACTTTATCCTTTGTTTCCCAGAATAGCCCAGCTGGTCTCCTCACACCCACCACCAAGTCCCTGAGCTGACTGTGGCCAATTCATGCTGGGCAGTGTGGCCAAAAGAGGTGAGTGAGATGCAGTGCCCCTCCCAGAGGGCCCATCGCGGAGGGCTCGCAGAGACACCAGGAGGCAGACACAGGTTCGGATCTCTTGCAGCCGCCGTGGTCAGTGCACATTTAGGTTCTGGGGAAGGACAATGATGGGGCCCTTAACTCGACCTAGGGGTCAGAGAAGGTTTCCTGGGGGAGATAAAGGTGGGCGAACAATCCCGAAAGTCCAGGAGGTGTCAAATGCCCTGGGGAATAAAGAGAACCGGAAGTGATTTAGTATTACAGGGGCAAAGGGCATGAGGCAGAGAGAGGGAGGGGATGGGTCTGGAGGAGCTAAGGGGGCGGAGTGGGGGGCAGGTTGAGGACCTTTGTGCCCAAGTACAGAGTTTGAACTCTCAACTGCAGGTGACCGGGGCCATGGAAGTGGCAGCATCTGTATCTTGAAGCACTCACCCTGGGGGCTGTGGACAGAGGCGGGTGAGAGAGGAAGATGATGGAAAGAAAGGTGGCCACTGTGAGCATCTCGCCAGAGATGTGGGCAGCCAGAAAGGGAGGAGAGAGGAGGGGGACTGCGGAGAAGTTTCGGAGGTCAAACTGTCAGGACTGGTGTGGTCAGCAGAATACACCCCCAAAGATGCCCACGTCCTGATCTCCACACATGTGAATATTTTATGTTACTTGGCAGGGAGAATTAAGATTGAAGATGGAATTAAGGTGGTTGATCACCTGACTTTGAGATGAGGAGATTATTCGGACTTATCAAGTTGGCCAGTGTGATCATAAGCGTTCTTAATATGAAAGAGGGAAGAAGAGTCGGTGTTGCAGTAAAGGCAGACCCCACGGCCCACTCCTGGCTCTGGAGATGAAATGGGTCACCAGCCAAGCAACGTGGGCAGCCTCTACACTTGGAAAAGGCAAGGAAATGATTCTCCTCCAGGGCCTCCAGAAGGAATGCAGGGCTGCCAACACCTTGAATTTAGCCCAATGAGACGTGTGTCAGACTTCTGACCTATAGAACAGTAAGAGAGTAAATCTGTGTTGTTTTAATCACTAAATTTGCTGTGAGTTGTTACAGCAGCAATAGGAAGCAGATATAACTGGTGATGGGAATGGGGGCTGAGGATAGGGGATATTAAGGGCATCTGGCCTGGAGACTGGAAAGATGGCAATGCCTCCAACCAGGAGAGGCCACAGGGTGAGGATGAGTATCTGTCTACTGCACTGACCTGAGCGGCCCAGCCCAGCCCAGCCCAGGCCCTCGCTAGGCACAGAGCCCAGGGACCCAGTAAAGAAGTTGGGGGCGGGGTCAACATCATCACGGTTGGGGATGCAGTAGCTGCTGTAGGGTGAATGGATGGCAAGATTCCCCAGAATTCCTTGGGTTTCATTTTTCAAGCATCAAAACAACCATGCTCGTTAAGCTTTTGCTTACTGAACAAGCCAGCGAAAGAGAACTGAAACCTCAAGGACTGAAGTCAAGGCGGGGTTAGAAGCCCAGGGCATAAGTAAGGACACTGTGGGCTCTCAGGCCTTAAAAGATGCCCTTGTACCCGATTTTCCCTGGAAGAGGGAGGGCAGGTGGACCTGATTGGAATCCTCTTCCCCCATCACTTCCCGCAGCAATTCTTTTTTGTTTTTTTCTTTCCTCCAAAACGGAGGTGGAGGGCTCCTCCTTCTCACAGGAGGAGCGTGGAGCTTACCCCCGCCGGAACCAGCGGCCACGCTGGCCTCTCCGCCGGCTTCGTTCCCCGCCTCCCCCGGTCCTTTGTCTGGCTCCCGCGCTGCCGGGCACGTGGTCCCCTGTCAAATTTCGGGCGGCTCCGGGGGACACGTGTCGGCAAGCCGGAGCTCCACAGACCCCAAGTAACCATGGAAACGGTGGCCAATGGGAGTCCCGCTCTGCCTGCGGGGGCGAGGCCAAGCGCGGCCTAAACAGGAGGGGCGGGGCGGGGCCGAGGTGTCAGAAAACTGAGGGCGGGGCCCAGATCACCCGCCGCAGCCTGGGCGGACCGCAGTGCACAGGATGCTTCCTGGGGCCATAATGTGCCGTTATCTGGACCGGGCAGCTTTGCTAACATTTGGGCAGCGTTTCCTCGGCACTCCTGGGATTTTCTTTGCCTTTAAGTATAAGGTTAATGTTCTAGACCCCAGTAGATCTGTGTTCAGATCCCACCAGCAACATTTACCAGCTGTGTGCCTTGCACAAGTGACAGACTTTCTGTACTTCCATTTCTTCATCTGGTAAATTGAGTATTGTAAAGCTCCAGCGAGATAATAAGCAATTCGCCCAGGTCTGGCACCAGTAGATGCTCAATAAACAGCAGCGACCCTTATGACTCAGCTCCTTCTCTTGACCCTCCAGAGAGGAGGGCCCCCGTTGGGGTGTGAAGAACCCACCCTCTCAGCTGGGAGCCCAGGGTGCTGACCTCTGACTCATTTGCTCAAGCCTGGTTCCAGCACCAGTCTCAACATGCTTGTTAACAAAATGGGAAGATGGCCTGGAGTCTGTCAGGGTCCCCATGGCAGCGGGCCTGCTGCTGACTTCATGGAGGCAGACACAGAGCTGAACACCTCCAGCTGCGAGGGCAGAAGGAAAGGAAGGGTCAATGCCAAGGGCTGGGGACCAGGAAGCAGGGTTTTGGCACTTCTGCCGACCAGCCAGGTGACCCACACAAGCATTTTTACTTCTCTGGGCAAAAGCATCTTGTAAAACAGTGAAGATGATACCTGAGGCCCTCCCACTCAGTGTGGTGGAGAATCTGGAAAGAGGAAATGGATGATCAGCTGCGCTGGGAGACCTGACCCCTCTCTCCTGGCTTCCCCAGGGCTCAGCTCAGGGCCTGGGACAAACATTCCCTAGCCAGGAGCTGCAGTTAGCTGGAATCTTTCTTTCACTTTTATGAAGAAGTGGAAAATGCCCTCATTCATTCGTTTGTTCAATCAACCGAGTTTTCTGCAGGTCTGCTGTGTGCCAGGCACTGTGCTAGGTCCTGGAGCTAGAGCAGTGAACAAAACACGGTCCCTGCCCTGAAAGAGGTCACCGTCTGGCGGGGGAGACAGACATTAAAGAAATAAACATGCAAACAAACATGTGGCCACAAATATCCACAAATGCCCTGAAAGGAAAGCACAGGATCCGTGAGCATGAAGGAAATAAAAACGAGTCTGGGGGGAGAGGGCAGGCAGGGCAGGAAGTGACATTTCAGAGGGGCCTGAGGACTGAGCAGAAGTCAGCCTGGTGAGGAGGGGAGGAAAGGTATTTCAGGCAAGAGGAACAACACATGGGTGCCCTGAGGCCAGAAGGAGCTCGGGTCATCCACAGAAGGAGAGGGTCTGTGTGGCCCAGAGGCCGGCGAGGGAAGGAGTCAACAGGTATCACCTGCGTCAGGCAGGGTCACACTAAAGATCTTGAGTTTAGAAAATGGGCCATGACATAGCCTCATGGGGACTTACATGAAAATATACACCCCTGTTTTTCAAAGTTCCCGCCTGGATTGGGCTGGTGCTCAACTTGGTCTCACCTGCCTTCCACCTTTTCCAGTCTGAAGGCATTGGATGATCCAAAATCAGATGAGTTTCGTTACTACTCAGCACCATCCACTGACTACGACAGACAAGGAGACACACATTTACCGAAAGATTTTTAACACAAAGGTTAGAATTAGGGTTAGGGTTGGGTTTCGGTTAAGGGTAGAGTTGGTATTGGGTTTGGCCAGGAAAGGATTGAGGTTAGATCAGGATTACCATTGGGTTCAGGATCAGGGTTGGCATTAAGATTAGGGCTGGTATTGGGTTTAGGGTTGGGTTTAGGCCTGGTGTTGGGTTAGGGTTTGGATTGTAGATTTGAATTCCATTAAATATACTTATATCACCGGCCCCCAACAGAATGTCTAGGAGGTAATAGGTGCCCAAGGGATATTTTTAATGAATTAATTACTGTGGTTTATTGTGAACAAGAAAGACAAAGTGCCAGGCAGGGTCACTTCCCTAGATATTCTGGTTATTTGTCTGTGTGTCGTGCTAAGTGTGAACAGACTGATAAAACTCACCGGTGTGCTAAGTTGATATTCATCTGTCTAAGACTGCACTAAAAATCATACTAAAGTAGAAAACAAGAGGAAAGTAGTCTGGGCATATCAACCCAGTGACCGAGGGAGGGAAGTGATAGAGAGCTCAGGAGACCAAATACTTCGAAAGAGTCCAGGTATGGGAGCAGAGGTGGTTCCAGGCAGAGGTCACAGTAAGGCCAGCAGGAGGTCAAAGGGACTAGATCAGGCTGAAATGAGGGGTTTGGATGAGGAGTTGGGGGAGGGAAAAAGTGAAGAGATGAGTGATAAAAAGATGGGCAGACCACAGATCATGGAAAGCCCCATAAGCCATGTAATGTAACCCGAGTAACTCCTGGGGCCCATGTGGTCTCTTCCCTACAAAGTTTCATTAAAAGGAGTTTGGGACAGCACCCACATATTATTTACAGGGGTTTCCAATATTCTTTGTCTTGCAAAGAATATCACGGAGGGTCCAATTTCTAACCCCCAGCAACTCTTCCCAATCCCCTCACCTCTCCCTCCAGGGCTCTTGTATTGTGTTCTACTCCAGAATCCCTCACTCTCCTGCCTCTCTCTGCCCACTCAGTTCTTCATTTACAGCTCCACTCACCCTCAGGGACTCCAGTCCCTTTCTGTTCTCCCCACTGCACAGAGCCGCCAATAAAGAACAGCCCAGAACTGCCCCAGCAAGCGCACAACCGTGCTCCTTCCCCTCTGCTTTGCGTCCCTGCCTCTCCCTGGAACCAGGCTGGGAAAGGGAGAGCTCTCTGCAGAGGGCAGAAGGAAGGGCCAAGATCAAGATCCTCTTTTATGAGACCTAAGTGAGTGGGGACCATTGCTGTGCCTCGTACCTGTCATGGTATAAAGATTGCAGCATCTCCGCTGGAGCTGGAGAGTAAAGCAGTCAGATCTGTGAGCTCCTTGGAAGCAGGGCCCCGTGTGTTTGGTGGGTGATGCCCCACCAACACCAAGAAGATCCTGGTTCAATAAGTGATGGGTGAAGAGGTCAGCGATAAGTGAATGAATGAATGAATGAATGGGTGGATGGATGGATGATTGAACTCCATGAGGATTCTGGATTTTCACGCAGGCCTCAAAGACCCCAGGACAATTGCACCCCCTCCTCAGCCTCTGTAAATCCTCATTCCTTATCTTTGCGCCAACCAACCAGGGGCCTCTCAACAATGACCTCCAGGCTCGAGGGGGATGGGGACCAGGCTTCCCCACCCACACAGTAAAGCATCTGGATGGGCTCCACCAGTCTGCTGGGAATGGCCTGTGCTCCCCTGGGTGAGACCCGCGGCGCACAGAAAACCTCCCAGTGCTTTTGGCTCTGGTTGTAATTCTGGTTTCCAGCAACACATAAAAATAGCTTCAAGGACATCCAAGGGGCGGGAGGAGGGAGACCTGGTCCCCTGGCTTCCAGAAGAACTAGATAAGCATGACTCCCATCTCTCCTTCTCCAAGGGCCAGACTGCTGCCCGTTTGACTCCAGATTTGAACCTGGGTCTGTATCTGTCTGTGAACCACAGGCCTAGACTTGCAAACTCCTCAGTTATCAGCCCCCATTACCCAGCTTCGGGCAAAGAGAGGCAGATGTAAAAGTCATGCAGGAAAAAATGTCTGAAATCCCTCCCACTGCCAGCTCTGAGAATGACTCCTGCAGGGCCCCAGTGCAGTGCATGATGGGAAGATGCAAGAGGCTGCAGTCCAGAGCGGACCTGGGGAGCCTGCAGGATAACAAGGGAGCTGGGCTGGGGAGGGGAAAGGGGGGCAGCCCAGCCGTAGGGGGCTTGCGGGCCTCTGCCTGGGCTCCAGTGCTTTGATTCCCCCCAGTGATGATGCAGATGTGTGCCGTAGACCACCTTCCAGGCCCTGCAGGGCCCATCCAAGGACAATAGCCCCCAGCCAGGGGTAGGAGGAGGAAGGTGGTAGAAGCACTTTAATAACAGACATGTTATGAGCACAGACTATTCCCGGCGCTGTGCACGCATCATCGGAATCCTTACAACCAGTGAAGGACTTATGATTTGTCCCATCACACAGAGGAGTAAAGTAAGGCTCGGAGAAGGAAATAACCAACTGCACAGCCGGCAGGACACATGTCCAACAGGGACAGAGGCAGGATTTGCGCCCAGAGGGACTCGGGAGCCTGTGTTCCCGCCTCTGCACTAAGGGGTGGGCTGAGTTTCTTCCCTGCCTCCCAAAGGCCCCAAAATAGGCCTGCTTTCCTGATGAAGCTCTCCTCCCCTCAGTGCCACAAATACCCACATTCCCAGGCCGAATCCAGGGCGGGGCCCTCAGGAGCTCGTGCCCAGCAGGACCTATTTCTGGCTGCAGCCCGGACCGGCCACAAGAGACCTTCTGTGGTGGCCTCGGCCGCAACCCACAGCCGAGGCTCAGGCCCTGGCAAGGTCTCCAAAGGGCCCATTGTCCGGCTGCCTGGGCCGCTGAGGCTGGCTCCTGGACATCCGGAGCTGGGGGCGGAGGGTGGCCTAGGGCAGGGTGGACTGAGGGGCCTGTGTGAGAGCTGCAGCCAGCTCAGAGATGCCCCAGTGTCCACTGCGCCCGCCTGAGGGAGAAAACAGACTCCACCTCGGACGGGCCTCAGGCTGGCTTCAGACAGGCCCCGAGGTCTCACACACACACACACACACACACACACACACACACACACACACGACAACTGCCAAGGGCAGCCACCACGTCCACGGGGAAGCAAGGCGGTGACAAACAGGGTTTAGAGCTGGGTGGGTTCAGATTCTAATACTGGCTCCTCCAGTGCTAACCTGGGCAGGTCACGCCACCTCTGTGAACCTCAGTCTCCGCATCTGTGAAATGGGACAGATACCAACCCCTTTTTATAGATGTGCAGACCCAGCTTCAGAGAAGGGGCTTGCCTGAGGCCACACAGGCAGGATCTTTTTTTTGTTTAACATTAAAAACGTTTCGATTAGGAACATTTTCAAACATACACAAAAGTAAAGAGTATAATAAAACTCCATATACCATCATTCAGATTCAATAATTATTGAGATTTTACTTGCTTTATTTGTCCCTTTCAATTATTTTGTTGCCACTAAAGTGAATTTAAAGCCAGTCCTGGGGGGAATTCCTTGGCTGTCCATTAGTTAGGGCTCCACGCTTCCACTGCAGGGGGCACGAGTTCGATCCCTGGTCGGGGAGCTAAGATCCGGCATGGCGCGTGCAGGGCAGCCAAATAAATAAATAAATAAATAAATAAACCCAATCCTGGACACATCATCTCATCCCAACACACTTCAGTATTCCTCTAATATAAGGACGTAGTACCATTGTCACACCTAGCGAAACTAACAGCAATTCCATGGCATCATCTAATATCCGGTGCATAATCTATTTATCCAGATATGCTCATCAATGCGGTTTTCCAGGTGATTTGTTTGAGTTAGGATCCTTGGAAGGTCTACACATAGCATTCAGTTGTTGTTAATTTTTTAAATGTATTTTCATGCCATTGACTTATTGAAGACACCGAGTCAGTTGTCCTGTGGAATGTCCACAAATGTTGTCTGTTTGCTTCCTCGTGGTGTCAGGTAACTTGTTTCTCTATCCCTATATTTCCCATGAAATTGAGCCTCCTCCTCTTTTAAATAACTGTTTTGATGAGATATATTGGGTGGGCCAAAAAGTGACTTCTGTTTTTAAGTAAAAATAAAAGACACGTTTTTCATTTTCACCAAGAACTTTATTGAACAATGTAGTCACTGTTTTGTTCCACTACCTTCTGCCATTTTTCAGGCAACTTCATAACTCCATCTTCCCAAAGTATTTGTTTATTTATTTATTTATGGCTGTGTTGGGTCTTCGTTTCTGTGCGAGGGCTTTCTCTAGTTGTGGCAAGCGGGGGCCACTCTTCATCGCGGTGCGCGGGCCTCTCACTATCATGGCCTCTCTTGTTGCGGAGCACAGGCTCCAGACGCGCAGGCTCAGTAGTTGTGGCTCACGGGCCTAGCTGCTCCGCGGCATGTGGGATCTTCCCAGACCAGGGCTCGAACCCGTGTCCCCTGCATTAGCAGGCAGATTCTCAACCACTGCGCCACCAGGGAAGCCCAACTTTGTATCTTTTTGAGCAAAGAACTGTCCCAGGTGCCTTTTACAGTCTTCCAGGGAATTGAATTTTTTTCCATTAAGAGAATTTGGTAAAGACCAAAACAAATGGAAATCCGAAGGTGCAATGTCTGGTGAATACGGAGGATGAATCCAAACTTCCCAGCCGAGCTGTAACAGTTTTTGTCTGGTCATCAAAGAAACATGCAGTCTTGTGTTATCCTGATGGAAGATTAGGCATTTTCTGTTGACTAATTCCGGACGCTTTTCGTTGAGTGCTGCTTTCAGTTGGTCTAACCGGGAGCAGTACTTGTTGGAATTAATTGTTTGGTTTTCTGGAAGAAGCTCATAACAGAGGACTCCCTTCCAATCCCACCATATACACAACATCACCTTCTTTGGATGAAGACTAGCCTTTGGTGTGGTTGGTGGTGGTTTATTTCGCCTGCCCCATGATCTCTTCCATTCCACATTATTGTACAGTATCTACATTTCATTGCCGATCACAATTTGTTTTAAAAATGGAACGTTTTCGTTATGTTTAAGTAGAGAATTGCATGGGGAAATACGGTCAAGAAGGTTTTTTTTGCTTAACTTACGTGGAACCCAAACCCAAACGTAACCAAGCTGTTGCAAATGATTTTCAGTGTTTGATTAGGATATTTTGAGTATGTTGGCTACCTCCCGTGGGGTATAACGTTGATTGTTCTCAATTAATGTCTTGATGTGATCGCTATCAACTTCAACTGGTCTACCTGACTGTGGAGCATCGTCCAGCAAGAAATCTCCAGCACAAAACTTCACAAACCATTTTTGACATGTTCGATCAGTCACAGCACCTTCTCCATACACTGCACAAATCTTTTTTTGTGTTTCAGTTGTTGCGTTTTTACCTTTCTTGAAATAATAAAAGGAAAATGGAACCCTCATACATTGCTGGTGGTATTGTAAAATGGTACAGTTGCTCTGGAAAACAGATAGGTGGTTCCTCAAAATGTTAAACACAGAGTTACATATGCCAAAAATGTTGCTTTTTTTCTTCCATCTTCAATATTAAAATGGCTACACAAAAATTCACCAATTTTGATAAGTTTTTTTTTTTTAAAATACATGCTGATATGACAGCTGTCACAATACAATCTAACAAAATTGTTTTGAATGAAGTTAAAGACAACTAAGCGCTACTAGAGCCATCTTACGGAAAACATCAAATGAACTTTTTGGCCAACCTAATAATTCACACCATAAACATCACTCTTTCAAAGTGTACAATTCAGTGCTTTTTAGTATATTCACAGAGTTGTGTGACCATTACTATTGTCCAACTTCAAAATGTTCTCATCAAACCCCACACCCATTAGCAATCACTCCCCATTCTGCCCTGCTGCCAGCCCCTGGCAACCACTAATCTACTTTCCTCTCTCTATGGATTTGCCTACTCTGGCCATTTCATATAAATGGAATCACACAATATGTGTCCTTTTGTGACAGGAAGCTTTTATTTAGCATAATATTTTCAAGGCTCATCCATGTTTTACCGTGTATGAGTACTTCATTCCTTTTTATTGCCAAATAACGTGCCATTGTATAAATATACCATATGCTGCTTATCCATTCATCGTTGATGGACATTAGGGCTGTCTCCACTTCTTGGCTCTTATAAATAATGTATCTATGAACATATGTGTACAAGTATTTGTGCGAATTTATGTTTTAGTTCCCATGGGTGTATATACATAGCAATGGATGCTAGGGCATATGTAACTCTGTGTTTAACATTTTGAGGCACCACCTATCTGTTTTCCAGAGTAACTGTACCATTTTACAACACCACCAGCAATGTATGAAGGTTCCATTTTCCCTACATCCTCACCAACACTTGTTATGGTCCATCTTTTTTATTTTACTCATCCTAGTGGGAGTGAAGTAGTATCTCATCGTGGTTTTGATTTGTGTTTCCCTAATGACTAGTGGTGTCGAGCATCTTTTCATGGGCTTAGTGCAATTTGTATGTCTTTGGAATTTCTCAGTTGGATTATTTGTCTTTTGTTATTGAGTTGTAAATAATTCTCTATATAGACAAGTCCCTTATTAGATACATGATTTATAAATTTTTTCTCCCATTATATGGGTTGTCTTCACTTTCTTGCCATCCTTTGAAGTACACTTTAAATTTTTATTTATTTATTTATTTATTTATTTATTTATTTATGGCTGTGTTGGGTCTTTGTTGCTGCGTGCAGGCTTTCTCTAGTTGTGGCGAGGGGGGGCTACTCTTCGTTGCCGTGCGTGGGCTTCTCATTGCGGTGGTTTCTCTTGTTGCAGAGCATGGGCTCTAGGTGCACGGGCTTCCGTAGTTGTGGCACGTGGGCTCAGTAGTTGTGGCTCGTGGGCTCTAGAGCACAGGCTCAGTAGTTGTGGTGCACAGGCTTAGTTGCTCTGAGGCATGTGGGATCTTCCCAGACCAGGGCTCGAATCTGTGTCCCCTGCATTGGCAGGCGGATTCTTAACCACTGTGCCACCAGGGAAGTCCCGGCTTTAAATTCTGATGAAGCTGCATTTATCTATTTATTTTGTATCCCTGTGCTTTTGGTGTCACATGCCTAAGGAATGTCATGAAGATCAATGCCTTTGTTTTATTCTAAAAGGTTTATAGTTTTCACTCTCACTTTGAAGTCTATGATCCATTTTGTGTTAACTTTTGTATATGGTGTGAGGTGGGGATATTAAGTTTTGTAATCCATAAACATAGGCTGTCTTTCCATTTGTTTAGGTCTTCTTTCAATTCCTTTCAGCAAAGTTTTGTAGTTTTCACTGTACAAACCTTACAGTTCTTTTGTTAAGTTTATTCCTAAGTATTTTATTCTTTTGGATACAAATATAAATGGAATTATTTTCTTAATTTCATTTTTAGAGTGTTCATTGCTAGTATATAGAAATTGGTTTTGTATATTGATCTTGTATCCTGAAACCTTTCTGAACTCATTTATTTGTTCTAATATATATTTTTAGTGAATTCCTTATGATTTTCTATACACAAGATCATGTCATCTGCAAATAGAGATAGTTTTACTTTTTCCTCCCTAATCTCGATGATTTTTATTTCTTTTTCTTGCCTAATTGCTCTGGCTAGAATCTCCAGTACAATACTTAACAGGAGTGGGGAGACTGGGAATCCCTGTCTTGTTCCTTCTTGATTTGGAGGGAAACTTTCAGTCTTTCACCACTAAGTATGATGTTAGCTGTGGATTTTTCATAGATGCACTCAGGCAGAATTTTAATCCAGATGTGAGGGACTCCAAAGCCCTGACTCTTACCTTAGTCCCAGGACATAAGAGGAGTGGCCTGGTCAGGAAGATGTTCAAAGAGCTGTCAAAACTCGAGATGGACGTGGAGGGTCTGCGTGACTTGGGAGGAGTCGATTCCAGCAGGGGACACCAAGCCCCACTGACAGTAGGCCCTGTCACCATCTTCCCTGCAGCCTTACAGAGCCCTTGGCCAGGCAGAACAAATGTGGGAAAATCAGTGTCATAGCTCTCAGGTGCCCCCATCAATGTTCAGCTCCTTGCAATCCTACCACACACCCTCTCGCCTCCCATTCTGCTCTGAGACAGAACGTCCATGGAAAAAGGAAGTGGGAACAGCTGTAATCAGCACAGGTAGGAGGGGGAAGATGGACAAAAAGAGGCAGCCAGATGGAGAGGTTGAGAGACTTGGGACCTGGACTTCTGGGTTCGAGTTTGCCGCTCCCCCCAGCAATGTACCAATGAGGTGACCTTGGGCTAGTCATTTCAGCTCCCTGAGTATGAGTTTTCCTATCTTTAAAATAGGGATAGTCATTAAAAATTCCACAAATAACAAATGCTGGAGACTGTGTGGGGAAGAGGGAACCTTCCTACACTGTTGGTAGGAATGTAAATTGATGCCGCCACTATGGAAAAATAGTCTGGAGGCTCCTTACATAACTAAAAATAGAGTTGCCATATGATCCAGCAATCCCACTCCTAGGTATATATCCAGAGAAAACTATAATTCGAAAAGATACATGCACTCCAGTGTTCATAGCAGCATTATTTACAATAGCCAAGACATGGAAGCAACCTAAATATCCACCAACAGATGAATTGATAAAGAAGATGTGATATATATATATATATATATATATATATATATATATATATATATATACACACACACACATACATATACAATGGAATATTACTCGGCCGTAAAAAGAATGAAATAATACCATTTGCAGCAACATGGATGGACCTAGAGAGTATCATACTAAGTGAAGTAAGTCAGAAAGAGAAAGACAAATACCATATGATATCACTTATATGTGGAATCTACAATATGATACAAATGAACTTATCTAAGAAACAGAAACAGACTCAGACAGAGAAAACAAGCTTATGGTTACCAAAGGGGAAAGGGGTAGGGGAGGGATAAAGCAGGTGTTTGGGATTAGCAGATACAAACTATAGATAAACAACAAGGTCCTACTGTATAACACAGGGAAAAATATTCAGTATCCTGTAATAAACCATAATGGAAAAGAATATGTGTGTATATATGTATGTGTGTGTGTGTATATATATATATAAAACTGAATCACTTTGCTGTACACCAGAAATGAACACAACATTGTAAGTCAACTATACTTCAATTAAAAAATTAAAAAAAAAAAAAGCCCCAGCTTTGGGTGAAAGAATTCTATGGAGGAGAAAAAAAAAAAAAAGTAAAATAAAATAGGGATAGTGACAAAATCCACCTCTCAGGGCCACTGTGAGGATGACATGGGATAATACTCGTAAGGTGTTCAGCACAGCATAAAATGCATTCTTGGCGCTCCATAAATTCTGGTTATTATTGCCTTTATTATTGCCAATTTTACTCTTACCTACATTTATACTATTGCTGCTGGTATGATGGTGGCCAATCCAGCATTCCCAGGAGAGAAATAGCCTTCCTGAATGTGCAGCCCTTGTCTGGTGATGGCCAGGGGCCCCAGGACTCCCGTGTTCCTGTTCACGCTGCACCCCATGTGGGGCCCAGCTTGAGAGAGGAAGCTTCTTCCACCAGAGCAAGAGCTTTGTCGGCTAAGAAGCTTCCCCAAGGCCCTTGTAAGGCTCTCTGCCAGGCGCTCCAGAGATGTCACCTCATGGGATGTTCACCCCATTTTACAGAAGAGAAAACTGAGACTCAGACAAGTGGAGCAATCATCTAAGACCGCATAACTAGTAAGAGATGAAAACGGGATTTGAACCTGGATCACTGCTCTCACCTACTGGGCCACACCCCTCTCCTCAGCCATTGGCCAAATTGGAAAGTTCAAGAAGTCACCTTGGGACAAGGAGGAGGGGGCCCAGGTAGATGTCCCAAAACGCCCCAGAAAGGTCCATGACAAGAGCAAAGCAGAGCCCACATCAGTGATGTGGAGTGATGTACTGGGCCCTGAAGATCTCTAGTTCTAACCCCAAGCACCCAGAGAGACCCTGCCCTGGGTGGCTCTCAGGGGCTGAGGGGCCATCTGGGTACCTCTGGGGTACTATTCTGTAGTCAACCCAAGACCCACAGAGCTTCCAGACAACCTGCCGTTAGGTCCCATCAACTGACATGACGACTGACCCCCATCCTTCAACTGCATTTTGGAGCCGAAATGCAGATGTTATCATTTTCTTATGATAAACTCCTTTGGTAAATTGTGGACACCAGGGAAATCATTGTGGATCTTAATTCTGCCCAAACAGGAACCAGCACCTCTGCCGGCTTTGGGCCCTACCGAGCTGAGAACCCTCCCAAGCCCCTCTCTAAACCCGCTCGCTTGCAGTGGAGGCTATTTACTTCCTGGGTCCTTCGCTCCCCATTCTTCACCCACAAAGTCGCTCACTTCTGAGGGTGGGCTTGGGGGTTCCTAGGCAACAAAAGCCATCACTGAGCACAAAGACTCTACCCCCATTTCTCCGTCCTGTGAATCTCTCATTCCAGCATTCAGCAAATTTACTGCCAAGCTGTGCCAGGTGTGCTGGGGACTTGTGACTCAGGCTCCCGATCCAGGGGAGGGACACAAGCCACCATCTTCAGCCCCTGCTCTGTGCCAGGAGCCCTGTGCCTTATGCTTTCAGGCACCATCGCCCTGAAAGCTCAGAACAGCCCCATGAAGTATATGTTATCACCAATTCATGGACGAATGTGTCTCTTTACCCCCAAAATATATGCCTCGAGCAGCTGCTAAGTGCCTGGCCTGCGCAAGGGGGCAGATGCACAATGCTGGCAAAGATTCCCCGGGTCCCTGCCTCCTTACAAGATGCTCCCCAGTAGGAGAGGCAGACCCCGAGCAAGAGAAGAAAGACAAGGTAGGGAGGAAAGAAGGGCCACAGGATGCAGTGAACACTGTAGGTGACAAGGCGGGAAAGTAACACAGGGGACCTACTTTAAGTATGTTGATCCGGGAGGGACCCTCCGAGGAGGCGATATTCCGACCACTCCAGTCTCGTCTCCTTCCCTTCCAGAGACGCTTCTGGAGCTTCCGGCCATGTCCACCCCCAGCAAGGATGGTGGGCCAGCTGGAGAGGCAGGCAAACCCTCCTCTCATCCTCTCCTTCCTGCTGACCCACTTGGCAGGGAAGGTGGGAGGAAACATGGCTTCCTCCACCAACGAGCTGTGGGACCTTGGGGGAGTCACGGTCCCTCTCTGGGCTTGGATCCGTGAAATTACCCACCCGGCCCCATCCTCCGTAATTGAGACCAGGGAACATACAGGAAGCATTTCATCTATTTGAAAGCACTTTACAATGTGCAAGAATGTTACCATTACCCTGCAGATCCCAGAAGGAAAACGTGCTTCTCCATCACACCCAAGCTCTTAGTAACCGGCATCTGTGGGCCTTCGGGATCCTCCCAATGCCTAGCGGGGGCCACATCACGTTCTCCTCTTGCTGAAGGGGAACTGAGGTTTGATCGCAACATGGTCAGCCTGAAGTCTCCCCAAATTAGGAGTGGGAAATCAACCCCCAAATAATACTAGCGGCAGATACCATTGAGCACTTGCTGTGTCCAGGTCAATGCCAAGGTTCTTACGTGGATTGTCACGTTTTGTCCCTACAACAGTCCTGCCCGGAAAGCTTTATGGCCATTAGCTGTGTTTTATGGGAAGGTGGGCAGCCAGCAGCTGTTCACAACCCTCAGGTTAGACACAGAACGAAGCAGAAGGTCCCCAGCCTGGACTTAAGACAAATGGGAAATCATTCACTCATCCAACCCCTACAGATCCCATCACATACCAGGCATGTTCTAGTCACCGATGAACCACAAACACAAACTCCCATCCTCGTGGGGCTTACATCCTAGTGGGGAGACAACGGTGAATGAGAAAAATGTGCTGCGTGTTAGATGCCAAGGAGGACAAGCCCCCGGATCCTGTTCTCCAAGCACCACTCTGTTGGGACAAGAACAGTCAGTGCTTTGCAGCTCTTGCTGCTGGGGGATAAGGTCACCTGCAAGTACTGCTCCATCTTCCCTTTTGCCATGAGTGTCCGGATCCCCAAGACGGGCAGAGGCAGCCAGGAACGCTAAGGAACTTCATCCAAAGTGCACGGCCAGGTGGGGTGGGCCAGCGGGACCAAATGTGCGCCTCGGAACCCTCCCGCAAGCCTGGGGCCAAGAAGAACTCTCACCACCTCCAGGGTGAATTCCATCCCGTTCCTGCCATTGGCTTGAATTGTTTCCTGGTGGTTCTGGGTGCAAATCTACCCCACCCCGCAACTATGTGTAAGTTTCAGGATCTCAGAGACGGGCTTCATTTTTCCGGTGTCTTCCATCATCTCCACAGGGCTGGGCCCAGGGGAGGCTCCTCAGAAACCCCATAGTCCTAGGCCACTGGTTTAGTTGGCATCCTGGATGTTGGGGGCAAGAAAAAAAGAAGGATGGGGGTTCCAGCTACAGGCTGGAAGGAAGAACATACACAGGGCAAGGCAGGCGGGCTGGAGCACCCTGGGGGCTCTGGGATGTGCTGGGTGGTGCAAACAGCACTCAGCACAAGAGTGCTTAGTAAAGGAGGACTGGGCTGTGTGTGGGAATTCCCCGGCTGCCCAGTGGTCAGGACTCAGCGCTCTCAATGCCAGGGTCCCGGATCAGGGAACTAAGATCTTGCAAGCTGCGCAGCACAGCCAAAAACCAAAATTGTTAAAAAAAAAAAAAAAAAAAAAGAACTGGGCTGTGTGGTCACCATTATTACTAATAAATCATATAGTGAAAACCCTTAATGGGACACCAGTGGGTGAGGGATATAGAAGGGTAAACATTTGGAAAGACTCATCCGTAATAATAATAATTTCAAAACTAGGCAATGCTTATTGAGTGATCCCTGATTCCAGGCACTGTGCTGCGTATGGACTGGCGACTCTCATTTTCATCTTGGAATCAGGTAAGGGCTACTGGTTTCTCCATTTTACAGATGGAGGCACTGAGGCTTGAGGAGGCCGTGCCCGAGGTCACATGGCTGGTGAGTGGTGGCCCCGGGCCGAGACTGAGACAGCTACGTAGAATGGGCCTGGGGAAGGGTCAGAGTTAGGGCAGGGAGTAATCATGGGGGTCAAGGAGGGTAGCTGGCTGCCCAGGCGTAGACTGGGGGGTGCCATGTTCAGTCCAGCAGGTGAGGGGCAGCCCTGGTGGGGGCCAGGATGGGGAAGAATCATAAATTACACAGAGGAGAAACAACACTGGACAGACTCCCCTCCAGCCCTGATCAGAAGTCAGTTCAGGGACTTCCCTGGTGGTCCTGGGGTTAAGAATCCACCTGCCAATGCAAGGGACGCAGGTTTGATCCCTGGTCGGGGAACTAAGATCCCGCATGTCTCGGAGCAACTAGGCCCGAGCGCTATAGCCTGCGCGCCACAACTAGAGAACCTGTGTGCCGCAACGAAAGATCCCGCATGCCGCATAGAAGACCTGACGCAGCCAAATAAATAAATAGATATTTTAAAAAAAAAGAAGTCAGTTCAGTGGACTCTGAAATGACCTTAAATCTTATGGGGAAAAATCTAAACTCAGCTTTCAAGCAAGACAAGGAGCCCTTTGCTCCTCCATCTCATTTAACCCCTTTCTGGAGTTGAAATTGCCAATGAAAAAAATGTGGGCATTATTCAGAAAATCCATCCATCTTTCCATCCCCTACGGAACAGTGCTCTGTGCCAGACACGGTTCTAAGCACTGGGATACAGCAGGGGAAAAAAAGAGACAAAAGATCCTGCCATCACGGGCTTGAATTCTGGTGGAGGGAGGTGGATGGTAAGCAAGAAATGAATAAGGGGCTTCCCTGGTGGCGCAGTGGTTGAGAATCTGCCTGCCAGTGCAGGGGACACGGGTTCGAGCCCTGGTCTGGGAAGATCCCACATGCCGCGGAGCAACTGGGCCCGTGAGCCACAATTACTGAGCCTGCGCGTCTGGAGCCTGTGCTCCGCAACAAGAGAGGCTGCGACAGTGAGAGGCCCGCGCACCGCGATGAAGAGTGGCCCCTGCTCTCTGCAACTAGAGAAAGCCCTCGCACAGAAACGAAGACCCAACACAGCCAAAAAAAAATAATGATAATAATAAATAAATAAAATTTATTAAAAAAAAAGAAATTGTAACATAAATAAATATTTTTTTTAAAAAAAGAAATGAGTAGGTTATACACTTTATTAGAGGTGATAGAGGCTATGGAGAAAAATTAAGTGATGGAGGGCAGCGGGAGTGCTGGGAGGTGGTTTGTGATGTGAACGAAGGAGACCCTGGAAACCTTGGAGATAAAGGGACGTTTCACCAAAGACTTGGGGGGATGGGTGAAGGGCAAATTGAATGTCTGGGGGAAGAGTGTCCAGTAGAGGGAACAGTTAGTGTGAAGGCTCCCAGGTGGGACTTGAGGGACAGGAAGGCGGCCTGTGTGGCTGGAGTGGGGATGGGAAGAGGGGTGTCAGTGATGCCAGGAGATGAGGGAGGAGAGGCTTTGGGGGCGGGGCTTAGCAGCCACTTGGGGCTTTGGCTTTAACCAGGAGAGAGGTGGGACACCACTGGAGGATTTTGAGCAGGACATAATCTGATTTACATTTTAAAAGGATCCCCCTGGCTGCTGTGCTGGGAATACTGAGGACTGCAGGAGGAGGGTCAGGGGGAGGTGGCAGATGAGAAGGAACTGGGTTTGGGATTGATTTTGAAGGTGGAGCTGCCAGTATTAGCTGATGGAGGAGGGTTTTTGAGAAAAGGCAGAGTGAAGGCTGAACCCAGAGTTTTGGGCCCTGGGGCCACTTGCTGGATGACGAGCCATTAGCTGAGATGAGAAAGCAAGTTTTGGGGGGAAGAACAGAAGTTCCTTTTAGGCATTTTTTTTTTTATTGGCGTATAATTGCTTTACAATGTTGTGTTAGTTTCTGCCATACAACGAAGTGAATCAGCTATATGTGTACACATATCCCCTCCCTCTTGGATCTCTCCCCCCTCCCCACCCCCGATCCCACCCATCTAGGTCATCACAGAGCACCAGCTGAGCTCCCTGTGTTATTTGAGATGCAGATTAGACCACTAGGTAGCCACTGACAAGATGCTTCTGGGTTCGAGTACCAAAGCTGCTAACTTAAAACAACAGAAAGTGCTTCTCTTACAGTTCAGGAGACTACAAATCTGAGATCAAGGTGTCAGCAGGGCCATGCTTCCTCGGGACTCTGGAGAGAATCCTTCCTTGCCTCCTCCTGGCTTTGGATGGTGGCCGGCAGTCCTTGGCTTGCAGCTGCATCACTCTGATCTCTGCCTTGGTCGTCACATGCCATCTGATCTCTCCCTGTGTGTCTCTGTCCTCTTCTTATAAGGACACCGGTCAAATTGGATAAAGGCCCACCTGACTCACGTATGACCTCATCCTAACTAATTACACCTGCACCATCCTATTTCCAAACAGGGTCGCATTCTGAGGTTCCAGGGGGTGGGGCGTAGGACTTCAATATATCTTTAAAAATTTTTTTTATTAAAAATCTTTTTAGGTTGTCTTTTTTGTATATTGCGGAAAAATACCCAAGACATAAAATTTACCATCCTAACCATTTTAAAGTGTACGGTTCTGTGGCATTAAGTACAGTCGCGTTTTTATGCAACCGTCCTCACCATCCATCCACAGAACTCTTTTCATTTTACAAAACTGAAACTGTCCCCATTCAACACTTAACTCCCCATCCTCCCCTCCCCCAGCCCCTGGCAACCACCATTCTACTGCTTGTCTCTGTGAATTTGACTACTCTAGTTTCCTTACATAAGCAGAATCATGCAGTTTTTGTCCTTTTGTAACTGGCTAATTTCTCTTAGCATCATGTCCTCAGGGTTCATCCACATTGCAGCATGAGTCAGGACTTCCTTCCTTTTTAAGGCTGAATAATATCTCTCAGCATATCTTTATGGGGGACACAGTTGAACCCATTATTGGGGTCAGAAGACTAAGTCTTGGTCATTCCAATATTAAGAGGCCTGAGACATGAGGAGGAACCAGCAAAGAAGGTTGAGGAGTGGCGGTGGGGAGGTGGAGGGAAATCAGGAGAATGTACCTTCGGAATTGGGGGCGGGGAGTGATGGTCAGCGCCAGGGCTGCTTCTGGTCAAATAAGAGGTGGAAGGAAACGGACCATCGGGTTAGCAACGGATAGAACATTGGTGACTTAGACCAGACAGGTGTTGGTGGAGTGGGAGGGATGAAGCCTGTTTGCAGTAGGTTTTGGGAGACTGGGATGAGAAGCAGGTATAGTAGGCAGATAACTCTTTTGATAAATTTTGTAATAAAAGGGAGCTGAGAAATGGGGTGATAGCTGGAGAGAGACATGCAGTCAGAGGTTTTGCAAAGATGAGAGTAGTTACCGCGCGTTTGTATGCGGGTGAGAATTATCCAGCAGGGAAGGGAAATCTGATGAAGTGGGAGGAAAGGCAGAGTGGCTGGGGTGAGGCATGTCCCTGAGGGCAGGAGGTGGGATCTGATGCCCAAGGCAGGGTTGGGCATCTCTAGGAGCAGGAGGGGGCAGAGGGAGTGGACCAGGTGCCAGGGTGGGGCGGTGGTGGCAGTCCCTGGATATTCTTTTTTTTTTTAAATTAATTAATTAATTAATTAATTAATTTTTGGCTGCGTTGGGTCTTCGTTGCTGCGCGCCGGCTTTCTCTAGTTGCGGCGAGCGGGGGCTACTCTTCGTTGCGGTGTGTGGGCTTCTCATTGCGGTGGCTTCTCTTGTTGCGGAGCACGGGCTCTAGGCGCACAGGCTCAGTAGTTGTGGCTCTCAGGCTCAGTAGTTGTGACTTTCAGGCTCAGTAGTTCTGGCTCGTGGGCTCCAGAGCGCAGGCTCAGTAGTTGTGGCGCACGGGCTTAGTTGCTCCATGGCACGTGGGATCTTCCTGGACCAGGGATTGAACCTGTGTCCCTTGCGTTGGCAGGTGGATTCTTAACCACTGAGCCACCAGGGAAGTCCCAGTCCCTGGATATTCTTACTGTTTATGTCCCTCTGAAATAGAACAGGGTCGTAGGTGAGAGAGTCAGGGGAGGTAGTGCTGACGGTCTGGGGAGTGAGAAGGCACAGAGAGAGCGAGTGAGTGGACCTGGGGAAGGCGGTGTGGGTGCCAGAAAGAAAAACAGCTGCCGTTTGTTTGCTGCGGGTTTACTCCATGCCAGGCACCAGGCGAATGGTATTCCACACGTTTTCTCATTTAATTCTCCCACCGACTCTGACATGTATTTTTATTGTCCGTTTTACAGATGCGGAGACTTGAAGACTTAGGAAGGTGATGTAACTTTCTTTACATCATATAACCTGTAGGTCTGACCCTGAAGCCTGACTACTAAACAAGCCTGTCCAAATCCCACAGGAAGCCTGGGGACTATTTTGTCAAATATTAAATTACATTATTTTTTTTTCTCTCTGGAGAAGTACTAAATGTTTATTTCAGAAATTTTGGAAAATTCAAAGTGACATAAATATAAAAAAATTTTAAATGGCTCTAATTTCACCACCCAGAAATAATTACCATTAAAATGTGGTGATTTCTTTGCAGTATTTTTTTCAATGCGTATTAACTGTGGCAGATTTAATGTGTTCAGCAAATCCTGTTTCCCTTCTCTTCATGGCAGGCAGCTAGACTACATTTCCCAGTCTCCCCTGCAGGTGGGGTGACATGTGATTGAGTTCTGACCAATGGAATGTGGGAGGGAGTGATGTCACCCCCTTCTGTGCCTGGACCATAAGCTCTTCTGATCTTCCATGCTTTCTCTCTTCTCTTGTTGCTCATGGGATAGCAAGGACTCAGTGAAGGACTTCAAGACCCTAGGGGCAGTCAGACCATTAGTCGGAAGGCTCCTGAGCTCCCGAATGACCCAGTGGAGACCCTACCTCCCCCTGATAGTTCCATAGGGTGGAATGAACCTTGGCTATGTTGTCATTGGACTCTGGGCATTGTTTGTTAAAGCAGTTAGCCTGATACAGTAACATCACATAAATATTGGAATCATACTGTAGATACAGTTTTTAGGTTGATTTGTATTTGTTATTATTATTACTTACCATTTACAGCAACCTTCTCCTATATTGTTAAACAATCTTGGATAGCATGGTTTCAATGGTAGTCCATTATAATTATTTATTTACTCAATCCCATATGGTTGGGTATTTAGGTTGCTTCCGCCATTTTGCTTTTATAAGTCAGGCTCCAGTGAACATCTTCATGATAAATCAGGTCACCCGATCTGGAGATGCATCAATTCATCCCACCTCTGTTTCCTGTCTCTGAGCCTCTCCTTCACCCGAGCTTAAGGAGGTGCCCCAATTCCATAGACACTATCTATAAAAACGAGTGTAGTGGGATGAAATGTACATTCTTGGACGAAAATGTGTGGAAAACCTTGATTATTCTAGAACTGATCTCATTTTGCCCTTGTGTCCCCTTTCCCACTGATGTCTTGGCAGTGGAGGAGGTGAGGTGACATACTGAAAGTTGTCTCTGCCTTTCCAGGCAAATATCTGGGCAATTCAAAGCCCTGACTCCTTGTAAGGGTGATTCCTCTGCACTCAGGCCATCTTACTTCCGTTTCCTTTTGTAGGTGGTGTCTGGCTGTGTGGAGAAGCTTATGTGGTCTAAAGGGGTTGAGGAAGGAGTGTCTCGTCCTGCTTACTACACCTGCTCAGGTGTGGCTGGCTTGGTACGCACTGGTCTTTGGGCATCCTGCTGACTTTCGATGATGGTAATTCTGGATCTTTCTTTGTACCACACTTCGCATCTCAGAGTCAAGCCTCTTCTCATCTGTGTTGGTTTACTAGGGCTGCTGTAAGAAAGTGCCCCAAACTGGGTAGCTTCAAACAGCAGATATTTACTTATTCTGGAGTCTAGAAGTCTGAGATGAAGGTGTTGCCCATGCCATGCTTCCTCTGAAGCCTCTAGGGGAGGATCCTTCCTTGCCTCTTCCCACTCTGGAAGCCCCAGGCTTGCAGCTGCCTCGCTCCAATCTCTGCCTGCATCTCCTCCTCTTCTTATAAGGACATCAGTCATACCAGGATGCCTATCCTGATGTCCTCATCCTAACTCGATTACATCTTCAAAGAGCCTATTTCCAAAGAAGTTCACAATCACAAGTACAGGGTGGGGGTGGTGGGGACCTCAAAATATCTTTTTAGGGGAATACAATTCAATCCATAATACCCTCCCTGGACCTTCTCAGCTCCTGGGTTCCCTCCACTCAGTGTGGCAGTGAGGGTCCCTATTATGAGACTGTCCTCAGTTCCACCTGCCTGGGGACCTGCAGCCATTTCCACTCTACTGCAGCCTTGCCATGTGCAGTGTCTGGCCCAGTGTGGACACAACCTGGGTGGGGGGGGCACAGGCACCACCTTGGATATCCCCACATCCCCTAAACCTGTCTTAATCGTTCTGCTGCCCTAGGACGCTCTGACCATCTCTCCTTCTGCCTTGAAAGGGCCTTCCACACCCCCGCACTGTCTGGCAACAAATCTTCTACTCTGTGCTACAGATGTTATCCACCATCCCTTCATGGGGCGAAAGCCTCATGGTTTAAGTTTCATGGTGGTGGCAATTCGAGAGAGAGGAAAAAAAAAATACTGGGTTAGCAAAAGGGAGAACACAGCAGGAAACATTTCAAAGATTCTACGCCTGTTAAAATGTTTTTGATGGTAAGCCCTATTTACCTTGACCTTTGAAAGTCTAAACAGATGAAAACCCTGGTCTCCCTTTATCCGGCAGCCTGTCTACTAGCTCAGTGAACCCTGTCTGTTCCTCCAAAGGCTCCCGGCCCTTGATTTCTTCTTCTGGAACACTTTCCCTCCTACGCCCTTGTTGGGGCATTTCCTACTCATGCTTTGGGTCTCAGCCTGGACTATACTTCATTGGGGGAGCTGTTCCTGATGCCCCAGTTGGGTAACCACCCCCCCAATTACACTTGTGACTGTGTGTTTTACGTCTGTGACCCTCAGCAGATCACAACTTCACGAGGACAGGAGTCACACGTGCTTTGTTCCTCTCTGTGTTCCCACTGTTGGCACTTGGTAGGAACTCACCGAATGTTGGGTGAAGGAATGAAGGCTGGTGAAAGTGACACGGCATCGTTTTGTATTAGATTGAACCATAGGAACTTGCCAACAAAATTTGGTTGATTTTGACCTACAAATATTCCAATTGCCTGTGAGTGAAGCCTTCCCACCGTCTCCTTTTTTTGCAGACTCCCATCCCTGGGTGACCATCAGCTTGTCTGCTGGGAGGGGAGGCTCTGAATGGTCTGTAATTTCTTGGCACTCCCCTTCTCCCCTCTTGTGTTGGCCATCAACCTTCTCCTGGACCCAGAAGATTCTGCGTTGGGTGAGTTCAAATGCATGTGATAAAATAGCCCACGTGGTTTAGCCACTTTCTCCAATTTCTTTCTTTCTTTTTTTCAGCTGTACTTTATTTATTTATTTATTTTTGGCTGTGCTGCACGGCTTGTGGGATCTTAACTCCCCAACCAGGGATTGAACCCGTGCCCTTGGCAGTGAAAGCTCGGAGTCCTAACCACTGGACTGCCAGGGAATTCCCTCCAATTTCTAATTGTTCTCCAGTTTCTCTGTGTCCTGGTGGATTACCTTCATGCATTGTGTCTTAGAGTGGCTTGGAGGTTGGCCACTGTTTGTGCTGGTGTAGAGTTGCCGGTAAGAACAATGGATTTGGTGTCAAACAGCTCTCAACATGGGGCCTGGTACAGAGTAGGTGCTTGATAAATGCTTGTGGAATGATGGAGAACAGATTGGAGTTCCAGCTCTGCTACTTATTGCCTCGAGATCTTGGGCAAGTTACTTACACTCTCTGAGTCTCAGTCTCCTCCCCTATAAACTGGGGTAATCCTGTACCCAGCTGACCAGGTATGTGGAGATGATGGAGGCACAGGGCTTTGTTTGGCTTGGGGTTGGGTCCACATGAGGCTTCATAGCAGTGGGAGTTGATGGTGGTGGGTGTCTCCCAGCAGTGTCCTCTCTTCTCTTCCAGACTTTTCTAAGCATCTCTTATCTGGCTTCCCAACTTCCTAGGTCTTCCCCTCCAGTCAACCTGTACCCCTCACCCAAGGATTAATCAGTGCTCTCGTCTGCGGTCCCATCACTTTCTGCTCAGCCTCACCCACCCACACTTCCAGCCTCGTCTCTGATTACACTCCTGACCTTCAACCAAACACGTCTGTCACTTGCTGTTTCTGCCCCAACCCCGCCTAGCTTCCAGACTCCTGTTCCACTCAAGCTCCTGTTCCACTCAAGTGATGTCTCTCTACGTCCCTTCCACCTGGGATGCTCTCGCCTCACCAAGTGAGACAATGTTTGTCAATGAACTTTGATGTCAGATGGCTAATATAAAAAAAAAAAAAAAAAGCAGGAAAAAATAAGTGTTGGAGAGAAGGTGGATAAATTGGAACCCTTGTGGGCTGCTGGTAGAAATGTAAAACTGTACAGCTGCTGTGGAAAACAGTATGATGGTTCCTCAAATAGCTAAACGTAGAATTATCCTATGATCCAGACATCCTACTTCTGTGTATACACCCAAAAGAATTAAAACAGGCACTTGAAGAGGGATTTGTACACCCATGTTCATAGCAACATCATTCACAATAGCCAAGAGGTAAAAGCAACCCAAATGTCCATTGACAGATGAATGATAAACAAAATGTGGGAAATACATACAATGGAATATTATTCAGCCTTAAAAAGGAAGGGAATTCTGATACCTGCTACAACATGCATGAACCTGGAGGACATTATACTAAGTGAAATAAGCCAGTCACCAAAAAAACAAAAACTGTATGATTCCAGGTATATGCCGTCCCTAGAGTCGTCAAGTTCCTAGGGTCGGATAGCAGAATGGTGGTTGCCCGGGGCTGGGGGAGGAGGGAGTGGAGAGTCGTTTAATGGGGACAGAGGTTCAGTTGGGAAGATGAAAAGAGGTCTGGAGATGGGTGACACAACCATGTGAATGTACTTAATGCCACTGAACTTATACTTGAAAATGGTTGAGATGGTAAATGTTGTGTTTTGTGTATTTTATAAAAAAAAAAAAAAAAAAAAAAGACTTCGAAGATTGCCTTTGCCAGAAGCCACCATCAAGAGATGTCCTTGCTTAGGGGGACAGAGGGTGGTCTTCATGGAGGCCTCAGGCAGCCTCTGCTCTGCAGCTGGAGCCAGGACGCCAGGAATATTCCTGACCCCAGGGAAGGCCGAGACCTCCGTGATAAGCGGGGCTGCTCCGGGACTCCCTCTGCCTCGTCCTCCCCTCACCTGGTCTCACCTCTCAGTTCCCCAAAACCTTCTGCTCCAAAGACCTTTCAGCCCCCCAGCTGCCATTTCCAAGGCCACACCTGGATCTGGGCTTCTCCAGGAATGCCCTCGCCCACCTGGAGTCTCCGTTTCCAGCTCCTCGTTCTCCGACTCCTGCCTTTCCACACACTCCCTCTGCTACCTTGAGTCCGATAATTCCTTGCCCCCTGCCATCTTTGACCCCCTTTTCCTTCCCCTCCCCCCCACGGCCTCTGTCTGTCCTCACTCAGGTTACAGGCGAATGTCTCTATTGCATTCACCCTCAGCCCCCTGCCCTTTCCCTCCTCCTATTTTCTCTCCAAGTCCTGGTCCCGGTGGAGTCCAGCGTGTTGCCTCTCGTGCTCTGGCCCCCAGGCAGTGGAACGGGTGAGGGGCCCTCTGCATCTTCTCTTCTCCATTTACCTACTCCAGGCTTCTCTGCAGCTCTGCACCATCTCTCTCACGTCCCTTCTCTTGGGTCGTCCCCATCAGCAGGCAACAAACACGCTGGAATGCCTCCCATATTTAAAACAGCCACCCCTTGACCCTACAACACTCCCACCCCAGCTTCAGCGCTGTTTATCCGACCCTCTTCCGGGACACTTCCTCGTCAGGGTGGTCTTAGTGAGGTCTCTCTACGCGCCCCCTCCTGTGATCTCCTGAGCCCCCTGCAGTCAGGTTCCTGCCCCAGCCCCTCCACCCAAACAGCCTTTGCCAAGGTCAGTGCTGACCACCATGTTGCTGACCCCAAAGGTTACCTCTGGTCCACTTGCCAGCAGCAATGGACACAGCCGGGCACTCCCTCCATCTCCGAATACTCCCTTCTCTTGACCTCCCACCTTTCCTCTTGCTCCTCTTCTCCCTGTTAACCTGGACCTGCCCCAGGGCTCGGTCCTGACCCCGATTCCCTTGTCTGTCTGCAGCTCTCCCTGGGTGGTCTCTTCGCGTCATGGGGCTGAGAACCAGCTTTGCAGGGACGTCCCCCAGATGCCTGCCTCCAGCCGGCCCCTCCCCTGAACTCCAGGCCTGCACATCCCATGGCCTCCCAGCATCTCCGAGGGATGGCTCATGGCCCCTCACACTCCCCCGGTTCCAAACAGTGTCTCTCCCACCAGCTGACCCCAAACCTGCTCCCCACGGCCAATGGAAACACTATGCTTTCATTTTCTCAGGTCAAAACTCTTGGAGTTGTCCCTGACTCCTGTCTCTCTCACATCCTCATCCAGACCAGCGAGTCTTGTCAGCTCTAACCCGAAACACACCAGGAATCTGGCCCCTTCTCTCGGTCTCCTGAGACCCAGGGGGCCAGCCGCCATCCCCGCTCCTCTGTCTTAACTGACCTTCTCCCGGCTTCACCCTCTGTTCCCCTTCAGCCTATTCTCCACACTGTAGCCCAAACCATTCTTTTAAAATGCACGTCCAATCTTGTCTCTTGCAGGCTCAGAATCCTCCAGTGGCTTCTCATGGCAGGGAGAGGGAGACCCGAAGTCCTCGTCGCCCAGGCCCGATCTGATCCCACCTCTCCCTTACCTTGCTGACCCCTTCTGAGCCCCGTGAGGGCAGGGCCGTGTGTTTGGTCTCGGCCGGCTCCCCTGGCACCGGAACCCACACCCAGAGCACACATTGGTACAAACTGGATGAATGAATAAGTGAGGAACAGACGACTGGCCTTCCCTGGGAGGCTCCGCCCTGCACCGGAGCCGGGCCCAGCTTCCTCCCGCTCTCTGCCTGCCCAGGTTGCACCTGGCCCCCGGCCCCTCCCCCTTGGCCAGGTGTGCAGCCTCAAGAATTCTTCCGTCTGCTTGCCAGCTCTCTTCTGCAAAGGAGGTGCCCCAGGGAACAAGGTTTTCTGGTGCCCCCAGATCCTCCTAATCCTGTGTGAATCTCCTCTAGCGGTCCTGGTTACCCTCTCGGGTCCCTCCCTTCACCTCCCCCACCCGGTGGGCGTGGCAGAGGGAGTAGAGACCACGCCCCTTTGTGACCACGCCCCTCTTCAAGTCAACCAAGCTCCAGAAAGCCCAGACTTGCACGCGCTGGCAGCCTGGTTTAGGTGCCTCAGGATCCTCACCTCTGCTTTGAGGAGGGGGAGGCCACTTGTCCCACTCTGGGAGTCGAGGTACCCGGATTGAAGCTTGGAGCCTGGGCGGGGACTCAAGGGCCCCTTCAGCATGTACTTCCCCAGATAGCCACAAGGCTTGCTTCTCACTTCTGACATGACATGGCACCAGGAGCTGAACAGAAATAGAACTGCAGGAATCTGTTCCAATCTGCGGACTAAATTGAATTAATGCATAGGAATTCTCAGTTTTAAGTTTCTTTACTTAAAATTTTCTTATACGTTTAATACCTGCCAATGTTTGTCTGTACGTGACATTCAATAACGGTAATTGCTGTCACCTATGCCAATTTTATCTGCATATCCCAGGCATCGTGAGCTTTCCACACAAATGTATGGAAATCTACAGAAAACCTATGTTTGGTCAGTGCTATCGTCTTGACTATTTTGCAGAGGAGGAAACCGAAGCTCAGAGAAGGGAGGTCACTTGCCCAAAGTCACACAACTGGCTCTGGTGGAGCTGAGATTTGGACCCAGCTCTAGGTAGCACCAAAACGCCTGTTCTCCTCACCACCCTTTCGTGTCTCCTCCTTGCTGGCCCCAGAGCACTTAGATGTTTTAGGAGAATGCTTTCCGCTTGCCATCTGTATTTCATGGTGATTGTCCTTGCTTTTTAGGCATTCTGCCCTAGGGAATCCTTTTGAGACAGGGGTTCCCCTTTCGCTTGCCTAGATGTGACCTTGAGGCTAAGACCTAGAAGGAGTCAAGGTGGCAGTTGCTCAGGGTGACCTGAAGGGTGAGGTGGGATGCCTGGGGGCTGCCCCTTGCAACCGCTGGCCCTCCTGCTTTCCTGCCCCCTGACCAGAGCAGGACGGCTCTGAGGACCCTGGGGATGGGGTCCTGGGACTGAGCGTTTCTCATAAGGGGTCTGCGTGCAGGCAGGGGGTCTGCCCACTGCCCCTGGCCAGGCCCTCACTTGCAGAATCACTGTTCTAGTCTGCAAAGGGCTGGGCTCACCTTTGAATTCATCCTGCAAGTTGCATCTAAGGCAGACACTCCGCAGACTGGGTCTGAGTGGCCCCAACCACTGGGACTGCTTAAGAGCCCCCCCGACCCCGCACCACCTTCTCTCCACCCAGGGCTCATCGCATTTTATAAGGGGTTAGGGAGGCTTTCGGGTCAGAGAGTGTCCGGGCTGCTCTGAGGGGAACCAGGGAAGTTGTGGGGTCAGAGTAAGTAACACTATGGGCTTCAGAAGGAGGTCACGGCCCAGTGGGACCCCTGTGGACAGAGCCCTCACGGCCTGCACTTGGGCTGAGTGGCAGATTGGCCGCCTGTGACATATGCCACCAGCCTGCCTGTCTGGCCCCTGACAGTGCTCAGCCAGTGCAGAGCATGGACTGTCTCTGCCTCCTCGTTCTGGGGGGGGGCGAGATGGGACAAATAGCCGCCAGTCCTTCCCTCAATGAAGCGTCCCCTCCATCTTGGCTGGCCTCCCACCCAAAGGACTGTTCGGGGACCGTCCAGGCGCCCTCGTGAGTTTCTTACCCCCTTTATCACCGTCACCCATTTTCATTCATGCATCCCTTTCTGAGACTTATACTTGCATTCTTATGAAGGAAATTTGTTAGCTTATGGGAGGATTGTGATCCGACTTACCTACTTCACTTAGAAATCCAGAGGGTAGTTTGTGAGGATTTTGGGGGGTGGCCTCCTTCCCCTCCATCTCTGGCCAAGGCTCTGGGCTGCGTTGTCTGTGTGGAGGGGGCAATGGTCAGCAGGGCCCTGCTTGCAGAGAGTGCTGGGTCCCAAAGAGCAGAGCAGCCCAGCAGACCCCGTGATCCTCAGTGGGACGGTGACCCCACCCTCCAGGAGGTGGGGGAGCCACTGCGGCTGGAGGAGGGGGCCCCCTGGTGGGTGGGGTTGAACATGGGGTGCCAGGTGGGGAGGGTATCCAGTGGAGGGGAGCCCCCCAAAATGTGGAGACTTTGTAGAGAACAGACTGGCCATGCAGGGAGCAGATGACTGAGGGCTGTGGTCCGCCCGCTTCCAGCAGGAGGCCATGGGCCAGGCTGGCCCCCCCAGGACTTGGGTGTCCTCCTCTGTAACAGGACCACAGTGGTACTCGCCTCTTGCAGGGAGGTAATGACGGTACCTGTCAGCAGTAAATGAGGTCGGGTCCCTACCTTGCAGGGAGCCCCATCCCTGGTTCAGTGGCCCGGGGTTGTTCCCCACTGGTTGAGGTTTCCCAGTGGTGCGTGAGCAGCCCCGGTGACATAGGAGGGGGTGATTCCAGGAGCCCCACGGACTCCCTTCTGCACTCTCCCTCAGTTTCCTGGAGGAGAAGCTCATACTCCCTAACCCTTTCTAACAAAGCACTATGGCAGGCAACGATAGCCAGATAGATTTTGTTAACACTGTTTTATTTTAATTGTAATTTATCTTTACTTTTATCTTCTATTTATGGCATGGGATCTGAGTTTTCCACTTACAGTAATCATATAAAGTTCCCGGATAGCCGCATTTATTTAGGTGAGAATAGTGAATTCGTTTAAAGAAAAATATCAAATAATACAGTGATTCAGATTGAGTAAAACGTAGTAAATGTCGTACCTGAAGGGCTGGGTCAAGACCGGGAGCCATGCGTAGAGTTTTGCTCTTTCATGAGTCAGGAGACCCGGCTGATACCCGTTTTGTTAAGTTTGCCCCAAAGGTGGTGACAAGTTTGGCAGGAGGGGCTCAGGCACTCGGTGCTGTGTCTGTGCTGAGTGCATCTTCTGGGCCTCCCCCTCCTCCAAGAGCCCTGCAGGCTTGGGGCTGACGTGACCCCCATTTTAAGGTGAGGAAGCTGATCAGAGAGGGCCAGTGATGTGTTCAAGGTCACACAGCCAGTGAGTTGGGGAATGGGCCTGACTTCACCTCACGTGGCAAGAGGTCTAGCGCCGGTGGTGTCACTTCTGGTTACCCAGTCCTAGTCATTTGGAAGGAGAAGGGTGTGGAGAAATGGGAGTGTGTTGTGGAGGGAAGGGGCTGGGGGACAGCGAGGGGTCCAGGAGTCTGGACAGTGTGTATGGGCCTTGGAAGGAAAAGCCACTCAAGGTCACCGGGTGAGCCTGGAACCCAGGGACCCTGCCTTCGCTGGATCTGCTATCCACCCGCGCCACTCCATTCTGCAGGGGTCTCCTTTGACCAGGCGGCCCCCTCCCCTTTGCAACCTCTCGGGGTGGGGATGGTGGTATGTGGAGGGAGAGGCCGCTGTGTGGACACAGGTCCCCACTGGCCCGGCACACGTGGGTGGCCCTAGAGGGCTGCTGGCACCCAGGTCTGGCTCTTGGCCTCAGAGCAGAGCTTTGGGTCCCTCTCCCCCGCCCCTCCCAAAACATCCTCTGCACACTGGTCATGGAGGGGCTGCGGGGGGGGACCTTTCCTGGGTAGGGGGCTCTGAGGAATGGGTTGGCAGCGTGGGGGGAGCATTGGGGTGGGAGTTGGGAGATCTGAGTCTCCTGGGGGGACCTCAGCTTCTCTTTCCTTAGAGGGAAAGGGTGGGGTCTGATGGCCAGAGGGGCTTCGGCGTCTGATGGTGTAGGGATGCGGTGGGAAGGGCTCCTCCCTGCCCCAGTCTCCAGCCTGTGCCCTCACTCCCTCCTCCCCTTAGGAGAAGTCCCAGGAGGCGCCAACACGGGGGTCCAGGCTGGGCCGCGGCTCGCTGGCTCTGCCTGCTGCCAGCTGCTGTGTAGCCCCGGAAGGACATCACCCCGCTCCCCGTCCAGCTGTGTGGTCTGAGCATGTTAACCCCTCAAAGCATGGAGGACGTGGACTCATGGTAAGTGCTCAATAAACTTTACCCTTGTGTTATTATTAATAACAAAGTGCTTAAAAAGCTGGAGGGATTACAATATTTTATAATACCTATAAATGGGGCATAACCTTTAAAAGTTGTGAATCACTATATTGTACACCTGCAACTTATATAATATTGTACGTCAACTATACGTCAATAAAGAAGTCATTGCCAACACCTCCCCCTCCAAAAAAAAGGCTGGAGGGATCAAGAGGGACCTTTTAAGCACGACAGTTGGCTCTTCAGGCTGGGGATCCTTTTATCCAGCAGGAACTGGCTGTCAGGACCCCTCTTGCCCGCAGCCTGTAAGGAAAGGATCTGTCTTTTCTCGTCCTTCCCAGGCTTCAGGTCTGAGCTCCAAGACCAGCCTGTCTGAGGGGCCTCCCAGACCACCCTGCGTGATCATCCCGTGAGCTGAGCCCCTGTTCATTGTCTGGTGCCTCCGTGTGAGAACCTCAGCTTGGTGCCTCCATGTGAGAACTTGAGCTGGGCGTCCCAAGGCCTTCTTTCTGTAGCTCCACCCCTGGTGTGGTGCCTGGCGTGGAACAAGTTGTCCCCAAACCTTTGTGAATCAGTGAAGGGCAGCATCGCTATAATCCGTCCCTGCATCCCAGAGGACGCTGAGGCTCAGAGAGGTGAAGCCACTTGCCCGAGGACACACAGGAGGACAGTGGTGAGTGAAACCTTCAGTCTGTGCCAGATGGCCTCCCCGCAGAGCTCCCTTCCTCGGTCCCACTCCCCTCGTTGGCGAGCCAGGATCTTACACCCATTCAAGGCCCAGTGGGCTGAGAACACAGGGCTGGGGTGTTGGAGGCTTCGGGGCTGATCTCTCCTGCTGTGCTTGGCAGGAGGCTTCGCAGACCCAGCAGGCTGGGGAGGGAGCGGGAACTCGCAAACGCACTAATTATCTCAAGTTCAAGAGCCATGGCGCCCACTGGGGACCAGGAGGCAGGTTCCGTCTTTGCTTGTTGTTTTATGACTAAGTCTGGGACCAGCGGTTTCTGGATGGAGTCCTATTAAACTGACATCTGTTGGATTTGTTCATTCATTCAGTAAAATATTCTCGAAACGGAAAGAAAAACACCTTAGAGATCCCTCTGCTTCCCCTGAGTTTGTCTGCAAATGGGAAAACGATGATTTCATTGATCCCACATCTCTTGAGCTCCTGTGATGTGCTAGGTCAGGTGGTCTGCTTCAAGCCCTGCAACACCGTAGCTGCCGTCTGTTTTGTAACTTGAACTTCTCACCCAGCATTGTGTTGTGTGCGTTTCCCCGTGTGTCAGAGACCCTTGTGAGAGGCGGTCCGTGGCAGGGACGCCATACCTCAGGGACCTACTGCCTGAATTACCAGGGAGGGGAGACCATCCCCCTTTCAAGCCGGGGTCCCTCAGCACCCCTCCCCTCTGTCCAGCTACCCTGTCCTCCCCCCGGCCCCCATCCTGGCCCACGTGCTCTCCTCCGAAGCCCGTGGCTCTCTGCCTCGCCTCCCACAGCTCTCCTACCCCTCCTCCTCTTCATAAATGTAACACCCTTGCTCCTGCTTTCCACACTTCAGGTCAGAGCTCAAAAGTCACCTTGTCAGGGGCCTCCTGGACCACCCCTTGTGCTTCTCTTGTGGGCTTGTCCCTCTGTTTATCCCCCGGCCCACAGGTCTGTTCATTCAGGAGAAGGACTTCTGTAGGAGGGGCTGGGTCACTGCTGAAAGTGGAAAGACCAGCTTTGTAGGGCTGCCAGATTTAGCAACAAAAGTAGAAGAAAAATACAGCACACTCAAACATAAATTTCAGATAAGCGACAAATAACTTTCGAGTATAAATATATCCTGAATATTTTTTTAAAAATATTTATTTATTTATTTGGCTGTGCCAGGTCTTAGTTGCGGCACGCGGGATCTTCCTTGCAGTGTGAGGGATCTTTAGTTGCGGCACGCATGTGGGATCTAGTTCCCTGCATTGGGAGCGCAGAGTCTTAACCGCTGGACCACCAGGGAAGTCTCTATCCTGAATATTGGTCCGGATATACTTATACTAAAAAAAAAATGTTGTTTATCTCAAACTCAAATGTAACTCGGCATCTTGTATTTAATTTGGCAACTCTACCACCTGCCACCCTTCTTTGTGCCCTTGTCGGGTGCGCTCAATAGCCAGACTATGCATGCGGGCAGGGATCTTGTCTGTCTAGGCCACTGCTGTGTGCCCAGCCCTCAGCAGAGAACCTGACTGATACCCACTGATAGGTCAAGTGCAGGGGACCCCACCCTGAGCCAGGTGCAAGAACTGTACGTGGAGCTCTCATCGATGTCTGGGAAGACCGGTGTGAATTGATGACAAGATGAGATGCAGGAGATTTGGTTCATGAGGTGCTTTTTAACTCTTGTAAAACAGCTGTGATTTACTGAGCACTTACTATGCACCAAGCCTCACACTGTTTTTATACACATCACCTCTCACAGCAGCTCTGCGGGGAAGGCATTATTATTTGCGCTTTCGATGGGAAACTGAGGCTCAGAGAGGCGGTGTCCCGGCCCTAGGTCACACAGCACAGAGCAAACACAGGGCTTCCTCCAGCTAGGCTAGTGCCTCCTCCTCCCCCGTGGTGTGAACTGGGACCGCAGAGGCTCTAGTGAAGATCCTGTGAGCGGTGTGCTTCTCAGGTTTTTGACTGTCTCTCCTTCCAGGTTAACCCTTTCGCCATGAATCTGGCTAATGCAGTTCATTTATTCAGTAAACCCTGCTTCTCTCCGTGTTTGTCGCAAAGGAGAAGTTCCTCCCTTACAGAATTCTGAATTAAGGAGGCTTTGAATGAATGAGAGTCTGCTGAACTGAAACTCCTGACGGGACAGGGATGTGGCCGGGTGACTGGGGAAGGGGCACGAGCTGCGCAGGCGGAAGGGGTTCAAACCCAGCCCCTGCCCTCGATGGGCTCTGTGGCTTCGGGCAAGTCAATTCCTCGGTTTCACCATCTCTAAGGAGGGAGTCAAATTAATTCAGACACCCCAGGGTCCCAGAAGTGCCAGCACAGAGGCTGCTGTTGCTGGAGGTGATTGGGTACCGGGCTTGGCCGTCTTTCCCCAGGGGCCCTGCTGGGAGTGGAGCTGGGAGCCTTGTGCCCCCAGGAGCCCTGGGGCATCTTTGCAGGTGGGGCTTGGTCTCTGGCTCCTCCGCTGGGAGCTGCCGAGAAGGGAAACCGGCCTCTCCACCTGGCCTAGGGCACCATGGTCAAGGTCAGCCGAACGCTGGGCCCCCCACTGACCGGCCTTCTTGCTGAGGCTGCCTTCTGGGCTGCTAGTGTGTGTATGCACACGTGTGTGCGTGCATGTGTGTGATAGGGGGCGTGGGGAGAAGTATCCTCCGGGTGGGGGAAGGGGTGTGTGCGCACATGTTTTCAGTTTGTCACCTGGCTCCAGAAATATGACCATTTTCCCTAATTGTCACCACTGCCTCTCACAAGTGCTTGGAGTAAAATGCAATCTGCCTCAAGGCTCCCGAGGCCCCGAGAGCTGGCTCCGGCCACCCCCATGGCCGCTCTCAGTCATCCTGAGCTCCTTCTGGGCCCGCAGGCCTCAGCCTGCGCTGTGCCCCCACGGCTGCTTCCTTTCCTCCTCCAGTCTCCCCAGAGCGGTGTCCCGGCGGTCCACGGGCACTGGGCATCCTCACGCCCCCGCCGTGGTTCTCTCAGCCCCTTGTTTGTTCTTCCCCAACCAGAACAGAGCCTCCTCCAGGCTCAGCCTTCATCTCCTGTCCTGCCCCTCGGCATCTCGTGTGTTTGTTTAGAGCATATTCTCGCGGTGCCCACGTTCATTCGTTCACTCAACCAAAAACGCCAGACCCTGGGGAATTCGGTGCAGACGCCGGCGGCCCCTACCCTGGTGAGTCTGCGTCCAGTCAGGTGTGTGTGTGTGGGGGGCGGGGTTGGGGGACGGTGAGGCGGGGGGTTAAGCAGGTGAGGGCAGAAAGCAGCCACTACCTGGTGATTCCTCTGGGATCCTCCAATTCCAGGTCGCCCCGCTTTCTTCTGCACATTCGCCCCTGTGGATGTTAAGAGATTAATATATGCAAATGCCATTTTCCTATGGTGGTTTTAGCCTTGAACTCCGTGGATTAAGTTACTTGATTTAAATACATATTCGGGACCCCTCCCCCCCCCCACAGTATACATGTAAAAATCCTAAACACCAAATAAAATCCCCTCATTTTGCATGTGCTGCAGGGCTAATCCCACGTCCTGTGGGCATTTCCACAGTTAAGGTGGTTCACGGGGGCTGCCAAGATTTTATCTGGAATATCAAATACCTGTATGATATGGAATGTTCCTTGATGGGGCTTGCTAATACCAGCCAGAGGGGGACGGGATGAGGAGGGCACTGGAGGTGTGGTGGGAAGAAGCCTCTGGAGGGAAACAGGCCCATTAGCAAGGGAGGAGGGAGGTGAGTCCATGGTGGTTGTCAAGTAGCCGGGCTGGGCAACGTTAGGAGGGGAACTGGATGCGGAGACCACGGGGTTTGGATGCACTGGGGGCCTGGCCTAGACTGTGGGGTCCTTAGAAGCCTATAAGGAGGGTTTGGGAACAGATGTGTCCAAGGATGGCACCTGCAGCAGACATTTTCCAAATCCATCGGGAGGACACCTGGGTATGTGTTCAGACAGTGGGCAGGGCAAACAGGTCTTGGGTTTGGGAAGAACAGGGGATGCACTCTGACAGCACGGCCACAGGGCAGCCGGGACTAACTTGGCTCCCTGATAACAGCAAGTCTGTTTTCCCAACAAATCCTGCCAAACCTGGACCTCAGCCTCACTCCCCAGCCTCCCTGCAAAGCGGGAGTCACCTAGTGGGTCACCTGTCCTTCCGCAAGTTGAGGGACAGAGCCTGGGCCTGGCCTTTGGGTGCCCAGGTAGCAGGGGCATTGTGGCAGTGCTTACCCTCCCCCGAGAATCGGCTGCTCCTGGCACCTTCCAGGCTCCCTTTGTTCCCTCTGCCCGGAGCTCTTCCCCAGAGATCAGGGGGCTCCCTCCCTCCCCTGCTTCAAGTCTTGGCTCAAACGTCACCTCTTCAAGAAGCCTACCCAGAGCAACATGCCCAGACCCACCCCTGCACACCCCACCCCTGCACACCCCACCCCTGCACACCCCACCCTTCATCCTACCTCACTTGGTTTCCCCGTGATCAAGTGGGATTTATCTCAGGGATGCAAGGATTTTTCAATATCCGCAAATCAATCAGTGTGATACACCACATCAACAAATTGAAGAATAAAAACCGTATGATCATCTCAATAGATGCAGATAAAGCTTGTGACACACTTCAACACCCATTTATGATAAAAACGCTCCAGAAAGTGGGCATAGAGGGAACCTACCTCAACATCATAAAGGCGATGTATGACAGACCCATAGCACTAGTCTCCTTCTAACAAACTTCATAACCTATTTTTTATGATGCTTACTGTTTACTGTCTCCCTCCCCTAACCCATTATCAGAATATAAGCTCCTTGAGGTGAGGGTCTGGGTTTGTACAGTTCACTGATATAACCCCAGGACCTGGCGCAGGTAGGTCTGGCACACAGTAGGTGCTCAGTAAATATTTTGCTGACCCCCCTGAATCCCTCCCCACCCTCTGGCTCTGGCCAGGAGCTGGTATACCAAGGCAAATGGCAGCCTTCGGTATCAAGAAACCACCCAGGAATCCACAGAATTTGCCAGTCCTCACTGAGCACGCCCATGTATGTGCCAAACCGAGGCCAGGCTTCGGCAGGTGGAAAGGGGCCGGAGGAAGACCCAGTCTGAGTTCAAACACTGCCCTGCCTCCGTGCCCCACATGTCACCCTTCCCTCCTTGGTGTCACAGGAGGCTTCCCCAGGAGGAGGCCCCAGATGGAGTTGGGCATGAAGTTAGGGAGCGGGTCTTGAAGACACCTGGGACAGAGCTGTCTTTGCTGTGATATTTATATAACTCGCCATCCTCCCTTGGCTTACCGTGTGCATGTGTTACCTTTTTCCATCCATTTACTTTTAATCCAGCTGTGTCTTTATATTTAAAGCACAACTCTGCAATTTGTTCCTCTGTACTTTTTTCCTACCCTCTTTGCACCAATATTATTATTATTATTATTTAGTGGTTGCTTAAGGGATTAAAATATTCATTCCTACATCCCTGACTTTTCAACTTAGAGCTAACATTGAACCACATCACATAAAGTGTAGACTCCTGGCAACTGTGGAAGTCCGTTGGCTCCCACCCTGCCACCCTTTATGCTATAGTTGTCATATGTAAATGTGTATAATTTTTGCTTTAGGGAGTTCTATATAGTTTACAGAAATTAAGAGGAAAAAATGCTCTTTTCTATTTACCTAGATATTTAGCATTTCTAAATGATAAATATCTAGGTAAATAGATATTTTACGCTTCTTGAAGGTCTGAATTTCCATCTCATATTCTTCCCCTTTTAGCATTGCTTATGTACGTGTCTTCTGGTGAAAAAGTCTCTTTTTACAAAACAACTTTTATTACTCTGAAAAAGAATATTTATGTATATAAAACTGAACCACTTTGCTGCCCACCTGAAACTAGCACAACATTGTAAATTAACTATACTTCAATTTAAAAAATGGTTTAAAAAACCCCCAACTTTTATTAAATCTGAAAGTGACTATCTTGTCTTCATTCTTAAAGGATATTTTTGCTGGTTATAGAATTATTGGGTTGAAGTATTTTTTCCTTCCTCTTAAAAAAAAATTTAGTTTTGAAGTAATTACAGATTCACAGAAAGTTCCAAAAATAGAACAGAGAGGGTACCCTGAACTAGTTTCCCCCAATGGTTATATCTTACATAATAGTCTAATAGCAAAACCTGGAGATTGGCATTGGTACAATGGGTGCATGGAGTTCTGTATTGTTTTATCACATGTGTGTATTCATGTAACTACCATGGCCATCAAGATGCAGAACTATTCCATCACCCAAAGATCACTCCCATATGGCCCCTTTATAGTCATACCCAACCCCTGCCCCCTACACCCTTAATTCTAGCAAAACACTCATCTGTTCTCCAACTCTATCATTTTCTCATTTAGGGAATGTTATGTGTATGAAATCCCAGAATGGCTTTTTCACTCAACGTGATGCCCTTGAGATCCATCCAAGCTGTTGTGTGTATAAAAGAGTTTGTTCCTTTTTTGTTGCTGAGTACTATTCCATGGTTTGTTTAAAACCACTCACCTACTGAAGGGCATTTGGGTTGTTTCCAGTTTTGGCCTATTACAAATAAAGCTGCTGTGAACGTTCATGTATGCATTTTAATGTGGATATAAGTTTTCATTTCTGTTAGGTAAATGCCCAGAAACTTGATTGCTGGGTCATATGGTAACTCTATGTTTAGTTTTTTTAAAACCTATCAAACTATACTGCAGAGTGGCCATGCTATTTTCTACAACAAGAATGCATGAATGGCCCAGTTTCTCTGCATCCTCACCAGCATTTGATTTTTTGTATTTCAGTTTTTTTCTTTAATTTTAGCCATTTTAACAGGTGTATAGTGATACCTCATTGTGGACTAAATTTGCATTTCCCTAATGGCTAGTGATGTTGAACATCTTTTTTATGTGCCTATTTGCCATCCGTATATCTTCAGTGAAATATCTCTTCATATATTCTGTCCATTTTCTAATTGGATTGTTTGTGGGGGTTTTTTGCTGTTGAGTTTTGAGAATTCTTTATATAATCTATATACAAGTTCTTTGTTAGATGATTTGTGATGTTAGATGTTAGGTGATTTGCAACTATTTTCTCCTGTCTGTGGTTTGTCTTTTCTTCCTCTTAACAGGGTCTTTGGCAAAGCAAAACATTTAAAGTTTGATGAAGTCCAGTTTATCAATTTTTTTCTAACATGGATTGTGCTTTTTGGGTTAAGTCTAAGACCTCTTTTCCTAGACCCAGATACTAGCTCCAGAAGATTTTTCTCTTATTTTTTCTCTAAACGTTTTATAATTTTACATTTAAGTTTGCAATCCATCCAGAGTTATTTTTTATATAAGGAGTAAAGTTTAGTTTGTGGTTCAACTTCTTTTGTTTTTTTGGTCTATAGATGGCCAATTGTTCCAGCACGATTTGTTGAAAAGGCTGTCCTTTCTCCATTGAATTATTTTGTACCTTAATAAAAAATCACATGTATATATTTGTGTGGGTCTTTTTCTGGTTCTCTTTTCTTATCCATTGATCTATGTGTCTATCCCTCCACCAATATCACACAGTCTTGATTATTGTAGCTATATAGTATTTTTAAATTGGGTAGAGTGATTCCTCCCACTTTCTTATTCTTTTTCAAAATTGTTTTAGGTTTTCTAATTCCTTTGATTTTTCCATATAAATTTTAAAATAATATCATCCATATCTAAAAATAACCTTGGCGCTACCCTGGTGGCGCAGTGGTTAAGAATCTGCCTGCCAATGCAGAGGACAAGGGTTCGAGCCCTAGTCTGTGAAGATCCCACATGCCATGGAGCAACTAAGCCCATGTGCCACAACTACGGAGCCCGCGTGCTGCAACTACTGAAGCCCACATGCCTAGAGCCCATGCTCCGCAACAAAAGAAACCACCGCAATAAGCCCGTGCACTGCAATGAAGAGTAACCCCTGCTCACCGCAGCTAGAGAAAGCCCGTGCGCAGCAACGAAGACCCGACGCATCCAAAAATAAATAAGTAAATAAATAATAAATTTATTTAAAAAATTAAAATAATCTTGATTGGATTTTGATAGGAATTGCATTAAACTTACAGATAATTCTGGGAGAACTGATATTTTTACTCTGCTGATTCTTCCAATCCGTGAACACAAATTCTCTCTCCATTTATTTAGGTCTTTAAAAAATTTCTTTTATCAAAGTTTTGTAGTTTTCAACATGCAAGTCCTGTGCACATTTTATTTATACCTAAGTATTTCATTTTTTTGAGTCTTTATAATGGTATTTTAAAAATAAATTTATTTTTATTTATTTATTTTTGGCTGTTTTGGGTCTTCGTTGCTGCGTGCAGGTTTTCTCTAGTTTCGGCGAGCGGGGGCTACTCTTCATTGTGGTGCTCCAGCTACTCATTGCGGTGGCTTCTTTTGTTGCAGAGCGTGGGTTCTAGGTGCGTGGGCTCAGTAGTTGTGACACACGGGCTTAGTTGCTCCGCGGCATGTGGGATCTTCCCGGACCAGGGCTTGAACATGCGTTGGCAGGCAGATTCTCGACCACTGTGCCACCAGGGAAGTCCCCATAATGGTAGTATACTTGTAATTTTGGTTTCCATGTGTTCATTGCTGATGTAGAGATATACAATTGATTTTTGTGTGTTGATCTTGTATCCTATGACCAGGATGAACTCACTTATTAGTTCTGGGATATTTTTTGTAGACTTCTTGGGATTTTCTACATAGACAATCTTGTCATCTGCAAATAGGGATGTTTTAATTTCTTCCTTTCTGATCTATATGGCTTTTGTTTCCTTTTCTTGCCTTATTGCTTTGGGTAGAACTTCTAGCACTAAATAAACATAGACTGTTGAGAGTGGGCATCCTTCTTCCCATTCTTAGGAGGGGAAAGCATTCCATCTTTAACCATTAAGTATAATGGTAGTTGTAGTTGTTTGGTAGATGTTCTCTATCAAGTGGAGGAAATTCCCTTCCACTCCTAGTTTTCTTAGAACGTTTTTTGACTGGGAGTTGAATTTTGTCAATTTTTTTCTGTATTCACTAGTATAATCATGTGATTTTTCTTCTTAAGCCTGTTTACAGTGGATTACATTGATTTATTTCAAATATTGAACCAGTCTTTTACCCCTAGAATAAGCCCCACTCGGTCACAGTGTATAATTCTTTTTAATATATTGCCAAATTCTAATATTTTGTTAAGGGTTTTTGCCTCTACATTCATTAGGGATGTGGATCTGTAGTTTTCTTTTCTTTTTTTTTTTTGTACCATCTGGTTTTGGTATCAGGGTAATACTGCCCTCATAAAATGAATTGGAAATGTTCCCTTCTCTTCTTATTTCAATTTCTTTAATACTTACAGTGTTATTGAAATGATTTATTTCATATTGGGTTAGTTGTGATAGTCTGTGCTTTCCAAGGAATTGGTCCATTTTCTCTACGTTGCCAAATTTATATTTGTAGAGCCATTCACAATGTTCCCTTTCTATCCTTTTGATGTCTTCATAGTCTGTAGAGTACCTCCTGTTCCATTCCTGATATTGGTGATTTGTCTTTTTTTTTTTTTTCTGTTTTAGTCTTGCCAGAGATTTCTCAATTTTATTGATCATCTCAAAGAATCGGCTTTTTGTTTCTATGATTTTTTCTATTGTTTTTATGATTTTAATTTTATGCATTTTTGCTTTTATATTTATTATTTCCTTCCTTCTGTTTGTTTTGGATTTATTTTGTTCTTTTTTTCCTAGTTTCATCTTTAAATTTTTTCCACAATATAATACTGGATTTACAGTTTATACTTTGTAGGTGGGATATTTCATTCACATAAAACTATTTCTAAAGTCTAGTTTCCTAAGGTGAGAGATTAGATGAATGACCTGAGACTTTCTCTCTTTCTAATGTAAGCATTTAATGCTATAAATTTCCCTCACCACACTACTTTAGCTGCATCCCACAAATTTTGATATTCTGTGTTTTTGTTTTCATTCAGTTCTATGTATTTTTAAAATTTCCTTTGAGACTTCTTCTTTGACCTATGGATAATTTATGTATGTATGTATGTATGTATTTATTTACTCATTTTATTTAATTTATTTTTGGCTGCATTGGGTCTTCGTTGCTGCATGCAGGCTTTTCTCTAGCTGTGGTGAGCGGGGGCTACTCTTCCTTGTGGTGCGCAGGCTTATTGCTGTGGCTTCTCTTGTTGCGGAGCAGGGGCTCTAGGTGCACAGGCTTCAGTAGTTGTGGCACACGGGCTCAGTAGTTGTGGTGCACGGGCTTAGTTGCTCCGCAGCATGTGGGATCTTCCCAGACCAGGGCTTGAACCCGTGTCTCCTGCATTGGCAGGAGGATTCTTAACCACTGAGCCACCAGGGAAGCCCAACCTACGGATAATTTATAAGTGTGTTGTTTAGTTCCCAAGTGTTTGGAGATTTTCCTGCTGTCTTTCTGTTATTGATTTCTACTTTGATTCTCTTATGATCAGAGAACACACTCTGATTTCATTTCTTTTAAATTTGTTGAGATTTGAGAACTCCCTGGTGGTCCAATGGTTAGGACTTGCTGCTTTCACTGCCATGGCCCGGGTTAATGCCTGGTTGGGGAACTAAGATCTCACAAGTTGCTTGGCGCAGCCAAAATATAAAATAAATAAATAGATAAATTTGTTGAGATTTCCCATACACCCCCTGCCTTCACATGTGCATAGCCTCCCCCATTATCAACATCCTCCACCACAGTGGTACATTTATTACAATTGATGAACCTAAATTGACTCAGTATTATTATCCAAGGTCCATGGCTTACATTAGGGCTCACTCTTGGTGTGTATATTCTATGGGTTTGGGTAAATGTAAAATGACATATATCTACCACTAGATACATAGAGAGTATTCTCTATATAGAGTATTTTCACTGCCCTAAAAATGATCTGTCTATACTCTCCCTTCCCCTAACTCCTGGCAACCACTGATTTTTTTACTGTCTCCATAGTTTTGCCTTTTCCAGAATGTTATATAGTTTGAATCATACAGTGTGCAACCTTTTCAGATTGGCTTCTTTCACTTAGTAATATGCATTTTAGTTTCCTCTATGTCTTTTCATGGCTTGATAGCTTATTTCTTTTTATCATTGAATAATATTCCATTGTCCAGATTACCACAGTTTATTTACCCATTCACCTGATGAAAGACATCTTGGTTGCTTCCAAAGTTTGACAATTATGAATAAAGCTGCTGTAAACATCTGTGTGCAGGTTTTTGTGTGGACATAAGTTTTTAAACTGCTTTGAATAAATACCAAGGAGCACTAAAGACCTAAATGTAAGGCCAGACACTATAAAACTCTTAGAGGAAAACATAGGCAGAACACTCTATGACATAAATCACAGCAAGATCCTTTTTGACCCACCTCCTAGAGAAATGGAAATAAAAACAAAAATAAACAAATGGGACCTAATGAAACTTAAAAGCTTTTGCACAGCAAAGGAAACCATAAACAAGACGAAAAGGCAACCCTCAGAATAGGAGAAAATATTTGCAAACGAAGCAACTGACAAAGGATTAATCTCCAACATATACAAGCAGCTCATGCAGCTCAATATCAAAAAAAAACAAACAACCCAATCCAAAAATGGGCAGAAGATGTAAACAGACATTTCTCCAAAGAAGATATACAGATTGCCAACAAACACATGTAAAGATGCTCAACATCACTAATCATTACAGAAATGCAAATCAAGACTGCAATGAGGTATCACCTCACACCAGTCAGAATGGCCATCATCAAAAAATCTACAAACAATAAATGCTGGAGAGGGTGTGGAGAAAAGGGAACCCTCTTGCACTGTTGGTGGGAATGTAAATTGATACAGCCACTATGGAGAGCAGTATGGAGGTTCCTTAAAAAACTAAAAATAGAACTACCATATGACCCAGCAATCCCACTCCTGGGCATATACCCTGAGAAAACCATAATTCAAAAAGAGTCATGTACCACAATGTTCATTGCAGCACTATTTACAATAGCCAGGACATGGAAGCAGCCTAAGTGTCCATCGACAGATGAATGGATAAAGAAGGTGTGGCACATATATACAATGGAATATTACTCAGCCATAAAAAGGAACGAAATTGAGTTATTTGTAGTGAGGTGGATGGACCTAGAGTCTGTCATACAGGGTGAAGTAAGTCAGAAAGAGAAAAACAAATACCGTACGCTAACACATATATATGGAATCTAAAAAAAAAAAAAAAAGGTTCTGATGAACCTCGGGCCAGGACAGGAATAAAGACACAGACGTAGAGAATGGACTTGATGACATGGGGAGGGGGAAGGGTAAGCTGGGACGAAGTGACAGAGTAACACTGACATATATACACTACCAAATGTAAAATAGATAGCTAGTGGGAAGCAGCTGCATAGCACAGGGAGATCAGCTTGGTGCTTTGCGACCACCTAGAGGGGGGATAACGAGGGTGGGAGGGAGACGCAAGAGGGAGGGGATATGGGGATATACGTATGCATATAGCTGATTCACTTTGTTATACAGCAGAAACTAACACAACATTGTAAAGCAATTATACTCCAATAAAGATGTTAAAGGAAAAAAGAAAAAAAAAAAAATACCAAGGAGCGCTATTGCTGGATCGTACAAGAAAAGTATGTTTAATTTTGTAAAAACTGCCAAACTCTCTTCCAAAGTGGCTGTACCGTTTTGTACGCCTGCTAGCAATGAATGAGAGTTCCTGTTGCTCCACATCTTGGTCAGCATTTGGTGTTGTCAGTGTTCTGGATTTTGGTCATTTTAATAGGTGTGTGGTGGTGAAAATGAAAAATTTAAAAATTCCATTTGCAATAACACAAAAAGCATAAAATACTTAGTAATAAATTTAACAAAAGACCAAATTTTTGAAGTCTTAAGATAAATGGAAAGAAGTAGTATGTTCATGGATTGGAAGACTCAATGTTGTTAAGTGGTCAGTTCTCCCCAACTGACCGATAGATTCAACACAATCCCAATTATATTCCCAGCAGCCTTGTGAAAATATATAAATTGTCAAGCTGATTCTAATATTTCTATGGAAGTGCAAAGGACCTACGGCAGCCAAAATATTTGCTGTAAGTTAGAGAACTTACCCAAACTGATTTCAAGGCTAAGGGATCAAGGCACAACAAATAGATTAATGTAGCTGACTGGAGAGTCCAGAGGTAGCTCCACACTTATACAGCATGTTGATTTTTGACAAAGGGGCCAAAGCATCTCAATGGGGAAAAGAAGTCTTTTGAACAAATGGTCCTGGAACAACTGGGAGTCCATATTGAGAGAATGAACCTTGACGCTTACTTCACATTATACACAGCATTCGTGGATCATAGATCTAAATGTAAAAACCGAAACTATAAAGTTTTTCAAAGAAAACATTAAAAAAAACTTCTTGATGTGAACAGGCTGAGATTTCTTAGATGGGACACAGGAAGCAATAACCATCAACAGATTGAAATATCAACAGATTGACTTCATCAAAATTGAAAACTTCTGCTTACTGTTAAGAAAATGAGAAGGGAAACCACAAACGTGAAGAAAATATTGCAAAACATATAACTGATAAAGGACTGGTGTCCAGATTATATAGAAGATCCTACAACTGAATAATCAAAGGGCATGTGCTCAATTCAAAATGGTCAAAAGATTTGACAGACTCTTTAGAAAAGAATGTATATGGGACTTCGCTGGCGGTCCAGTGGTTAGGACTCCGCGCTTCCATTGCAGGGAGCATGGCTTCAATCCATGGTTGGGGAACTAAGATCCTGCAAGCCCCGTGGCCAAAAAACCAAAAACCAAAAACCAAAAAACTCCTCAATTGAAAAAATGTTAAAACCCTAACTTAAAAAAAAAAAAAGAGTGTATACGAACGGCCAATGAGCACTTTTAAAAGTGCTCGACATCATTAGTTATCTGGGAAATGCAAACTATCGTCCGTGAGATACTACTACAGTATCTCACGATTAAGATATTTTTATGATTAAAATTTTAAAAGATAGACAACACCAAATGTTGGTAAGGATGTGGAACAACCAGAACTCTTCTTAATTGCTGAATGGAACACAGAATGTTACAAGTACTTTGGAAAATGTTTCGCCAGTGTCCTGTAAAGTAAAACACACACTTACCTCCTAACCCAGGAATTCCATTTCTAGGTATTTTCTTGAAAGAAATAAGTGCGTATGTTCACAATAAAGATGTGTATGTGAATGTTTATAGCAGCTTTATTTATAATACCCCTCCAACTGGAAACAACCCAAATGTCCATTACCAGGAGAATGGATATACAAACCATGGTGCATCTATACTATGGAATCCTACTCATTAATAACATGGGAATGATCTATCAATGCACACAACACAGAAGAATCACACGAACATTATGTTGAATGAAAAAAACCAGATGCAAAAGAGCACAAACTGTATGATGCCGTTTATATGAAGTTCTGGAACAGGCAGAACTATTCAATGATGAAAAAAATCAGTTGGTTGTCTTTGGGGGTGCAGGATTGGCTGGGAAGTCATAAAGATACTTTTGGCGGTGATGGAAAGGTTCTATATCTTGAGAAGTGTGTGGGTTACACCGGTGTATGCATTTGTCAAAACTCATAGAATTGTACACGTGAGATTTGTGCATTTCACTCTATGCAAATTTTACCTTAAAAAACCCTGAACTGTAAACAAAGATTCAGAATAATACTGAACAGGTCAGCAGGCATTAGAGTGGAATCACAGCCAGTGTTCCTGCCTCCCAGGTCTACAAAGGACCCGTAGTTCGTTGTGTCTTCGCTTGGCCACCTCCAAGCGCGATTAGGGCAGAGCTCTTTGCTGCCCTGACTGTACTTGCTTGTAGAGTCACAGGCAAAGTTCTCCCACATTCCAGAGACGGGAGGCTCCCCTTGGCACTGTCACAACATTGCTTTGCCTCTTGGTAGCTGGACGGCGGCTCACGCCTGCTCTCTCTGCATCATGGGCACAACCTGCTTGATTCACGCGTGCCCTAACGGGTCATCCTCTGCCGTGGCTCCATCGCCCTCCCCCTGGGGACCACTACCTGCTCCCCGCAATCAGAACTGACCTGGGAATCGGGTTCCTTGGTTCCAGACACAGTTCTGTAAAGATTTCCCTGTGAAATCTGGAGCACTTTCATTCCTGTGTTCATAAATCACCAAATATTCATTCAGCTCCTGCTATGTGCCAGGTCCTGAAGATTCTTGGGACATGCAAGTGAGCAAATCAGGGAAATACCTTTGGCCTCAGGGACTTATATTCTGGTAGAAGGACATATAGTGGAAGGCAGAATAATGACCCTGTTAGTATGTGACCTGGCAAAGAAGTGACCAAAAGAAGTGACCTGGCAAAGGCTTGGGAGTCCAGGGTTTGGCTCTCTTCTCATACCTGATAGCAATAGCATCAACCTGACATTCCCACCCTGCCAAGGGGGCGTGGCTGGACCTCCTGAACTCCTGGCTTGAACAACAGGAGCCAGAGGCTGGAGCCAATGTTTGTTTATTTTGGGTTCTTTTTTTGTTTTTGTTTTTGGCCGCACCACGCGGCATGTGGGATCTTCGTTCCCTGACCAGGGATCAGACCCGTGCCCCTTGCATTGAAAGCTCGGAGTCCTAACCACCAGACCGCTAGGGAAGTCCCTGGAGCCAATGTTTGGAGAGGCCACTTGGATGCTGAAGGGTCTGAATCTGCTCAGATGTGGACGTTGGTCTTAGGAATCATTCGCTTCTGCAGGCTGCTTACAACCTCTGACCTCATGCAGGCTCCTTCATTCAGGGGCTTGCACTGGACACAGCCTGTGCTAGACAAACACATGCAGAATTTCGGAAGAGGTTGGGTACCTCTGTTTTGAAGCATTCATCCCGATTACATAATCATGTCACTTCTCCTTGCGCACAGATTCCCAGCCTTGTTTGGGGAACACTGGGGCCAGCCCCAGGGGATCAATCATGATCAGTTCAAGCCATTCATGACAATCTGTTTCCCTTATTCTAGTGACTGGGACAGGGGGTGAGCATGTGACCCAATTCTGGTCAATGAGATAGAAAGGGAAGTCTGCTGGGGGCTTCTGGAAAGATTCTCTCCCCCCACTTCACAAATACAGAGAGAGTTGTTCTGGATGCTCGTGTGTGAGGATGTGATGCCTAGAGCTGTGGCAGCCATCTTGCAACCATAAGGTGACACATTTGAGATTTAAAAAAACCCCAAGGACAGTAGAGTAAAAGGTTGTAAGGCGCTCATTCCCACGTTACCTTATGTGGCAAAAGGAATTTTGCAGATGTGATTAAGAATTTTAATCTTGACTCTTGAGCTACTGGACTGACCTCAGGACTTCTTATCTCAGTAATTCTTCTTGAATAAACTTTATGGTTCAAGCCACTTGGATCTAACCAGGTATTCTGCTACTGGTAGTAGTGACACACCCCTATTCTACTAGAACCATCAGCAGTTCTCCATTCTGCTTAGCATAAGGACCGAAAGCCTTAGCCTGGCCCACAAAGCCTGTGCCAAACCTTCCCAGCCACACCTCATGTCCCTCTCCCCTGCACTCACTCTGTTCCCACAACACTGACCTTCAGTTTTTTCTTCCCACTCACCAGGCTTCTCACCACCTCGGGGCCTTTGCACATGCTGTGCCCTCTGCCTGGAATGCTCGCTCCCTGTACCTCCCAGCACCACCTGACCAACTTTGCAGCTCCTTTTGGCCTAAGTTTATACGGCCTTAAGTAAGACCTCCAGCATCTTTTCTCTTATGGCCCTCATCTCATCTGGAATTATATGTTTATTTATGACTTCATCTAGCATTTGCCTCCCCCACTGGAATGAAAACTTTATCGCAGCTGGCACTGGGCCTGCTTTCCACACCTAGCCCCTGTACCTAGTACTGTCGAGTCCACAGCAAGTGCACAGTTATGTTTTTAAATTTTTATTGGAGTATAGTTGATTTACAACGTTGTGCTCATTTCAGGTGTACAGCAAAGTGAATCAGTTATACATATATATATATATCCACTCACAGTTGTGTTTTCTGAATGAATGAAACAGTTTGTGAATCATTATTTCCTGCGTGTCTCCTCTGTATACTCTGAGGACACCGTGCTTGGGAATACCTCACTTAGCTCGTGGGGACACTTCCTTCCCTGGATAGACCCCTGCATACCTTTTTGCACTTGATTCATCTATTTACAAGTCTGTTATACACACACCCACACATACACACACACTCATTAATCTGTTACTGCATAACAAATAACCCCCAAACACACAATAGCCTAAAACAACAATAAACACTTGTTATCTCATTGTTTCCATGGGTCAGAAGTTTGGCTGCAGCTGAGCTGGGTAGTTCTGGCTCAGAGTCCCCCAGAAGATTGCAGCCAGGTGTCCGCAGGGACTGCATGAGGCTGGAGAACGTACATCCCCCGTGGCTCATGAACAGGCCTGGCAAGCTCATGTCCCCTCCACAGGGCTGCTTGAGTGTCCTCACAGCATGGCCGCCAGCTTCCTCTGGAGTGAGCAATCCAAGGGGGCAAGGCGGAAGCCACTGTGCCCTCTGTGACTCAGCCTTGGAAGTCACATATCGTCACATATTGTCATGTCCACTCTCTTGGTCACGACACAAGAGCTTTAATACCTGGAGGGGCCGTCTTGGAAGCCAGCCACCGTACCCTTAGCGCCTCAAGAGCAAGCCTTGCTTTATTCGCCTTGGGTTTCCCCAGGGCCGTGCACAGGCCTGGGGTTGGGGGTGGAGTCCATGCTCAATAAGAATTTGTTGTAAGAATTAATGAATGAATACACTATCTTATGATAATGAATACAGTGTAGCACCTACATCTCGGGCCATTGTAAACGGGCTAATATATGGCGGACTGAGTCCATGGTAAGAGCTCTGTGCCAGCTCTTGCTGTTATCGCTAAAGATACTGTCCAATCGAATCTGATGCCCAGAGAAGGTGTTGTGTAGGCATGCGATTCACTACACCCAACAGCTCAGCCTCAGTGAATTGGGGGGTATGGAGGGTCAGGGATGGTTGGGGGATTTGGGGAGCAGGGGATGACTGCTCCCAACCCTTCAGGCACTGATGAGAAAGGATCTAACAATTAAAGGCTTTGTGATGAATACATGGAATGAATGAATGAATAGATGAATGAATGATTGCATTGGAGACCTTGAGGAATTCCTTGCCTGACAGTGACATTCTGTCTCCTTGGCATCTCCTGGCCCTAGACAGGTCTTGGGGAAGAGCACGCTGGGCAGATCTGCTGCAGCCTGGCCCGGGGAGGGCTGGGGCCAGTATGCCAATGAAAACCATGCTCTCCTGGCCAGGGAAGTGCTCAGAAAGTATGGCCAGTACACAATGGCCCCTGTGTCACCTGCTGGGATGGTCCATGGGCCCAGACATCTTGCTGATGCTGGCAGTTGGCGGTGAAGTGATCTCTCAGGTTCCTTCTTGGCAGGTAAGAGGGCTCCCTCCCCAATCTGTGGTCCTTGTACCCCCGCCAGAGGCTAAATATTGTTTTATACAATCCGGGCTCCATGGAAACCGCCCAGATTCAGTTAATCCCCACTTCCCTTGCTTCCAGCAAACCAGGTTTATGGGAATCTCTGGGATTCCAGTTAAGGTAAAAATACGGGTTAGCCTTAGCGTCTGCTGGGTGCATTAACCTCGGGGTGACATCTGCCCATCATTGTTTTATATAGTGAGTGGACGCTGCTCCGTGCGGCCTCTTGTTTCCGTCTTAGCATTGTGAGGTCTTGGGCAGAACGCGTCTGCACCAAGCAGGCGATAAGTCACTAACAGGGAGGACAAGGGCCTGGTGCCGCCACCCAGCAGATGCCCCTAGATGACAGCTCTGATGGATGTCACCGGGTGCTGGGTTAACAAACCAACTCAAGATTCGCAAAGCCGTGCTGGGCGGCAGGGACACTCCCCGTCTCTGCTCTGGACTGGGCCCCCACCCCCCAGAAACAGCCACCAGTGTGACCGGGCTTTGCATGTCTGGGGGGAACCGTTGGCTGTGGGACCAGATCAATTACACCACAGTGTGAGGTCTCTGTGCCTTCCAAACTTTCCATCATGGGTGTTTATTGCTTTGATAATGGGGGTGGGAGCCCCAAAGACCAAACAAACAGCATTATGAGAGAGAAGCAGAGATTGAGAATGGGGCCAGGGCTGCGGCATGTACTATAATAGAAGACAGAGAGAATCCTTTTGACATGGGGGTTTTTAGATGATGCCCCAGGGGAGGGGAGGCCTCCTGGGGGAGGTCCCTTGGTGGCCTGAGGAGAAGGAGAGGTGGGTCAGACCTTGGGATCAATGAGACAGGGCTGAACCACAGGGCAACAGAGCTCGCCTGCCATTTGCCGGCTGTGGGGCCTTGGGTAAGAACTGCCTCAGTCTCCCCCCTCTGTAAAATGGGGATGATGAAGATACCACTGGCCCCTCCACCTCTCAGGGTGGTCGTGAGGCTGAAAGGAGTGAGCAACCAATGGGGCTTGGAGCTGAGCCTGGCAGGGTGGGCTCTGTATTCCTGTTTTATGGATAAATAAGAGTGAAAGCCCCACCCACCAACAGGCATGCCCCAGAATGCCTGCAGGCCCAGCTGCTTGTTGGAGCAGGCTTGCAGTTCAAGTCAGGGAGTCTCCCCTTTTCTTTATCCTCCCTCTAGCCCCCTCCTTGTTGAGGGGGTGGGGGATGAAAAGCTGCCCCCGCTCTGGTGATGGCTGAGGTCCCTCAAAAGGCAGCATAGGGGCTTTGTTAGCCTCTGCCTGTGGGCTCCTACTAACAGGCTGGGGAGAGCCTTTAAGGGGCCTGAAGTCTCCAGAGACCCCTGGTTTGGGGGAGAGGGGCTGACAGTGATGTGGCCTCTTCCCCACCAGGGCCCTGCTCTCCCCCAGGTACCATCAGCCAGTCTCAGCCTGGTTTCTGCCCATGCGGGTCTGGAAGCCCCTCTACGGCGCTCCTTCTGCCAGGACAGCTCAGACCCCCTGGCACCACTGTGAGGGGGCTGCCAGTCACTTCAGCCTCTGTCCACAGCCATGGCACCCGTGTGGTGGGCTGGGAGGGGCTGCAGGACCATCTGAACCCCCAGACAGGTGAGCGCGTCCGGGCCCCAGTCTCCTCGTTTGTCCAAGAGGCTAACACAACCTCCCTGCCCCCGCGGCTCCGAAAGTCCGGGAAAACTCAGCTCAGTGATGTGTCTGCTACACAAGGGGGCGGCAGGTGGGGCACAAGGGATGGGGGGACAGGATGCCAGGCCAGCCCCAGGGCTCTGAGCCACCTTTCTGAACACTGATACCCAGGGGCCGTGCAGCCCCTCCAGGCACCACTGTCCTTGTTCCCCGGCTGCATTAAGGGACACGACCCAGTTAGCACTCCGCTGTAGGGATGTTGGGTGCCCCTTCCGAGAGAACTGGGGGCCTCCTAGGGCACCGCTGCAGCCTCCCCTCCCCATCTGCCTCACTCAGCCTTCAACCAGAGAAACAGAACCAGCAGGAGATCTATGTGAAGAAACTTATTGCAAGGAATTGGTTATGCAATTGTGGAGCTGGCTAGACGAGCCTGAAGTCCAAAGGGCAGGCTGGACCTCCGGGCCTGGGCTGGTGCTGCTGTCTGTGGGCGGAATTTCCTCCCCATCAGGGAAGCCTCAGCTCTGCTCTTAAGGCCTTTCAAGTGATGGAATCAGGCCCACCCAGAATATCTAGGACAATCTCTCTTACTTCAAGTCAACCAATTATGGACTGTAATGACATCCACGGGGTACCTTCAGAGTGACACTAAGATTAGTGTTTGATTGAAGAACTGGGGATTGTAGCTTCACCAAGTTGACACCAAGCATCACATCATTCCTCCTCTGTCAGTGGTTTCTAGCTCCTTCCAGCTTGAGCACCCACTCTCAGAGGGCCCCCACCAGTGGCAGGGTGAGGTCGGCAGGGCTCCCAGCTCCCCTGCGATGAATTCACCTGGACCCTCAGCGCTCAGCCCGGCTCCTCCTCCAGCCATGCGTCCCTTGCTTGTGAAATCTCCCTCAACCAGCCTGGGCAACCCCTGTGGGAGCCCAGCCTGGTGTGGGGCCAGCCTCAAGGAGCTGCCGGTCATTTGGGGGAGCCGTCAGAGCCCAGAACACCAGTCCGCCAAGCGCCTCTGTTTTCTGGGCCTCCAGGTCACGCTCTGGGCTGGGTTCTCTGATTAGGCTGCAGCTCTGGGTTGCAGGAAACCAGCCCCGTGGTTGTTTTGTTTCGATTGCACAACCCCGGAGCAAGAGGCCAGAGCGGACATCTGCTGTTTTGGCCGCCCAGCACCCGTGGCCCGCCTCTTTCTGGCAAAAGTCCCCCAGTTGCCTCATGGGGAATTCCCCCCATGTGTGCAGCCTGGGGAGGGGGCTGCCCGTCCAAATGCTCCGTCCTTCCGTGCCCTGGCTGGGTCAACGGCCCTCCTTCCCCGAGGATGGGGCACTCAGTCCTTGTCATGACGGCCAGCCCTAAGGGTGTCACTGAGTCTCCCTTGCTCTCCAAGATGCTCTGGTTGCATCCTCACTGGGGCCTGTCTGCTTCTCCTGTGCTCCGTCCATTCTGAACTCCCTCTCAGTCTGGTGATGAAGCCTCTTACTGATCAAGGCAAACAGAGCCCGTTTCTGTTGCTTACAACCGCAGAAACCTGACTGAAGCTGAATGTGAATCCTGGCTCTGCCTGAATCTCTGTGTGACCCTGGGCAGGATGGCCCCTTTCTGGCCTCAGTTTCTCCACATGCGCGTCTCAGCTGGCCTCCCATGCTGACATCTATGACCCCCATGGCTGCTTTGGCCATTGCAGCCGACTGGAATTGACATGTCCACTGTCATGGCTCAGCTGAGGCCTTCTCTGCCTTGACCCTGGGATCTCTGGGGTGTGTTTAGTGGGGGAGGGAAGACGGTAGCTGCGGAATCCTTGGTTCTACCTCCTACTGTGGGGCCATAAGGATCAATGTACTCGGTACCAAGGCCTTGCTAAGCCCCCCAAATAGGTCAGTGTTGCACAGCTAAGCTGTTGCTTTAATAGGAGAGTATATAAAAGAGAGTGTTGCTTTAATAAGAGAGTATATAAAAGAGAGTATACCTCTCTTTAAGCCATTATGCTCATATTTTTGAGAATCTGGTGAAAGCTTTGGATGCTCCCCTTAGACCAAAAAATATCTCTCCATCCATCTCTCTCTCCCTCCCTCCCTCTCTCACATGCACGCGTGCGCACACACACACACACGCGCACACACACACACTTTAACGTACCATTTCAGGAAGAGAACTAGGCACAGGCTTCAGATGCCCGTCCTAACCCTCAGGCGAGCAGCCTGTGGCTTTCTAAGACAAATAACCAGCTTCAGCACACAAGTCAGTGGCTGGGCCCGACACCGGGTGCTTTGTGAGCATCAGCTCATCCACCTAAAGCGAACAGCATTTGTGGTAGAGATTGCTATGTTTTCACCAAACCCTGGTTCATTATTTTCCTCTTGGGCATGTAGCAAGACTACATTTCCCAGCCTCCCTTGAGGTTAGGTGTGGCCACATGACTGAGCTCTGGCCAATGGAATGTGAGCCGAAGTGATGTGCCCCACCACCCCTTTTAGCCTGGTCCATAAAATTCCTTCTATGCCATCCTCCACACTCTTTCTCTACCCTTCCACAAGATTATTGTAGAGGAGCAGAAGTCCCTAGAAGCTGATGAACCACAAGATGAAGGAGCCTGGGCCCCTGAGTTACTGCATGGAGCAAGGTCTCCACGTCTCCCCTCTACCAGCCCACAGTAGATTGTGATGTGAATAAGAAACCTTTACTTGGGGGTGGTTTGTTATATCCCTTAGCCCATCCTGACTAATACAACATTTTAATTATCTCCATCCAGGGGAACTGCTCTTCGTTTTAAAGGAATCCATCTTAGGTTTCCTTTCAAGTAGCAATCTCCTCCACTACCTTCAGCCTGGGATCCCCAAGGCTGCAGAGGGTGCACGGTGGGCCCTGTGCCTGGCACCCACCTGAGCTCAAGGTACCTTCTCCAGGACCCATATTTACCATCAATCTTGGCCTCACCCCTTGCCCTCAGGCCCCTCTACCTGGCTTTCCTCATTTCGCGATATCTATGGTCTGTGATCTTCCTGTTCCATCCCGTGGCCTCTCATTACTTTGGCTGTTGTCTGGGGTCCAAAGACCAGGGTTCAGGGTCAGCTGTATCTGTTTTTCTCCCACACAGCTCCTTGAGGGCAGGGCCTGGGGATGGTTCCCTGCTGAATTTCCTCGTGCCTAAGAGAAGATGAGCACGCAGAGGGTGCTTCTGAAATGCTGTGGTCTTTGCAATTCCACCGTGTGGAAAGCCCTGAGAGGGTTGTCGCTGGAATCCCATTTTCCTGGAGCACCTGGATACCAGAGGGAGACGCTGGACTGCCTATGGCTCATTCCCTAAATGGGCCGTAGCAAGGTTCCAGGAAGGTGGAGGCCAGGAGTCTGGGCCTGGGCTGCCTTGTTCTGGCCCCATTTCCTAAGCACAAATTGCACCCTGGCCCCTGGCCCCCGCCCCTACGTGCTGGGAGAAGGACACAGGTCAAGGTCATGATATACCCCACTGTGGGTCACCCTTTCCACCACTGTGCCTCAGAGGGAGGCCTGGCCCCTACATTTTTTTTTTTTTTTGGCTGCTTTGGGTCTTCGCTGTTGCGTGCAGGCTTTCTCTAGTTTGGGGGGAGCGGCGGTTACACTTCGTGGCGGTGCGTGGGCTTCTCCTTGTGTTGATTTCTCTTGTTGAGGAGCACTGGACTCTAGGCATGCGGGCTCACTAGTTGTGGCTCGCGGGCTCTAGAGCGCAAGCTCAGTAGTTGTGGCACACGGGCTCAGTAGTTGTGGCGCACAGGCTTAGTTGCTCCGCGGCATGCGGGATCTTCCCAGACCAGGGTTCGAACCCGTGTTCCCTGCATTGGCAGGCAGTATCTTCTCCACTGTGCCACCAGGGAAGTCCCCTGGCCCCTACTTTTAAAATAATTCAATTGGTCTCCAAACTACCTTTAGCCCTTTACAAACCCTTTAGCCCTTGCTTACCTTCATAATAATAATAATAACAACAACAACATTTAACTCTGCTTGCTGTGTATGTGCCAGGCTCCAAGCTAGACCATTTATATCCTAGATTTTTCTGACCCATCAGATCAACTCCTGGGGATGAACGCTGTCATTATTCCCATTTTACAGGTGAGGAAGTTGAGTCCCCATCCCAGCAGCCCCCAGGAGCAGCTGTGGAGGCAGCAGACAGGGTCTGGCCAGGCAGGGGTGTTGTGACAGATAGGGCTCCCCAGGACTGCCTTTCCCACTCCCAACAGTGGGAGAGGAAGCTGCTGGGAAGAGAAGAGGAAGGCGAGTCCCCTCCCAAGGGGGCTCCAGGCAGCTCCCAAGCTCGCCCTGCTCCGTTCCTTTCCAGGGGCCCTTGCCCTCCGCCCACGCCGACAGCCACTTTGACCCCACTCTAGGGCTCTCCCTTCTCCTTCTCTGGCTCCCACCATCGGAGAGTCTGCTGCGGGCTTGGCTGTTTGGTTTCTCCCCAGCAGCCTGGCGAGCGATGCCTCTCCAAGGTTGTGTGCTCACTTTGCAAAACAGCAGAAATTTACAGCCCAAGTAATTGATCACTGTGCTGCTGCCTCTCTCCACCTTGCTCTGTCTCCTAATTCCCTTCTCCCTGCTCTCCTCTCTCTTTTTTCTCAGCGCGCCATCTGTGGTGTCAGAGAAAAGGAAGCCAAGAAGAGGGAGGTTCTGGTCCCAATTCTGCCAAGTACAAGTCACATGAACCTCAGTTTCCCCATCCGCAAAACGGTGCCGCTAATAATACCCGCTCACAGGGGGGCGGGGCCCCGCGGATGCTGGGGCACGGGGAGCACCCACGCAGGGTGACGCCACTCCCCAGACAGTTTTCTGAGGAGGGGGTGGCATGGGGCCCACCTTCCAGATGGGGACACTGGGACCCAGAGAGCTTGGGGTGTTCCGCTAGGCCTCACAGAGCTTGAACAGCAGCCCAGGGGCTTGAATTCCAGTCCATTGTGCCCCAAATTCCAGACCATTAAGGTACACTGCAGCCCCCTCCCCCAGGGCCGATCAGAACAGAGGTGATCCTCGCTCCTGAGGCTATGGGGAAGGAACGGAGGCCCTCGGGGCGAGGGGAGAGGCTCTGCAAACTGTAGAGAGCCGTGATGATGGAAGGAAGAAGCATCACCATCATTTGCTGACCCCTCTCCTGGACCAGGGTCCTTGACTGGGAGACTCTCTGGGCCCTGAAAGCCTGCCTGGTCCTCAGATTCCTCCTCTCCTTCCAAAGACCTCGTGTGAACAGGGGTCTCCTTCCAGCCAGGCCCCGCACCTGCCTGCCTCCTGGTGCCTCCAGGGAGGTCCCAGAACCTTCCAGAACGTTCCCCAGAGAAGGATTCTGAAGAGCCCTTCACTTGCCCTTCACAGGGTAGGGGAGGCACACAGGCCTGGGAGGGGCCGCCAGGTCCCAGGCCTGAGCCCTGCAGGCCTGGCTGGGAAGCCCCCTCCTGACTGCCACTCCAGTGCTCGCTGGGCTGACAGCCATCCCTGCCCCCTTCTGTTCAGTTCTGGGGGGAGAATATTTCCAGGGGGCGAGAGCTTGTCTTTTCCCTTCCACTCCCTACTCTTTCTTGTTCTCAGTCTAGCTTTATCTCAGCCTCTGCATGTCTCTGTTTCTCGGCTGTCTCTCTGTCTCTCTCCCAGCCTCCAGCCCGCAGGTGAGGACTTGCTCCCCTCCCGTGCCAAGTACGTCTCCTCTCCTGCTCCCTTGGCGTCCAAAGGCGCCTCTGGGCAGCACCAGCCTCCTCCCTTCCCCATCGCAGCCCAGGGTCTGCAGCTGGGGGGCAGCGGGTGCACTGTGGCCCCCCCCTCCCCCCCCCGTCTGGAGGGGCAGGAGGCTCCAGCCCCTCCGGCTTCCTGCTCCCGGACCTGGCTGGCGGAGATGAGAGCCGGTTGCAGAGCTGGGAGCCAAGCAGCACACAGAACAAACAGAATTTTTTTTTGCAACTAGAGGGGGAAGCACAGAGCTAAAAATAAAACGAAAAGATCAGTATCTGTCAGTCTGACAGCTGATTGGCTGCTCGGAGATGCATATAATTACCAGCAACTGGCGCTGGGTAGGCAAAGGCGGGAGAAACTGCTGAGACGAGGTTAGGATTTAACCTTTAAATTCTGGAGCCACCCGAAAGCCGAGGGGAGGACGCCGGGCGTCGGTGCTAATGAGGCTGGGGGTGGGCGGTGGGCGGCTGAGTCCTGGGCAGGTCCCGGGGGCCTCATCGTGGAAGGCCCTGGGAGCCCTTCTCCCTGGCCACCTCCCCCATCAGACCGGGAGTGCGTTTGATTGGGCGGCCAGGAGGCATTGGTCCTTCTCCCCGCCCAGCGGGGGGGTGGTGTCTTACGGGAAATCAGGGTCTCACCCTGGCGTGAGTGAGGGGGCTGCCTAGGGCTCTGGGCCCCGCCCAGCCTGGCCTCCTGTTGAGGTCCACCCCTATCCCCACCCACATTCTTCCGCTTTTCCCAGCCTGGTGTTCATTTGTGAAACCCATGCCGGCTCCCGTCCTTCCTCCACCCCGGCTCTGCTCCTTCCTCCAACCCAGAGTCACCGGTGCTCCTGGCTGTTTCCTGCCCCACCTGGGGAGGGCAGCTGGGTACCTCAGGCTTGTCCTAGGTCCCCGGAGATAGACAGAAATAGCAGGACTGGAGGGATGTTGTGGTCTCACTAAGCCTCAGTTTCTTCATCTGTAAAATAGGGGTGATGATAATAGGCAGATGCCAGGGGTGCTTTGGGCCCCATCTTGCATCTTGATTCTCTCACCTGAGCCAGGAGTCAGGAGATACGGGCTCTAGTCTTAGCCAGAAATTGTCTCTTTCTTTCTTGGCACTGGTCTCCCCATCTGTAAATTGGGAGTAAGAGCTCCTGCCCTCTGTCCTCTGGGGTGGGGTAGGGGGGGGTGCCAAGTGAGATGGCATAGGTGACGGAGCTCGGCAAACTGTACCTGTCGGGGCAGGTGGGAAGAACTTCTTGTATCTTCTAGAACCACCACTTTCTCCCTTCCAGGCTTTTGCCTATAGGTGTGGCCTTCCCTTCAGTGTCTCCTCCTCTGGGAAGCCCTCCCTGATGCCCCAGCAGGTCCTCTCCTCCTGCTACCCTGGGTGTCTCACCTCAAGCTCAGGCCCCGATTATCTGCCTCCCACACGGGTCTGTGAGCCCTCTGGGGGCAGGAACCACATGCCTGACGAGGGCCTGGTCCAGAGCCCCTTGGGAAGAGAGACACCAGATCTCTGATGCAGGAGGAGATCTTGGGCCACACTGCCCAGGCTTCGGGCAAGCAGTGGCCTCTGTTGGTGGGGAACCGTCTTTCCCCAGTGATCAGCAGGTCCCAAGTACCTGCGTGGCAGTGGCCCTTTCCCTGTGCTCAGCAGGGCGGCCGGTGGAGCTGCCACTGGGTGCTAGGACCTAGAGAGCCCAGACTGACTACAGGAGACCCTGCCCAGAGCTCCCAACTGGGGCAAAGGGCAGGTGGGGGAGGCAGTAGAAGGAAACCATGAGTTCACACTGGGGTAGCCCAGCTGTGCCTGCCCATCTTAGACACCTTCCAGCCTTTATCTCATTGACTCCCCACAATAACTCCTTGGAGGCAATGCTATTGTTATTCACATTTTGCAGATGAGGAAACTGAGTAGTTAAGCAACGTGGCTAGTGAGAGCAGAGCCTGGATGCACCCAGTCACCTTCCCCCGAGGCCAGGCCCAGCAGCCCCTGCCTCTCTGGGAAGGACTAAAGGGAGATGCAGGGAGGGGCGATGCTTCTGGAGCAGCTGCCCTGAGACCTTCTAGGCAGACAGATTGTCACAGAGAGTCTTGAGAATGCTTTTGTGTGTGGTGTGCAAAGGAAATCCCCTTTGGTGTCTCTGAGAGATCAGGACGATTTAAACTGCTTTTCGATGATTTGGGGATGTCAGACTGGTATTGCTTTTGAACGGGACATGGTGATGAGACTGGGCCCCAAGGCAGCCCAGTTTCCTTCAGGTTACGGTAATAATCATCGCCACAGCAGCAACTAAAGCAGTTTTCACGGGCTGAGCACTCACCACGTGCTGAATGCTGGGCTCAGCCTTGACTTGGATGCACAATCTGCGTCCTCACCACCAGCTTGAGATAGAGATTATTCTCATCCTCGGGTTATTTCCTTATAGCTGATACCTGAGCGTGTTTGTCTCCACACTCACTGTCTCCCCTGCTAGGCAGGGGAGCTTGGTGAAGGCCCCAATCTTGTCGCTCCCATTCATTGCTGAGTCCCCGGCACCCAGCATCAGCTCCTCAAGGAGCAGCTGGACAATAAAGCTTTGGTGGACACATTTCAGATGAAGAGACTGAGGGTCAGAGAGGTCACACAGCTTGCCAAGAGGGAATCCCAGGTTTCTGTGGCTCGAGAGCCCAGATTCTAATCACCAACTCATACAGCAGCTTGAAAGACCCTCTCGGAGACCCGCCTCAAGACAGCCACAGAGCATAAGTCCCCCCACCCTTACCCCCTGCCCACTGTTCTCAGGCCTGGTACTAAAGCCCAAGAGGCTTCTAATCTGAATCTGCCCCCGCCCCACCTTTTGCCTGATTGCCAGGGAATCAGGTGGAAGTTGGCCAGAGTTAGCTCAGGCTTGGGGAAGTTGTACTCTTCCAGAGTTGTGTTTTTGGTGTGACCTGATTCAAAATTTCCTTCCCTGTCACATTGGTTCCCACTCAGAGAAATCTTTGAAGTAGAGATGACCTTATTATGTGGTTACTGGCCCGGTTAATTCATATGTGCAGTTGATCATTGCTGCTTCTCTCTGGGATGGGGCCCTTGGTTCTGGGGGAGTCTAATCAAGGGTCTCATGGAGGCCAGGGGTAATAAACCCAGGACGCTCATGGTTAAGAGCTTGACTCTGTCACTGAGTGACCTTGGGAACCTCATCTGACCTCTCTGAGCCTTGACTTACTCATTCGTAAAAGGGGGACATGCATGGGGAGTATCTATCTTGAATGCTGGCTGTAGGTGGGAAGAAAGAGGTCAAGTTTTCTCTTTTTAAAAAAATCACACTTTCACAAATAATATACAATTTTTATCCCTGTACTTTAAGAAATGTTAATTTAAAAAAAATCTGAACACCAAACAGTACCTGAGCACCTGCCATGTGCCCAGCCTTGCATCGGAGTTGGGGCTGGATAGAGGTACCCCGCTCGTGGGTGTGGCCTGTGATATGTGTGTTCACCTGCTCAGGCCGACGTCATAGCGACCCCACGAGGTTCAAGGGACTGAGATTGCCATTTCCCAGGGGAGGAAACAGGCACAGAGAGGAGACGTGACTGGCTTTACGTTCCACACTGAGAATCTGATGAGTCTGGCATTGGACCTGGACGCTCTGTTCTACTGATGAACAGACCTGTGAGTCCTGGCTGCAGGGCCCTAAGTGAGCTTTCAGGGCACAAAGACGAACCAGGGGTGCCCCTGCCCTGGAGGAGCTACGTCCCCTAGGAGAGGGGGACACATTGAAAAACCAGTGAAACGTGGTGTAACAGGGGGCACCCGAGGCTGATCCACCTCATAAAGAATCACCAGAAAGACCCCCGAGGGAACTTGCTTTATAAAAAGTCCCCTGGTTGGTGCATCAACGTAAGAGTTCTAGGCCCTTCGATGTGCTGATGGATGGTACATTTTTTTTTTTATACCTCAAAACGGGCTCCGCTCGAGTTGTATTTGAAACCCAGCTGGCTTGTCCTTCACTGTGCTGTTTAGTCCACGATCACGGGGCCTCGGGACCAGGGTCTCCAGCTCCTGCTACGCAGATGCAAGAGGATCATTTTTTAAGAAGTGACTGTGCCCCTCCCCCCCCAATCCCGAGTCCAAAGGTGACTTCAAGTCCCTCGTGGAAGGACACCTTCCAGTGGTCAAGAATCTGGGGTCCCCACACCGACAAGGTGTCTCCAGATGGAGGAAGTGTGTGTGGCAGGGGCGTGAGCTGAAGTTGTCAGTTGATCGCAAGCCCCCTGTATCCACTGGACCTCAGAGCCCCGGCGGTTAACCTCTGAGTGCTCCTGACCAGAACCTCCAAGGCCTTACACCTCCTGTGGGTGTGGGGTGGAGGTGGGAGGGATGGAGGGGAAGGGTCTGCCTAGAAGGAGCAAGGGAAGCACCATTCCAGCCCCAAACGTGCACTCGGACAAGCCGAGATGGGAAGAAAGGTGCAGAGCGGAGTGGAAGCCGCGGGCAAGGCCCACCGAGAGGTCTTGTTGCCGGTCTCTACAAGAAATGCAAGGTTGTCAGTGGCTGGCTTCCTGCGAACAGGAGCCCACACGTCATGGTCTGCTTCCGTGGAAAGCGTGGCACGAGAGCATCTCGTGAAGACCTGTGAGACCGGGTGGCTCAGCCCTGCCCGCTGGGGCTGCCTCCAGCACTCGATTCACTTTAAAGAAAACAGAAGCTCATTCCTCTCCCAGGCCCATGCTGGCCCAACAAGAAAACTGCCTCTGTGTAAGTAATAGAAGCTTTCTCAATTTGGGTTAATCAAGGGCATCCATGATGCTGTGCAACTCCCATTGGAGAGTCTGAAGGAGCACAGTGGGTTGATCTAATCCCATCCAAAGCAAAGAAGGGTGATGTCGTTTGGAGCCTGTGGTGGCCTGGCCCTCAGTCAAGGTGCAGTGACCATCAGGGATTTCAAGAGGCTGTAAATAGCATGGAGTCTCCCCCCCCCCCACCAACCCCCGCTGCCAGAAATCCTTGGAGGGCTCCCCCAGGGAACCCCAGATTGGGAACCACTGGGCTAATAAGCCAGTTGGGATGAGGGTGCAACTCTCTGACAATCCCTGCAGCCTCTCCCACTTCCCCATCAAGGATGTCCTCCTTCCTGCCGCGGGGTGTCCAGGGAGAGCTTGGTGGCTGTGAGGTCATCCTGACTCTGCCATTTACCAGCTGTGTGATCTTGGGTAGATGGCTTTCCCTCTCTGAACCCCTGGGTCCTATTGCTTCCCTCTGGGTTGGAAGCGCTCTGTAAGGGCTGGGTGTCTTTATTGTTGCCATTACCTCTTGTTCAGGTGTCCTGACTTCCCACCCTGTCGTGTGTGATCCTCTCACTGGATTTCCGTGATGAAAGAGGGATGCAGGGGCGGGCAGAGTGCGCGTGGAAATGGGACTCGGGAGATGCAGCTTCTGAGAAGCTGTCTGTGACGGGAGCCTGGAAGGTGGGTGAGGAAGGCAGGCGTGGCGGCCCGTTAGCGGGCAGGCTGCCGGCACCTTGAGACGGCAGTTCTGGGGTGCCGCCGAGCACTCCCCATCTTTAATGTGCCTAGAGTCACCTGGGAATCTTGTTCCAGTACAGACTCTGATGGAGCAGGCCTGGGCAGGGCTCCCAGGTGAGCAGGTGCTGAGGCAGCCAGGGCCACACTCTGAGTAACAAGGTGCCCCCACTGGGGCCTCCGGCCCAGGGAGGAGGGCAGACCACTTGGTGTCTGGAAGCGATGGCTCCGGAAAGGCCTGAGAGCCGCCAGAATGTCCATGCAGGGAAAGATGAAGCAACATGAGGGTAAAATTATGTTTTCAACAGAAAAGGCCTCTGCCTGCTAGCGTTCCCACCCCCCATGCAGCCCCAGGGGTTTGAAAGAATGTGGTTTTCTGAGCACAGCCTTCCTTCGCTGAAGGGGGTGGATTCGCTCTTAAAAAGTTGCCTGTAAAATGATTTTTTTCTATATCAAATGCTGTTTTCCAGTGGTGCGTGTTTTAAGACCACGGTTGCATTCCCACTGAGAAGTATCCAGCTCTGAGGCATTGTTGTTGAAGACGTGGCAAACACGAGGGGCGGGGAGTTCAAGGCCACAGCATGGCCTGCGTGTCAGTGGGCCTTGGAGCTGATGAGAGCTGGAGCTACAGAGGTCTGGAACCAAAATCTGAATCCCCAGTGATCCCCAAATGCACTGAGGTCCACGGCCAAACACTGGCTCAGAACCCTGACCAATAAATACCACTGATTGTATGACTGGTGGGACCAGAGGTGACCCAGGGCAAACCAGCCCTTCAGATGGAAGAAGAGCTCAGAGAGACTGGCCCTCTTGTCTTTGTATATAACACCGTCAGCCACAGTCTGAATATCAGGCTAAGAGTGTTTTTGTTTTTATGTTGGACACAATTGTCTAATGTGCTATAGGAGCCTGCTGCCATGGCAGTTTGGCTGTGCTTCCCAAAGAAGCTCTGAAACTATGATGCCAGAGTGCCACAAAGACTCCTGAGAAACGGCTTCCTTGCCCAGAGGGGTCTGGTTGAATATGCCAAGGTGCACTGGGCATCTTGAATAAGAGACGAAAGTCCGCAATCTGCCAATACTGGACAGACTGTGGTTTTCAGAGCATAGCCTGGGGTCAGTATTACAAGGAACACACTTTGGGAACCCAGTCAATGAAAGGCCCTCATAACTAAAAGGTCTCTCTGTTTCTGTATTAGTTATCTACTGCTGCATAACAAATCACCTCGAACTTAGTGGCTTAAAACAATAGGCATTTATTATCTCAAAGTGTCTGTGGGTCAGGAATTCAGAACTGGCGTAACTGGCTTGTGGTCTTCACCGAAGTTGCACTCCAGGTGTCAGCTGGGGCCGCCGTCACCTGACAGCTTGACTGGGGCTGGAGGATCAGCTTCCAAGGTGGCACACTCACCGGCTGGCAGGGCGGTGCTGGCTGTTGGCAGGAGGCCTTGGTTCCTTGCCACACAGACTCCTCCACAGAGCTGCTGGAGTTTCCTCACAATGTGGCGGCTGGCTTCCCCCAGATGAATGCAAGAGAGCAAGACTGAAGCCTCTCATGACCTGGCCTTGGAATGCACATGTGATCCTTTCCACACTGTCCTATTGGTCCCACAGGGCAGCCCTATTCATTGTGGGAAGGGCTGAAGGAGGTCGAAATCGTTTGGAGACCATCTTGCAGGCCAACTGCCATGGTAAACATCTCTCCAGCACAAGGACAAAACATCTCTCATTCTCACAGCTGGTTTCTTACCATTTAGTGCCAATTAGTAACTTTGAGAAGTGACCCTGCTAATCTGTGATATGAAGGAGGAGGAGACCAGGAATTTATCAGCCCCGCCAACACCCCATGAACAGCAGCAATAATAATCATCCACGCCCGTTCGTTGAGCCCTCACCCTATGCCAAGTGCCTCAACAGCATTGTGGAGACATGCATTCCTTGTCCCCAAGCAGCAAGTTCCACAATATTTCCAAGTTAGGCCACTCATTTTTATGAAATGTATAAAATGAGATTTTTTTTTTGGCAGTAATGGCTACAGGGACACAAGCAGCTTTGCCCCCTGAAAATGCAGAGACAAAATCTAAGACCCGTGTGAACCCACGTGGATAAGACTGGAGTGGGGTGTAAACTCAGGATGGATAAATGCCAAAGAGAAACACATCATAGGGACTTCCCCGGTGGTCCAGTGGTTAAGACTCCACACCCCCCACTGTAGGGGGCGTGGGTTCGATCCCTGATCGCGGAACTAAGATCCCACATGCCACGTGGTGCGGCCCCAAAAATGAATAAATAAATAAATACATAATAAATAGGTGAGATAAAATATTTATTTCCTGTGCATTAACAGTGTGTGAAGAGTCAGGGTGAGCCAGGAATTCTTTGGTTTCGCCCCAGCCTCCTGCTAGGAGAAGGGGTCACATCTCCGGTGGTGGCCTAGTGGTAAGGAGCAGACACCTGGGTGCTCAAGACACGTGTATCCCAGGCCTGCCATGTCCGTTATTAGCTCTGTGACCCAGGCAAGTGACTTCATGGTCCTGTTTCCTGTAAAATGGGGTAATAATGGCCGACTCTTCTGGTTGTGATGAGGCTTCAGAAGGTGCTGGAATGCTCTATCTTGGCAAAGCTGATGGCGGGTCACCAAGGTGGTGGCACCCCAGGTTCAAAGAACCTTTGTAGAAGTGCCATTGCCTGGAAAGATCTTTGCTCTGTTACCGAGAGTGGACCCCGAGCCACAAAGCAGACAGTCGCTGCTGCTCGGGCCCCCTGTATGGGCCACCCCAGGGGGGCTGGAAGGAACTCAGCTCCTGCTTCTGCTGGGGGCATGTGTGGGCCTGGAGCCGGCCCAGCCCTTTCCTGTCCTGTCCCAGCATGATTTCAACAGAGGGAGCGTCCTGGGCATGTTTTCCCCTCAGAAGTCTCAACTCGCTGAGCAGGGTTTGGGGAGGTCTGGCTAAATTTGCTGTCCCAACAAACAGACCAGGCATAGAGACTCTCAGAAAACACAATGTAGGCACTAGTTCCTGATCCCACAGCCTGGGCCTGGCTTGACGGAGGGTTTTTGGGTCAGGCTGGCCTGACAGCGCTTGGCTCCATCCCTCAGGGCTGTGTGACTCTGGACAAGTGTCTCCACCTCCCTGGCCCTCAGTTTCCCCATCCCTAAAATCTCAGGTTGGGCTTACCTGCTGGCCTTCAGTGGGTTCCGAGGAGCCTGGGGTTGCCCAGGGGGACACAGAGCCCACGTGGGTGTGCATGGGGCGGGTCCCAGACCACCCCCTTCTTCTCCAATCAGGGGAGCTCCGTTTTCATCTCTTCGGTATGTTGGTGTTCTAAGCAGCACCTCATTTAAAAAGAAGAAGAAAAAGAAAAAGAAAAAAACAAAAGGAAACATGTCTACAGCGAAAACAATACAATCAAGAAGTTTCCCACCAACTTACTTTGTCCCCTGGCTCATTCCTTCAAGCTCTAAGGGAACAGAGGAATAGACGGCCTCCACCAGCTGGGTTTAGTGACTGCCCATTTCCAAATGGTTCCCGGTTTTCTGGATTTGAATCTCTGTTTCCATTCGGCCTCTGTGAGGTCCCGTGAAAGGTGGGGAGAGGAAGGGGCTTTGATTGGGGGGTCCACAGAGGTCTTGGGGTGCCAAGGTCACGAGCAGGCTGGGTGTGCTGGCTTTCTCTCTGGACGTGTACTGTGGGCATCTCAGATGCATGCCCCTCGGCCCCCCTGTGCCAGAGCATCTCCACGTTAGCCAGCCCAGCTGCACACCTGCCCTCAGTGGAAGCGGGGGGACCAGCCCTTGCTGCCTCTGGGTCTCAGTTTCTTCATCTGAAGTGAGGAGACTGTGGGCCTGAAGGGTCTCTCAGCCCCTTCCAGCTTCAACACTCTAATTGCTGCATTTATGGAGCTCCAGCTGTCTGCAGACTGGTGTCTGGGCCAGGGGAGGGGTGGATCCCATCCTGGGAGGAGGAACCACCTCAGCCTGCTGCCTCTGGCTGGCCTGGGGATGGCAGGGCTCAGAGTGCACCCTGGGCCCCAGGAGGACCAGGTGCCAGGCCCAGCTGCCAGGCTGCCATTTGAAGTGTCTCCTGTTGGTGGCACTTTGGTGAGTTTCAGGTCTCCTGGTCTTTGTGTGTATTTGATTTGTACCTGAAACCTTAGTTAGCTAGCTCCCTTTCTTCGTTATGGGAATCTTAGTGCCTGAGGCTGAAGCTGACCATGTCTTTCCCCAGGTAAAACCCTTCCATGGCTTCTCACTGCCCTCAAGACAGTCCAAGCTCTCCCACCTGGGGGCTCTCTACCCTCCCCCCCTCCTCCAGACACACAGACTGGACCGTGAAACCTCTCTCTCCTCTCTAGAGCCTCACATCCTCTGCTTGACACACTCTCCCTCTCCTCTTCTTTTTGCTTGCTAAATGTCACTTCCTCCAGGAAGCCCTCCCTGCCTAATTGAGCGACTTTAGTTCACACTCAGGCTCACCCTGTCCTTCTCCTTTGTAGCACTCATCATTGTAGTGAGCTAAAAAGACGTCTGTTTATCTGATCCGCACCCCTCCCTGCCACTAGAATGTGGGCTCTCTGAGCGCCCCCCTTTTGGATTTCCCTGCCTGTGCCAGGCCCAGTGCTGGGCACCCAGGGAGAGCTCTGGGAATGCCTGCTGAGTGAATCCTTGATTGGCAACTGTATGAGCCGACATGCAGCCTGTTGATCCAGGTTGCTAACCTGGGGCCAGCCAGGGCTGCCATCAATGCGCCTGACCGGGTCACACAGTCTGGGAACCCAGGCCCAGCCCCATCCTCTGGCCTGCAGGCTCTGCCTGGAAGGAAGGAAGGGGTTAAGTGTTTCTGGCGGCCCCGTGCTGGGTCTGTGGCAGTTCCCCCTTCCGGGGCTGCAGCAACCGAGGTTGGCGAGGAATGTTTGCAATGCAGAGCTAGGAGGGAGGGCGGCTGGTGGAAGTGGGGGCCTGTGGAGGCCAGCCGGCCAGGCTCCCCAGTTGAGCAATCGCCCAGGCCCAGCCGGTTCCTGTAACTCCTGCCCCTCCTGCCTTGCCCCGCCCTGCCAGCTACCTCCACCCGCTGCCTGCTGGGCAGCGGGGGACGGCCTGTACTCTGGGGCCTGCAGTGAGAGGTGGAGGGACAGAGGCCCAGAGAGCCTGGAGGCTGGGGTGAAAGGGAGGGGCTTCCAAGGAGAGAGAGAAGGAGTGCAGTCAGCTTAGCCACCTTGGCCCAGAGAGCGTAGGGCTTTTGCCCAAGGTCCCTCAGGGAGGCGCCACCACCGAACTGGGCCACACCCTGGATTCAGACATTTTGGTTCCCATGGCACCAGGCTACAACTTGACACAGCGTGGAGGGCACTTTGCCACTCAGATGGGCAGCTCTGAATCCCAGGGACCCCCTCCCAGCTGAAGGCAAAGACCCCCCCGGCCCTGGCCTGGCTCTTCACTCAGGGCTAGGGTCTCAGAGAGGATGATGGCTCTCATTGGGCTGGGTGCACCCACCCCCCGCCCCGCATCACCTCCCCAGAGCCATCCACTGCCCAGCCTGTCCTGGGGACACCGGTCACCTCCATTCCTTCCCTCCTGGAGTGTGGAGGAAGTGGATGAAAGCCAAACTGGTTCTCAAAAGCCCCCCTCCTCCTTCCTTCCAGTTCCTTTCAAGGAAGAACCTTCGTGAATTCTGAATAGCATGTTGAGCCCAGGCACAAAACTGATTTCTTTCTTCACAAGCACACACCTTCTTTGGGGGGAAGCAGCATTCCCTGACACTGCAGAATGAGCTTCTTCTGTGGACAGTATTTACAAGTGGCCTCTGGGGAGGTGGCCTCTGCAGTCATTCAGACCCAATTCGAATCCCGGTTCCGTCACCTTCAAGCTTTGTGGCTGTGCACCTCTGAGCCTCAGTTTCCTTATCTGTAAAGTGGAATTCAGAGAGAGGGTGGGCGGAGCAGCAGGACCCCTCTGGTTCTGCAGAGACTCTGGGCCACTTGCTTTTCCTGGTCCCATAGATGTTCAGTCTGTTTGGGGTTTGTATGGGTGTGCCCCACTGGGGCCCTGGGCTTTGCCTAAGCTGCCAGGGGATGACGGTGTCAGAGCCCTCAGAGGTGCCACCTTGGCCACATCTGGCTAGAATCGACAGTGGATCTCCTGGGACCCACATCTCCAGAGGGCGGGGTAGGTGATCCATGTGAGCTAGAAGTTCCTGTGAGAATCAAACACCACGTTTATAGGTGAAGAGGCTTGCAGGAGGAGTGGCTTGCCAAGCCATCTAGACATAGCGAGGAATTTTGACCCCAAAAAACACACCAGTAATACCAAGAACCCTCTTACACTCTGCTCTGCAGCTAAGTCCTTACTGTGAGCCAGGCAATGACACCTACTTTATTCCAACAACATGCCTAAGAAGGAAGAATATTGATCTCCCTTTTTTATCAGGAAACAGAGAGGTTGATGCACTTGCTCAAGGTCACACAGCTTGTAAGGAGTGGAGCCTGACTTGGCACTCAGGCCTCTGCCCTCCAGAACCTGTGCTCTTAGCTGATCTCTTCCACACCTGGCTTGGGATCCGGGCTCTTCACAGAGGAGATGGGCCACCTTGGGTTAGTCATTAAGCCCCAGAGCCACCAAGTGAGAGAAGAAGCTCCAGCACCCACTGGGGATGGGGGAGGCGCTGTGCTAAGTTATCACTACCACTGGGTGAGCAGAGCTCAGAGGGGCCAAGCCTCTTACTCCAGGGCACACAGCCCGTCCAGCCAGGACCCACTCCCAGAGGGACTGATGATGCCTTCCAGTCCCCTGGTCCCCTGGCTCTCTGTCCGCGAGTCCACCGAGGCGGTGGCCGGGAAGGACCCCCAGAGCCGACTGGGTTCCGCGGACAGATGGACAGATGCCGGCCGCCCCCCTCCCAGGGCCAGTGGGCTGCGAGGCTTTGCCACCTCCTCCCGAGCAGGTTTCCTTTAAGAAACCAGAAGATTGATTTCCTGGCAGGCTTGCCGAGGAGCGCATCCAAATGGTTTGCATGTCTGCATTTTTTACTGCTACGTTTAATATGTATGCAAATGCCGGCCGGCTGCGCCGCGGCTGCACAGTCACACGCGGCGCCCCATTAAAGCGCCGTCCGGGCGCGCGCATCATTCGAGGCGACGGGCTCGGCGGCCCTGATAGATGGGGTGCGGGGACGGAGACAAATGACGGGCTTTTGTAATTTCTTTCTCCGTTTTTCGGGGGCGGGGGCGGGGGGCGCGGTTCAAACCTGGAAACAGCAGAGATTTAAATATATGCAAAATTGCTTGGGGGGCTTGGGCGGGGGTGTAGAAACCTGAACTGGGAGGGGGGAATTCAGTGTTTTCCTCCGTGGGAGTCGGGCTGGAGGCTGGAGTGGGGAGCCAAGCCCCCACAGTCACCTTCTGGCAGAGAGAGCGGCTTTGCTCCTGATAAGCAGGCGCGGTCCTATGGGAAGCGCTGCTTCAGCCGCAGAGAAAAGGAAAATGCTGGTTATTTTCAGCCCGGTTACGCCCGAGAGGCCACTGCCTCGAGTTTTTCCCATCCCCCGCCCCACTTTCTTTTCTTGGGCTTCCAAGGCTTGTAACTTTGTAGGTATGATGTATGTCATTTAACTCACACTAGCCCTAAGAGGTGGATCGCACCCATTGTACAGATGGGGAAACTGAGGCTCACAGGAGCGAAGTCCTTTGGGGAGGGTTGCAGAGTGAGTGGGAGGTGGGGTGGGACTCCCAGAGCGGTATCCTTGACCCCCTCGGCCCCCGGCCAGCTCTTGCTTTGTGGAGTTTGCTCCCAGCCATGGGGGCTGGGGCAGGTGTGGAATCTGCCCAGACTAACCACCCGCCAACACCCCCTGCTCTGCAACCCGAGCCCCCCTCGCGGGCCCTCAGCATCCTACCTGTCCCCACCTGCCTGGTAACACAAGCCCACATCCGACTGAGCCTGAAGACTGAGCTCCAAATTTCCAAAATACTGTTTCAGCCTAAAATTTGAAGTGTGCGTTTTAAAGGAATCTTTCCTTATTTCTCAGGATTTTAGGCGACCCGGCAGCTGGGGGGCAGCCTGGAGGATCATATGAAGATGGAAACATTTCCCAGAGGAGGCTCCAGCCTAAAGAGATGGCCATTCTGGAGCAGATAGCTCAGACCAACTAGAGAGGCCGTTGTGTGTGTGTGTGTGTGTGTGTGTGTGTGTGTGTGTTTGTGTGTTTGTGCCGTGTGGTAGTGTGTTGGGCTATGCTTGTGTGTCATTGTGTTTATCTGTTTGCCAGTGTGTGCGCATGACAGTGTGAGGGTGGGATTGTGAGTGTGTCCGGGTACACACGTGCGTGTCAGTGTGCATGTGTGTGTGTTGATGTGACAGCAGCTGAGAACGCTTGTCCTTGGGCTGGCAAGCAGCTGGAATGTGAATTTCCCTGAGGGTTTCCAGGCCTCTTGCCTCCCCCATCCCCATCCCAAATCTGCTCCCCTTTCCAGCGAAAGCCTCTGCTGTTTCAGCGGCAGAATGGGGGTTAGGACACCTCACAGGCAGCTGTGAGGATCCAAAAAGGCTGAGACCCCCTAAAGCTCTGCATAGATGAGGAGGACTTTGATTATTGGGGGATGGGGTGTAGCCTGTTGCCTGATGGGTGAGCCTGGGAATTCTGGGAAGGAAACAAGGGGCACGCACAGCTGTCTGGAGAAGCTCTCCCTGTGTGTATGTGGGTGAGTGTGACACCCCCCCCAACCCCTTCTCCCTCTCCCACCCCTCCCCTACTTCCCTCTCCTTCCCCCACCCCACCCCCACTCTCTTCCACTCTCTCAAGTTCACGGTACCCTGGAGTCCCTTGGGCCATCTCTCCTGCAGTTTCCCCCCAGATATCCCCAGGGCCCACCCTCTCCCCGCCAGGAGTTCTCCCTGACCACCCACTTCCGCCCCTTGCCCTTGCTACCTCCCACATCCCATCTAGTTGCTTGTTTGTTTCAATTTGTCTATATCATCTATCCCACAGGAATGTGAGCCCTGGCGGAACCTAGGACCCCCACCCAGGCCAGGCTCCTTTTTCCAGGCACAGATCCTCCCTCTCAACCGGTCTCATTCCCCCTGAGGCTCACCCTCACCCTCCGTGCCTGTGGAGCCCAACCAGACGGTGACCCCACGTCCTAAGTCCTCCCCCAACTCGTCTATGTTTTGGGACAGTCCACCCTTCTTCCAGTCCTCAAGGTGTCACCTTCCCTGAGCTGGCCCCAACCACAATCACAGCACCAGTGGTACTAACGGTGATTGTTTCCTGTAGCCTATTTGCATCACCGCATCAAGAAAGTTCTTTCATGGGGAACCATTGGAATGGACCTCAACACTGCCCCTCTCTGAATACCTCCTCCCCTGGGGCCCTCTGAAGCATCTTGTAGAGCATCCCATAGCCTGGGGAGAGGGTGAGCCCTGGGCCTCACTAGGGCCTCCCCTAAACCGGTTGGAGCAGACACTAGTCGCTGGGCTGTTGAAATAGACAAGGGAGAAGATGCAGGAACCAATGAATGCACGGGATTTGGCAACACGTCTCGCTGGGCGTCCTGTCCCGTGTTCCCCTGGGGGTCCGCACCTTCACTCCCCAGCTGGTTGGGGGGGCTGCTGTGTGTGGACCGGCTGAGTCAGGCCCTAACCCCGGGCAAGGGGCCACATTGGCTTTCGCTGATCTTGCTGACTGGGCTGAATATGTGTCTCCATCTCCCTCAGCCACCCGCCATTGCTCATGGTTGGCATTTATCCCCAGGCAAGGGGTGACACTTGGAGCAGCCCGCAGCCTCCTGCGTGTTCTGAGGAAGGGTGGCCGGAGGCTGGGCTGCGAGGGGGCACGGCAGGAACAGCTGCTGCTCTGAGTTCAGTGACCACGAGCTGAAAAATCAGGACGCAGGATGAAGCTGAGGGTTTTCTCAGATTTGTTCGTGTCATGAGTGGAAAAGTCTTACAAAGGTATGAAAGTGAAAGCCTATTTCGTTATGTAGGTAATGGATTGTCTGTGTTGAAAAGAATTTGAGTTTCCCAAATCAAGGAGGTTCTGGAAATTAATAATTCAATTTGATGAATATTTGGGGGGCCCCTGGGTCAACCCTGTCCTTGGTGCTTGCACGATAATGGGGAGCAAAACGGTCGTGATTCTGGCCTCACTGAGCTCACCTGGGGAGGCTGACATTCCTCAAATAATTTCACATTTCAGTACTGTGAGCGCTGGGAGAAGCACTATGCGGGGGGTGGGGGTGGGTACAGAGCTGTGAAGGCCAAGGGTTCCCATGTGGACAAGGGGTGGGGATGTCCAGGAAGGCTTCTTGGAAGAAGTAATGTTTGAAGTGAGACAGAGCCTTTTAGGAGTTAACTGTGGGAGGGATGGGAGTGGAGTGGAGTGAAGAAAGCACATTTCAGGCAGGAGGAAAAGCATATGCAAAGGGCCAGTGGCAGAAAGGAGTGCTGGGTGTTTGAGGGACAGGAGGCAGCCCAGGTGACTGCAGTGTGATGCGTGAGGGGAAGAGGAGTTTGGAGACGTCAGCAGGGACCAGTCCGGGCAGGGCCCACCAGTCCGTGAGAGTGTGCTGGATTTTCTCCTGCCGGCAATAGGGAGCCATGGACTGTTTGACACAGGTGGAACCCGATCGTACTTCTGGATGTGGATGACAATGAGGATGATGATAATGCTGGTAATTAAGCGAGGTGGTTAGTGAGTGCTTACTATGTGCCAAGCACCATTTCAGCCATTTTACAGATGAGAAAAGTGAGGGCTGGGAAGGGAAGTGGCTTATCCAAGGTCACACGGCTGGCAAATGGCAGAGATGGAACTCAGACTGAGGCTGTCTGGCTCCAAAGTCCCTGCCCTTGTCCCACACACAAAGCTGCACTAGACTAGACGTGGAAGGACAAGGGACATGCAGATGACCGCCCCCTCTCCCCGCCCCCACCTCCCTGTGACGCTGCCTCCTGTGTGCTCTGTGTCCCAGGCCTGGGTGGGACTCGAGTGGGTCACAGGATCAGGTGGGGCTGGAAAGACCGAGCTCAGTCCCTGCTCAGGCCCAGTAGGGGTAGTAGGGGGTTGCAACATCAGAGGCTGAGGTTCTGGAGAAGTTGGGACCCCAGCTGGGGTGGGCACAGGTCATTGGGGCACACAGTCACACTGTGCCCCAGGAGCACAGCCCCACTCACCTGTTTGGGATTCGAGGATTTTGAGTTGTGGCTACGATATCCCCAGGACTGGAGCAGCACCCCGGCCCCCTGCTTCCTCCTCTGGAAGCAGGTCCAGGGGACCGCACCAGTGGCATTAAAAAAAAATCCCATTCCCTCAGTGACCATCAGGGAAGTGCAAATCAAAACCGCAATAAGATACCACCTAAGACCTGTTAGGATGGCTACTACCAAAACTCAGAAAATAACAAGTGTTGGTGAGGATGTGGAGAAATTGGAAGCTTGTGCACTATTGGTGGGAATGTAAAATGGTCCAGCCGCCGTGGAAAACAGTATGGCGGGTCCTCAAAAAATTAAAAATAGAATTACCATATGATCTAGCAATTCCACTTTGAGATATATACCTCAAAGAATTGGAAGCAGGGTCTCCAACAGATATATGTACACCCACGCTCATTGCAGCGTTATTCACAGTAGCCAAAAGGCGGGAACAACCCAAGTGTCCATCAACAGATGAATGGATAAACAAAATGTGGTACATACATATAATGGAATATCATTCAGCCTTAAAAAGGAAGGGCATTCTGACACGTGCTTCAATTTGGATGAACCTGGAGGACATTGTGCTAACTGAGATAAGCCAGACACAAGAGGACAAATATTGTATGATTACACTTATATTAGGTATCTAGAATGGGTAAATTCATAGAGAATGGTGGGTGCCAAGGCCTGGGGGGAGGGGTAAATAAGGAGTTAGCGTTTAATAGGCACAAAGTTTCGCAGGATAAAAAGGGTTCTGGGTCTTCCCTGGTGGTCCAGTGGTTAAGACTCCATGCTTCCGCTTCAGGGGATAGGGTTCGATCCCTGATGGGGGAAGTAAGATCCTGCATGCCGCAAGGTGCGGCCAAAAAGAAAGAGTTCTGGAGATGGATGGTGGTGGTGGTTGCACAAGAATGTTAATGGACTTAATGCCACTGAACTGTACACTTACAAATGGTTAAGTTGGTAAATTAAAAAAAAAAAAAAACCTTATTGTAAGCTCTCCCAAGTTGTCAACAGTGGGCTTTCTTTTAAGTTGTGTTTGTAAGAGATAAATTAAAATACCAGGGGGCAGTTGTCACTAGAGCAGTTAAGAATCCCAGATGCTGGGGTTTCCGGGCCAGTGACCTTACCTCCTTGAGCCTCAGTTTCCTGCTGGGGAAATGGGGATAATGATAGTGCCTCCCTCCTGGGGCCACTGTGAGGATTCCATGATATCCCCACGGTGGCCCACCCAGTGGCCAGGGTCCAGTGAGCACGCCACACCAGCAGCCCTTAGTATTGGCAGATATTCCTCAGGCCTTTAGGGTTTGGGATCATGAGCAGCACAGGCCCTAGTCAGAGGAGAAAAGCCCCCTTGCCTCACCACACACATGGGGAAACTGAGGCCTGGAGGAGTCAAGGGACCTGTCCAAGCTCTCTCGTATCCCTTGAACCAGAATGTGGTTTTCCAAATGTGTATCATTTAGCAAGGTTAGGTTGTTCTGCAGTAACAAATAAGCCCCACATTGAACTGTCTCAACACAACAAAAGTCTGCTGTGAGTCCAAGTGATTCTCCAGGGCAACTGCCCTCCGTGTGAAAGCTCAGGGGTCCACGCTGCCTCCGTCCTGTGTCACCTCCATCTCTGGGTCACTGAGACAGGGAAAAGAACAACACATCACTTCTTCCCACAATCCACTGGCCAGCACTGGTCGCATCACCCCGCGGCAAGGTGATGGGTCCTGAGAAGGAGAGGAGAACTGAGGGTGGGTGAGCACCAAAAGTTTCTACTCAGCATCCTAGTGGGAGGAAGGCCAGCGGATGGCTTTCCTAGGGAGTACGTGCTCACGGTGAAGTGAATCAAAGAGAAAAGGGTTTAAGGGTAGAATTATTCTCCTTCCTACCCAAGCCCCCAGCTCCCTTCCCAGGGCAACCACAGCTACCAGGACTATTCTGCACGTTGACAAGCAAGGTGTGTACCAGGTGTCCTTCTTGAAATACCAACGAAGGCTTATTGCTCTTTTTCACTCCTTGAAGGAGCAGGCAGGTATTTGTCACAGCTTTTTGCTCTTCCGCTGGGCAGTGCCTTCCCATTATGTAATCAGTCCCCCTGGATGGGTGTCTAGGCGTTTTCCAAAGTTCTCCTGTTATAAACAGTGATGCAATGAATTTCCTGTGCATTTTCCCTTGTCTCCCGTGTGAGGCTTTCTGTGGTCTAAATTCCTAAAAATGGAATCTGTTGGTCAAAGGGCAGGTGCATGGAACCATCTGACAGCTCTCTGGCAGCAGGTGCTGCCTCCAGGGTCAGGAGGGGCTTGTAAGAACAGTTGCCAATGGAGCCGAGTTTTCCATCCCAGGGGGTTTTCCAAAGAGGACACTGAGGAGGGGAAGCAGGAAGAGGGGGTGCCCTTCCCATCTCGACTCTGCGATGCCAGCCCTAATACCGGTGCTCTTGCCATGCCCATCTTACAGAAAGCAAACCCTGCCCGTGGTGCCCAGAGAGCAGCCTTTGAGTCCCGGTCCCAGCCTGAGCTGAGTCCTCTTGGGTTCCAGCTCTTCGCTGGAGACCTCGCGGATCCTCTCCTTACTGGCCCCTCTCAAAGGCACTCGTGTTCCCCCAAGAGCTTTCTTTCAGCGAGTTTCTGAAACTCATCTTCTCTTCTTCGGGACTCACTGGGTCTGGTTCTTTGGTTCCTCGGGTTGCAGAACAATCTTACTTTTTCCCTTCGTTTTTTTCCTATCTGCTGCATCTCTTTGGAAGAGTGTCTTGGTATTTACAGAGTTTAGTCTTGTTGACTTGAAAAATTTTTTTCTTTTTTGGGGTAACCTCACTGTTGTTTCTGGAGAAAACCAAAACACCCTTCTTGTAAAATAAATAAATTCAAGCAACACCGAAAGCGACAAGCAAGAAGGTAAAAATCATCAATACTCCTCACCCAGAGATGACTAACTATGGTTAACATGTGTGCATGAACGATCTCCCTCTTCCATAGATGCTAAGCGTTTCTAACCACCCCCTTTAATGATAATGATGATGAAAATCTCTGCCTTTCTCGCTAAAGGTGGGGTGTATGAGTCACTGGAGTGGGACTGAAAGTCGGTATTAGTTTCCCCTCCCAGTTCCCCCATCCTTCACCCAGAGCCATGCCTGGGCCTCTCCTCCCCAGTCTGCTTCCAGTTTGGAAGCTGCCAGTCCAGCTCCAGGGAGCAGATCCCACAGGGTTTGGTACCAACTGAGCAGGGGCTGATGACTTCCCCACCTCCAAAGAGAGTTCCATTCACTCCACACACGGGAGCCGGGATTTCATTCCTTCGCTTCCCAGACACCCAGAGGCTGAGAGCCGGCCCAGTTTGCCCTGTTGTGCCTTCAGCTGGTGGAAAAGTGAGTTTGCCTCTCTGCTCCGTTGTTCTGTCTCCCATCCCCCACCCACCATCGGCAACACTGACTCTTCCTAAGCTCAGAGCAGGCCCCACCTTGGGCCCGGGGGGTTCTACCTGTCGGGGTCTCTCGGGCAAGGTGGAAAGTAGGCCAACCCCAGGCTGTTTCTGTCTCACCTCCCTCCTGAGGGGACCTCCATCTCTAGGGAAGAAGGGGATGCCACTCAGAACTAACCAGGGCCTGGCCTGATTGGGGGCAGCGTGGTGGCAGCCCCAGAACCTGGTCCAACACAGACGAGAGGGAGAGAGAGGCTCCTGGAAGACTCGCAGCCCTGCTTTGGGGCCTCTTGGAGGCACAAGGGCTCTGGAACTTTAGGGACAACTCCATCGGGGAGTGGCAAACATGGCTGTCGCCTGCAGCGGGGATAGAGGCGCCCTGGCTGAGGGGTGGGTACGTGGAGGGCATGGCAGTGCCACAGCAGGACCGGCTCTGTCCGGGGCCGAGGCTGGTTTTTTTCCTGAATATATTTGAACGGCTCCTCAGATCTGTTCGTGAGAAGCTGTGAGTCCTCCTGGTGCCCAAAGAAACCCCTGGGGATGGCTTGACACTGACTGGAGCAGGACCGGGGTCAAGAGCCGATGACACGCGCTGGGTGACCGTGCTGCTTCTTCAGGGGAGGGCGGTCAGTGTCAGAAGCCCGAGTGTCCCAGTTGAGCCTCATACTGGCTGTGTGACCTTGGGCAGATTACTGAAGGTCTCTGAGCCCCAGTTTGCTCGTTCACACTGTGGGTATGACGGCACCCACTTGGTGGGCCTGTTTGAGTGACTGAATGCAACGACCTCGTAAAGGATTCTGGGCCAGAGAGTCCTGGGAGAAGCCTCTTGAGTTGCAGTTTTGTTTGTCTGCTCACCCTTGGGGTGGCAGCCGGGGGAGAGCCAAGTTACCTAAGTGGGGACTTCAGGAAGCCACAATTCTCCATCCCAAACGGCTCCTAATTATTTACAACAGTGGGTTTCAAACTGGTTCTTCACATGCACCTTCCCACCTCAACCTTGTGCCTTATTCCTTCTCAAGATAGATCTTGCCCGAGTGCTCCATACTGAACGAAGCAGGAGCCCACCCTGGCCCTCTTTGCCCCCCCCTTTTCCCAGTGCCCCTTAGGGTCTATCAAAGGCTTGAAAGCCACTGTTTTAGGCCAGCAAAGGTGTCACCGGTCACAGGATGTGGGATAATTAGCCAGAGGGGGGTCATTTTCCCAATGCATTTCTCACTGTGCTTACGGAAAAGACGAAGAGAAGTCTTCAGATCAGAGACCGGTGTTTCTGAGGGTCCTGTCGGGCCTGAGGTCACTAGGCTGGGGCAGGCTGGACAATTCTGATCCCAAGGGCCACCTTCCCTCCGGGCAGCACTGACCTGACCTAAGATGTCCCTGTGGGCAGCACAGGGAGCTGGGTGAGGACACCCTTCTGTGTCGCCAAAGCAAGAACACCCGTCAGCCGCTGTCCAGCATCTTGATCTGAGGCAAGTCCCCACTCTGAGCTTCAGCGTCCTCATCTGTAAAATGGGGCAGTAGTCACTGGGCCCTAGATGAGAAGGGTGGGGGGAGGCTGAAAGAGGCTCTGAGCACTGCTCCTGGCACCTAGAGAGTCATGGACCAGTAGCGCTCATCACTGTCAACAGCGGTAATAAGAATTCTAAACAGGCAGGGGTTTGAAGGAACCTTGGAACTCTTTGCCACAGAGGGAAAGGTCAAAGGCTAAGGTCAAACAGCAGGGTCACGAATCAAACTCAGGACCTGACCCCCGGGCCTCCTGGCCCAGAAAGGGAAGGCTGCCTTCCACCTGCAGCATGACATGGAGAAAAAGGATGCAGATCTCTGAAGAATCCCCAAAGGTTTGCTCCTGACTTCTGGGCTGGTGTCGGTAGCAGGGAAGGCTCTGATCTGCCACCTACCTTGGTTTCTCTGGTGCTGACGGCTCCTTGCTGGGAGAGAAGAGGTTCCTGCCCTCTTTCCTGTTGCTGTTTAGTGCAGGTGACCTGGAGGCTGGCGGGGAGGGGGATGGCTGGGCACAGGTGACATGGAGCAGGGAACAACTGCCACTTAGCTGCTGACATGTGTGCAGCGTGTAGCAGTTCGCAGGGGGAGGGCCCTTGTCCTCGGTCAAGGGGAGGGAAGCGTCACTGGCTCAGTTTGCAGGTGAGGAAACGGAGGCTGTGCTCAAGGCCACAGACTGAGAGTGGTGCGGCCCACTGTGACTGCGGGCTGGGCATGCTTTTCCCCACTCCTTGCCTGATTTTAGGAACTCACCATCATACCTTGAAGACTCTTTCCCCTGTTCCTCCTTTTTGCCTGATCAGCTGTGGGGATTGATCAGAGGGGCCTTAAAAACTTCTAGACTCACAGACGGATTTGAGAGCTGGTTTGGCCCTAGAGAACAGGAAGTTAGTCTTTGGCCCCATCCCACAGAGCAGAAAACTGAGGCTCAGCAAGGTCCCCTGGAAGCAGTGTGGCCTCTGGCTCCAGCCGGGGCCCTCCTGGGACGGCAGCCCCCTCCTGGCCCAGCTCCCACCTTCCCCCCAACTCCAGCGTCCCCAGTCCTCTGGAGGAAGATTTCCGTGGTCCCGGTTGGGGGTGCCAGACTGCCAGCGACGAGTGTTTTTTTAATCCCAGCCCCGCTGACTTAGACGATTATTCTTATTTAAGGCGGGGAGGAAACTCGAGAGCGTGGCAGCCGGTCACCTCCGGGCGGCGGCCCCTCCCCGCCAGCCTCCGGTGCTCAGCTCCAACCGGAGCAGGAAGGGGAGGGGGAGATGGGAAGCAGGAGGAGGGAAGTGGGGAGGAGGAGGCGGGAGAGGGGTTAGAGGGGATAGGAAACGGAGTGGGGAGAAGAGGGAGGAGGAGGGAAGGAAAGGGCAGGAAGGAGAGGATTAGGGAGGGGGGAAGGGGATAGATGGAGAGAGGTGGAGGAGGGGTGAGGAAGAGGGTGGGGGAGGAAGACGGGGGGGGGGGGGGGGGGCACAGAAAGCCACACCCCCCTTGACAGCTCCCTAAGCAGTTAGGAGAGAGGGAGATACACAGATGAATAATTTACTACGGAAATGCAAAAAGAATTTAGAAACTCTCATTTTATAAATATTTATTTTCACAAGTTCGCCCCCTCCCGACTCTCTCCCCCTGGCTGGCCCTAGTCTTTTCTCTTTGGGGGGCCCCGTCCACCTCCCCCCACCGCCCATCTCTATGCTGACCCTGCTTCTCCCACGATCTCTCTCCCTGTCTCTGTACACGGCTGTGACTGTCTCTCTCCATCTCTCTGCCTCTGTTGCTGTGGTAGGGGCGGGGGTGCCTTTTCTTTTCTCTGTCTCTTTTTACTCCACCTCCATTCTCTCTGCGGCCTGTGTCTCTCCCTGCCAGGGTGCGTCTCTGTCTCTGTCTCCCTGTCTCTCCCTCTCGCTGCGCTGTCTCTCCATCTCTGGGTGTCCCTCCCCCGTCTCTGTCTCCCCAGTCTCTTATCCAAGGACCCCAGCTCCCGCCCGCAGGAGTGGGAGGAGCCCTTTGAAGGTTCAGAGGGGAGAGGTCGTTTCCCTGACAACCGGCGGGCGACAGGCAGAGCCACAAGGGCTGCAGATTAAGAAGCCGGCTGCTGGCGGGCCGGGGCGGGAAGCCGCGGGAGCCCCGCCCCGGCCCCGCCCCCTTCCACGCTGCTTGTTGGGGACGCACCTGGGGTGGGTGGTCGGAGGAACGTGAGCTGGGCAGTGGGGGCCGGAGGGGGCTCCCTGGAAGGCCCGTCGGGAGGAGGGGCCGTGGCAGGTAATCCGTCAATCAGTTAATCAATCAGTTAATCAATTGGTGGGGCAATCAGTTACAGGCACGCACAAAGGGAGAGTTTAAGAGCTCGGGTGTGGAATGAGACGGAGCTGAGTTCTAATCCCTCCTGGGCTTTGTCCTGGCAGTGTGGTCCCGAGAGCTCTAAGTCCCTGCACACCTGGCCGGCCTCGGTCTCCCACCTGTGCAACGGGGCCACAGCAGCCCCTGCCAGCAGGGCAGACGCTCCAATGCGGGTCATCGTTGCCCTTGTCTATCCTTTACTTCACAGATGGAAAAGGGAGGCCCTGAGCGGGGAAGTGCCTGGTGGTCATGGAAGGGACCTGGGGGCGGGTTACCAGCCATTTAACAAGCTCAACAAAACTGACTTCCGCGGACTCGCTTTTTGTGAGCTGGGACCTAGGCTCAGAGGTGATCCCACCCTTCACAGCACTTGCCTCGGTGCCTGACCCAGAACGGGTCCTCCGTTTGCACGGCCTGCTCCCTCTGTCTCTCTCCCCTGCCTGTCTCCTCTCCTCCAGGAGTGGGGAAACTGAGTTCCAGCGAGGCCAGATGGCTGGCATGGTTGCCTAGACCCCGGAGTTGAATGCCAGCCCCTCCCCTTAAGCCATTTCTGAGCCTGACACAGAAGCGCAAAAGAGCTGGGGAGACGGAGCATATTCGTTAATAATGGAGGAATCCTCGGGCAGCATCCTCAGGGTCACCAGCTGGGTCTCTTGGCAGACACTCCCTGCTCCCTGCAACTTAAAACCAGTGTGTCATTTACTATACGAACTCTTGTTTGTTTGAGCACAACCCTTCTGACAGGCGCCAGCTCCTCCTTGCCCCACCCCTCCCCCCTGAAGCTGGCTGGTGGCTGCGCTGGAAGATGGTGAAGGGGCTGGTGGAACATTCCCCCCCCCCCTCCCCGGGAAGGGCTGGGGAGTCACTGGGAAGGTGGCTATTTATAATTTTAGCGGCCCCTTTAAGCCCGGGCTCCAGGCCTGTTGCCAGGCGGGCTCTGTTTGAAGCTCTCAGCTCTAATCCGGCTGCAGCAGTCGGCAGTAGCAATGCTCCCAAATCAGGGTCCTGGGGTTGCCCCAGAGGCAGGGACAGGCCTGGCTTGTGGAGCTCTCCTGCGACTGAAGGCAGCTGCAGGACCACCCCCTCCCCATCCCCAGCTCCCCCCACCGGGCAAACGCCACACACACACACACACACACACACACACACACACACACACACCCCTCTCTATGAAACAAACACACAAACTCATCCTCACAAACCCTGGGGGAGAGAATCCCATGGCTCCCACGCGGACCGGCATTGGTGTCTGAGGCCTGTGGGCCCCTAGCCCGAGGCCTGCCCTGCCCATGCCAGCCACCTTTCCTCTGCAGGAAGGATTTCTCTAGGACCCTATGATCCTCCCCAAAGGTTCTAGACTCTACTCTCCTTGAGCCCCAGGACACCCCATGTGGGTTTAGAACCGGAACCCACCTAGGAACTGACAGGAAGAAAGGGCGGAGAGGCGGTGGGAGGGGCTGTCAGATCTTGAAGGAGGGGCATTGGTCCAGATGCCCAACATGGCCCCTGGCTCTCCAAAGTGGAGCTCATCCCTGGTGGAAGGGTTCTTATTCCCCCAGTTTACAGATGGGGAAGGTGAGGCTGGGAGCAGTAACACACCCAAGATCCCCCAGCTAGTGAGAGGAGCGGCTGGGATTTGGGCCACGTGTCAGGCTCCCACACACTTCTGCACTTGCAGGCCGGGGCAATTGATAGCATCCCCACATGTTTCCCCGAATGCAGGTTTGGGGTTTCCCCACGGCCATCTGTGGTTGGCAGGACAGCTTGCATCTCCGCCTGGCACGTTATGGGTGCCCAGTTCACATTCCCTGGCTGATCGCATCTATGGAGAGAACAGAGAAAAGGGAGAGCGAGGAGGACCCTCGGTCAGGCTGTGCCCTCCGCAGCCAGTGGGTCTCACCATGGAGCCAGCGATCAGGCTGTGGGGTAACTTGCACCTCAGGAGGCTCCAGGGGCAGGGAGGACATGAGAGGGACTAGGGGAGTCAAAGGGGACCGGTCCCTGAGACTTGGGGCCCCCGTGTCAGACAAGGCATGGGATGGGATGCTGAGGCCTGGGGTCCAGTTCCAGAACCAGCTGTGTGACCTTGGGTCAGGCCTGCTATCTCTCTGGGCCTCAGTAAAAACAAGGGAGCTGTGCTCCCTAATCTCCAAGGATCCTCCCAGGAGGACAGGTCGAGGAGTCTCTGAGCCTTTCATCCTCCACCAAACCTCCCTTGAGCGCCAGCAACTTCACGAGGCCGTGCTTGGCTGAGCTACAGGAGACCCAACCTGCGGAGGTGAATGCCTGGTCCCGGGGAGCCAGAGTGCAAATGCCCCTCTCCCAGTGTTAGGCCAAATGCCAATGGAGGAACTGAGCAGCTAGTAATGGCCACATTTATACAGCACCTACCATCAGCTTTACCCCTGTTGCCTTGTTAAATCTACACAACAGCCTCATGCAGTAATTACCATTATTATCCCCATTTTACAGTTGAGGAAACTGAGGCCCAAACCTGTCCCAGTTCATACAGGTGGAAGTGCGAGCCCAGGCAGATCCCAGCCTTGGGTTGCGGCAGCTGCCTTGATGGTTGTTAGAAAAGTCTTCAAAGTGGAGGCTTTCTAAGAGCTCAGTCTAGAAAGATCTTCCCAAATAGGAAAGGAGGCAGAGGGCGTGCCCTGAACAAAGGCATGGTGCAAGGACTGAGGCGTATGGCATGGTGTGGTGCACAAGGAGGATGGGGTGGAGGCCTGTCATCACCTGAGGGGGTCTGTAGGACGCTGTTCCAGTTATCCGCTGCTGTGTGATAAACCACCCCCAGTGCAGTGGCTTCAAGCATTAGTTTATTAGTCTTCCTGGTGATGCTGGGGTTGATGGGGCTTAGCTGGGCAGGTTCTTGCTTGGAGTCTCTCATGCAGTTGCAGGCAGATAGCAGCTGAGGCCGGGGTCATCTGAAGGCTCCACTGGGCTGGGTGCCCAGGATGGCCTCATCTTGCTGCCGCATCCTGTGCCCTTTCCAGCAACCTAGACTGGATTTCTTGTGTCAAAACTCAAGGCTCCAAGAGGCAAGAGGTCAAGCTGCCAGGCCAGTTCTGGAACTGTTCCAGTGTCACTTCTGTCATCCTCACTGGTCACAGCAGTCACGTGGCCCACCCAGATTGAAGGGAAGGGAGAATAGACCCTACCTCTCGATGACGGGAGTGCCAAAGACTCTGTGGCCATGTTTAATCTGCCACAGATGCTAATACATACTTCATGGAAAAAGTGGAGTTCATGGTTCAGTAAATTGTGGGCAAGGCTGGATTAAGCAAAATTGAGTAGGGTTCTTTCTTGCGGGACTTCTCAGTGCCTTCATGTGCTGATGTGGATGGTTTGTTTCCAACACAAGGACAGAGCTTGTAGAATTTCCCAAATGATTTTGGTTTGCCTGCCAAGGGGGTCCCATCTTGGGGCGGGGGTACCTGGCCTGGGAGGCTGGGGGACTGAGGCTCCTTTTGAGCTCCCAGAACATTGCTCTAGAGCCTCCAGATCTGGGCTTCCACAGTACGATGCATGGATGTGATGAGATGAAGCTGGCTCTGTCTCTGACTGATCCTACACTCCTGGGGTATCTGGGTGTGCGGCGAGCTGCCCAGGTCTGCTGGCCAGGGCCACCTCCTTGGGCAAGCTGAGCCAGGTCTCACCAGCTCAGGTGACCAGAACCTTGGATCACCCGCCCCTGTCTCTTCTTCTTCCCTTCTGGCCCTGAGAAAGGGGCTTCCTCCCGTGGACCTCCTGGCACCCCCCTCTGTCGGGGTCAGCAGGGAGGCCGATGGGTGGCATGGGGCAAGGGAAGGGGCCTTGCAGCCTGACTGTGTGACCTTGCCCCAGCCTCCACCCAGGCCGAGCCTCAGTTTCCAGCTACTCACGTGGGGTGATGAAGGCCTCCTCACCAGCTGTGCGTGAGGACACCACCCAAGGAGCTGGGCTTCACTGGATGTCTACTGGGAAGGCAGGCCCTCCACCTTGCAAGTTTCAGGTTCCAGCTCATGTCATTCTCTCTGGGCCTCAATGTCCTCGTCTGTAAAATGGGGATGGTAATAGTACCCACCCCATAAGGTTCAGTGAGTATTAACTGGGTAACAGCCATGGAATTAAGAGATGGAGACCCAAGCGCTCCCAGCCCAAAGGTCTCAACCTCTGTGGTCCTGGCTGCTGGCTGAGCCGGGCCAGTGGGCAGTGCCAGTTTCTGGCTGCATCTGCTGGGTGCAGTGCCTGTGTGACACTGTGCAGAGTGGGCTGTCTGCTTCCCAGGAAGCAGGGGAGTGCTGTTAAGGAAGGCTGCAGCTCGGGTTGTCTCCCCTCTCCCCTCTGCAGGCTGCTTCCCCCTCGCTCTCCCGTTCCTGATCCAGGGCCAGCTCCCGCCACGGCTCCAGGACACCATGCCCCACCACTTGATGTCCCTGGGCAGGGGCTGGCAGGGGAGGGCTAGCTCCCAGAGAGCAGGGGTCACAATGCACTCTCCCCCACCTCCTCTGGCCTGGACAAGCAAGGTGCCCAGGGACAGTCTCGGAGCCTCTCCGATGGATCCCATCACCCTCCAGATGTGTGTCCTTGGGCACAGGACACCAGCCCTCAGTTTCCCCCCTCTGCAAATTACCGCAAGTATGTTCCTGCTGAGAGAGGCTGGAGGGAGGATTTGATGAGATGCCGCCCCTACCTCAGCTCGAGGCAGCTCCAGCATCATTTGGGCTGGCGCCTTCTACCCCATCAGGGATTCCAGCCAGAGCCCTGCAGCCGCAGCAACAGGGGCCAGAATTTCCCAGCAGCCCCATGGGAGGACCACAGCTAGGGTGTGGGATATCCAGGGCACCCTGGAGAGCAGTCCTCTACACCTGCACCTCTCCGCTGCCCACAGAGCGAGTGAGTCCCCCAGACTTCATCCCCCCCTCTCGGGGAACCACCGCCCACGGGTGGCACCCAGCCATCCTGCTTCCTCTCCTCCTCACGCCTCCCACAGTGTGCAGTCACTCTGCCTCCCTAGGGAATTGCACATCTGCCCCCCCCTCCAGCCACCGTGCCCCCCTCTACTGCTCCTCCATCTCCCGCCTGGAACGCCACACCAGCCTCTTCCAGGACCCCTTCCGGGACGGCCCCCAATGACCCACACTCCACAAAGGGCCCTGCAGTTCTGGTGAAGCGTCACCCCAGCCCACGATGACCCAGTAGCTCAAATGCCTGAAATCGGCTCCTTCCCTTGGCTTTGAGGGCTCTGGGGACCTGGTTCCTGCCCACCCCTGCAGCCTCCCCGCTCCCCACCGCACCTGTGCTCCAGCCAGACCAGCTACTTTCCGGCCTCTGTGCCCATGCACATGCTGTTCGGGGGACTGGAATTCTCTCCTGTGTCATCGGATCAGCTGTTCATTCTTTAGGACTCAGCCAGGGCTTTGTCTCCTCCGGGGAGGTGCCCCTGACCCTCCTGTGCCATGGTCTGTCTACTTGTCTCTCACCTCCACTAGACTGTCCAGGAGGGGCTGCATCTTGTTTATCTCTAGTCCTCTAGCTTGGTTCAAGGCCTGCCTGGGAGATGGGGTCACTAGTGCTGGTCAAAGGATGGCTCCATCCCACCCCATCCCACTCCAGCTCCATCCTCACACCCCACTCCTTCCCTGGGACCCATCTCCCTTCCCCTCTGTTCTCTCTGTGGGGTAGCATTGTGCTAAGGGTACCCACTTTGAAGTCACACGACCTGGGTCTTCATCCCACCTGCACCTCCTCGAGGCGCTGAGCCTCAGTTCTTCATCTGCAGAATGGGGAGAACCACAGCACCGTCCTAAGGCTGTTGGAAAGATTAAGTGAAGCGTGTTTATCATGTCCTTGGACATCATAGGAGTTCAGTAAATGTTAACTAATATCGTCCTTGTTCTGTATTATCCAGCCCAGCCTGTTGTAATCACCTCCTGGCCTGGGTCTGGGTCTCCTGTCGCCACAGCTCTCTGCTCCAAGCTGCTCACAACTTGAATCATTTCGTCTTCACTTAGAACACTCAATGGCTCCCCATTGCCTCCCCCAGGACATAAAAACTCCAGCTAATTTTCAAAGCTCTTCATCACCTGTTTTTCCGGTGAGGCTGCCCTGACTAGTGGCGAAAAGAAGATCTTCAAGGAGGAAGGGGCTTCCTCCTGGCAGGCCCCTCCCCACCCCCCACCCCCAGGGAGCTGGGGGACCCTGGATGGGTCCTTCACTTCCCAGCTGGCTCCCTCAGCTGCGAAGTGGAGCTAGTACCAGTGCCTTGTCCTGGTCCCCTCCCGGGGGTATGGGGGACGGGGACGCTGCGGGCAGAGGGCTTAGCCTGGCGTAGGGACGTGCTGAGCACCAGGGCCTCGTGGCTGGCTCAGGCCAGCCCACAGCCCGGCACACAGGCTCTGGAGCGAGGCCGGAATCCACACTGATCCTCGTCTCCACAGAGTTCCCACCTTTCCACATTGAATATTACCCTGACTGTGTTGTAGGGAAAGGAAGAGAACATTTGTTCTTTTTTTAAAGAAAATAACATTTTTCTCCATTTACGAAAGTAATACATGTTAACTGTGGATAATTTTGAAATTAAGATAAACCAAAGAGAAAAATTTAAATCATCTATTAATTCATCACCCATCCATAGCACTTTGAGTGCCTGAGCCTCTAGCCTCCAGACTTTGTACTGGGTATGCAGCATGAACTCTGCTTTGAGCCCAGCAAGGGGATCACAGAACATTCTGGTTTGCAACCTGGTTCTTCCTTTCACCAGCAGAACTCAAACTTCTCCGCCACCCAAGGCCTCTACCCACTGGTACCCAGAGAATGCTCCCCAAGCAGCAGCTGTTAGAAGTGCAGGATCTTGGGGGCAGGGGTGGGGGTAGTTCCTTGGTGGCCTCGTGGTTAGGATTCCAGGCTTTCACTGCCCAGGTCCAATCCCTGGTCAGGTAACTGAGACCCTGCAAGCTGTGCTGCAGGGCAAACAAACAAACAAACAAAAAAGAAGTGCAGGATCTCAGCCCCGGGCCCCCAGAACCTGCATTTCCCCAGGAGTCCCAGGAGATTCTCAGGCACAGAAGCAGGCCCAAAGCCCCCTTTCCAACAGCAGCTGAGTGCCCACAGTGTGGATACGCTCACACTTATTTGCGCCAATCCCCTATTATTGAACACGGAGGTGGTTTCCAAGTTGTGATATAAATAAGGCCACAGAGAATAGCATAACGATAGCTAAACCCTGGGCACGCCATGGGTATTTTCCGGGAGTGAGTATTAAGGAGCTCCCCTGAAATCTGCTTCGTTCCCCTTCTCCCCAGAACATTCTGGTGGGGTAGGGACCATCTTCATCCCCATTCTGCAGGTGAATAAACTGAGGCTGGAGGCAGGGGTGACAACACTCGCCACGGTCCCATAAACAGTGGCCAAGCCAGGACTTAAGCCGTCCTGGCCAGGTTTCCTTTCCTCCACACCCATCCTACTGACCTTTGCTGGAAGTGAGTTTTTGGTCCAGTGTCAGCCTCTGTATGCACGGTGTGGGTCTCACGCGCGACCCAGGCTGGGCACACAGCTGCTTCCGGACGTCCGTGTCCCTGCCCAGTGGGACCAGTTTGCCCTGGTGACAGACGAGGCTTGGCTGGGTGGAAGGGGGGGCCTCACTCCACAGCGGGAACCTGGAGGGGCTGGTGGGCGGTGCTTCAGGGAGGGGACAGGAAATGATAGAGGAGAAAGAGGGGCTTCCAGGTCAGCAGGGAGGGGGCTCAGGCCCAGAAGAGAGGAGGGAAGGACAACGGCAGGGGACCTTCCAGTGAGGTGGCAGGAGGCACAGCCATGTGACCGTGAATCCTTTTGGGGGAAACCCTTGGCGGGGAACAGAATGCCGTGATGGCAGCAGATTCTATTAAAAGCAATTCTCATTACTGTACCGTTAATTATTAATAGGATTGGGCAAATAAAGGATGGGAAGACCCAGCTGGGCCTGACTCAAATTTTGCCTCCCGGGCAAATGGCTTTTGGGTCCCATCCAGGAGACCCAGCCATGAACGTGCCTGTTGGAAAGTAATGACAACCCACGGCTGCCACGGTGGGACGGGCACCACTTATATCTGCTTTGAAAAGATAAAGAAAGGGAGCCCAGAGGAGGCAAACATGGACCTCTGCCCATTCTCCCCAGCTGAGCTCTTAGGCCTAGACGACCTGGCCATCAATTCCTGCAGACCTCATTCTTCTCTGAGCACGGCCAGACATGGGGCTGTTCAGCCTCTAAAGAGATCCAGAGAGGAACTTTCTCCATGTCGCAGCAGAAACCACAGTGAGAACTAGGCCAGGAAGGAGAGTCAAGTTTGGGCTGAGGAGACCCCAGAGAGAGAGACTTCACCCCTCTATCTTGCTCCCAACCTCCTTATCTACACAGAACTCCTATCCACCCTTCAGAGCCCAGCTCAGATGGCCTGTCCTTCAGGCGGCCCTACCCAGTCCCAGCTGTGCTAACAAACAAGGATACAGACACCGTTCCTGCACTCATGGGGCTGCCAGTCTGACAGGAGTCTAGTGAGGTGATTATTCAGATAATCATCACAAACCATGATGACAAACAGGCACCATGCTCTACAGCAGGGAAGTGGAAACTGTGCACCATGAGGGCAGGAATCCTAATGATTTTATCTTCCTCTCCCCTAGACTACTTCCTTTCCCCTTACTTTTGCCTGGAGCAAAAGAAAGTTCTCAATAAATGTGTCTGATTTCACAGACTGCTAATTTGGGAGCATAAGAACAAGGTCTTCAAGATGGGAGAGATCTCTGGAGAAGTCAGGTTTGCAGAGCGGAGGGAGGAAGAGGTGGGGGCCTGGGCCTTTTCCCTATTCCTCCATCTTTGCAGAACTCTCCTGTATTATTAGCTGATTTATCCTAACATCCACTATGAAGCCAAGCCGTGAACACGCTACTTTTTTTGAATAAATAAATGTGCATGAATGAGTCTGAGCTTTAAAAAAAAAGCACTAAAAACCTGTGGACTTCTATATAAGATGACATGTAACTAGAAACCCTGATAGAGCCATTCTTAGTTTTCCACTAAATACCCATGAAGGTAGTGAGAAATATGAAACCTGACTCATTGTGGGAAACAGCTGCCTACCCCATGCCAGAATCTGGGAGGAGCCCATGCTGATAATAGTGGGGGTGGGAGCCGGTGTTGGAGAGAAAGCTCAGAGAGACCGGGGGAAAAAGGTAGGAAGGGGGGGCTTCCCTGGTGGCTCAGTGGCTGAGAGTCTGCCTGCCAATGCGGGGGACACGGGTTCGAGCCCTGGTCTGGGAAGATCCCACATGCCGCGGAGCAACTAGGCCCGTGAGCCACAACTACTGAGCCTGCGCGTCTGGAGCCTGTGCTCCGCAACAAGAGGCCGCGACAGTGAGAGGCCCGCGCACCGCGATGAAGAGTGGCCCCCCCTTGCCGCAACTAGAGAAAGCCCTTGCACAGAAACGAAGACCCAACACAGCCAAAAATAATAAATAAATAAATAAATAAATAAAAATTTAAAAAAAAAGAAAGAAAGAAACAGACACCAAGATAAGATTAAGTGTGCAAAAAAAAAAAAAAAAAAAAAAAGGTAGGATGGGGCTCAGAACCTCCTCCATCATTTGCCCCCAGTCAGAGACCTGGAATCTGTGCCAGTCTGAAAACTGGATAACTGTCCCTCTCCCACAGATGCTATTGGAGTAATGTCCCCTAGTCATTCAGAGAAAGTGGGCAAGCAGGGGGCTTTCATGGTGCATGGGATTCTGGGAAGCAAAGATGATCATTGTAGGGGGAGTGAGGGGGGGGAGAACACTAGGAAACTCCCCAGTAGCAGTGCATGCTGGGACTTTTGCTTATTTCATCTGTTCAGAAAATCCAAGAACCATTTAGCTGGGCCAGAGCGGATGCCACCCTCGTTCAGCAGGGCTGCAGTTGGCAGAACCTGCTGGAAACTGGGACATGGATTGCACAAAGCCCACTTGATTCTGTTGCCCAGACCAAACCCTGAGAATGGGATGGAGCCACCAAACAAGTAATAAGAGGACAGGACCAGAGGCAATCTACACATCCTGTCTACTTATAATCGTGGAGTGTGGGTTAATGTTTCTGTGTTTGACGGACAATACAGAGGCAAAAGCATCAACCACAAAGGACTGTGAAAGAACACTCCTGAACATGGAAAGGGAATCAGCATTCTGCAACACTTGAGAGCAGGCGGTTGACAGCAGTTTCCTAAAGGAACCAGAAGACGTCAGGAAACGGTGTGGCAACCTTCACGGAAAGACGAGCTCTGCAAAACAGGAGCAGGAAAGCACAGGGCAGCCCCGACAGATGGGAAAAGGCAGCATGAGGATATTAAAAAAAGGGACGCGGACGTGGATTGTATAGTGCCTTGAACTGTGGTCTCCAAAAAGATACGTCCAAGTCCTACCCCTTGGTAATTGCGAATGTAACCTTACTTGGGAAAAGGGTCTTTGCAGATATAATTAAGAATCTCAAGATGGGATCATCCTGGATGAACTGGGTGGGCCCTAAATCCAATGATAAGTGTCCATATTAGAAGAGAAACACAGACAGGAGAGAAACAGGAGGAGGCCGTGTGAAGGTAGCGGCAGAGATTGGAGTGATACAGCTACAAGCCAAGAAATGCCATAAGCCAGGAGAGGGGCATGGAGCAGATTCACCCTCAGAGCCTCCAGAAGGAACCAACCCTGCCAACACCTGGATTTCAGACTTCTGGCCTCCAGAACTGTGAGAGAACACATTTCTGTTGTGTTAAGCCACCCAGTTGTCATTTCATATAGCTGCCCTAGGAAACTAAGACAGATGGGGTTAGGAAAGACCGCAAGGAAAGAAAAAACATAGTAGCAGGGTTCAAGTCCATACTAGAGACAGTGAAAAGCGGAAATTGTAATGCAGAAAATGCAATCAGTGATGGGGAGAGGCCAACCTTGGACATTTTCTAAAAAGTGTGGCGGAAATCGAGAGATGAAAACAAAGCATGAGAAAGTGATGAGGATTAGCAGACAGCAAACACATAACTGGGATTCTTGAAAAAAAGGCTAGAATAAGAGATAACTTAGAATATAATGAGGAAAACTCACCTGTGCCTTAAAACCAAACAGAAAGATCTGAATATGCAGATTGCAAAGGTTCACTGCATTCTGGGGGAAATAAATAGAGGCCTCTACCGAGACATTCTGGAAAACAATGTGATTTATACAAATAATGACAACTTGTATATGCCTCCAGGAAGGAAAGTGATTTACTTATAAAAGAACAAACCCAGGCTGGTTTAGATTGTGACATGCTAAGTGATGAGGGAGCCATGTTTATGAGGTTTGGGGGAAATACTGAGCACTTGTTACTGAAAGATATGCTCCCATCAGCAGGGAGTCTAAGAATGATAACCCCTGTGTCTTAAGAAGTCTGGGCATTAGCACTGAAACCAGCTAAAAAGCAGCAAGTCTACAGATTTATTGTCAGTATCACTTCCAGCCTAAATACAAATGTCAAAAATTGTTCTTAAATGACAAATCATAGAATGGAAAAATAATCTGACCATCTGAATCTAGAGCTTTAAGTCACATCAATGTAGATCAAAAGGGACCTGAGAGACCTCTTAAATAAGAGGGATTCAGGACGCACTGTTTCTCCTTGAATGATCAGGCAGCTACAAATGAAAGAATTTTTTCAATGTATGATAACTTCGAGTACAATTAGAAATGAAATAGCTACTAACCTAAGTCTGCAAAAGACTAAAGCAAAAATTCAAAGTCCATAAAACAAAATGCAGGAACAAAAGGAAGAGAAAAAGGCGGACACCAGCTTTTCCATAGAAGTGAGATGTGCAGGGTCAATGTTAACAATGAATGTAAATGCATGATGTTTTCCTAGTAAAATACCAAAGACTCTCAGATTGGATAAAACAAAAACTAAGACGGAAACCTAACTATACAGTGCTTGTAAGAAATACACTTAAAACCAAAGGACATGAAACAGTTAAAAATAAAAGATTGAGCAAAGTTACATGAGACAAGTTCAAGTCAAAGGAAAGCAAAGGTAGTAGTATTCATATCAGACCAAGAATCACAGGCAAAAAGCATGAGATAGGACAGAGGTCCTCTGAATTGATAAAGAGTACAAGTCACAATAAAGATCTGATTGTCACAATCTTTTATGTCCTACATTGCATTAGACCTGACCAGAGGAAGTGATAACTTAGATACATAGAAAGGTAACAACAACAACAACAAAAACCACTGGAGGAGACTTAACATACTTCTGTCTTTGACATATTTACATAATGTTCTCCCCCTCCCATGTTTGTATAGGACTGGAAAAATATAATTAATAAGGTTGATTTAATAATTGAACTTTGTACCTGACAAATAAAAGATACTCATTTCTTTGCCAGAACCCATCAAACATTTATGAAAATTGATCATATATTAGGCCATAAAGAAAAAAATTCAATATAATCCCCAAAGCACATATAGTGAAAGCCCCATTCTTTTTTTTTTAAATTAATTAATTTATTTTGTGTATTTATTTTTGGCTGCATTGGGTCTTTGTTGCTGTGCACGGGATTTCTCTGGTTGCGGTGAGCAGGGGCTACTCTTTGTTGTGGTGCGCAGGCTTCTCATAGCGGTGGCTTCTCTTGTTGCGGAGCACGGGCTCTAGGTGCGTGGGCTTCAGTAGTTGCGGCACATGAGCTCAGTAGTTGTGGCTCGCGGGCTCTAGAGCGCAGGCTCAGTAGCTGTGGCTCATAGACTTAGTTGCTCCACGGCATGTGGGATCTTCCCGGACCAGGGCTTGAACCCGTGTCCCCTGCATTGGCAGGCAGATTCTTAACCACTGCGCCACCAGGGAAGTCCCCGAAAGCCTCATTCTTTGACCACAGTGCAATTAAGCTAGGAATTATTAACAAAAATTTAAATTAAAAAGCCAACCATTTGAAAACTAATAACCATTTTTGTAAATAACTCTAAATAAAACCTACACGACAAGCTATTTTAAAATAAAAATGCTGCAAATGCCACATATCTGAACACATGGGAAGGGTGGTTAAAATGTAACAGGGAGGAAAATTCATAGCTCACAGATGTGAATTTTTTAAATAAGAAAGGGTGGAAAGCAAAAAAGATAAAAAGCAGAATTTAAGAAATTAGAGAAGAGAAAAATAGAAATAAAAGATAAATCGATGACTTGTTTTTTTGGACAGTCTAATAAATTAGGAATACTTCTAGCAGATCCAATGATAGTAAGCAGAGAGAAATGAATGCACAATAGGAACAAAAATTTTTTAAATTAAATTATATTAAGTAAAACCTTATGAAAATGAATTTGCAAATATGAATAGGCAGATATTTTTGTAGGAAAATACATATTACTAAAACCAATTCAACAAGTAGAAGAAAACCAAAAAAACTTATTACTACAGAGCAAATTGAAAAGGTAGGTAAAGAGCTACTTCCTAGAGAAGTGTTGGTGCTGACACTTTTACTGGCAAATATTCAAATATTTCAAACATTCTGTTTCAGGATACAGGAAAGATAGAGAACTTCCCCAGCTATCTTAAAAATGTAGCATAACCTTAAAACGAAGAGTTGGCAGATAGCACAAAACTATAGACCAGTCCTGCTTACGAATATGACAAAAATCCTAAATAAAGCACCAGCAAATTATCCTGGTTGGGACTCTTTGTGGCAGAAGAAACAGAAATCTGCTCAAATGAGCTCAAAAAAGGGGAAGATTCCTTATAAAGATTCAGAGCCCTCATGGAATTAAAGAGGGAGACATGTATAGCTGAGCTCCAATGGAGACAGAAGCCATCAGGGCCTATGAATGCCTGATTTCACCTTTTTCTTTACACTAGTATCCTCTGCTACTGATCAGACAGCCAATGCCAAATGACTTTTCCAGTTGACTATTAGGGTCTTTCAGGGTCCCAAGTCTAAACTTAGCAATGAAAGGATGCTTCCTTAACATGGTTCTGGTGACATCTGCAATGTTTCCCAGTCTTTCCAGTCCTCCTTCCAGGCTGGGATTGCACTTTCCACTGGGGTTAAGCAGGGCCATGTGAGCTACTGTGTGCCACTTCTGGGTAGAAGCACTTAATTGCTGGTACAAGACTCTCCTATTCCATATCCCTTGCTTCAGTAAGCACAGGAGCATTTGGTGATGTGGAGGCACAAAGCTGAGCCAGTCACAGCTGTCCTAGAGAACTGTCTGAACCCACAGCCAACTTAATATGAACAAGAAATAAACTTCTCTCAAGCCATGATATTTTGACATTATTTGTTACTGCAGCATAATCTACTTATCCTGACTAATTCAATGACAAAGAATATCTATCTCAAGCCAAAAGCCAATATCATATTTAATGGTAAAATACTGGAAGCATTCTGAGCCATGTCCAGAATAAGGCAAGGATGCTTAATAATGCCTCTATAATTTTACATGGCTCTGAAAGTTCTAGACAATGCAATAAGATGAGAAACATATACAAAAGGACAACCACTAAAAAGAAGACAAAATTATTCTTTTTTGTGGATGATTGTCTACTTGAAAGCCCAAAGGAAGCAAGTGAAAACGTAGTAGATATTAGGAGAGTTCTATGAAAGTAGTCAGTTGTAAAATAAGCGTACAAAAAATCAGTAGCTTTCTTCCCTCCCTCCTCTTTTTTGCTCTCTATTGGACTGATTGTGTTTTCTTTACTTCCCTTTTCACTCTGTCAGTATAAAAGTTATACATTCCATTTCTGCATTTTAGACGTTATCTTTAAATTTTTATCAGGCATAATTGACTTAATATAATCTAAATCAAAATTCTCCACCCTCCTCCTAGATAGTACAAAGTCTTATAGTGATTTAACTCCAATTATAGCTTCCAATCACCATGTATGATTTCCTAGTATTTTGGTTCCATCTTGTTTTGAGCCTACATTTGTTATTATTATTATTATTATGAATTTTTACAGCCAACTCTTCTTTAGCTTTTACCTACATTTTAATATCTTTGCTCATTGCTCATCACATACCTGATACAGGGTTTGATCTCCTTCCTCCTTAGATAATCCGTTATTAGTTCTTTCAGCAAAGCTCTGTGAGTGGTAAAGTTTCTCAGTCTTTGTCCAAAATGTCTTTATTTTACTTTCACTCTTTAAAGATAGTTTAGCTGAAAGACATTTTCAGTTGACAAATATTTTCTTTCATCATCTTGGATATATTATTACTGCATTTTCTTTTGGCCTTTATTGTTGTTGATATTTTTTGTTGTTTCTTTGCAGGCTGTGTGGGATTGTGGTCAAAGCGTATGACCTGGAGTTCTGGGCTGCCTAGGTCCACATCCTGGCCCTGCCATTAATAATTGTGTAATTTTGTGCCCAGGTATCTACTGCTCACAATTCTGCTATTTGGGCTGGGATCAGTTGGGAAGTTCTTCTGCTAATCTTCCCTAGAGTCACTCATGTGGCTGTTCTCATCTGGGGCTTGAATGGGGTAAAGGGTTCAGATGGCCTCACTCAAAAGCCTGGCAGTTGGTGCTGGCTGTCAGGTAGGTCACGTCCTTTCTCTTCCACCAGTATTCTACACTGGGTTTCTTGACAAGATGGCAGAAGCAATCTAAGACAGCAAAAGTAAAAGCTACAAGGCTCCTTAAGGTCTGGTTTTGGAAATCACACAACATCATCTTGGCTGCATTCTATTGGTCAAAGCAAGTCTCAAGGCCAGACCAGGCTCAAGGGTGGGGAAATAGACTAACATTCTCCCTCGTGACAAGTGTGTCCTCTTGAAGGCAGGAGCAGCAAAGTCACATCACAAAAGGGTACTGTCAAGGGGAAGTGTGATTCTTCAGGGGCCATTATTGTAACAAAAATTACTAAAGTAACATGAAGTAATAAAGATTAGCTAAACTTTCTGTGCCTCAATTTTCCATCCTTAAAAGGTTTAAGAGTGTTATTTTGAAGACTTAAAGAGCTAATGTGCAAAGTGCTAAGAGCACTTTTTTTCCTTCTGGTTGCTTTAAGTAATTTTCTTTGTCTTTAGTATTACATATTTAGTATCTATATCTAGGTGTAGATTAACTGTTATTTATCCTTCTTGGAATTAATACACCTCTTAAATCTGAGGAGTTGTGTCTTTCATCACTATTGGAATATTCTCAGACACTATCATGTTGAATACGATCTCTCCTCCACTCTCCTCATAATCTCCCTTCTTCTAGGTCTTCTCTAAGACATATGTCAGACCTCCTCACGCTATCCTATTTGCTTCTATTTTTGGTCTTTCTATCTTTTTATCTTTGTAGGCTGCATTCTGCGTAATTTTCTCAGTTCTATCTTTAAGTTCATGAACATTTGTTCAGCTGTGTCTAATCTGCTATTTAACACAGCCATTGAAATTTTAGTTTCAGTGGCTGTTTTTCATTCTTAGATATTTGTTTTCCTTCAAATCTGCCTCTTTTTAAAGGTATCTTTCTATTTTCTTGTCTTTTTTTCTTTTAATAATTTAACGCACACTTGGTTTATAGTCTCTTTCAGGCTGTGCTATGATCTCAGTTTCACACTGTGCTAATTCTCCTATGTGGTAGATCATTTCATCCTGTTGTTTCTATTTTTAGCTGTCAGCACCTCTTCACTGAGGATCTTGCCCCTTTTTGGGGTTGTATGTTACGGAATAGTTCCTGGCTCTGGTTTTCCCCTCCCAACTTCCAGGACCTGGGAGTTTCCCATTCTTTTTTTCAAGATTAATTATTTCTGTTGCTGTGCTAAATTTCGTTGATGTTCCTTAGCATAAGGAGTGAGGGGAGTGTCACCATTAGCTCAGTCTGTTAGGTCACTGGAACCAGAAGTCAAATTGAATATATTATAAAGGTATCATTTAAAATCAATAGGGAAAATATGAACTATTTATTAAGTGGTATTAAGACAACTGTTCAATAATGAGGGGGGAAAGCAATTCACCTTAACATACACCATCGCTAAAATAAATTGCAGAGATAACAAAAAATTAAATATAAAAGTGAAACTGTAAAAGCCCTAGATGAAAATAATGTCAGTGGGAAAAGCCTGATGGTAAAATGCTCTTGAAGCTTTGACTACAAAAAAATTTAAAAGTTATGTACGTTGAAGAACCATGAAAAAATCCCCAAAGCAAGTGACCAATTAGGAAGATATTTACAAGATACAATAAAGGTTCAATATCCTTAATGTACAAAGAGCTCTCACACATGCAGAAGAAGAAAATTAATACGTAATAAGGAATTGAGCAAAGGACATGAATCAGTAAAACAATAAGAAAAATGACCAACAAGCATGTGAAATAAGAATTGCAAAATAAGAAAAACAAATGACCAGCGAGCAGATGAAAATACGTTTCTCTTCACTGATAGTAAAAGAAAAGAAAAGAAAAGAACAGAATGCACTTTGAAGCAAGAGATCCTTTTTACCTTATCAAATTGGCCAAACATTTCAAAAAGATTAGAATATCCTGTGTGGTGAGGGGAAAAAGGAATTTTACATGACGCTCTTTCCTTGGTAGGAGTGTGTGTGGGTTGAATGGTAGCCCCCTGAAGCCATGAGCATGTCCTAACCCCACAACCCATGAATGTTACCTCATTTGAAAAAAAGGGTCTTCGCCGATATAATTAAATTAAGGATCTTGAGATGAAGAGATCATCCTGGATTATAGGACAATGTCCTTGTAAGAGGCATATGGGGAAAAAATAGACAGAGGAAGAGGTGATGTGACCACAGAGGCAGAGACTGGGGTGAGGGGGCTACGAGTCAACTGACAGAAGCTAAGAGAGGGAATTCCCTGGCGGTCCAGTGGTTAGGACTCCACACTTTCACTGCCAAGGGTGTGGGTTCGATCCCTAGAACTAAACTAAGATCCCACAAGCCACGCGGTGCGGGCCCCCCCCCCACACAAAAAAACAAAAAAAAACCCCAAAAAGACAAAACAAAACCAAACCTGACACCTTGATTTTGGACTTCTAGCCTCCAGAACTGTGAGGGAATAAATTTCTGTTATTTTAAGCCACCAAATTTGTGATAATTTGTCATGGCAGTCCTAGGACACTCACACAGTGTCATCAGAACATTTTCAGGAGGGCAATGTGGCAGTATGCAGACAGACTGGTCCTAAAATGTGCATACCTTTCCTAACATGGAAAACTTTTCTCCTAGAAATCACTCAAAATTAATAATTGAGCATTTGTTAAAGATTTCTCGGCAAGGATATTCACTAAAGCCTTCTTAAGGGAATTTGAATAAACAGCCTAAATGTTCAATGACAGAAGGTTGGCTAAGTAAATGATGGTTTAGCCGTATAACTATAAGGATAAAAAATAATAATACCCGCAGTGGATGGAATATTTTTGATGTGCTCTGCAAGGAATGAGTACTTTCTGCCTCTTGCCTCATGTAATTCTCACCACAAGGCTGTAAGGCAGTCAGCAGTAGCCCCACCACACAGAGGAGGATGGCAAGGTCAGAGGGTGGTGGCCACCTGCCCGACGTAACGTAGCCAAGGGGCCAAGTTCCTGACCCCAAGCCCTGTACTGTGCACATGTCCACCATGCAACAAGATGACTCATGGTGCAGCCATCAGATCACCAGGTAACGGCACAGAAGGATCTTGGTGGCAGAATGTCAGATGAAAAACAGCAGTTGAGCACGTCCTATTTTTGCAAGAATAAAAAGTGCATTCAATGTGCAGAGAAAAAAGGCTGGAAGGATTTACTATGCACGTTAACGGGGAGGTTACCTCTGGGGATGGATTTGGTGATTTTGATTTTCTATACGAACATGCACAGCTTTGGTAATCAGAACAAAATAATGAAAAACCAAAACCACACCACCGGGCCTGTGCTGACCACACTGGCCTCTGACTTTGCTCTGGGAGATGGGGAACAGCCAGTGCTGCAGCGGAGGGACCCCAGAAACCTGACTCCCCCCGCCCTTGGTCTTCTCCCCTCCGCTGCTGTCCACACCTTCCCTGCATCTGCTCTTCCGTGGGCATCGATTTTTCCATCCTTCAGAGAAGCGCCTCAGGAAAAGGAAAGAGCATCTCTGGATCAATGAGCAGAGCCCTGCAGCCAGGGTCGGGTGGTGTGTCGGGGTGGTCTGCGGGCTGTCTGTCACTGCCCTGCCCAGGACTCAAGGGGGAGGTTGGCTGGTGGGGGAGAGTGAGCCTGGCTGGGCTTCTCCAGTGGCCCCGTGAGCGCACTGTGTGTGTGCGCGCGCGCGTGTAGGATAGGCATGGTGGCGGGGGGATGTGTGAGATGTGTAATGGGGTGTGGGGCTGTATGCGGGGGAGTTGTGTGTGTGTGTGTGTGTGTGTGTGTGTATGAGATGGGGGTACAGTAGGGTCCGGGGTAGGGTGGGGTGTGGTTTTGCCCCCTGCCAGCTGCCAGGGCTGATCTTTGCCTAGAGAAATGGGGAGCGGCCCAAGCCCCCTCTGGCAGGCTCCCATCAACTCACCCTCACGGCTCAGTGAGGAAGGTGCTGGTAGCCACTCACTGCCCAGGTAGAGAAACTGAGGGCTGTGTGTGGTGAGAAAAGGAGAGACAGGGAGGGGAGGGAGAGACAGGGAGGGGAGGCAGAGACAGGGAAAGGGGGAGGGAGAGGGGAGAGAGAGGGTCTCACTTGTGGCAGCTCCCAGACTGCCGACCAGACTCCTGTTTAAGGCACCAGCACTCACCTGTGTTGGGTGCTGGGAGTGGGGGCACAGACAGGAGACACCCGCCTTGGCCCCGCCCTTGGGGGTTCCCAGTGAGGGGAGGGAGTCGGTATGTGAGCACTCTTGGGCCAGAGCTGGCCAGTATGAGACAGCAGACCCCCCTCCCCACCCCGCCGCCGCCATGCTCTTCAGGCCTGTCCGAGCTTCTCCCAACCATCATGCTAGCCTCTTCCTTCTGGTCAAACCCTCTCCTGACTTGTCACTTGACCAGAGCCCGGTCCCCTCACTCATGCAAACACACCTCCTCTCGGAAGTCCCCATAGACCACCCCCAGCCCCGCAGCTCCCTGTACTCCTCCTCCAGGGCCCCGGTGACAAACATCCTTGAAGATTTTAGTCCACTGTTTCCCGTCTGTCTTCTCCCAGCCTAGACTGTGAGCTCCGAGAAAGTCAGGCTGAAACTGTGGGTCCTCTTGGCTGGGTGTGCTGTGCCCACCCCCTGACCAGGCACCGAAAATGGCTCAACATATGTTTGTTGCATGAATGAATGAACCATGATAATTGCTAAGAAAAGAAGCATGCAGATGGTCTATTATGAAGTTCTGTGAGCATGGATTGGGTTTGTGTCCGCGTGCACGTGCGCTGAGGTGTGCTCACGTGTGGGTACGGTGCATTCGCGTACACGTGCACAAGTATGTGTGCAGGCATGGGGGCGTGCACGTGTGCACAAGGCACCCAGTTCTTGCGTGTGTGTGTCATGCATGTGTGTGCATGTACTGGGGTCCACGCGTTTCTATATGCCAGCGTGTGCAGGTGTGTGTTTACACCTGTGTCTGTTTATGCTACTTCTTGCTCAAGGTTGGAGGAACGTAGTCATCCTTCTCTCACGTTTGTTCTCTCTCCATGACCTGCAGCCGACCTTGCTGCTTTTTGCTCTTTGCAGCCTCCAATCCCAGCCCCAGCAAAGACTCTGGCTCCAGCGGGGCTTCAGCTCTAACATTCCAGCCCATTCCAGCACTCAAGTCCCAGACGTTCCCTGGGACACAACAAGAATGTAATCTCGGCTGGATGCCTTTGCCTCTTTCGTCTTCTCATCTGTAAAGTGGACACCAAGCTCACAGACACGCGTAAAAGGCATGGCCCAGGACCTGGTATATAGTGAGCGTTCGACACATGTTTCCCACCACGTTGCTTCTGACGGTGATGGTGGTGGTGACCTTCCTCTGGTGGCTGTAAACCAGGGTGATCCAGAAGACGCGGGGAAGGTAAGCCAAAGCAGCGCCCTGTCCGGGGCGGATGACTACATCCCGCCCTCCTGGCCATGGGCTCCCAGAAAATGCTGCGGTGGAAGGAATCAGGAGAATGAAGAGCAGATGTGCAGCCCAAGTGCTCATCCCGGAGCTGCTTCCCTGGCCCGCTGCGGTCAGGGCGCGTGGGTTCTCCCACAGCGGCTCTTCCGGCTGGCTCCACACCAATCACACGTGAGGTATGTACTTGAACTCAAACCCCAGCTCCTCTTCGTGGCCTGCATGCCCCTCCTTCCCTGTGCTCCAGCCACACAACTGTCTTTCTGCTCTTCTTACACATGTTCCTGCCTCAGGGCCTTTGCATCTGCCATTCCCTCTGTCTGGTGTACCGGGTCTCCACATGGTCTTAGGGCTGGCCCCCGCTCATCCTTCAGCTCGGAGGCCCCCTCCTCAGTACCCCCAGTCACGCACCATCACACCACTTATCAACAGCTAACATTCTCTTAAAACGTTCATTTATCAGGCTATTGTTTATGTCTTAATCACCACCTGGAAGGTACTCAACAAAGATTTGTAGGGAGGGAGAGAGGGAGGGGCCTGGCTCCCGGGATCCAATCCTCATAGTTCCATTTATTTGGCACTTACTATGCGCCAGGGTGCAGCCCAAAGTCTAGCCAGCTGGGTGACCCGGGGCAGCCTGCCCTACTTCTCAGGCCTCAGTTTCTCCATCTTTAGAGTGAAAGGCAGCCCCACGTCTCTTGAGGGATGCTCACCTCCATTTTGATGGTGTCTCCAGCTCTCTGCAACCTGGCAGTCTGCAGAGCCTGGGAATGTGAGGCCTCTGGGGTCCGCAGCCTCCTGAGCCTGCCCTGCTCTCCCGCAACTCTGTCTTTGCAGGGATCACCTTTTCAGTCCGACTTCACCTCCTCTGGGATGCCGCCCTGCCTCAGGCCTCTCCGGAGGTCTCAGCACACCGTATTTTGATTGTTTACTTCTCTGGCTCCCATTAGGCTATGAGTTCTGGGAGGCCTGGGACAGGTGTTTTCTTTCAGCATCCTAGCTCAGAAGGGGACGCCCTGCAGGACCCCGGAAACTTACCCAGCTGAGACAAGGTCTGGGATGGGTCATCCAACTCTGCCACCAATTTGCTCACCCCTGGGCAGAAGCCACGCCCTTCTCTGTGTCTTTAGAAACATTGGTGCTATTTACTGCCCACCAAGAGCTCCAGACTTTGCAGCCCTTGCAATACTATTCACAGCTTCTACCTGATGTCTGTCCAAAAGGCCCGACTCGATGAGCACCCCAGCATCTGTGCCTTTTTTGTTGAGACGGGGCCTGGTTTCTGAGTTTGTTTCAGCTGCGAGGGTCCCTGGGGCGCCTCTGCAGGAGGCGGTGCGGGAATGGCAGAACACTACGTGGGCAACCAGCTTCCCTGTCTTCACTCTTCCCACCCAAGCCCCAGGGGTGGAAAACAATCCACACTCGCCAGAAACCTGACTCCGCTGCTGCCGAGCTGGAAAAGCTGGTTCTGGAAGGGAAGAATGGGGGAAGGGGGCTTCCGAGGCCCCAGGGCCGCTGTCTGGGAGCTGTTCTCACCAGTCAAGTGGCCCTTGGCCTCCCAGGACGGTCACTTGGAGGTTCTCTCTCTGGGAGACGGGCTCTGGCCAAGGCCACCTGAGCAACGACCACTGCTGGGTCTTTGGCGTTCCAGGGAGCCGCCGGGAAGGGCAGTCCGTGCAGATGGTGGGGAAGGGGAGGGGGCGAAAGGGCTCAAACGCTAAGGGTCCTTCGGGCTCTGGGCTAAAGCCCGGGCCTAGCAGCAGGACTTGGCCAGCGCCCGGGGCCGCGGGGTTCGGCCGGCACGCATCCGAGCACCGCTGGGTGCCTGCCCAGCACTGTGCCGGCCGGGGCGAGAAGAGGCGGAGGCGGCCCGAACCAGGGAAAGGGGAGGGGGCCTGGCCGCCGCTGGGCCTCGGGGACGCGAGCGATCCCAGCGACCGCCTGACCCAGAGTGGCGATTCCTCCGCGGGGCCGCCAAGCACGCGCCCAGCTGCCGGGAACGCGCCGCGTGCGTGCGCCCACCTCGCCGCCACCGGCATCAATTCCCGAGATGTCTGTGCATGTCTTTTTCTTTCACTAGAGGTTGCTCACTTTCACTTCTTGCTTCCTTTCCGCTCCTCCGCCAGCTCCGTGAGCGCGTGTGCGTGTGTGGGGGGCGCGCGCGCGCCTGTCCGCGCGCTCCCAGCGGACGCTCACCCCGTCCGCGGGCAGGGCGCTCGGGGATCGCCGGGTTCCCGCCGCCTGGCGTCAGGCGCGACGTGGCCCAGCCGCCTAGCCCCCTACGGGAGCGTGAGAACCGGTTCCGACAGCCCCCAAAGGCCTAACCACCCTGCGCTGCCCTGGAAGATGGGGGTCCCAGGTGGAGCAGGCCAGAGAAAAGGCCTGGCCTCATCGCTGCGTCCCCCCTCTGCCCTCACCGACTTCTCTCACTTTCTGGGTCTTTAAAAAACAGTAACAGTTCGCCCCTGAAGCTGCTGCTACTTCTCCCGACTCCAGAGGCATCTCTCCGGGCCTCTCCACTCCAAACAGGAAACCAAGGCCAGGATGGATGCAGCCTTGCTTAACTGAGCAGGAAGCCGCATCCTGTGGAGGCCAGAGCCTTTTGCTTGAGAAAGTAGGATTTGGATGGGGCTGAGAAGGGCCTCTTCGGCTTCCTTTCTGGGCCCAGCCTGCTGGCCTCCTTACTGTTCTTTTAGTGCATCTTGTGCGGGGGAGGGGGGGGTGTCCCACCTCAGGGCCTTTGCACAGGCTCTGGGCTCCAACGGGCCAGAGACCTCCATTCCTCACTAGCTGTGTGACTTTAGGCAAATGACCTAACCTCTCTGAACCTTCATTTCCTTGCCTGTAAAATGGGCTCATAATAGGATGTTTGAAGGTTCAAAGTGATGACCAAGGACTGAGCAGTTAGGGCACAGGGAAGGACATTTGGTGGGCCCAGGGCAGATGTGGGGATCGGGCAGAAGCCCAGTCCCTTGGCTGGGATACCTCCCCTCACTCCTTCAGGGAACCTCTTTACCACCCATCTCCCCAGTCCCTGCCAGGTCTTCTCAAGGCCTCACTGGCTGACCTTCACCCAAAACAATTCCCTCTGCCCCAACTCCTGCTGTGAGGACCAGCAGGAGGCAATAGAAAGGGGACCAGGTCAGGAGGCAGGAGAACTGGGTTCAAATTCTAGCAAATTCTGCCTCACTGTGTGATTGTGAGCAAGTTGCTTGGCATCTCTGTGCCTAAATTTCTGTGTGAAACTGAGGCAGAAGGCTGCCTGGCCTACATCTCAGGACCCTTGGTAGACAAAGTAGGCTGTGGGTGGGATGTCATTCCAAGAAGCGAAAAGCCTCAGATGGAAGCATGTTGCTGCTGTAATTTATACCCATCCTCAGTGCATCAGCTCAGCCTTGAGGAATCAACTTGGCAGCTGGATCTGAGGGGTCCCTGCCACCTGTGCTAATGGAAGGTGGCTGGAAGGCCGCTTCCAAGAAATGTACAGATTGATGGGTTCTGCCACTCACAGCTGGCCTTAGTCATCAGTTCCAACAATGGGGGTGCTTGAGGCACTGTAACAGCCCCCGAAGGGAGTATACTGCGGGGAGAAGCATCATGTACTTCGCTGATGAGTAAGGCCTTGACCATGGGCTAGGGTCCGTGACCTTCCTCAGCCCTGCCACTTGGCCCCCACCTTGACTCTCCTTTGCCTCAGTTTCTTCCTCCTAAGTGCCAGCCCCTGGAAGTCCCCACGTGGGTTCCATAGAAGCCTCCCGTGCCCCGGGTTAAAACTGCCATCTTTCCCCCCCGGTTCACTCCTCCTTTATTACTGAGATCATCACATGCTGGGAATCGCCACCGATTCTTCAAGCCACACGCCCATGGCCAACTTGTTTGCTCCAGATGGAAACACCAGCATTGATTTTGCTGCATATTCATTGTAAAACTGCAAACGATATAAAACACGTACATTGAAGAATGGAAGTTCCCTCATTATTTGCCCTCCAAAAATAGCTACTGCCCACATTTGGTGAATTCTGGTATCTGTTTAGACTCTCTCAGTTATAACAGGCAGAAAATCCAATCAAAATAGGAATTACGGGTCCATGTAATAGAACAATGCAGAGGTGGCTGTGGGTTTCAGGCATGGTTTGATCCAGAGGTTCATGATGTTATTGAGGCTCTGGCTTGACTTCTCTGCAGTTCTTTTCCCTCTGCCCTCCTCATGGTGTCAGCTGGTCCAGTTAGGGTGGTAGAAGTGGCTGCTGGGGTCCCAGATGTTATACTCACACTGCACCATCAGAGGAGGCAAGACCAGCTCATTCTTGGTTCCCAAGTAAGAGTGAGGAATCCTGTTTCTCAAAGGTGTTCTGACCCAGCCTGGAGGGGGGTTAAAGGAGACTTCCTGGAGGAGGTGGGGCCTGAACTCATGTTGAAGAACCATCTGTCAGGAGAGTTGGGACCCCTTTTATGTATGAGAAAGCAAAGTGCCCTTTCACCTCTATTGAAACTTGAGGCTCAGAAAAGTTAAGTCGTGGGACTGAAGAGGCTGAAGTGGTCCAGAGGGACCGCATGAAGCAGGTCAACAGGTCAAGCTCCCATTTTGCAGACAGATCTGGGCCGGAGCCTCAGGTTGTGTGGCCTCAGGCAAGCCGGCCTCATCTCCCTGAACCTCAGCTTGCTTACTCACTGTGAAATGAAGGCAGCAACAGACCAGCCTTCGGGGTTATTAGGAGGGTTAAGGCCCATCCCTCATATGCACTCAGGAAACATGACTTGCTATTCATATTGTTGTTATTGGTGCCTTTGTTATTATGGCCACTTTGATAGAGGCTCCTTAGCACAGTGCCAGGTACCCAGCAGGTGCCCAGGAAATAATAGCTGGGACCCTGATCATTATCCCCAGCTCCCTGGGGCAGAGCAGATGTGGCTGGGCCCACCCAAAGCCCACTTGCCCAGCAGAGTGACACCATCACCGTCAAGGAGCTAAGAAGGTGAGTGGTGGGACAGGCCCAGCCCGGGCCCAAGCTCATGGGGAGCCGGTCTCTCCAGCAAGTTCCTTCCTACACCTGCTCACAACCCGCCCACACCAGTCTTAGGGGGGTTTCTGGGCTGGGAGGGGTTGCCCCACTCCCTCTATCCGTCAGAGCCTGGCTATGTGTCTGGTTGACCGGCTGTGTGTCTCTCCCTGGCAGGTGAGCCATTAAGCACCAGGCCCCGAAAGCACTGGCCTGCAGTCTCAGCATTAAGTGTATTCGCAGCCATTAGCAAGAGGCCCCAGCCTGGCCAGTCAGGGCGAATCCTCAGCCCACCCCTTGCCTCCGCTCCCTGGGGGTTGCCTGTTAAAGCTCCATCCTTGGAGGGGAGAACAGAGGCTGAGAAGAAAACATGGGGCTTCTAGGGCCCACGTGGACATTTGTGTAGGTTGTTCACTGCACAAAGGTGCTGCTCAGGGGGCAAGTGGAGCTGCAATTCAGCCAGCCCTCCGCTTCCCAGGCTGTGGGACCTGGCTCAGGCTGCATTCCACACAGGAGGTGGTGCCCTTTTCTAATCCGTTCAAAGGAGCCTTAGGGGAGAGCCGTGGCCTGCGTGGGCTGCAGAAAGAAGCTATCTGAGAACTTGAGGCCTTATGTAGTCTTTTTTTTAAATTGCATTTTTAGGGACATCTTTTTAGAGTACAGTTCTATGAATTTTATCATGTGTATGACTTTGTATAACCACCATCACAAGTAGGATACAAAACAGTTCTATCACCCCAAAAAACTCCCTTGTGCTCTCCTTTCGTAGTCACGTCCTCCCCTTGCTCCTAATCCCTGGCTCCTAATCCCTGGCAACCACAGATCTGTTCTCCATCATTCGTCTCTTAGAGAATGGAATCGTGCAGTATGTGATATTTTGAGATTGGCCTTTTGCGCTCAGCATAGTGGCCTTGAGATCCATGCAAGGTGATGCGTGTATCAATAGTTTGTTCCTTTTCATTGCTGAATAATAGTCCATGGTTGGGATGTACCATTTTATCCATTCACCCACCAAAGGAATTTGGGTTGTTTCCACTTTGGGGCTTTTACAAATAAAGCTGCTATGAACATCCATGCCTCTGTGACTATGAACATGCCTGTCTCTGCATGGACCTAAGTTTTCACTTCTCTGGGATAAATGTCTAGGAGTAGTACAGCTGCATCATAGGGCAAGAATATGATTAACTTTTTAAGAACCTGCCAGACTGTTTTCCAGAGTGTCTACACCTTTGTGCATCTGTATCTATAATGTATGAGAGTTCCAGTTGCTCTGGACTCGTCAGCACTTGATATTGTCAGTTTTTTTATTTTAGCCATCCCAGTGGGTGTGAAGCAGTACCGCATTACACTTTTAATTTTCATGTGTCCCTGATGGTTAACAGTATTGAGTATTTTTTCATGCATTTATTTGTCATCTGGTAGATCTCTGATGAAGTGTCTATACAAGTCTTTTGCCTATTTTTCAATTGGACTATTGTGAAACTATTGAGTTTTGATGGTTCTTTATATATTCTGGATACAAGTCCTTTGTCAAATATGTGATTTGCAAATATTTTCTCACAATCTGTGGCTTGTCTTTTCATTCCCTTAACAGTTTCTTTTACAAAACAAAAGTGTTAAATTTTGATGATTTATCCATTTTTTTCTTTTGTGGATTGTATTTTATTATTATGTCTGAGAACTCTGCCTAATCCCAAGTCCCAGAGATTTTCCTCCTATGTTTTGAAAGTTTTATGTTAGAGATTTAGGTCTATGATCCATTGTGAGTTGATTTTTTTCTTTTTTTTTTTTTAATATGGGGTGAGGTAAGGGTCAAGATTCCTTTTTTTTTTTTTTTTGCATGTGCCCCACAGTATTTATTAAATTAATGAATGAAAGGCACAAAGGATCAGGTAGCAAGGCTAGCAAAATGGGGGAGATCAAGATTGTGTACTAGTCAATGGATAAAGGATTTTTTTTCAGCAAATGATGTTAAAACCATTGGACATTCATTTTTTTAAAAAAAATGAACCTCAACCTAAACCTCATACCTTATACAAAAAAACGACTCTCCGTGGATCATAGATTTAAATGTAAAAGGTAAAGGACTCCAGCAAACCCATTTATGTCGTAGGAGATTCCCAGCCCAGCTCTGCTGTCAGATGACATAGGAGTGGTGAGAATTATACGAGCATATAGGGTAAGTCAAGTGAGAACCTTCTATGGCCACCCCTGACCTGTCCAGGGTTTGAGAGAACCAACATTTATCAAACGTGAACCCTGCACCAAGTGTTCCACTGAATGCTTTCTTTGCATCCTCTCATTTAATCCTAAAACAAATCAATAAACGTTTAGAGGTTGGTGTTTTTGTGCCCACTCTATGGATAAGGAAATTGAGCTCAGAGAGGTTAAGAAACTTGCCTAAAGTCACAAAGTAAATGGGGGAGCCAGGTTTTAACCCAGGTGTCCACCTCTGCTAGAGGCAGGCAGGGCACAGTTGGGCCAGGCTAATGTAGAGTTACATTGCTGATCTATCACGTGGTTATGGAGCCTTGGTTGGGGTGGGTGCGGGGGGCAGGTATGCTTTTCTCCCAGGATTCTGGGGAGATTAGAGGCCCCCATTCTCTGGAGAGCCTTAGCTGAGTCCCCTTCATGCTGATGCCTCCTCCTGGATGGCTTTTGTTTGGGGGCACTCACCAAACCCATCCCCAACAGACGGAACCGTTGCAGGCCTGATGATGGCAGATGCCTCCAGGCAGCGCATTCGCGTGACGGCATATGCCAGTCCTGGGCTGATAGCATCTTCTTCCCTGCGCTAGGGCTCCCTGCCTCCTGTGACTGGTCATTCCAGCCCATCGGCCTTTCCCTCGTTCCTAGTGCATCCCCACCCCCACCCCTTGCCCAGCCTGTAACCCCCTACTTAGGGGGCCCGCTCCACTTCTTCTCACTTGTTTAAACATGACTGCTGTTTCAGCATTCAGCTCAAGTGATGCCTTCCCCAGCAGCTCTTCCGAGCTCTCCCTCTTCCTGCTGCTGATAAATACAGTCTAGTCCCATATGGTCTGAAAAGCTGGCATTTGGCAACATAGCCTTCTAGAGATGCATGGGCCTCTCTAGAGCCTTCTAGATGCACCTAGAGATGCATCTAGGAGCAGTCTCAGCCCCAAATAGATTGTGAGGGCAGGGACTGAGTCTTTTTTTTTTTTTTTTGGCCATGCCACGCAGCTTGTGGGATCTCAGTTCCCCGACCAGGGATTGAAGCCAGGCCACACGGCAGTGAAAGCCCGGAATCCTAACCACTAGACCACCGGGGAACTCCCTGGGGGCTGAGTCTTAATCCCCTCTGCTGGGCCCAGAGGAGACTGGCTCCCAGCCCATGGCTCAGGGTCCATCAGACCCATCTCTGCCACCTCCTTGCTGTGTGACTCAGTGTCTGGCATGCCATAAACGCTCCATTGACGGGAAGAGTTGCTGCTGTTGCTTTGGGGGCTGTTATTTTTATTCCCAGGATGCCTCCTGGAGCGGTGGTGTAGCCAGGTATGGACGGTGAGAGGGTCCGCTGCTCTCGGAGGGAAGCAAAGTCCTACTGCAGCAGGAAACCTTCCCTCCTCCCCAGCCCCACCCCCGAACCCCGGCCTGGAACAAGCCCACCACACCCTGCGGGCTCCACGCAGCTCCCTCCAGCCAGGGCTGCAGGCTCCTAGGGGCAGGGTGGGGGCGGGGAGAGGGACCAGCTTTTAATTCTTTTCCCCCTTCATAGCCTGGAGTTGACCCTCGGAGTGACACTGAAGGGGCCCCAGGGAGGCTGGGGTCAGGCAGAGGGGAGCAGCCTCTTGCCTAATGAAGTCTGCCCAGAGGCCAGACCTCCTGCAGCCTAATTAGATTTTATGATCCTGAAGGAGGCACCCTGGATCCTTGCTCACCTCCAAACCTCATCAGCACCCGGCCTTGTCCACTCCAGGCCCTGCATCTCAAACACAGCTCCTGCTGGCAACCTGCCACTGTCCCTGGCCTCCGACCTCTCCCACCTGGGCGCTGCTCCTGCCGCCTCTCCTGTCTCGCCCACTCTTGGTCAATGCTGGGGATATCTTTCTAGAACGCAAATCAGATCATGTTCCCCTCCCCCCTCCCCCCTCCCCCCACCCCCAGACTCCCACTCCCTTCAACAGGGGCCTCTCCATCTTTTTATTCACAATTATCACCTGGTGATCCTGTTAAAATGTAGAGGTATTGGGACCCATCCCCCAAGAGTATGACTTCCTGGGTCTGGAGCAGGGCCCAGGAACCTGCATTTCACAAGTCCCCCTCTAGGGCTGGGGACAGGAGCCCAGGGCATGGCTCTACTCATACTCTCACATTCTGGCTCAAAACCCTGAGGCCACAAGGATATAAATGTGAACCTGGCCTTCCGGAGCACTGTGAAGGTGTGTCTTCAAGGAAGGCGGCTAGAACAGGTTTGCACAGAGCAGTTTTCTAGCCAGGTTACTAACTTGTCAATGTCTAGACAGTTGGTACATGGACCTCCATTTGGCCTTGGGTCCCACAAATTTGAGGAGTAGTTCTGCTTGGCTCTCAGCTCTTTATTGCCTCATCTGCAGGATAAGCTCCAGGGGGCTCAGCTTGGCTCAGCTCTGACCCCCTCCCTTCTCCACATTACCCTCCAGCATCTAGCTTATGGTCTTTGAAAGCACCAGGCAGCTTATCACCTCTGTGCCTTTGTACATGGTCCCACTGTCTGGAACGCTCTTCTCCCACTTGTCCCATTGGAGAACTCCTATTCATCCCTCAAAACCCAATTTAGATTCCATGATTCCTGAGGGCCCCTCTGTGCCCTCACCCCCTTCTCTGGTTGCACATACCCTGCTTTGCTATAACTATTTTGTTCGGTTCCTTTCCTGGAGGCAGTTTATCATCTTTGCCATAATGGTTTTAGATTTGGGAGACTTGGTTTTGCCTCTGGCCCTGACACTTACCAGGGCTCTGAACTTGGATGTTGTCTACCCACCTCTCTGAGACCTTTTCATTACTGATAAAATGGGGATTAAAATATTACCCTCTGCATTGTGTTGCTTTGATGTTTAAATAAGATCACACTTGTGTGGGGCTTGGCACGGTGCATGGCACAGAATTACTGCTTCGTTATTTTGACGTCTTTCCTGATGTCGGGCAAGTTCTGTGAGACCAGGGGGTTCATCTCCTCATCTTTGGACCCTTGAGAGTCCAGGATGGGACTTCTCCCAGAGTAGACCCCAGGAGGACAAGTTGCTGGGTAGCTCAGGGCTCTGCTGTTCTGCCCTGTCCCTGGAAACTGTCCCCACTTTGAGTGCCATCTTTGACCGTGCTTAGGGAAAGGGCCTCGTGTCCCTCTAGGGACATTCATTGGAAGTGAGAAAAGCCAGCAGGGCCCATGGGGTGAGAGAAGCAGGGATGGGGGCGGACGCTCAGCCCCAGCTTAGGAGAACAGCTGTGTAGTCTGGTGTGGTTCCAGGGTGCCGGCCCCCATCCCATCTCCTAGGGTCCTGCCCAGTGTCGGGGGGAAGACAGCGTGCCCGGGCGGCATGAGGACTGGCCCCAGCTGCAGAGCTGGAGCGAGAATCTCTTGATCTCTTGGCTGCACCAAGAGGCGGAGGCAGCCCGGGCCCTGGAGATGGTCTCCATGACAACTGCTGCCACTCACTCCCCATCTCGGATGTAAATTAGTTACAATTTTATTAGTGTGCAGAATTTCAAGAGGCCGGATCCTGCCTTGGAAGGGAAAAGGATGGTGGGGGGACAGGGAAGAGTCTCCAAATGCTTCATACTCCCGCAAGGGCCCTGAACCCCAAGGTAGGTCCACGGAGACTGAATTGGGCCGCACGCCCTCATTTATCTGGCCCGTCAGCCGGTCTGGACTGGGCGAGTCAGCCTGTCTCTGGAGAGGAGGGGACACACAGGCCCAGAGCACCAGCAGTGGGCCCCGTGCTTTTCGAGCCTTGTCTGGCCTCCTCCTTTTGGCAGCCTGTCCACCTCCCCACTTGTCAGGGGAGGCGGCTGAGGGCCACAGGGGTCATTAGCTGGTCCGAGGGTGCCCGGCTTGTCACGACTAGGCTCTGCTCTCGCCTCTCTGCTCAGCTGCCTCCCGATGGGGGGTCAGAGGTCACTGAGATGCTGCTGGGCACCAAGGCAGGCAGGTGAGGACATTGCCAAGAGTTTGGGTTTCTGAGCAAACGTGGGGCCCTGGGCTCCAGGAGTCAGCATGCGGGGCTGCTGCCGATGTGGCCGGGCGACACCCGAGTCACGGCTTCCTGACGTTCGATGATCTGAATCACACGTGCAGATACACAGGCGTGCACACACACACCTTTTCCCCCCCCAAGGAGGGAAAAAAGGGACAAATGTGTCTTTTTCCTAAGGCTGTTGTCAAAATTAGTTGCGTCTCCCAAGGCACATCCCACCATGTGTGCCCCTGAGGTGGTACCACTCCCTCCGCTGCGGAGATCAAGCTCTCGAGGGCAGGGCCCAAAGAAACAGCAGACCAGCAATGCCCCCTGGGCTCCTAATTGGGGCTGGCTTGGTGGTGGGCACTGAGGTGCCCTCCCAAGGGCAGAGGAGTTGGCACTGCAGGGGCAGGGTGGGGTGCCGAGGGAGAGAGGGCATGAGAGGATGACGGAAAACTCCAGACAGGTGTGAATGGCCGAGCCAACGAAGGAAAGAAAGCCAAATACAGGCTTGGAGGTGCGCGACAAAGCCTCAGTGAAGGCTCAGGGCACAGGTTATCGGGAGGACGGATGGAAAATGGATGGGGGGCTGGACAGCGGACTAGATGGGGATGAATCGGAGATGGATGGGAGGCTGATGGGAGGTTGGATAGGAAGCTGGATGGGACATGGTTGGGAAGATGGATAAGCTGGATAGATGATGGGCAGGAGGAAGGATGGAAGGGCAGGTGGGAGGCTGTTTCACACAGCGGTGAGGCTTGTGGGCTACGGCCACACGCGCTGGGATTCAGACCCCAGCTCGTCCATTTAGTAGTGCTGTCACCTTGGGCAAGTTTTCATAATCTCTCTGAGCCTCAGTGTTCCAGATGGGAGGGTGGATGCAGCATCAGTGGAAGAAGCAGTAACCTGGGGGCTCATGCATGTAAAGCACACAGGAAGTGCTTAATAAATGTTCACGCTATCATTTCATCCCCGAATCCCGAACTCAGCCTTGGGGACGTGGTGGTGAGTAAAGAAATGCTGGGGCTGCCCTCGGGGGCTCGAGTCCATCGGGGGCGAGGTGATCAATCCTGATGCAGGGCCCCTTGGGGTGGAGAGAGAAGGAGGGGAAGGGGGGAGGAGAGGGGTCAGGGTTATGGGATCTGTGTCCCTGGGGTCTCAGGACAGGGTCAGGGCGTTGGCAGTGTTCAGGTGAAAGAGAAGAGGGCCTGGCTCTGGAGGTGCCAGTGCAGGGCGGGAGGGAAGCCAGAAGCAGGGGCGAGGACGGCGATTGTGGTTCACGCAGGGAAGAGGCAGGCTGGACGAGGTGGAGCCAGACAAGGTGCTTTTCAACGGGGGGTGCTACTCCAGCTGTCTCTGCCTCGCTCAGTCAGTATCCAGGACCCGGCCCACCCCCGCCTCTGGACCTCAGTTTCCCCAGGTGTACGTGGGCTGGAAGATTCCTAAAGGTGCTTCCAGATTTGGGGACAGTCTGAGCCTCATCCAGGTGGATGGTAGCACGGACCTCTCGCTCCTCCTTGGGAGCGAGCTGGCCATGGTGGCCGGCCCCTCCTAAATGCACTAGCTGGGGCTTGAATCCCAGCGCATGTGGCCGTAGCCCACAAGCCTCACCACTACGTGAAACAGCCCCTCCTGACAGGGATGGAGAAGCACCAGCCAGACCACAGGCCTGCACTCCCGAGGTCCAGACCGCACGTGTGAGAGAGATGGAAGTATTAGGGAAGGATCTACAGGAGGAGAGCATCCTGCTGCTTCGACAGGGCTCTGTGTCTGTGGAACTGTCCATCTGTGATTAGATCATGGCCCAGAGGCTGGGCAAGACCCTGTGGCAAATAGGCCCCGGGTGACCCTGTCCTGGAAACATGCCCTTATAGATAAACCACTGATTCTACAGAGACGGTGAGACCCCTCTCTAACTCCATACTGCCGGTTCCGACATCCGCGTGAGGGTGACGGGCTCCCTGAGCTTCACCCGGGTTCAGTGTCTGGCACCAGGTGTGTGGTAGATTCCCTGCGAAGCGAGGCCACCTGCCCATCTCCCATCACGTGGAGACAGAAGCCCACGGGGTGAGGTGGCAGCTCCGCTGGCTCCCCCGCCACCCCGTCTCCTCCATCCCCCATCTCACAACTCGCCATATTTTGTGGCCCGAGGGCTGAGAATTCTAACAGGCAAGAGCAGGGATGGGACCGCCCACCCTGTTCCAGTCACGTGTCTTACTAATTATGCCGCACACCGGAAAACTTAATTAAATCGATGCTTGGTGTGTAATTTCAACTAGTTTGGAAGTAGGGGTTAATCAAACAAACAGGCACACGGCCCTGCCAGCCTGCGCCACCTTTGGCAAAATCTGGCTGGGCCCGGGATGCTGAGGTTGCAGGCACTTGTCCTGCCCGGCTCAGCTGGAGTGAAAACGCCTATTTCCCTCTGAGGCCCCAGAGGAAACTCCTGCTCCCTGGACTCCCCAGCCCTAGAGACACACACACACGTACACACGTAAACACACACACACAAACACACACGTGCGCATACCCACACACCAGGAACTACGGGAGGGAGCCAGATAGCCAAGGGGACGGGGAAGGTGGGAAAACCCTATGAAGCAAGGGCTGCATTCATGGTTAGCAAGACTGTAGGATAAAAATATAAGGAAATACAAGGAAAGGCCAGATACGTATAAATAAAGTCCAGTGTCCGATTCTCCTGGGATTCATTTCCAGGTCACTCTAATCCTCCTTCTCCTCCTCCTTTGTGTCCCTCTTTGGGTGACACCCCTGCTCTGTGTTTTGCACATGAGGGCGCCCAGCTGCAGGCTGTGTCCCCCGTGGGGACCAGGGTGGTCCGAGAGAGAGGGAGGCCACCCCCAGGAAGGGCATCATGGTGCTCAGGTAGGGATGTGGTGGCAGAGGAGGGGGCGACGGATGGGAAAGGGGCAGGAAGACGGGCAGGGAGGAGCTCGGCATGCTTCTATTTGACCCTGGTGTGTAGTATTGAACCATGTACTCTGTCAGCGAAGAGAATGTGAAGAAAAACAAGAGAGGCATTCCTCAGCAGTGGGAGGAGCTCCAGAAGTCACCATTTACTCAGCTTCTTCAGCCGTAGCACTTAGCAGGAGCTGGCGTGGGCCAGGCACCTGGGGCGCTGTGCACGGGTCAGACAGGCCCTGCTCCAGATGACTTGCCGTCCAGGGCGGGAGACGCAGAGGGAACGAGGCAGCTGCAGAGACAGAGGGGGCCGCGGGCCAAGGCCTGCTGGAGAGTCCCTGTTGCCGGGCGTGGTACCAACAGCTGGCAGCGTTACTTCTGACCCCTCATACAACAGCCTCCGGAGGCAGCTGCCATCCCCGTTACAGCGTGGGGAAATAGAGGCACAGACAGTTAAGTCACTGCCCAGGGCTCCCTGCTTGTAAACGTCGCAGCTGGAGTGTAAGCAGCGGCCTCTCACTGGATTGTCTCTGCTGTGGAGAAACAAGGCTGCAGGAAAGGGTGGTCAAGGAGGCCCTCTCTGGGGAGGAGGCTTTTGAGCTGGGGCTCACTGACTGTGTTTGCTCTGGGCTGGGCACCAGGCATCCCACCAAGACCTCACCGGGGCCCCATTTTAGAGATTAGGAGACTGAGGCACAGAGGTTAAGGGATGGGCCTAGGTTCTCAAGGCCAGGGAGAACAGCTTGGGGCTCTCAGGACCTCAATCTGCCCCCAGCCCACCTGGCTATCCTGCCCCCACAAGGCCGTGGCCGCTTCCTGGCTCAGAATGAAAAAGACGGGGGAATGAGAGAAAAGAGGCCTTGCTTCTCAGAGATGTGACGTGCTTTTCCCAGTGTCACCGGGCCCTGCATGGCCTGACTGTCTGTCCAAGATGCTGGCACATCTGCCCACTGCCACGGGGATGGCCCTGCAGGCGGCAGGTTGCAATGCGCTGGGACTGCGGGCCCCCATGCTGCTAAGGAACCAAGGAGGGGTGGCTCTCACTCCCACAGCTCCTGGGCCCCGGGGTCCCTCGGCCTCCCTGCCTCCTCCATCCACCCAGCCCTTGCTAACCCTGGCCCAGGAGCCGCAGGAGAGCCCCGGGTACCTGCTGGGATTGGTGTCCGCTGGGCCTGGGTTTGAATCTTGTCGTGCTGCTGCCGGTCTTGCTGCCTCAGTTTCCCTCTTGGGGAACACGCCTCGGAGTTTTGGTGGTTCCTCACCACTCGGGTTTTAGGTTCATGTCATCTCCTGGGAGAGGCCCTCATGACTGCCCTCTCCCAACCCCTACCCCGCTGATTTCTCTCTTCCTTACTTGCACGCTCACAGGTCCAAGAACGTCTTTGTCCACGTGGGGCAGGCACTTTCCTGCCTTGATCTCCCCAGCACCCAGCACAGGGCAGCCCAGAGAAGGTGCTCAGTAGATGTTGGTGAATGAATGAGTCAATCTGACCCACGGGGACAGCATGGGTCTCTCCCTCTCCAGGACATTCTGAGTGTTAAACTAAGCGGGATGTCAAAGCTTAGCTGGGTCTGGGCTCAGGCCCTGGTTATATAACTAGCGGGTTTTCTCCAAGGAGCCAGACCCTAACCTTGGCCCATCCTTCCTGTGACCTGACCAAACACTGGGGTGCCACCTGGCACAGGCCGGCTACTCAACCCAGACAACCCCAGCCAGACTCTCCAGTATCCAGGGCCAGAGGTTAGGGCGGAGAGCTGGCGGTCTCTCCCTCAGAGCCCCAGGGACGGTCCTCCCCCCTCTCCCCCCTACCCTTACACTCCCTGGTCCTCCCTCCTCCCTCCCTGTCCTCCCCTCCCCCCCTCACGGTCCCCCTTCATCCCCATCCCTGCTCTTCAGGGCCCTGCTCGCCTAGATCTCCCTCTTTCTCAGGTTTCTCTCACTCCCTGCCTCTCTCCAGTTCTTTCCTCCCCACCGCACCCCGTCCAAGGGAGGGGCCGCCAGGGGCCTGATGATTTGCAGTTCCCCAAGCAGCCATCTCCGCAGCTGCACATCTGGGTCATTAGGACGCTCTGGAAAACCGGGCCTGCCTGAGCCCCTGCTCCCGTCCCTCCTCCTCCCCCTCCTCCTCCCCCCAACCTCCTCTCCATCCTCCTTCAACCTCCCACCCTCCTCCCCACCCTCCTTCCTCTTCCTCCTTCCTCCATCCTCCCCCGCCCCTCCCCAGCTCAAGCCAGTATTTTTAGCTCGCTGCTGTGCATTAGCGTGCCCGGGCGCTCCTGGTGAAGCCTGGCTGAGGCTTTATCTGTTGTGACAGCCCCAAGGGCAGCTGGCAGACTTTTCTCCCTCTTAAGTTTGGAGCGCGCTCCCTCTCCCGCGGGTCAGAGCCTCCGCTGGATGGGGCGGGGGGGCAGGGTCTCGGCCGGGTTTGGAGCCCCCGCGCCGCGTCCGGGCCGAGAGCTTTCCTCTACCTCCCCCTCCCTGCCTCCTCCCCTCCCCAGCTCCCCCTCCTCCCGCCCCCTCCGCGGGCCTCCGGGCCTTTGTCTCTGGAAGACTCCGCCGCGGAGCCTGCCCGCCGCCGCACGCGGGGCTCCCGCGGCCCCGCAGCTCTTCCCTCCCTTCTCTCCTCATTTACTCCTTTCCTTGGGCTGCTTCTCTCAAGGTTCAGTCCCTCTCCGTTTGTGCCTCTCCTTGCTTGCCTCCATTTCCATCTCCCTCTTTCTCTCCTCTCCCCACACCCCTCCTCCCTGCCTTTAGGGAGTGGAACCGATCCCCGGGTTAGAGCACCGACCCCAGCCTCCTTGCCTGTCTCTGTTCCCTTCCGCCCTTGGCGGGTCCCTCCTGGACCGCAGCATGGGGGGATTGTGAAGGGACCCTGGGGCTTGGGGGTTCCTGGAGCCCCCTTCTCCAGGGTTAACCTTCAGGGGGGCCCACCTGGGTGCCCAAGCCTTTCCAGGACTCCCTAGGGTCCAGCCTGGCCCCAGTGGGATGTGCTGCTACCGGCTGGGAGCCCCCAAGACAGCCCTGCTCCTCCTGGGACTGCCCCGAGTGTCCCGTCCAGGTGGCAGAGTCCTCCTGTGGAGGGGCGGGGCAGGGAACTCTTCTCAAAAACCTAAGCGTACCCTTTGTGCATGGCACTTTACAGTTTCCATAGCTCTCTGTTCATTGCCACAGCAGCTGTGCACCACAGACCCAATTTTATTATCCCTCACGATAGAGGAGGGGCCAGGCGTCTGGGGCACAGACACCCGGCCAGTCTGGGTCTGACGCCCGCAGCCCAGGCCTTGCATCCCCTGAGCGCTGCCTTCTACACTAAGCTCAACACCTTTCAGGGGGGCTCTGAGCCCCAGAGAGGCAAAGTCCCTGCCCAAGGTCACACAGCCCAGGCTGATGCAGGGAGAAGCGGGGTTTGGGGGCTCAAGGGCAGGGAGCCTGAGGCCCTGAGGGATCCTACCGCCAGCCTTCTCGGCTGGAACCCTCACATGCCTGTCCTCTCCCCAGGGCAGCTGGGGGTTGGGGCTGAGGGAGCCACCCTTTGGCCCCCTGCCTCCCCTAATCCCAGGGCTGACAAGGGATGTCATGTGGAGAAAGCCCTGGCCCATCTAAGACCCCCAGTCTCAGCCCCCATCCCCGCTCAGGGCCCCCAGCTGTACTCCGGGCACGGCTCCCGCCCCCCCTCCGTGTTCCCCACCTCCTCTCCCTTATCTTGGTCTCTCCCCATCCAGCCCTTCAGGGCTCTGCTTTCATGATTCTCTGATTCTCACTGCCAGGCTGGCCCCTCGCTGGTGTCCCTCTTTCCCTTCTGTCGCCTCCCCCTCTCTCTGAACTCCTCTCCCCAGCTTTCAAGCCTCCTCCTTCCCTCTGTGTGTTTGCGTTGCTGTCTCTCCCTGTCACCCAGCGCTCTGCTCAGGCTGGATCTCTCCCTCCCTCCCTCCCTCCCTCTCCCATCCGCTGTTTCTGCCTGCCCCAACACACACACACACACACACACACACACACACACACACACACAAGACACATGGAGACACACACACACAGAGCCCTGCCCATCATCACTGCAGCAGTGATGGGGTGAGGACTGGCCCCAAGAAGAGGCAGTGAGAGGGGACCCCATGCCCCCAACTCCGGGAGCGCCTCCTGGCTCAGCCTAAGCTAAGCCTGGGGTGGGCTGGGGTTCCAGGCTCCAGCGGCTTGGCAGCGGCATTTTCTGAGGCTCTGGGGCAAACTTTACCCCTGACCAGGCTGAAGTTTCTGGAAGGCGGGATCCCCAGAGTGCCCTGCCAGTGGTCACCACGTTGCAGGGACCCAGCAGGGGAGGGCAGCTCGGAGGGCAGAGGGGTTAGGTCCGGGCTGCGACCCCAGAGATGGTAAGAGCGAAGGACAGAGTAGCCAGGTAGCCACCAGGCCTGCCTCAGAGGCACCTGGTCCTCCAGGCCCTGGGTCTACCCAGCGCGTGTGGACACGGCAGGCCTGCACCGAGGGCCTGCCACACCAGAGTTCTCAGGTCCCCTGCTCCCCTTCTCTTCCCCCTGTTCTCCTAGGTACATGGGAGCCTGGGCCCTGGAGTCCAACAGTCCTGGGTTCGAATCTCACCCCCTCTCACTAGCTGTGCAACTTTGGGGGTGACTAATTCCCTCCGCCAGGGCCTCGGTTTCTTCATCTGTAACACGGGGCTAATGCAGCTGCCCACCCTCAGGACTGTTGTGGGGACCTGGTGGGGCCCTCCGTGGGAGGCACCTGGCCCACCCTGGGCTTGGGCACCCTCGCGAGCTGCCATTCGCATGACCCCCGATTTCTCCGCCATCCTGCCAACACCAGCTGAGTGTCATCAGCCCTGAGTTGGCTCCTTGGCTCTAGCACTTGAGCAAGTCATCAGATTCATGAAGCCTCAGTTTTCTCCTCCATAAAATGGGGCTAATGATAGTCCAACCCTCCCTGGCTGCTCTGAGATCATCTGGGAATACTCTTAGCTCAGTGAGTGTTGAGGGTTCGAACGGGAGTGGCTGCCGATGGCTGTTTTGTTTTATCTGCTGCATGTTGTTCTAAATTTTCAGCCCGGCCTCCTGCCTTCCAGCCCGCAGGAAGTGTTCAGTCTGGGGCCTGGGGCTCAGGGGCCCTGTCCCACACAACCCTTTGTGTGCCGGGCAGAGGTTGCAGTGTGGAGGGACAGGGGGACGGGGCCTGTAAGAGCTGAGTCTGCGCCCCCCACGGCAGGGGCTGGTGCTTTGAGCCCCTCCTCAGCTCAGACACAGGCCCCTGGGTACTGGGAGGTTGTTCTGCTTGCGGGCCTGGCTTTGTCCCCAGATTGGCAGCTGACCAAGGAAAGGAGAGACAGAGGTTCGAGGGAGGGCCAAGAGGGGGAGGAGAGGGACGGGGAACAATGGTTCCGGAGCCCAGGAGCCCTGCCCGCTCTTCCTTCTTGATGATGGGGGAGCCGTCACATCACTGTGAGCAGGGGAGGGGGTGGGCCGGAGGACTCCGGACTAAAGGAGCATCCGTCAGGACTTGGTCCCCAAAGTCACCATTCCAGCTCCGACAGTGAAACCCTCCTTTCTCTGGCTGTGCCTCCTTCCTCCCCATCACACCTGTACTTCTCCCTGACTTTCCATTTGTTTCTAAACCTTCAGCTCCTCGATGGAAGGCACTTGCTCTTATTCCCTGCTGTGTCCCTGGTACCGGTGCGTTGAGGAGTGACTAATAGTTGTCGAATGAATGAGAGAGCAAGTGAAAGAATGACTCATTGGGTGGCCAGGGGTCAGCGTGGCTCTTTCTAGATGATCAGACTCAGTGGTGCCAGAGCGCAGACGCTGCTGGGCCCTGGGTCTCCTTGAAGGCCATAGTTAGCCCCGCGGGGGATGGAACAGCCTGGTGCTTTAGGGCACAGCTGTGGAGTCAGCCCTGGGTTCAAGTTCTGACACTTAAGGTAGAGAAAGGGGGAAGCGCTGGGGGGCTGTTCCTCACCCTCTGTGGGCCTGGGCCAGCCCTCTCCTGGTGTCCACTGGGGTCACAGCCCCCACTCACATTTCAGGTTTGTCGGTCATTGCTACCTCGATGTGCTTCTGGGTCCCCAGGGCTGCTTGCCTGGTGAGGCAAGGGCTCCTCACTCCCTCCTTTGGTTTATTTCCCCGTTTCACCAGCTTGCCTCCTCTTTGGGGCTGGTCTCTGTGGGCACTCGGCCCCCTGGCCGTGCCTGGTGCTGCCGGTCTAGCCCTCTCCCCTCCCCACCCTCCCAACACAAGAGCCTTTGCATCTGCTCTTCCCTCTGCTGGGAATGCCATTCCTCTTGCTCTTGGCTTGGCTGCTTCTGAGATGTCAGCCCCAACCACTCTACAGTGTGTGGCCTGATTACTCTCCTGAAAAAGCACACTGCTGCTCCGCTCCGTTGCACTTAGCATGATCTGTGAGCATCTTGTCACGGTGTTTCTCTTTGCTCGTCACCTGCCCGTCTCCTCCTTAGAAAGTCAGCTCCATGCCGGTTGGGCCAGGGTCTGGCTTGCTTGCCGTTGCCTCCCCAGTGCCTGCACAGTGCGTAGCATGAAAGAATCACTGCATTACCAGACCTTAGAGCGAGGTTTCGCATGCAGTGCAGACAACAGTGAATGAATGGACAAACAGATGAGCTTACGATGGGACAAATAAGAGGATGGGCTTTGGAATTAGACGGCCTGAGTTTGTACCCTCACCAGCTCCCACCCTTGGGCAAATCGCCTCTCTGCGCCTTAGTTTCCTCATCTGTAAAATGGGGATAACAGTAGTGATTACCTTGTAGTATGGTTGTGTGGATTTATTATTATTTTTTTATTGAAGTATAGTTGATTTGCAGTATCTTGTTAGTTTTAGGTGTACAGTGCAGTGATTCAGTAATACATATATATATATTCTTTTTTTTTTAATTAATTAATTTATTTTTTGGCTGCGTTGGGTCTTCATTGCTGCTCGTGGGCTTTCTCTAGTTGCGGCGAGTGGGGGCTACTCTTTGTTGCAGTGCGCAGGCTTCTCATTGCAGTGTCTTCTCTTGTTGCAGAGCATGGGCTCTAGGTGCGTGGGCTTCAGTAGTTGTGGCACGCAGGCTTCAGTAGTTGTGGCTCGTGGGCTGTAGAGCGCAGGCTCAGTAGTTGTGACGCACGGGCTTAGTTGCTCCGTGGCATGTGGGATCTTCCTGGACCAGGGCTCGAACCTGTATCCCCTGCATTGGCAGGTGGATTCTTAACCACTGCGCCACCAGGGAAGCCCTATATATATAATATATATATTATATATATATAATATATATACAGTATATATAATATATATTATATATAATATATATATAATATATATATTATTTATATATATATTCTTTTTCAGATTCTTTTCCCTTATAGGTTTTACAAAATATTGAGTAGAGTTCCCTGTGCTATGCAGTAGGTCCTTGTTGGTTATCTATTTTATATATAGTAGTGTGTATATGTTAATCCTAACCTCCTAATTTATCCCTCCCCGCCCCTTTCCCCTTTAGTAATCATAAATTTGTTTTCTATGTCTGTGAGCCTCTTTCTGTTGTGTGGATTAAAAGACAACATCTGATAACTCTAAGTGCACAATATGTGAGTATCAAATAGGCTTTTCCGACATACCATGTCCAAATGCCAACTCTTGATTCCACCCCCCGCCACCACCGCTCCCCCCGCACTTCTCCTGTAGTCTTCTTCCATCTCAGGAAATGGTACCTCCCACCTTTTGTGACACTGCAGTCATCCTTGACGTTTTTCTTTCTTCTACGCCCACATCCAGTCCTTTGGCCAATCCTGATGGCTCTACTTGAAATAAACCCTGAATCCAGCCATTTCTATCTCTCCCACTGTTGCTGTCCCCAACCAGGCCATCACCGACTCTCACCAGGACTCCATCAGCTCCCAACTTCTCCAGCTTCTCTCTGGCTCCTTCAGGCTGTGATCCACTCAGACACCAGAGAGATTCTTTAAAAATGCAAATTAGCCCCTGGCTTGCTGTCCCCGCCCCCCCATTGGCTTCAGGTATACCTAGAGAAAAGCTGAGCACCCCCCTTCCCAGGAGACCTGCACGTGCTGCGCCCCCCAGCCCTCAGGGCACCAGGATGTACGTCCTCAGGGCCTTTGCACTTGCTGTTCCTCTGCCCAGGACCACTCCTCCCGGCTTTGCACAGGGCTCACTCCCTCCCTTCACCCAAGTCTCAGTCCATTGTCACCTCCTCACCGCCCTGACCTCCCTTTCCAAATTCCAGCCCTTTTGTTCTCTGGCGTAGCCCCTCACCCTGTTTTCTTTCTGACTTGTCTTGCTCTCTGGCTCTTGTATTGCCCTGTTTCTTTGTCTCTTTCTTCCCTAGCACGTGAGCTGCCCAAACTCAGGAACTGTGTCTTTGCTGTCTGCTGCCTCCTGGTGCCTGGGACAGTGCCTGACAAGAACATGTGCTTGTTGATTGCCATGATGGGACAAATGAATGAGTGGGTGCTATTAAGATCATTCTTGCTCTGCAAAAGCTGGAGAGAGATAAGTTGAGGAGGGAGTTAATGTGATTGTGTCTCATAAGAGAAAATCCAGTGGCCTGACCCTGCCTGTCTTCTGCCAGAGACCAGTGGGCTTTCTGTGGTCAGGGCTCAGTCTGCCTGCTGCGATGGTTACCAGGCGCCACGGGCTCCGGAAGAAAGGCAAGGCCAGTCTGACTCTGCTATTCTACTCAGCTTGTCACACATGTTCCCTGAGTGGCCCAGGTGGCCGCCCCCACCTTGTCTTGGCTCCATTGTGCCCGCGGGAGAGAGGAGGGAGAGGCTGGGGGTTCTGTAAAACTGTCCCCGCTCAATCCGCACATGTTGAGGACCAACTCACGCGTCAGCAGCCCACGGTCCCTGCCCTCAGGGAGGTTTCTGGCAGCTGGGAGGGGCCAGGAGACCAGCACCGGCTTAGCTGTGTATAAAAATAGCATGCACTCTACCGTGGGAGGGAGGACGCAGGCCCCCGGGGGAGCCAGTGGGAGCGCTCTCCTGCCCCTCCTTCCTGCTGCACACTCGCCGGATGCAACCCCCTGGCCTGAGGCGGCTGGGCTCCTACTTCCGCGGCGCTGGAATCCCAGATTCTCAGCACCCTGGAGCGAAGCAGCGTCTTCTGTAACAGCAGGCCCAACCCGAGGCCAAGGCCAAGAGGTTAAAAGGTTTGCTGGAGGCCTCGCAGCAGGTATGGCAGCGCTTCCGGAAGGGTGTCTGGCTCTTCCCATGGCGCTAACTTGGCAGTGATGTCCTGGAATCATCTTATTTCTCTACTCCTTCAGCTGGACACTCCAACCCAGCTCCTCACTGCAGAGAACACTCCTGAGCTCCAGAAAGCCTTGGGAACTGACCACAGCTCCCTAAGGAGCTCCTGCAGACTTTGGGGGGTCCAGGGCTGAGGCCTATTACCTTCACCGTCACTATCACTCTCATCTCCATCACCACCATCAACTCCATCACTACCACCGTTAGGGGGTGAACTGTGTCCCCCCAAAAGATATGTTGAAGTCCTAACTCCCCAGTACCTGAGAATGTGACCTTATTTGGAGATAGGGTCTTTACAGAGGTAATCAAATTAGGATGAGGTCAGTAGGGTGGGACCTAATCCAATAAGACTGCTGTCCTTATAAAAAGGGGAAATGTCGACACAGAGACAGATACACACAGAGGGAAGACAATGTGAAGGGAGAATGCCATGTGAAGACAGAGGATTGGAGGATTGGGGTGATGCGTCTACAAGCCAAGGGATGCCTGAGCTACCAGAAGCCAGGAGAGAGGCCGGGGATGGTTCCTTCCCTAGAACCCAGTTTGTGATACTTTGTTAGGCAGTCACTATCAGCATCACCTTCACCACCATCATCATCACTGTGGCATCGAAGCCAGCATCGCCACTGTATTAGTTTCCTGTGGCTGCATAACAAATCACCACAAACCTGGTGGCTTAAAACAAGATTATTCTCTCTGAGTTCTGCAGGCCAGAAAGCCGAAATCAAGGTGCCAGCAGGGCTGTGTTCCCTCCCGAGACTCTGGGAAGAATCCTTCCTTTCTATTCCAATTTCTGGTGGCTCCAGGTGTTCCTCGGCTTGTGGCTGCATCGGTCCCATCTCTGCCTCAGCCTGCACACGGCCTTCTCCTCTTCTGTGTCCTTGCCTTCTGTCTCCTATAAGGACACTTGTGATGACATTGAGGCCCACCTGGGTAATCTAGGATGATCGGATCTCAATATCCTTAACATCTACAAAGAACCTTTCTCCAAATAAGGTCACATTCACAGGTTCCAGGGATGAGGATGGGGACATATCTTTTGCGGGGGCCACCATTCAACCCACTACAACAACCAGCATCACCACTGCCAACAGCATCATTGCCAACATCAGTTAAGTACTAGTATGTACCAGGCCTTAGTCCAGGTGCTTTTCCTGTACCATCTCTTTTATTCCTTAAGACAAAGGTAGGGCGGGTACTGTTATTATCCCCATTTAACACATGAGGAAATTGAGGCTCAGAGAGAAGAATTCACTTGTCTAAGGTCTCCCTTAAAACCCAGGCAGTCTGACTTCAGTGCCTCCTGCCTCACCATAGTTGTCCTGCCCCACCCCCACCCTGTTCCCGAACTTCTGATCGTACAGATAATTCCATGGAAGAATCAGAGTGGGGCAATGAGCACCCGAATGGGAGGCAAGGCCCCTGGGTTCTGGTCTAGGTTCTGCCACTAGTTAGTAGTAGTCAGGTCTCTTCCCCTCTCTGGGCCTCAGTTTGCCCATCTGTAAAACAGGAAAGCAGTTGGTGTGGATAATCTCCAAGATCCTCCCAGCTCTGAAGTTCTGTGATGCTGGGTGTCATCTGACAACTCAGTTCTATTCAAACGCTGCCCATGGGTACAACTCTCACACCAGCTCAACTCTCTAAACCTGCTACCTACTGCCAGAGATGGGTTTGCTTGGAAGGCTGGCGGCAAGGGCTGGTGATAGAGATGGGAAGGGTGGTGCTGTTTTCCCACCTTTCCCTCTGCCTTTCCACACCACCAGGCTGGCAGCAAGCTGCTGAGGAAGGACTAGGGGGAGCGGGTACAGTCTTCTCTTGCAGCTCAAGACTTTTGATTCATACGTTCAGGGAGGGCTCTGAAGCTGAGAGCTCTGCGTGGATGCTGGGAACAGAGCTGAAGATAACTTGATTTTGCTGCCACACCCCAGGCCTTAGTGGGGAACTGGCCCTCACGCTAGACTCCAGAGTATGCAGAAACCATCCTGGGGCCAAAAAAGCCCTTGTTGATCATCTAAGGCCAAGAGACTGGGAGAGGCTGCAGTGACCAAACCCCAAGCCTCCTGCCCTTGGAAGGGGAAAAAAAAAAACACAAAACAGCCTGAGGAGAGTCTCTGAAAGTTCAGTTTCCAAACCTGGTCTGTTCATTAGGGGTCGTTTGTTTATAAGTATAAACATTTTTTTAAAGTCCTTTTTATAGTATGAACTCAGGCCTTTTTCCTCTGGCTTTTTCCTCTGCTTCTCTGTCCAGAGCACAACTGTGCATTTCAGCTAATAATTATTCAAGAGTGGGGAGTTAAGTTAGGGACAGAATTGCAAACTTTAATTAGCAGGTGAGATTAACATCCCAGCAGGGACTTCGGGGGTGGGGCATCCTTCAGGCCCATCTGATCCCCTTGGACACACCCCAGACAAACCCCCCCAAGTTGAGGGCTCCCGGTGGGGTAAGCCGGAGTCAGACCAGCCAGGGTTTACACCCGCCGAGTTAATCTCCCCTCGCCGGGCCTCCAGCTGAGCCTCGCCCTCTTCCAAGGCCCTGAGTCCAAGCACTGGCTCTGCTCCCCTGCCTCTGCTGGTTTTGTCCCCGCAGGTGTTTGAGCAGAATGAAAACTGGCTGTGTGACCCTGGGCCAGTTGCTCACCCTCTCAGGGTACAGGAGTCTAAGTGGGGCGGTTTGTTGGAAGCCAAGCCCCAGGCCGGTGGAGGAATTCGGCCCTCCTCCCGGGCACACCCAGGGCTCACGCGCCGCCAGCCTGCCCTTGCTGGGTTCAGACAAGGCTGAGAATTTTCTGGTCTTTATCTGGTTTAGTTTTGAGTGCTTCCAGCGGCAGCGGGGCCGTTCCACCACAGTCCCCAGGAAATTGGTCCACGTAGGACGGAGCCTTCCCGAGAATGAAGTCATCTGTTCCTTTTTTATTTTTTGTTGCCTTTTCTCCTTCAGCACGAGTCACCCGGCCTCTGCAGTCTCTCCCCGCGAAAACACGGCCCGCGAGGGGGTCAGCCGGGCTGGCTGGGGGAAGGAGCGAGGAGAGAACCCCACAGGCCGGGGCTGCCCGGGGCGCCCCCTCGCCGCCCCAGATCTTTGCCCAGCGCCCGCCTCCCATTCCCACCCGCGACTTCCCCGGGACCGCCCGAAAGGTGAGCTCCCGGTAGGCTGCCCGCGCTCCGGCGCGGCCAGCTCGGCAAACAATAACAGTAAATAACGCTCCCTTGTCAACGTAATAAAAACGGAAACGGTTACAATGTTTCTTAATAGGCGTCCCCCATCAATCTCCCTCCCTCTCTAGCTCCCCGGCCGCGGGCACCGGCAGGGCGGGGCGGGGCTGGGAGGAGGGGAAAACGGGGCGCGCGGGAGGGGGCCCCGTGCCGGAGGGGGAGAACGCCGGGGGGAGAGCGGGAGCACAGCAAGTGAGAGACGAGGGGGCGCGGGCGACCGGGGTCACGCGCGCCAGCCGAGCCGGGAAGCGGCCGCGGTGAGTAACAGCGTTGCCATGGCGACGTGGCCGCGAGGAACAGGAAGCGGCAGAAATAGCAGCCGCCGCGGCCAGCGCGCCCGGCCCCTCCCCCCGCGAGCCCGTTGCCACGGAGACCGGCCGGAGCGAGGCTGCGCGGGCGGCGGCGGCCTCCTGCGCCCCGGCCCGCGCATGCGCCCCGGGCCGACCCCCGCGCGACGGCCGCGGGAGTAACCAGCCCCGGCGCCGCCGGGACCCCAAACCTGCCTGACCGCCGGGCTTGGGTGGAAAAAAAAAAAAAAAAGCAAAAGTGTTTGCTGTTTGCCTTTGTAAAGCAGCCCCGCCTTTGTTCCTGGCGGATTCGCTGGTTTCCAGGCGTTGAAGGCGGGGTGCCGAGGGGGAGGGACACGTCAGCCAGCGGTCCCAAATGTTTTCTGAGCGCTAGGCGCTGGGTCGCGTGCGGGACGCCGAGGGGACGCGGTACACCGGCCCTGCCCTCCCGGAGGCCCGGCCTGGGATGGTCTAACTAGGCCCCGGGGCTGACCTTGGCTGCCTGAAGCCCTCTCTGAGCCTGACCTCCCCATCGGGAGAGGGGGGACTTTTTCCAGGTGATGCCCAGAGGTCCCCCCACCTCTGTGTTGCCTGCTCCCTTTCCCCTCATATCACCTTCCCCAGATTCTAACCCGCAGAGATCACAGAGGGAGAAATAAAATCCTGCCAAGCCCCAGGCTCCCTCTCCACTCTCTGTTCACCAGAAAACTATGAACAGTCCGCCCCCTGCCCCTCACCCCACCAAAAAAAAAAAAGTTGAGGGAAACCTAAATGTTTCATAAACAAAAGCCACTCGGCAACAACTTGTTTATGTGGAAGCCTGGCTGCAGCCTTGCACGTCTGAGGCAGCGTGTGTGTGTGTGTGTGTGTGTTGGGGGGAGGGAGGGGACATGAACATCTCTGAGGCTGTTTGTGCAGGATTTTTTTCTCTCCAGATTTTGTTTGTTTTTAATAAGGGTCAGAGGTCTGGGCTTCTGTGAGGAAGGAGGAAGGGTCATCTTGGATGGACAGGCCAGGAGGTCCCAGGAGGACAAGTCAGGGGGCCTGTGTGCTGGGGCGGAGGCCAGAAGCCAGAGCCTCCCCATCTGGCACAGCTCCTGGCAGGCAGGGGGGTGTCAGTGGGTGCCAGGCTTTCTGGGCTGCTCCCCAGGGTATGGCCCCAGCGAGGGCCCAGGCCAAGGACTCGAACCTGTCTCCCCTGGCCAGGACCTCTGTCATTTCTCCAGCCCCTGCCCTGGCCACATTGGCCAAAAGAGAAGGCAAGCAGAGCAGCCCAGGTCTCTGAGGTTTTCTATAATGGAAATGAGAAGCTTTTGTTTTTTGTATGGGGCTGACTTAGATTTTCAGCATCCAGGCTGACCAGATGGGAATGTAGGGAGCGCGTGTGCACGCAGAGGGGGACTTGCTGCTTCAAGTCTCCTCCCCACCCCACCACCATCCAGCCTCCTTCCCCGGTGTGGCCTTGTGCAGGCTGATGGGTTTCTGGCCACTCAGCGTGGGCAGAGCTAAGGAGAGTGGGAGGGGCTGGAGTGATGTTCCTTGCCCCCTCTTCCCTCCCTCTTTTGATATGCGGGAGAGGGGCCCCAGCCCTGAAGGGGAGGCTTGACTGATGATCAGAACACTTCAGGTCCACCATGGCCGACTTACCATCATACTTATCCCTCGTCTTCTTGGAGGATGAAAGAAATACATGGAAGGGAGCTAGGAGCAGTTGGTACAATAAAGACAAGCTGCCGCCTCTGTTCAGAGGGCAGTAGCATGTGCAGGGCTTCAGAACCAGTCCTGGTGGTGAACAGCCTTGGCCCCCCCCAAAGCTTGTAGCTCTGGACAATAAGGACAATGCAGTGCCTACCTCGAAAGTTGTGACGGTTCCATTAAGTTATGCATAAAAGCTCTTAGCACGGCGCCAGGCACAGAGTAGGTGCTCAGAACATGGCAGCTCTTATTGGAGCTGGAAGAGGTTTACCACTCTCCCTGGTATGACTCAGGATTGCCGCCTTGGGCCCTGAGGTCCATCTTTGGCACAGGCTCTGCCACCAACCAACTATACAATCTGAGGCAAGTCACTTACCTTCTTGAGGCCTCAGTCTTCCCATCTGGCAAATGGGAAGATAATAATCACAACAACCACTGATGGGGAACTTACTCTGTGCCAGGCACTACCCCAAGGTCTGTGCATTTCTTTATCTAATTTAGCCTTCAAACAACCCTGAGAGGTTAGTACCGTGGTGATCCCAGTTTCACAGGTGAGCGGACAGAGCCTTAGAGAGGTGAAATCACTTGCTGGGGATTACCCAGCTAGAAGGTGGTCCAGAACGCAAAGTTGGTCAGATTGTCCTGCACCCCGAGATCAAGCTTTGGGTTGTTTGTATTACTACCGTTCTCCCCACCTTCCTGCTCATCCTCTGACCTTTTCTGTGGCTCGGACCCCAGCCCTCCTTCTGCATCTGCACCCTGGGCTTCAGCCATTCTGGCTCTCCTGAGACTGGTAGGGACCCAGCCCTTTCGGTGGGAGATACCCTCAGGGGTACATCTGCTTTAGGAGAGCCAGGTGGGCCCCACACAGGCCCTGCGGTCAACCTGGCAGCTCACACCAGTTCTCCCACTGTTTTTGTCCCTCCCTGCTATATTTATACGGAAGTGTTGGGGTCCCTTATACTTCCAGGTGGACGTGTGGCATCCAGATGGTGCCGTTAATCGAGCTGGAAGCCATAAATCTCCGTTACTGTCCCAGCTCCTCCTCCCCTCTGCTGTGCTGTCACTTCAAGGCACTGGTGGGAGAGGCACCCCACCAGCCCCGCCCACCCGCCCCAGGCTTTGTTCCCACTCTGTAGCCAGGCAGGAAATGGCCCAGTTGTGGCGTCCACTGCCTCCATGTGAATCCTGGCCCTGTCCCTTCCAGGCAGCGAGGCTTTGGCCAAGCACTTAATCATCCCGGTACCCTCAGTTTCCTCTTCCATAAACTCAGGATGGTCACAGCACCTGCCTGTCCCACCAGATGGCCGATGTGTAATGAGCGCTCCTCCCTGCCCAGCTCCCAGAAGGTCCTCAGGATGTCACTGGTTGTAGCGAGCGCTTACTCCGTGCTGGGTGATGTCATGCATTAGCTCAATGAATTGTCAAACAAGCACTTTATTACCCCATTTTACAGGTGAGAAAGCTGCGATGCACGAGAAGGGAAGTGAGTTGCCCAAGGCCACATAGCCAATTAGCAGGGGAACTGGGATTAAACCAGGCAGGTCTGTGTGGCTCTAAAGTCCCTGATGTAACCCCAGGTTCCTGGCCCTCCCCACTGGAGCCCCTGTGGGGCTCTCCACCAAAGTCTGCAGTGACAACATCGTTAGCCCTGCTCAGAGCTGCTTCTATAACCCAGGCATGAGAGGACCTGGGTTAATAGGTCCTTAATGAAGCCAGAAGAGACATCTGTATCTTCCCGGGGCAGGGACCAAGGAGCCAGGTGCAGTAGACGGGTCCTAATGAAAATGCTGGGGAGGGGGAGGGGCCATGGGCGAACTGCCTGCTCTTGTGTCAAAGTCAGTCCTCTCACCCTGAGTCACTGGATGCCTCCCATGTAGGGGACAGTCACCCATCACTCATTCCACCCTTTCTTTCTTCCTTTTATCCATCCAGTCACCCACCCACCCATCCACCCGCCCTTCCATCCATCCATCCATCCATCCACATATCCTTCCTCCCTCCCATCCTTCTCTCCATCCTTCCACCAACCCATCCATCCACCTACTCATTCACTCACTTCCTTCCTCCCTCCCACTCTCCCTCCCACTCTTCGTTCGTTCCTTCCTTCCTTCCTTCGTTCCTTCCTTCCCTCCTTTCCTCCTTCCTTACATTCATCCATTGTTTATTGAGCACCCATCTTAAGCCAAACCTTACATTAGGTGCCTAGGGTCCCTCCCTTCGAGGGCCTCAAATTCTAAAAAAGACATAAACAACTAACTATGCACGCACAGGATGCCAGGAGATGAGAGGGCATCGTGGGGACTCTGACACTGGGCTCTGCAGACCCACCTCAGCCAAACTCTCTGGGTGACCTTGGGCAGGTCACCCCCCCCCCAGAGGGCCACTCTCTCCCAACCTGTACAAATAAGGGCCCTGTGATCTCCCCTATTCTGCAATTCTAAAATTCTAAGCAGGATGAGGAAACTCCTAATTAACTTGTTCCCACCCTAGTCCCTAGGACCTGCCCTCAACACCCTTCAAGTCCCCAGATGGAGGCCCGGGTCTACTTTAACTGACCCAGAGAATGAAAGACAAGCTGGGGCTGGGGGGCTGGGGGGCTGGGGCAAAGTGCTGGACCAGGAGGCAGGAGACCAGGTGACGTGTGGCCAAGGGAGATGACTTCCCAGGTGGTCCCTCAAGTCGGTTGAAGAGCCTTAGAGGACTCAGGGAACCTCAGATGTTGGGGTCATTGCTATTATTGTTATGGTCACGTTGTTACAATGAAGGGAGCTGGTCTCGGGGGACTGGCTTTGGGAGGTGTTATTCATTCAACAGTCACCGTTTATTCACTCACTCACTCAACAAATGTTTATCACTGTGACCTGTGCTGTGTACTGGGCCCCTGGCCAGGTGCTGGGACAGATACAAGATCAGACTAGACCTAAAATCTAGGAAGAGTGGTGAACAGGTGTCACCTTGGTTGCCAACTCCACAGTTGGTAAAGCCTGTGTTGAGAAGCCTGTGTTGAGAAGGATTGTGAGGCTTATAGGGAAAGAGTGCTGTGATCAATTAGTCATGTCTGCCATGAGCACAGAAAGGGAAGCAAGACCAGTGTATTTGCCAGTCTTAACACTGAAGAACAGGAAGAACCTCAGACAGGAGACCCTTTTGACTGTGACTAGCCTGGTACACAAACTTGGACAAGTCATTGACCTACTGCCTGCCTCTTTTTACAGATGCTGATAGGAGACTCTGCAGTTTTAGAGACAGAAGGAGCTAGAGCAGGACAGCCCAGCCTTCCTGTTTGAACTCCTCCTGCTCTGGGTGGACGTGAGGATCAAATGTGATATTCCCCTACATGAAAACACAAGGCTGTCAGTAAATGCATGGCGGGGTGGGAGACCAGGAGCCCAGCAAAGCCGGTCCCCAGCTGCTCTGCTGACTGTCCTTGTCTGGAACTCAGCTTCTCCACGTGCACAATAAGGAGGACAGACAGGGTAAATCCTGAAGAGTTTCCCAAATCTGCTGTCGTCTGATGTCTGTAATGCTGAGGCCCTTGGCAGGGGTTGGGGTGAGGGAGAGAATGAAAGAGAACCTCTGGAGGTAAGATGGTGGAAAGGAACTCTCCAGTACTCTTGGCAGTGTCCGAGACCCTACCCCTCCGAGGGCAGCTGGAGGCTGGGAAGGAAGTGGGGAAGGGGCGTGGGGCTGCTACAGCACCCGAGGGGAGGCCACCTCTGCTGGGTTCGTTCTGAGGGTTGTTCAGCTCCACTGTGGGTCACTTCCCAGGTGTACCCCATAGATGCCATCCCTGAGCGAGGAAGGAAAGAGGGAAGAGAGTGGGCAATGTGGGGACCCAGGAAGGGTTGGAGGGGCTGAGAGCCCTGACTGGTGGGAGTCTGTGTCCCTGGCAGTGATGGCCCCCCGGCCCCAGGGAGAGTGAGCTGGGGACAGAAGACTCAGGCCAAACCCCGGTGTTCAGCAAAGAGCAGAAGAAAGACAGGGGCAGATCCCTGGAAGGCCTGGAGCCACCAGTGGACCTCGAAAACAGACCTGCCGAGTCTGCACAAGCCTGACTCGGGGTTTTGGAGCATCAAGACTGTATGACCCACCCACTCCCCTTTAAAATCCCTCGTGGTTCCCAGCTGCGTTAAGGTGAAGTCCGAACTCCTTAGAGGCGGCACATGCTGCTGGGTGAGAACTGGGAGCCTGGATCCAAGTCCCAGACCAGCCACTGTCAGATGTGTGACCACCAGCCACTTACCTAACCTCTCTGGGCCTCAGTTACCTCATCTGTCCATGGGGATGATAATAGTATTCACGTAATGGGATTGCTGGAGGAGTCAGTGAGCCTCAGTGCTTGCGATGGGCTTAGCGTGGTGCTGGACACATGATAACTGTTCGATAGCAGATGGCATTGTTGTCATTATTGACTCGAAGACTTGGCAGAGCATGGCACAGAAGGCCTTGACCGCATGAAGCCAGGTCTGCCTCTCCTGTCTCATCAGCTCCAGCCACTGGACTCCACTCCGACTGCACCGAGCTGCTCTGTCCTCCCAGCACGCCATGTTCTTTCATGTTAGGCCGCTGGGCCTTTGCTCGTGCTGTGCCCTCTGCCAGGAGCGCCCTTTCCTCTCCACGCTGCTCTCAGACCCCAGTCAGTTGTCAGTTGCTCTGGGAACCACCCTCCCGGCGAGTTGCTCGGCATCCTCTATGCATTCAGAGTTTCGTGCACACGCGGCCCCGTGGCCATTGCCCATGTGGCGTCCGTGTTTCCCTCCCACCTGACTCTCCTGCTGCAGCCCGTCCCCAAGCTGTGAGCACTCACAGCAGACGCAGACCCCTCCCCGCTCCTGCGCCTCTTCTCCCTTATCAAAGAGAAGCAGGATGCCTGAGCGCCTCTCTGATGATTCCCATGGGAGAAGTTTCTATGAAATGCTGGGGCCTCCAAGTTAGAGCTCAGCACGAGGGGGAGGGTCAGAGGGCCCCCCCCTACCCGCCCTCCCACCCCAGCCCCTGCACCTCTCCTAGCCCCTCCCCTGCTTATCTCCACTGCCTTCTACTCCTGGCCTGGGCAGAGCGACTGATCTCCGGGATTGAGTGGGGAATGGAGAACAGGGGGTAGATGGGCAACAGATACCCACCCAGGTCCTACTGGAGCTGCTGGGGTCAGAGAGGACGCCCCCTCACTGCCCCGTGAGCTGTCTGCAGTGCGGGGGCAGCCGGGCGGGGGGTGCTCTGTGGCCAGCCCTGGCTGGGCTCTTGTCCCCACTGTTCTCACTGTGTCCCTGTCTGGCCACTAGGCCTCTTTCTGCCGAGGGCCTCTGCAGGATGCTCAAATTGAACGAAGTCCATTTGGCAGATGAGAGAGCTGAGGCCCAGGGAGAGAAAGGGGTGTGTCTGAGGTGACAGGGTGAACCCAGTGTTTTTTTTTCTGTAGCTCACTGCCCTGCCAGGAGAGGAGAAGACCTACAGACCTTGGCTTTGACCTTGAGGAAATGGAAAAACTTGGACCTTAAAGACAGATTTCCATGGCTAAGACATGGGCAGGCTGTGTGACCTTGGGCACGTTACCTAACCTCTCTGAACCTCATGTGCTAGTGAGGATTCAGTGAGCTGACAACTGTACAGGGCCTAAAAGGCCTCCTGGCATGGACTAATCTCTCAGTAAACCGGTGCTTTCTTTTTTTTTTTTTAAATAAGTTTTTTTTTTTTTTTTAATTTTATTTATTTATTTATTTATTTTTGGCTGTGTTGGGTCTTCGTTTCTGTGCGAGGGCTTTCTCCAGTTGCGGCAAGTGGGGGCCACTCTTCATCGCGGTGCGCAGGCCTCTCACTGTCGCAGCCTCCAGACGCGCAGGCTCAGTAGCTGTGGCTCATGGGCTTAGTTGCTCCGCGGCATGTGGGATCTTCCCAGACCAGGGCTCGAACCCGTGTCCCCTGCATTGGCAGGCAGATTCTTAACCACTGCACCACCAGGGAAGCCCCGGTGCTTTCTTATGATTCAGGAGCAGGTAAGCCTCACCTTGAACAAATGCAGCCGACGAAATTTGTTTTTATTAGACGTGGTCATTCCCCTGCCCTTTTTTATGTTATGGGAAAATCCTCAATGTTGTAAAAGGAACCACTGCAGGTTTGTCTGGGTATAGTCATGGCGGACCTGACAGATGTCCTGCTGTGCCTCTAGAAGCTGTGACCTCAGGAGAGGGACTTGCTGACTCTGGACCTCAACTTGCTCATCTTCAAAATGGGGATAATGGCACCTCCCTCCAAGGACTGCTGTGGGGCTCAGTGAGATAACTTAGGGCTTGGTGATCACAAGCCTTCCAGATCCCATATTTTTCACAAACTAGGGATACCCGTTATGGAGAAAGTGCTTGCCTTTGGTTGTGGGCTTGGGAGACTTGGTCTTAGGGTTTATGTTTCCTGGGGAGGGATGGTGTCCGAAGCTCCTGGGCTAGGTGAGCGGGGTCCCTCCAGGACAGGGAAGCCCCACCTGGCAGCCCCTCCTGCTGCCTGGTCCACAGCTGGCCATCCCTTCCTTCCCACCCTCGCTGGAGGCCCGTGATGCTGGGCCTCCTCGCCTTGCTGTTGGCGCTGCGCAGCTGCCCTTTGCTGAGGGGGCGGGGGTGCACATTTTCCAGGCGATGTTTCCCGGGCAGCTCTGAAAATTAATTGGCCTTTAAAGTGGCATAGTATTTGTTTTCATTAGCAGGAAATTGACCAATTTCTTAATAAGGGGCTTTGTGGAAGCTCCATATTTGGGGTTGGTGGTATGTGTGTGTGTAAGGGGGTTCGGTGATCAAGCAAGAATGACACCCACAGTCCAAGAGGGGACTTTCAGGTACCACGGAACTTGGCCTTCCTGGCTGCAATTCCTCCTTTCAGGGAATGAGAGGGCCTGTCATGAGGGTCAGGGAGGTGAGAAGGACAGAGGTGACAGGCCTGCCAGACTGGGAACAAAGTCTGGAGACAGGGGGAGGGGAGGGCTCTGGGCCCGGGGACACACAGAGGGCCAGGTGGCTTGGCCACAGGCCTCTGGGGGATCTGACAGCCTCAAATTCTGCCTCTGACCTTGGTCTAGTGGGTATAGGTCACTGATCCTCCTGGCCTTAGCAATGCTCCCTCCCCATCTGAGGAATTAACAGAGTAAATCAGTAGGGCTTTCTTTTTTATTTTTTAAATTAATTAATTAATTAATTTTTATTTTTGGCTGCGTTGGGTCTTCATTGCTGCACGGGCTTTCTCTGTTTGCGGTGAGCGGGGGCTACTCTTCGTTGGGGTGCGGGGGCTTCTCATTGCAGTGGCTTCTCTTGTTGCAGAGCACGGGCTCTAGGCACGCAGGCTTCAGTAGTTGTGGCGCACGGGCTTAGTTGCTCTGCGGCATGTGGGATCTTCTCGGACCAGGGCTCGAACTCCTGTCCCCTGCATTGGCAGGCGGATTCTTAGCCACCGTGCCACCAGGGTAAGCCCAGTAGGGCTTTCTCAAAGGATAAATTCCTTTTCTTTGATCTGGTAGAATCACCGAGTTTCCCTGAGCTGTGTAGTGCCCTGGCTATGACAAGATACCCCCTTTTCAACATGTGGAGACGGAGGCTCAGAGAGGTGCAGTATTTTACCGAAGCCTCACAGACAGTTCTGCAGAACTGAAAAGCAAAAGCCTTGTGAACTGTCGCCATCCCTCTGCCTCGGCATGTCTTTATGATTTTATATTTTAATTGTGATGGATGATGATGGGGACGTGCCCCGCTCCCTGACCAGATAGCTCATCTTCAGGGGACTGTCTCACCTCTCAGTTCCTTGGGGTGTGACCCAGGAGCCTGTGTGCTCACGTGCCCATTTGGGTGAAGGAGAGAAGACCGCTTATTCCCTCCTGGCCTGGATCCAGAAGGGCGCTGTGCGGGGCAGCCTTCCTGCCGCTCAGCCTCCAAGGTCCGGGGAGGGAGCTGCCCATGGACCTCAGATCTCGTGGCCTCACTGAGCCCTCCCAGGGCTCTCCAAGGATCTGCCTTGGCCTCTGGCTGGGGAAAGTAAAGCCATGACCGCTCACCCCAGCCCTAGCACAGCATCCCCGCCTCCTGCTGCCCCAGGGTCCGTGGACCCTCCCGGTCCAGAGACGTCCCGGGGGCTCCTCTGCCCCTCTGCCCCTCTGCCTGGGCCCAGACCTACCACATTCCCTATTTATTTATCTAAAACCATTTACATGATGCTTTCTCTGCGCCAGGCACTGTTCTGAGCACTTTAGAGACATTTATCCTCATTATGAAGCAGGTGCCGTTATGTCCCCATTTTACAGACAAGAAAACTGAGGCACAGAGGGAACAGGTGACTGACCCACCTTCCCTCTGGCTTTCACTGCGGACCTCTGGGGTGGGGGAGTTGGTGCTCATAGCCTTCTTAGGTAACTGCTGCCCCCACGATTCCATCCAGCCGCCCGGCGTTTGCTCATGCAGGTTACCTGTCCCCAGACGCAGGCACGATGGATGGACAGTCATCCCTGGCACGCTAGGTGGAGCAAGGACATGGCCCCTGGAACCAGTCGCACCGGCTTTGAATTTGGATTTGCCGCATGTAGCTGTGTGATCCTGGGCAAGTGGCTTCAGGTCTCTTTGGCCACCTGTTATCTGAAGACTGGTGGTAAAACTGTTTATCCAAAAGGTCATAACAAGGAAAAAGCAAGGGAACCCATCTAAAGCACTGGTGTCCGGCTTGCAATTTTTCATTAGTAAAGGTCATATTCTCTCCTTTTCTGCCCCAACCCGTCCTCCTGCCCTTCAAAGCATGGTCATCCCAGAAGGCTTTGCCCCCTTTCCAGGGCAGAGTCCCTAGTTACAGGGTCCCCAGAGCACTTTCTGTCTGTGTCACTCAGCCTGGTTATGTCCACTCTGGCCCCAGGACCCTCAGAGCCCCAGGCAGAGGGGAGATCAGGCCAGAGGAAGGCAGGGGCTCTGCTAGGGATAGAGCCAGCATTCTGGGCGCATTCGCCTGTGAAGACCATTTATTGAGCACCTACTGGGTGCCAGGCACTGTGAATGAGCCTCCAGGAAGCCCACCATGCGGTGGGAGAGGCAGACAAGTGAACTGGCCACACTGCCTCGACGGTCATCCAGGCTCAGATCAGCCCAGGGGCGGAGACTGATGCAGCTGAGAGTCAGGAGCCTTCGGGAAGAAATGACATCCACGCCGAGGCTGGAAGTGGGGGCGGAAGCTGGCGGCTGAGGGGCATTTCTGGCAGAGGGGTGGAGGGCGAGGCAAGTGTGGTCTTCGGGAAACAGCCGGTCATTGGCTGTGGCCCTCCTGGGCGGGCCTCGTGTCCTGACTCTCTCTATAGCCGCCCAGCATCCCTGCCAGGTGACAGGTGCTGAAAAAGGTGAACAAAAGGGAGCTGGTCTCTGTCCCCCTGGAATTACATTCCAGTGGGAGACGGATGGGAGCAAACATCAACCAAGTAACCAAATAAATAAACAAGATCATGGCTGAGGGTGAAGAGTGAATGAGACCAACAGAGCAGGGAGGTGGGGAGACCCAGCCTGAGGGTGCAGGCGGGAGCTGGCCTCTCTTCCAGGGGTGCTGGGAGCCGGGAGGCCTGAAGCAAGGAGAGGCATGGCCGGAGAGTGTTCTAGATGAGTCCTGTACGGCTGGGGGGCAGAATGGAGTACAAGGAAAGACCAGAGGCCAGGCGTCAGGGGAGTCTCCAGGCAAAGGGTAGTGGCCATGGGGCTGAGAGAAGGCTGATGCGAAAGCTCTCTAGGAGGTAAAGGGAAGGCGCTTGATGATTACAGCTGTGGAGGGGGAGGGATGTGGGGAGATGAGGCTGAACCCAGATTCTGGACCTGGCCTTGGGGTAACAACGATGCCACTTACTGGATGGGTCAGAGCTGCGCGACAGTCCCTCCAGATCCTGCCTTTACCGAAGAAAAACTCAGGCCATCCTCCTTCCCTTCTAGGGTTCCCGACTCATCCCAGAGAGTCTGCAGTATAAAACATTCTAGAATCTTGAAGATTTTTCCTCCGGGTTCGCAAAGTCCTTCAAAGTCCCCTCCCTTGCCTTCACGTTCCTTCCACTGGGACCCAGCAATCAAAGGTTCCGACTGGGGAAGGGGAGAGGCTATTTGTCGGGAAGGAAGGGGTCCCTGGGCAGCTCAGGTTCACCACCACCCCCCAGCTTTAAAAAGCACCATCACTGCTGTCATATCCTGTGTGTTGGGTTCTCGAGCCAGTGGGAAGGGATGCTTGGGGTGGAGACTACGGGGTCTTGAGCCGTGGTCCTCGTGAGGGTAGGGTTGGGTCACCGGCTCCCTGGTTATTCTCATTGAGGGGTATTTCTCAACTCCTTTGGTGGGGGGGTGGCTCTGTGTCTGTTTTGTCCCCACCACTGGGGGCTGGGCAGGGACCCAGCTGGGCTCTGTCACCGGGCCTTACAGACTGATGGAGAAAGGGATGTGTGTGTGTGTGTGTGCGTGTGTGTGTGTGTGTGTGTGTGTGTGTGAGAGAGAGAGCGGAGAGAGCGCCTGCCTGAAACCTAATTGTCCGCTGTCTAATCTGTCAGCCGGAGGACAGCTTGCCAGCCCCTCCCGGCAGGCTGATAAATGCCGACCGAGGCCCCCCCCTGCGCCAGAGCCGCCTTAATTGGTATCAGGACGTGCCTGGACTCCATCCTCCTGGCCCCTGCCTTCCTCCCCTCCTGCCGCTGCCTCCAGCCTGCTGGCCTCCACCCCTAGCAGGGCTCACAGCCCCAGGAGGAGGGTGTGAGACCAACAAAGACAGCTCCACTTATGCAGCGCCTACTGTGTGCCTCCTGCACGCCCTCCCCCACCCTCATGCAGCCCTGGGAGATGGGGGACCATGCTGCCTTCCCATCCACACACACAGGACATATTCCCTGAGCCCTCCACAGACTGGGTGCTGGGGTGCACGGGGAACAAGGCAGACTCACAGACAAGACTGCCTTTCCCCGGGGAACTCCCCATACTGGCAGGAAGGGGCTTGTTCCCAGACATTTGGCCTGGTAGGGCTCAAGGGTAGGAGTTAACCCTTTGCCCATTTTAGACAGTTCAGAGAGGTCTGGCAACCTGCCCAAGATCACACAGCCAGGAAAGGAGGGAGAGAGAGCAAGGTTGCCCTCAAGATGACCACACAGTTGGTTTGCAATGTCATGTGGGTCTGAATCATTCAGGGCGCAAGTTAGAAACTCATATGCCTCCCCCTGAGATTCTGAATGCGGGTCTGGGTGCCCCAAGAATCAGCATGGACATTTGGCTCTTCAGTGAGTGGGCCACTCAGGACCCTGATGAAGGTTAGTTCTCCGTTCCCCATGCTGCTGGAAAATCAGGGAGGGGCAAAGCAGACAAGATGAGGATGACGTTTCATTCATTCATTCATTCAACCAGCACTTACTGAGTGACTGCCTTGAGCCAGATCTCCTCGTTCTGGACACAGGCAGGGCCAGCCACGTGATTTGCGGGGTTCTGTGCAAAAGGAAAATAGGGGCCCCTTTTCCAAAAGGTATTAAGAGTTGGAAGATGGCGACCCCAGAGCATTAAAGCAAGGGGGGGCCTGGAGGGATTGTGCAGGGTGCCCTGCAGGGAGACAGCCAAACCGGCGAGCCCCAGCCCCATCCTGATCTGGCCCCCACCCCTTATCTGGAATTCTGAAATTAACAAAAGTTCTGAAAATCCAAAGTTCTTTTGTAAGATGGTGGCAAATTCATTTGGAGGCAAAACCTGACCCCAACCAACAGGAAGCTATTTATAGCTTTATTTATTCCCCTTGATGTGAACATTTGTACATTTCGTTGCAGAGCTATTAATGTGTTTGACTATGGGGGCTGCCCGGGCCCTGCTGGGGTGTTACCTAAAATATACTGTAAACACCATATTGCTCTTCTAAAGGGACAGCTCTGAGTCCCCGAACACCTCTGGCCCAGGGGTTTAGAAGAAGGGATCTGGAATCACACAAGACGGTTATCTATGCCCTGTACAGAACAATTGCCATGCGCTCCATTTTTTTTTTTAGTATAATTGATACATGACATGTTAGTTTCAGGTGTACAGCATAATGATTAGATATTTGTATATTCCATTTTTTTCTGCACCATCCAAAGAAGATGAAGGTCTGACAATGACCCCAGTTCCTGGCCTGCCTGTTCCTTGCATGGTGGGTAGCTGCTCTGTGCTAGGAAGGGGGCTCGCTGATCTGATGCCCAAGAGGGCTGGGTGGGTATCATTCTCAAGGTCCACTGGGATATTTTATTTCATAGTGAAGGAGTTGGGGAGAAGATGTGAGGTCAAGCAACAGAGCGGTTTCCTTAAAAAGAGAAGTGAAAATAGTTTTGATTTTGCATGTAATATATGCTCGTCATCATAAAAAAAATTAATACAAAAGAAGAAAGTAAACATAATCTGAAACTTACCCTCTCCACAGTAACTACTGTGGACATTACTGTGACTACCCTTCCTTCCAGATTTTTCTAGATAGATCTTTTTTTTTCCCCAGAGATGGGCTTCACCACCCAGTGTTTTGCAACCTGCATTTTTTCCCATCACTGAACAATATGTTATAGCCATCTTCCCACACTTCAGTCCTTGTTTTACAGGGAGACAGGGAAATCCGTGTAAACACATAACCAGCTCAAACAATCCCCTTGTCGGCCATTATTTGATTGCAGCTTTTCATTGTGTAGATCCCCAAGATGGCATCCTTGTGCACACACCGGCCTATGCCCTTAGGTCACGTCCCTAGATTTGGAACCCCCAGGTCTACACAGGGTGGATACATCCATCACACTGGAGATGCTGCCAGATTGCCGATGCCGTATTCCCTGCCCTGGGCCCATCTCTCCCAAAGCGCCATTCTCTGATCATTCGAAGAGTGGCCCATCCAGGCTGGGCAAAGGGTCCTGCCAGAGCAGCCCCTTGCTCTGCAGCTGCAGGGGAGGCGGGAAGCCGGCAAGGGCGCCACATCAGCTCCACCTTCAGGGCCCTGCGGCGGCCTCTGCGTGGCTGTTTCTCTCCCTCTGCCTCCACTGGCTCACAGTCTACCTTCCCGGTCTCCACGAGGCCCCTTGGCTCTCTCTTCTCAGGCGGGGATAAAGCCTGGACCCCAGACCCCATCACACCCTAATCACTTGCGTTTTCTCCTGATTTGCACGTCCTTAAGGCACCTTGATTAATACCCCTTCCTAGGATCTTCTGCGCTCCAACCACGAGGGCGCTGATTGCAAAGTGGCCTCAACTTCTTTAAAAATAAGATAAATCCTCCCTAATGCAAGTGGAGCCCATGCTTCTCTGAACAGTAAGAGATCTGGAGGCGTCTCCCAGGAGCCTCGTGAGCACGGAAACATTGGAAATTTCTGGACGGAATCAGGCCATTTCTCTAACTGGTAGTCTAGAGCCTGTTATCAGCACAGACATGAACTCTGATGGTAGTTGTTGGGAGTGGACATCACCGAAAGGAAACTGAAGTTCAGAGAGGGCAAGCTATGTGCTCAAGGTCACCCAGGCAGGCAATTTTCAGCTCCGTCAAGATTTGAACTCAGCACTGTCTGATGCCAGCTAGACACTTATCTGACACTCTTCACGGCCTTGTTAAACGCAGGCTGGGCCTGGAGCTGGGGCTGCGGGGAGGACGAGGCCGGATGTCCTTGCAGAGGAAGAAGCCCGGCCGCATCCCTAGGAAGAGGACCACGTGCCCCCTGCTAGCCCCCCGCCGTGCGTGTGTTTTCATGTCTGGGGGCTGGCACAGGGGGTGCTGGGTCTTCATGGCTGTTCCAGCAAGACCTCTTGGGACCATGGTCATGACGCACAGTTGCGCCCGCGCGTGGTCTAATTCTCACGTGCCCTCCAGTCTGCACTATTAAGAGAGTGCGCCCCAAACGCAGCCCAGGAATTCTGGTTGCTCTCTGTTGCTTGGAAACGCTCTTCGGGGGTCTGTGTGGGGCAGGATGGTCCCCCGGGTGGCAGGGAGCAGAGATCTACCTGGCTAAACTCTCTGCCCTGCCATCCTCTTGGAGCGTCTCCCTTCCCTGCCTGCTGCAGGTCTTCCTGCTTCTCATTAGGGCCGAGCTGTGGGGGCTGCAGGGTTTCGAACGCTGTGAGTGGAGCACAGTGTTCGCCATTTATCTCCCTGGTTGAGCCATTTCCCAGCCCACTGCTTCTGCCACCGCTCTTTCCCGGGTCCTCTCTCTCTCTCTCTCTCTCTCTCTCTCTCTCTCTCTCTCTCGACAGGTGGGTTGTCAGGGTCTCCCAGACCATCTGCAGGGCCCCTAGCGGGGCCTGGACTCTCCCATGAATTCCTGTTATCTCTGGCCATCTCAAGGTTTGCTGAGCTGGACCTCCAGCTGAGTGTGGCTGTCCCCCGACAGGGACCTGCCAGGTCACTGGGCCTCGGAACAGGTGTGCCCACACGGTCCACTGGCCCGAGCCCGGAACACGCCCTCACTGGCCTCTGGAACACGGTGTGCCAGGGGCTCCACCTTCCTGGGGAGCTGTAACAAACTGTTCCCACTCCGCAGGGGACGCCTCCAGGGGGTGGCGAGGGGGCCATGGGAGGCACAAAGCAGGCTAGGAACGTTCTCCCTGTGCCAGGCCTTGGGGCCCAAAGTGCAGGCATCTGGAACAGTGGCCCCTGGGCATCCAGCACCCCCCAATTGCTGCTGGCCCCTCGCAAGGGCAGCTGCCCACCCCTCCTGCATTATTTCTCCCAGCTGGGCCTGGGTGTATGAGTGAGTTGAGAGATTCTTGAGCACATTCTCAAAGCTTTTGGGTTTCAGAGACCAATACGATTTCCAAAAAAATCTTGGAGGACTGATAGGGTGACGCCAATTTTAAATTTTTCTAGGGAAGTGTGTTAACGGGAACAAAACAAAATAAAACAAAGAAACATACACATTAAAAATCCCGTCATCAACTATCACTTCAATTCTTGAAATAAATTACATTTGAAAACCCAAAAGGTGTGAGGGACATAATCTTAGAATGAAGGGACTCTCCTCCCCCAAAAGGAGCATTTGGAGACCCCACACTGTCTCTTATACAGTTAGACCTGGAAAAGGTTTGCCGCAGCACAGCACCAGGCACCAGTCCCTAATGGGGCACTTGGGAATACCTCCTGGTCATAAAATGGCTGCTGCACCTCTGGCCATCACGTCCACATTCCAGGCAGGAAGAAGAGGGCAGGATGAATTGCTTGAAATCTTTGCCTTTTAACTCGGGAAGGGAAATCTTACCCAGGATCTTCTGCCTTCACCTCATTGGCCAGAATTGGGTCACAAGCCCACCCCTAGCTGCAAGGGAAGCTGAGAAATTGAGTATTTTAGTTTTCTGGACTCTGTATAGAGGAAGGCCAGAAGGAAGGGGATTGGAATGTGTGTTTGGGAGGCTGCACAGATAGTTTTCTGGAAAGTCTCAGCTTTTGTTTCATGTCATCTCACCCTAAGCCTTTGTGTGGAAGCTTGGGCTCTCATGACTGACTGTGGTCCCCAGCACCCAGTTTCTCAAGGGGCAGTCAGGAGAGCCCAGTTCAGCCTGAAATCCCAGACTTCATCAATCCAGACTAGTCCCTATGTAAGGGGTACCAATGTTGTTCCTGTCTGTTTTGGAGTTTCTGGCTTGAAGAGCACCCAAATTCAAAGCTTGTTTTCAGAGGAAGGCTCCCAGATAGAGTTGCCAGGTAAAATACAGGGCACCCAATTAAATGTGAATTTCAGATAAACAGAAAATAATTTTTAACTATAAGTATTTGCATGGAACATACACTAAAATATTATTCATTGTTTATTCAAAATACAAATTTAACTGAGTGTCTTGCAATTTTATTTGTGAAATCTGGCATTCCAAGCCCCAGAGTCTCAGTGTCCATAGCTAGGAGGTGTGAGGGAGAAACTCCAGGGCAGGTCTAAAATCACCCTGCTGTGTGGCTCTGGGAATGTCACCTCCCTTCTCTGGGTTTCAGAGTCCCTGTCTCGGATGGAGGTCACCTGAAGTTTCCACCCCTGACAGGGCCAGAGAAGCCTGTGCAACTTATAATGCTGAAGGAGAGATAGCTCTGTTCCATTCATACTTGGCATTGCTTTGCTTTGCAGCTGTATTGACCGGGAACTAAACTGATGTGCAGCTCTTGAGTTCAACTGCACAAAACGGAGGTCAAAATTGTTGAATATCGGCACTGTTTTTTCAGCCTAATAATTCTGCACATAAAGAACATATGGGGGTGGGGGGGACTTCCCTGGTTGGCGCAGTGGTTAAGAATCCGCCTGCCAGTGCAAGGGATACGGGTTCGATCCCTGGTCCAGGAAGATCCCACATGCCCGGAGCAACTAAGCCCATGCGCCACAACTACTGAGCCTGCGTTCTAGAGCCCGTGCTCCGCGACAAGAGAAGCCACCGCAATGAGAAGCCCGCGCACGGCAACGAAGAGTAGCCCCCGCTCACTGCAAATAGAGAAAGCCCGTGTGCAGCAACGAAGACCTAACACAGTCCAAGATTAATTAATTAATTAATTATTTAAAAAAAAAGAACAAATGGGGGGAATTCCCTGGTGGTCCAGTGGTTAAGACTCCGCGCTCCCACTGCAGGGGGCGCGGGTTCGATCCCTGGTCGGGGGAATTAAGACCCCACATGCAAGTCACTTCCCCTTCCTGAGCCTCAGTTTGTCTCCATCTGGAGGGACAAATGGGTATGTGTACACCCATTTGGGTATGTGTACACCCATTTGGGTATGTGTACACCCATTTGGGTATGTGTACAGCGAGGATTCCATGCGCCGTGTATACCAAGTGCAGAACTGAGCCCATGGAGCAGGAGAAGCTCTCCCCACCCCCATCTCCCGCCTGGGGCTTCTCCTGGGAGGCACCAGCTCCAGGGTGTGTGGAGGGAGCGGGGTGAGGGCGTGGTGTGTGCCACCTCTGCAGAGCCGGCTCACGCTCCCAGGCCGCCCCAGCATCCTGGTGCCGGAGGTGCCCCTGCAGGGCTGTGCCCACCTTCCCCTCTGCTGGGAGCTCAGAGCCAGCATCGTGAGGGGGGCGGGGTCCCCCCAGGGAGGCCTTGCTTCCCAGCCAGTTGTTAGCACCCCATGAATGACCCCCTAGGGAGTGCAGCCCCCTGTTGCTGGCCCCTGGGGGCACCTGCCTTCACCCATCCGTCCGCAGTGTCCCCACGGCAGAGTGAGCCTGGAGAGTCCCTCCGGGCGTTGTCTCTGAGCAGGGGTGGCCCTAGCAGAATCAGGGGAGGTTTCTCTGTTTTCCTCTTTTACCCCATCCCCACCCCTCCCCAGACCCGCCAGATTGTCCACCCAGACCGTCCCGCTTTCCGTCTGGGTGACTCCCCGCCCCGGAGCCTCAGCTCTCAGACCCACAGAAGGGGACTGGCCTAGCAGCCTCCTCACTGTCGAGGTCCCAGGGGTTGGTGGGGCCGCCCTGCCCTGCGCCCCACAATGCCTGTCTTGTGCAAGCCTCTCCTTTTCCAGAATCCAAACCTGGGGCGGCGGGGGAGCTGGCAGCAGCGAGGCAGAACCTGAGAGGCCGGGGGGCGACAGGCAGCTGAGAGCCACTGGGGGTGGGGGGGCAGTAAGCAGTTAATCAGAAGGGCCACTTGGCTTGTTGCTGCATCAAAGCTGTCCCCCTCGCGAGGCCACCCCAAGGCAGTCCCTGCAAACTGTGGACCCCAGGAGGCCTCTCTCCTCCTGGCCCCTCCCCCCACTCTCCACAAGCGCTCCTCCTTCCCCTCTTGCTCTCATCCCCCCAGCTTTGCAGGCTTCCTAGGCTTCGGTTAGAGAACAGGCAGAGACCCACCCAGGCTAGGTGTGTGCATGCGTGTATTGGGCTGTGCGCGTGTGTGCACACGTGCGTGCGTGTGCCTTTGTGCACGCGTGTGTGCACGGGTGCGTGTGTATACTGTGCATGTGTGCACACGTGCACGCGTGTGTATTGTGCATGTGTGTGCCTTTGTGCACGTTTGTGCATGGGTGCTCGTGTATGTGTACACTGTGCATGTGTGCACACGTGCACGTGTGTGTGTGTGCGCGCGCATGTGTGCCTGTGTGAGCGGCGTGCAGCCTCGAGGAGGGGGCCCGCCGGGCTCGGGAGGGGATTTAAAGCTGCTTTCGCGGCTGCCGGCGTGAGCGCTCCTGATAAACAGCCCGGAGCCGAAGGCTGCGTATCAGAGCTCCTGGCAGGCTCGCAAAAAGCTGTCCCCGGCCCCGCGAGCCGCTCTATCAGCCCACGGAGGGAGGGCGGGGGAGGCAGGAGGGAGGGAGGGAAAAAGTATTTGCTTCAGCCCTTAATCACGGAATTTGAAATCCCAGCAAGTCGGTGCCATTTATTTTCAGAGGCTGTCAAGGCGGGTTTCAGCATTTAAAAGAAAGGAGGATAAAAAACATTTGCATTTCCCTCCCTCTCTGCCTACCCGCTCTCTCTGCTCTCTCCTCTCTCCCCCTCACTCTCTGCTCACCTCGCTGCCAGTTGGGGCTGTGTGTTGGGGAAGGGATGCCAGAGAGAGATTTTTCAAGGCGCTTCGGGCACCGGCCAGTGTGGGGGGCAGCCCCGGTCAGAGGCAAGGGTGTCGGTGTGATGGGTGGGGGGGAGGACCAAGCCTGGTGGAATGGGGCAAGGGATGGAGGTGGGGAGCCAGGCTTGGCTGGGGCTGCTGTTTTAGGGGGTGCTGGGGGCTGTCGGCGGGGCTCTCCTGGGTCCCTCCAGAAAGGAGCCCTGGCCCCCAAATTTGCCCCAGCCCCGGGGGACCCCACCAACTCTTCCTGGCTTCTGCAGTGGAAGTCTAGGATGTTGAGGCTGCGAGGGGAGCTAGGACACCCCCCGGGGCACCACCCTCCCTGCACAGATAGGGAACTGAGGCCTGGAAACGGAGAATGACACGGCCAAGGTCACACCCTGGCAGGACCAGGACAAGGAGGGAGGCTACCTGGGTGTTAAGCATGTGCTAGATGCCAAGCGCTATGCAGCACCAAGCACGGGGCTCTGAACGGCGCTGGACGCTGAGCTGGGGGCTGGGCAAGGAGGTCTTTGCCATCAGATGGACCAACCAGGGCTCCAAAGCCAGCCGTGATGCTTTCCAGCACAGTGACCTTGGCCATGGCCTTCTCTCTGACCTTCAGCTGGAGCCCACGGTACCTCCCATGAGGACCAAGTCAATGCGTGCACTGCATTGCGGGGGTGGCTCTGTCACCAGCATCCTTCCCGTGTCCACTGCACTCACTCTTCTTGCCTGGTGTCTCTCTTGCCAAGAATGACTTGGTGGTTGGATGATTCTGTCCTTGAAGAGGCTGGGGCACAGAACCCCCCTGGGTCTGCTCCCCAGGGCTCCCTTCTGAGACTCAGTTTCCTCACTGGTAAAATGAGAAAAGCCACAGAATTATGGTCGGATTTCAATGAGTTAATGCGTGTGAAGCCCTGGGCAGAACACGAAGCACTGGGAGATGCCCTCCCACCGCCATTGTGATGATGCCTTTTAGCTTTATGAGTATGTGCCCACCTGTCTCACTCCGAAGATTCCAGACATCTCCAGGCCAAGACCCTGCGGTTCGTCTCAGAATGCCTCTTGGCCCCAACTTACGGGAGTGATGCTGAAAAGTGCCCAGTAGTCCCCCTGCTGAGGCAGATGGAGAGAAAGCCATCTGGAGAGGAGAAAAGAACCCCGGCCCTGTTGACGGACCCCCCACTTTTGCCTGAACTGAGGCTGGGAAGTAAGTTCTGGTATCTTTTGCAGACACCCAGGATGCCCCACTCCTCCCCCCCCCCCCCCGCCACCACCACCACCGTTTGCTGATTTTTTTAATTAGCAAAATGAGCCATCTTCATTGTTACAGCACAGAAGGTATAAAGAAAAATAGTAAAATCATCTCCCTCCCAACACCTCCCAATTCAACTCCCCAGATAACCAGCGTCCAGAGATTAATACTAAGACTTCCAGGTTCTTCTGTCAATAGAAGCCCATATAAATACTTCTTTTGATAAAAGTCGGGCAGTGCTATACATCCTGTTTGGCAATTTATTTTCCTTTCCACATTACAGTCTCCTTTCCAGGTCTATACGTGTGGCGACCTCGCTCTTCCTCGTGACTGAATAGTATTCCCTTGTGCGCATGCCCCCGCGCGCGGTGATCCAGTCCCCGGTGGATGGGCACAGAGGTTGCGTCCGCTCTTGCCCTCCCAGGGCTGCAGAGAACGGGCTGGACCTCCGCAGCAGGCAGCGTTGTTGGCATCGGAGGGGCCGCTGTACCGAGGGTGCACGGGGAGGATAAGGGCGTCTGGTGAAGGCCCCCCCCCTTCCCCAGGAACAGGCTGGTTGGCGCCCTGCTAGGACCAGGGCTGGGTGGGGAAAATAGCCTCAGGGAAAGCAGGGTCCTGGGGTCCCAGCCCTCAACCCCGCAGGGGAAGGAAACCCCTCACCCAGCCCCCTGGGGGCCCCGGGATGTGGAAGCCGTGGGGAGAGGACCCAGTCTGGGCTGTTCCGGTCGGGCCCCTCCCCACCTCCCTCCCCTGACGAGGCGGAGTAGTCTGTGTCCCTCGGGGGAGGGGGCAGTAGCCAGCTCCCTCTCCTCCCCCTTCAGCACCTTCTGTGGTCCCCCGTCCCTGCCTCCCTCTCCCCTCCAAACTGCCCCCGCCCACCAGAGGGGGACCCCAAACCTTGCATCCACGGAGAGAGCCGAAGTCAGCCAGAAGAGGCTCTGTGTGCAGCGAGGTGGGGCCTTTGTTCTGGATTTTGTTGTTTGTGCCTCGAAGGGAACATTCAGTGTGGCTTCTGGAGACAGGCTGACCCATGTTCAGTGACAGCTCCATCCACTCCAAGCTCCAAATCCTCGAGCCTCAATTTCCCAGTCGTGGTACCCAACTTCCCCAGGGGGACACCGACAGCACCTGCTTCACAGGGGTGGTGGGAACTCCGTGAAGGGGTCCATGCGAAGCCTTCACGAGTCTCCTGACCCGCAACAAGTTCTCAATGAACGCCCGCTGTTGTCATTACTATTTTTGTTATTATTCCTAATCGTGATGTTTTCAGAAACCTGCAGTACAAAAAGACCGCCTCTGAGTTGGGTGTCAAAACCAAGAAAAAGTCTGCAGTGGTGTGTATGCTGTGGGTGGTGTGTGGTGAGTACGTGATGTACGGTGTGTGTGTGAGGGTGTTATGTTTGATATGTGTGTGGTATGTGTGTTAAGTATGCAGTGTGGGGGGTGTGTTACATATGGTATGTGTGTGAAGGGGTGTGAATGCAGTATGTGTGGTGTGGGCAGCATATGCGAATGCGGTGTGCGGTACGCATGTGTGCATGTGTGTCCTATGTATGTCAGGGTGTCCTCACACCATCTTTTGTGCCCTCTGCCCCCTGCCAGGCACTCTCTCCATTATCTCGGGCCCCTGGACTCTGTCCCTTTCCCCGGGAATCACTGTCACACCTACATCTTCCTTGTTACTGAAGGACAAGCCTGTTGACCTGGTGGCCTGGGAAGACCCGAGGACAACCCTGGGAAGCCGAAGAGGCCCCCTTCCCTAACTACTTCCCCATCCGGCCCCACCCCGCAGCCTCTTTGAACGCGGGTCCACGTGGGCCTCATGTTCGGTGGGGTTTGGGTCGGCATCACCACTGGCTGTGGGAAGCTGCTTCTACCTCTCGGGCCTCAGTTTCCCCAGCTGGAAAACAAGGATAAGAACAATAAGGTCCTAAGATTGTTTAAGCTCCTCATTTGCTCCCAACAAACAAACAAGCGAACAAACAAAACGAATGAACCAGAAAATACTCAACCTTCCCAGAGGCATTGAGAGCAGGAAGAGCGTGTGTCCAAGCAGGCGGTCAGCACAGACTCACATACCGCACGGGCTCCTGGGATGGAGCGAGACTCTTCCTCTCCCTTTCCCTCAAGAGTTGTATTTATTGTAAGCCCCCTGCCCTCCCCAGTTCTGCGTGGCTCTGGCAGAATTCCTAGATTTGCAGGGCAGGGTGAGCCAGGTGGAGCTGAGCTGAAAGGTGGGGTGTGGGCTCACCAGGGAACGGGCTCTTCTGACACCCTGGCAAGGGGTGCAGCTGGCTCACGGCTCCCCACCCCAGCTGAGAACATTGCCACGGCCAACATTCATGTGCGTGCCCCATGGGCCATATCTTGAGCCAGCCCCTCCTCACCCAGTGTTTTCTCACCCTGGCTGCCGAGAAGAGAAGTGACAGGAGTAAGACCCCATATGCGTGTAGACCCTTAGGGCTTTTTCAAGGCATGTTCATAGATCTTGTTTATCATACTAGACAGTGAACAAGTCTCTTCCTCTCTCAAGGCCTCAGTTTTCTTATCTGTAAAATGGGGCTATGATGATGAGTCAATGAGCTAAGGACGTGAGGCTGCCGGCACAAAGCCCCACATCTGGTAAATCTTAACCAGTGTTAACTCTTGTGGTGGATGGTGCCATTGTTCCCAGTGATTCTGGACCCTAAGAAGGTGACATCTCCTTGCCCCGGGGTCAGCGACTCATGGCGCCTCCCTATGGTCAGAGCATACTTCCGCACCCACTGACGGCAGGCTTGGCCATGTGAATTGCTCCGACCAATGAAATGTGAGAAGAAGTGACCACATGCCAGTGCCTGGCAGAAGCCTGAAAAGCTATCCTGTGGTTATGCCAGCTCTCTGGCTCTTTTCTCTCAGGTTTACACGTCCTAGACAGGGGCTGCATCTTCAGCCTGGACCCCAAAATAAAGATAGCATGTGAAGCAGAGTGGTAGAGCAGAGGGGCAAGCAAACTGTGGGCAGCATTAAACCTGAATGAAGATAAACCTTGGCTATGATAATCTACTTATATTTAGGGGATGTTTGCTATGCAGCATAACCTAGCAAAATCTGACCAATACAGAAATTGGCAGCAACAAACATTTGTAGCACTGGCTCTAGGAGAAGGTAACAGGTGACAGGTGGCAAGGAATCAGTTATTGGGGGTAGGAGAGATGGTGACCCATGTTATACAGTGGGAAACCTTTGGGAAGATTCTTGCCTACAATAACTTGCAAAGCTGATACGATACTGCACTTGTGGCTTTAGCTGAAGAGCTTGGGAAACAGAAATGTCTAGAATGTCTTGGTTGCTTTTCGCTACATGTCATGGGCTGAACCAAGTCCCCCCAATTCATATGTTGAAGCCCTAACCCCCAGTACCTCAGAATGTGACTGTATTTGGAGACAGGTCCTTAAAGAGGTGATTAAGATAAAATGAAGTCTTCAGGGTGGGCCCTAATCTAACGTGACTGGTGTCCTTCTAAGAGGAGGAAATTTGCATACAAATGTGTACAGAGGAAAGGCGACGTGAAGACAGGGAGAATATGGCCCTCTACACACCAAGGAGAGAGGCCTGGAACAGACCCTTCCTTCCGGGCCTTCAGAAGGAACCAGCCCGCTGACACCTTGATTGTGAGAACCAGCCTCCAGAATTGTGAGAAAATGAAGTTCTGTTGTACTTTGTTACAGCAGCCCTAGCAAACTCATACACTGCCTTTCACAAGCACTACGGGAAAGAGATGCCCTCTGAAAGGAATTAGCCTGCTTGGAAGCAGGAAAGAAAGGGAAAGGGAAAATTCAGAAATTATGGGTTTGCAGGGTTGAAAAATGCAACGATTTCTCATCTCTAGCCAGTGAAAGAGAAAGGAAGCAGGAGCTCCACGAGCCCATTGCCCAGAGGCCTGGAGCCCACGGGAGGATGCAGAGGTGCCATTAGGGGAAGGGGCCCCTGTCGGATGCTGAGTTTGGGTGTGATCACCTCATCCCCAGCGGAAAAAGGTGACATTCCCCACCCCCGCCCCAGCGGTTTGTCTTCCAGAAAACCTAGAGAGAAAACCCAGTCCCATTTTGGGAAAAGCCTGCTCTTTGCGTGACAAGTGGGCAAAACAGACCCAGTTCCTGCCCCTCTGGCAGTTACTTGATTCTGCAAATTCGAGTTACAAATGACATTTTAGTAAAATTTCTACTACATGGGTGTTTGGAATACATGATGTGATCTTGGAGCAGATAATGAGTTTTAATTTTAACTGTCTGTGTCCCCAGAAATGTATTGTTTGAGAAGTCTAATTGTAAATTTGAATCTTTATGTAGAGACTCTGCAAAATGGGTAATCCACAAATAATCAATAAAGAATATTCTAGACTTATGAAGAAATAATAAAACTAAGAAATGCCGGGGCTTCCCTGGTGGCGCAGCAGTTAAGAATCTGCCTGCTGGACTTCCCTGGTGGTGCAGTGGTTAAGAATCCACCTGCTAACGCAGGGGACACAGGTTCGAACCCTGGTCTGGGAAGATCCCACATGCCGCGAAGCAACTAAGCCCATGCACCACAGCTACTGAGCCTGCGCGCCACAACTACTGAGCCTGCGCTCTAGAGCCCACATGCCACAGCTACTGCAGTCCGCGTGCCTAGAGCCCGTGCTCCGCAACAAGAGAAGCCACCAGAATGAGAAGCCCGCGCACCGCAAGGAAGAGTAGCCCTCACTCGCCGCAAACAGAGAAAGCCCGTGCGCAGCAACGAAGACCCAATGCAGCCAAAAATAAATAAATAAAAATAAATAAATTTATTAAAAAAAAAAAAGAAATGCCTTGGGTGATAGAGTCTAGTTAAGACCCAGTCTCAGGATAAAGATCGCATAGGGGTACGACCAGCACTCCCTTGGTTAAAACCTCTGGTGAGCTCAAGATACCTGTGACAAAGTCTAGAGAGGCAAGTCTAGAAAAATTGGATGCATCTTTAGCATAAGAAGCTGAATGGCAACAAATAGAGAAAGGGTAACTAAGTTCTGAAGATGGTCACGCTGTCAAAAGAGCTGCCAGTCTGGACTAAAAGAGGCTGTGACCGTTCACGACTTAAAACAGCATCTGGATCCCAAAGGGAGGAAAGCTGCTCAGCCCCATCGATGTGGCCAAGGAGGTGATGGTAAAGGAAGTCCTCCCGGAGGGCGACCCAGGGGCCACAGGGAACAGGGGGCTGCGAGCAGTTCTGAGGGAGCACAGATTGAAGAGCGTTTTCTTCACCTGGGGGAGGTGACCCGCACAGCGTCCACCCAGCGGGACTCAGAATTGCCACGCGCGGTGCCTGCGGCTTCCCTCCCAGCCCTCCCCCTTCTGAAGGAGCGTGTCTGTGGGTTATCCTGTCCCTGTTCCTCCCCTGAGTATCAGGTGTGTGGATGAATTGCTAGGCCCGCCATAACAAATACCAGACTAGGAGGCTTAAACAGCAGAAATTTACTTTCTCACAGTTCTGGAGGCTGGAAGTCCAAGATTAAGGTGTCAGCAGGGTTGGTTTCTTCTGAGGCCTCTCTCCTGGGCTTGTAGACGGCCTTCTTCTCATTGTGTCCTCGCATGGTCTTTTCTCTGTGCGCACACACACGTGTCTGGTGTCTTTCTGTGTGTCCCTCTTCTTATAAGAACACTGGTGGGTTAGGGCCCACTTTAAAGGCCTCATTTTAACTTAAGTACCTCTTGGGAATTCCCTGGCTGTCCAGTGGTTAGGACTCTGCACTTTCACTGCCATGGTCCAGGTTCAATCCTTGGTCAGGGAACTAAGATCCTGCAAGCCGCGTGGCACAGCCAAAAAACAAACAAACAAACAAACAAAAAACCCAAAAGTAATTACCTCTTATAAGATATATCCAAACATGGTTACATTCTGAGATACTGATGGTTAGGACTTCAACATGCAAATTTTGGGGAGACATAATTCAGTCTATAACTGTGCGTGAGACCAGAAAACGTTACCCCATATACAGAGCTCCATATCCAGAGAAGCATGGGGCGTGGGGGTGGCATTTACTCAGTTGCATTTAGCTGGCAGCTGGGCTGGAAGGTCCAAGAAGTCTTACTTTGTAGGTCTGGAACCTCAGTGCTACTCCACTGGCCCCTCTCTTTTCCCTCCCTCCGTCCCTCCTTCCCTCCCTCCCTCTCTCTCTCCCTCTCTCTTTCTCTCTCCCCCTCCCTCTCCTGGGCTTCCTCACAGCATGGTGGGTTTCTACATGGCGGCTGGCTTCCAAGAAGGAGCACTCCAGAAAGGGTGAATGCAGAGGCCTCAAATCTCAGAAGCTACACAGCAGCAGGTCGGCTCTATTCTGCTTTTCAAAGCCAATCCTGGGGCCAGCCCAGATTCAAGGGGAGAGGGAAAAAAACACCACCTAGGGCTTGATGGGAGGATGACAGAGAGCCTGCAGCCATCTTTAATCTCCCACATGCTCTAGAAAGGGCCATTACACAAGCTCCATGTTCCATACAACACAAGTCCAATTGGTGAGAAGTCTACTCATCTTGAGCCCTTTATAGTTCTACATCCCTCCATTCTCAGATATTCAAAGTCCTTAAATTCATCCATTTTTCTAGAAGTAATACCTGGTGAGTCTGGCACCTCAAAACACCACCTATTCTTCCTCATCTGCAGAATTCTCTGAGGGCGGCAACCCAACCTAGGAAGTCACCCTAGTCTTCACAGTTGGGCTCAGATGCAGTGAACCCCTGAGTCATGCTCTCCACAAGTGTGGGGGCATCGCCTGCCGGGGCTGAGTCCTGACCTTGGACCCTTCTGGGCCCTCACATGGGAACCCTGTGGCTCAGAGAGGTTATGTGACTTGCCCAAGGTCACTCAGCTAGGAAGTAGTAGCAGAGCCAGGATTTGAACCCATGGCTGTTTTGCTCCCGAGTTCTTAGCTGCTGGGGTCTCCTGCCTCACACTCTGTAAGTGGTCTACAGATATTTAGGATATTTAGTAAGTGGATAAATAAACTACTTGGTGTTTCCTTTGGCAACCTGGGAGGTTCTGGATGCAGTCACAGGGGTGTTTCAATCTCAAAAGTTGACTAGAAGTCTAGAAACTGGAGTTAAGGTAGGATGCATTAACCGGAATCCACTTTCCTCCCCTGCCCTCAGAGGAAAAGTGGGTGCTTTTAATGCAGAATATGGAAAATGTGCAAAAATAATAGCGACTTTGACATTTAATGAGAGCTCGCAGTGCCCAGCCATGGTCCTGAGAACCTTCCACAGATTAACTTCATTTACTTTTCGCAGGGACCTGATGAGTTTAGGGGGCATCATTATTCCCATTTTACTTATGAGGAAACTGAGGCACAGAGTAGGTTAAGTCTGTGCTTCTCAAACTATCCGTGGTGAAGGGACTTTCAGAAAAAAAATTTCCAATCTGTGGGAAATGATGCTTTTGTAATCTACACAGTCGCAATTGGATGTAGGCAGTGCCAAACTGCTATGGACGTTTCTAAATTATCGGTTTCTATGCTTCTCTTATCATGTCAGCAAACAGTGTGTGAGCCAGCACCAGCCTGTGGACCACAGTTTGGGTTGCACAGCATCAAGTGGCTTGCCAAAGGCTATCCAGCTGCTCAGTGATGGGGCCAGGATCTGGATCTGAATCCGGGCTCTTGACCACTCACTCTGTCAGCAGGAGGGATGGAGAAGGGTTTGGCCATTGAGTATAGATCATAATAAGTATCTGAGAAAAAAGCGAAAGAACACAGAGTGACTGAAAAGCCTATAGGTTGGTATCAGAAGTGTTAAGGAGTTTGTGCAAAATTCCAGAGCTACTATAGAGAGAACTGGGACGAGAGTAAAAGGGCTGCTGAGGGCTATTGCTGTGGGTTGTGAATTAGACCCCTTTGAAGTTCTTTGGGGAACAAGTGAATTCAGAAAACTCATTTAAATTACTTTCGACTGCTGGACTATTAAGTCACTCAGTGCTGAGACTGAGCTATGTGGAACCTCGGCTTTTATTTGGGTTATACCGACATGAGCTTAGGTTTCTGCACATCTCTTTCTACCCCCAAAGAATTTAAACCACCACCAAGTTGTGACCTACTGAGGGTTCAATGAGCACTTTGGGAATTAATGAGTAATGAACAAACCGGTAAATGGTCAGATATAAGGTCCTTCTTACAAGTCCATTGGGTGCAAGACTCCAAGAGAAAATGCTGGATATGGAGGACCAGGAGGGGAATCAAGCCCTCCAAATGTCAAAAGTGACCATCATTAAATGATAGGATTAAAAGTGGTCTTATTGTCTGTTTGGAGCTTATCTGTATTTTCTACAATATCTATAACAAGCATGTCTTACTTTTGTAGTAAAAATGAAGTTATCTGGGAGGGAATACACAGTCCCTACTTTAAGCGTGCCCCCAGTTCAATTGGAGAAAAGATGGTCAGATCACTGAGAGTAAGGATCCAGGCAAACAGGAGGTGCTCAATACATGTTTGGGTTAAATTTCAGTCATGCACCAGAAGGAAGGAGACCCTTTCTGAGCAGGGCACTTTTCTTTATTTCTTTATCTCTTGCCCCCGTAGGTACCACCGTCCTTAGTCTGTAGGCTCACCGTGGGCAAGGCCAGGTTGCTTGGACTGATGCCCCCCACCTAGCGTTGGGTCTGTAACAGCCACAGTTGGCCCCCATGTGGATGGCAAAGTCTATCTATCTGCGTGGTTCACTTCTCCTTCCAGTTCTCTGGTCTGTTCAGTTTCCAAGGGGACGAGGGATGGGGACAGCCTGGGGACCTCAGAGGACCAGGAGAAGAAGAGGCCGCCTGCTTCCCGTTCCTCAGGACCTCTGTGGCTGGCTGTGCCTGCAGCATGGCCTGTCTCCTTCCTTTCTTCTGATTTCCCATCACCTGGCTGGTCCCTTGGGGCAGAGTGCAGGGTCCTGGGGCCACAGTTCCAGCTTTTCTCCTCCTTCCCCTCCCAGCTCCTGTCTCTCCTCTTTCTGGCTGCCTCAGCTCCTGCTCAAGGTCAAGGAACAAACAGACCTTTCCCTGGAGCCAGCCACGGGGAGGACGCCTCCAGCTAGAATCCAATTCTGAGTCAGGGCCAGGGCTTTCTCTTTCCTGTGAATGTAAAGACAGGAAGGAAATTTTTTGTAGCCATAAAATCAGTGAAAAAAAAAAAAAAAAGTTTTGTAGGCAGAGAAGAGGCCAAGCAGTTGGCTTTGGTTTAAGGCACAAATAACACATGGAAATGGTCAGACCTGGGGAGGGAGGGTCTGGGGGTAAACTCGAATATTCTTGTAGCTTTTAGCAATATCTTCTTTTACCTGAGGGCCAACCAGGTGTTGGTCGTGGGATTGAGAACATGGGATGGCTCCCTGGCTTTTGGGGACAGAATGGGGGGGTCTAAGTGGAGTCGAGTGTGGGGATGAGCAGGGAGTTGAAGACTCAGGATGTTTCTAGGCTTTGGGCCAAGACAGTCCAGTGGCTGGAGCCAGGACCATGGTTTTGGAGACCCAATATGAATAGCAATGAACTTGATGGATTTCTAATCTTAGAGGGATGAACCTGGAGCCCAGAGAAGGCAGCGCTGGCCAACTTGGGAAGGGTCTTATAGGCAATGACAGCGATTTAGGACTTTACCCAGAGGACAAAGAGAAGCCATGAAAGGTTGAAGTGGGAGAATCGAATGGTCAACTTTCTAAGGTAGAAAGCTCTCTCTCATTGCACCGTGCACGTGGCCTCACGGAGAGCAAGCCTGGAGGAAGGGAGAGCAGCAAGGCGGCTGCTAGTCTGATCCAGGTCGGTGGCTGAGCAGGTGGAGAGAAGATTCAAGGTATGTCAGAGGTGGCATGACAGGTCTGAGTGACTGACTCACATGGCGGTGGCACTGGGGAGAGAGGAAGGGGAAGAGGATGGCGCCCAGGCTTTTGGGCAGAGTGATTGGGTGTATGGAAGGGGTTCCGCAGAGGAAGAAGGGGAGGATTTGGGGGCAGGATACATATTTTTATTTCTTGAATATTTTTTGAGCTTTGACCAAGTACCACGGGACAGGACACCAAGAAAGATAAGGCATAGGTCTGACCCAGAGAAGCCAGAATTCACACATATCAAGAGAAAGTCTGTAAGGGTGGGGCTGTAGGGATCTAACCCTGAGACATTGGGACTTCAGGGGATGGAGAGGTGCGGGAGGGCTGCAGGAACTGGATGGGCCTATTTGGAGGGGTCAGTGATGAACAGCTGCAGGACCACGACTTGGCCTTCTAGATCTTTCACACCCCTTCCCAAGAGCCCATGTGCCTGGCTCTATGCCAGGCAAGGCGTCCCAGCTTCATGCCCTCCCCCTGCTGCCCACTCCAGCCTCAGAGCTGGCCTCTCCCTGGCTCTCTGGTAAACTACTCTCTCTTAAGCTAAAACCAGAACGCGACCCAATGTTTCCTTAAGGGGCCTTTGTCTCTCGTCTCCCATCTAGTTGGGAAACACTCTCCGTTCCACATTTTACCTGGATCGCTTCTACCCATTCTTTATGTCTCAGCTTAGAGGGTCTTTGTCCTGGAAGCCTTTCCTGTCCCCTAAATCTGGGCTGGTTGTGCCTCTCCTGTGCTGAAGAAATATTCTTTGGGTGGATGCATGCGGAATGAATGGACATTTGGATGACTGGATGAATGAGTGAAGGAATGAATGGGGGAGATGAATGAATGGAGATGGGTGAATGGATGGGGGATGGATGGCTGAATAGATGAACTAATGGATGGATGGGTGAAGGGGATGATTGGTGAACTAGGTAGATGGATGGTTGGGTAGATGAAGAGCAGAGGGTGACCTGGTTAGGTGGGAGGTAGGGTAGGTGGGATAGGTGAATAGGTAGGTGGGTTAGCCGATGGAGGTGGATGGAGAATTGTGGGTGGGTGGAAAGGAGACTGGATGTAAAGGAAGGGAAAGGAGATGAGGCTGGCTCAGGCATGTGGAAATTTGTGGAAGGCCCAGCGTGTCCAAGGCAGCAGTGGAGTCGGAATCTTGTTCTCCTTACTCCTCCCTCTGACCCCTCGGCTTCCTCAGAGCATTCGGCTCCCACATTGGAGGGACCCAGCTCCGGGCACCGCAGTCAGAGATGTAACTGGCACCAGGAACCTTCTTCCATTTTCCCTCTTTTTTATAACTCTTCATCTTGTGGATTTTTTCCCCAGCTGGTCTGATTATTGACAATGCCCTGAGTCTGGGGATGAACTAAGAGATTTCGGTCTCTCCATAGCCATTTTCCTCCCGCTTCCTTCCTTGCCTTCTGCATCCCCCTCCTCCTCTGCTGGGGCCTTCCAGCAGAGAGCCGAATACCCACCTGTGCTGGGCCGGTCTGCAAGCACAGCCTTAGCCAGCAGCGGCTGCCTGAGCCCCGTTGCCCTCGGCCCCACCCAGCCCCGGTCCCTGCTGCCTGGTGCCCGCCCCCGCCCGGCAGCTCCGATTTTCAGCTCGGGTTTGATCGCCTGCCAGGATCTCCCAAATGTCAGCTGCAACGTTAGCATCTTTAAGAGAGCGCCCGAGGCGATCTTTAAGCAGGGAGGCTGGGGCCCCATGCTGATGAGAGGAGCGGGCTCCGAGCTGACAGCTCTGCCTGCTGCCTCCCAGCCGCGGTTGTGGGAGCCTGTGGCCCCCCAGTCTTTGGGCCTGGACAGCACTTGGGTTTATTTTTAAGTCTGGATGAAGCAGGGCTTTGCCAGGAGTTGAGCTCGATCCCCATCGCCTCCCCCTACCAGGGAGCCCCAGGAGGGAGACGGGGCCGGTGTTGTCACTGCTCTACCCCCAAGGCCAGCATGGGGCCTGACCCTGAGAAGGAGGGGATAAATATTTGTTAATCAAATGACTGCACGAGCGTCCTAAGCTGCCCCAAAGAGCAAATGCTGAACAGGGCGCTTTCTCCCTCACCTTCGCCTTGAGGGTGAGATGCTCAGGGTGAGGGGAGATGAGCAAAGGCTCCAGCCTTTGGAGTCAGACCGGCAGATCCAGCATGTGGGAGCTGTGTGACTTTGGGAAAGTTGCTGGCCCTCTCTGAGCCTTGGCTTTTTAAAAAAAATAAATTTATTTATTTATTTTTGGCTGCGTTGGGTCTTCGTTGCTGCGCGCGGGCTTTTTCTAGTTGCGGCGAGCGGGGGCTACTCTTCCTTGCGGTGCATGGCTTTCTCATTGCAATGACTTCTCTTGTTGTGGAGCACGGGCTCTAGGCGCGCGGGTTTCAGTAGTTGTGGCTCGAGGGCTCTAGAGCTCAGGCTCAGTAGTTGTGGCGCACAGGCTTAGTTGCTCCGCGGCATGTGGGATCTTCCCGGACCAGGGCTCCAACCCGTGTCCCCTGCACTGGCAGGCGGATTCTTAACCACTGCGCCACCAGGGAGGCCCCTCGGAGCCTCGGCTTTGTCATCAGTGAAATGTGCAAGAGGATAGAATGCCAGCCGCGTAGTTGTTGGGAGGATCCACGAGCTAATGAGATGGGAACACTGGGTACAGTGCCAGCACATAGCAGGGACTCAAGGGAGTTGGTCCCCTTCTTCTCTTTTCCCTCTCTGCCCCTCCGCTGCCCCTATGGCTTTGCAGGTGCTATTCCTTCTGCCACGAAGGCCCTTCTCCAATCATCCTGGTCCTTCCAGATCCTGAGCACGCCCCTGCCCTGGGACCCCTCCTCACCCGCTCAGTCCAGGCACAGTTGACACTCCTCCTCAGGTCCCCCAGGACTGAGTTCGCGCCTGACACCCATGCAGTGTGACTGTGGTTTCTGTTCCAAGCCAAGGGTCAGCACATTTCTTGGGGGCAGAAAATATTTGTATTGATTTCTAGAGTCTTAAACAGGTCCTAGTACATAGCTGATGCAGAATGAATGAATGAATGAATGAACGCCTAGCTAGCTGGTCTGAGCAGAATCAAGGAACGTTTCTGGAAGGTTTTAGTAATAAGAGAATGTACACCTCAAAGGCTGAGCCCTGCTAACACCTTCAAAAAACTCCCCATCGTGTTGGTGAAAGGCTGTTGCCTTTTCCCGAAATGCCACCTTTCTCTCGGATCCTCAGAACATGGATGCTTATTCTCAGTTTTCAGTTGCCGTTTGTCACACAGCAGGTTGGAGGAAGGTGCCTGGTCCAGACCATCCTTCTGATCCTTGGTCCCTGGGCTGGTGGGTCCTGGCCCATCCCATGGCCGCCACTGGTGCCCATGGCACACTCCCCAGTGCCCCTGATGATCAGTGTCCTTTGCAGAGTGGGAAGGCTATGGAAGTGACCTCCATATTGGTGACTTGGTCTATTTCCACATTTTTGAGGCCTCTCACTTGAGACTGAAATGCCCAGATGGGGAGGTGAAGTGACTCAGAAGAGAAAAGGATAAGAAGCACCTAGAGGCCAGATCCCACCCAAGTGGAGGCAAGCAGGGAAGGAGAGCAGCCTGAACCTCTTACACTGGAGTTGCGGTCTTGATGGGGACCAGTTGGAACTGGTGTGCTGAACTGGGGGATGGGGAATTGGTACACTTCCACAGAGAGGACAGGATCAGCACCCAACTCACATAAGCATATGTTTAAAAACTAAAAGGTGAAGGAACCGGACTCAGAATGGTTATAGAATACAAATAGAATGAATAGATGAATGAATGGTGGGTGAGTGGTAGGTGGATGGATGGATACATGGGTGGGTGGTGGTTGGCTGGGTGATGGCTAGATGACTGGATGAGTTGATGGATGAATAGATGGGTAGATAAATGGATGGATGGATGTGTGGAAGGGTGGATGGGTGGATGGATGGATGGTGGATAGATGAGTGGGTGGGTGGATGGGTGAAGAGATGGATGCGTAAATGGGAAGATGGATGCGTAAATGGGTTTATGCAGGGGTGGGTAGGGGAGTGGATAGGTGGATGGATGGATAGATGGAAGATGGGTGGATGGATGAGTGGGCAGATGAGTGGATGGATGGGTGGTGGATAGAGATGTAGATGGGAAGATGGACCAGTGAATGGGTTCATGGATGGGTGGGTGGGTAAGCGCATAAGTAGATGGATAGATGGATGGATAGACGGGAAGATGGATGAATAAGTGGGTAGGTGGGTGAGTGGGTGGATGGGCAGATGGTGGCTGGGTGGAGGGACAAGCAGATGATAGGACAGGAAGATGGATAGGGCGCAGGATAGGTGGATGGGTGAGTGGGTGGATAGAGGTAGCACTGGTATAGAGCAAAGAGCAAACTGGTTGAGGGTTAGGGAATCTTGCCTTTGCCCTGATTCTCACCCTTATGCCCTATGGGCCTTGTGGTAGTCATCTGACCTTCTTGGACATCAGCTTCCTTATCTGCCTAAAAGGGCAATAGTCCCCGCCCCCACCCACTACCCAGGGATCAGAAAAGATCCCTGGGCTGTGAGTACCCCCCTGGCACCATGGCCTCTCCAACCCTCCTGACCAATCTCACCCTGCCCACGTGCCTGTCCTGTGCTGACCTTCCTCTTTCCAGTGCCCAGGGAACTTCTGTGCAGTTTCCATCAACGCTTTCTAATAGAGGTCAAGGGAATTCTGTTCACAGCCGAGTCCAGCATGGGTAACACCCAGAGCCCTGAGTCTGGTCGAGCCTGGCTGATACGCGCTAGGATTAAGAGGCCATCTCTGAGATCAAGAAGTGGCAGCTCTGGCATTCAGCGCGGTGGGACCTGAGGCAAGTCAACACCCCTCTCTGAGCCTCACTTTCCCCACCTGAAAACAGGGTTAGCAGAAGCCACCCAAGGAGGGTGCCTAAGAGGCCCCACGACACAACACATGCAGGTGCTCAGCCCAGCACGGGGCCCAGGGCTGGGCTCGGAGAGGCATAGCTGCCCTTGCTGCTATCTTCACCAGAACCAAATGCTGGCCTGAAGGGCTTGCTGTAGAATGAGCATCCCATGGGCGAAGGTCTGGCTGCACGCAGGCTTGTGGAACGGGGAAGTTCCCGGGAGTCAAGACCCCCTGGTACAGGCAGGCTCACAGCCACTGTAGCCAGCTCGGATGTGGCGAGCACAGTCACACTGCATGGGTGTCAGGCGCGAACTCAGTCCTGGGGGACCTGAGGAGGAGTGTCAACTATGCCTGGACTGAGCGGGTGAGGAGGGGTCCCAGGGCAGGGGCATGCTCAGGATCTGGAAGGACCAGGATGATTGAAGAAGGGCCTTCGCGGCAGAAGGAATAGCACCTGCAAAGCCATAGGGGCAGCGGAGGGGCAGAAAGGGGAAAGAGAGGAAGGGGACCGACTCCCTTGAATCCCTACTATGTGCTGGCACCGTACCCACAACTCTGTGTGGCGGCTTTGTGGCTTCACATGTACCTCATTCTGGACAACCCACAGCCTGGCGCTTCCCGTTACCAGCTGGGTGACCCTGGGCAAGCGACCTCCCCTCTCTGCGTCTTGTTTTCCTCACGTGTAAAAGGTGGGCTTCGGAGTTACCGGTGTGCTTTCTCATTTGCCTCCCAGCAAGGGGGTGGGGCCAGCACCCTTCACCGCTGGAGACGCAAATGCTGGGGTCCAAAGAGGTTCTAGATTGACTTCAGTGCGGTGCTAGGATAAGAATGCAGCCCCCTCCCGAGCGCCCAACCTGCCCTAAGTATTCTAGCTGAAGCCTTGAGCTGAACTTTGGGCTCTGGGGCCCCCATCCCTCCTGTTACTGCTACTCCCTGCCAATGCCTGGCATTTCCCGGCCGGTGGTGGAGTCCTTGCTGTGAGCTGGCGGGGGCGTGGGGGGGTGGGGCTCTCCTTGCCATGGAGCCTTGAGAGACTTCCCCCCTGGGCACCCCCCAACACCCGCAGACCCAAGGGGCACCCACAGAGTCCATGGGAGTTTGGGCAGCCCAAGTGACATGGTTGTTGGGTCAGCGCCCCCTCAGACCTGAGTGACCTGGGCTTGGGAGAGGTGCTGGGGGACAGGAATGGGGACCCAGGGCCCCTGGGGGTGGCAGCAGTGCAAGGTCCCAGCCCCCACCAGCCCTAGGGTCCCTCCTCCCCTTCACCAACTGCTGCAGACTCTGGTTAAAATGGCATGCCACCATCTGTCATCCTTCCCCCACTCCATGGGCTGGCTGTGACTTTGACTCAGGGACTTCCTTGCCTGTAAACAGGAGGCAGGCAGGTCCCCAGGGCCAGGGGGGTGATGGGCCTGATGCTGGCCCAGGGCTGCTGAGCTGGGGAAGAGCCCGTGGGTGGGCGGGCAGGATACCAGGTACCAGGAGGTCTCCAAGCCCTCCCGCAGTGGTGCCCCTACTCCCCAGGGGTCCCTCGGTGACCCTGTCTCCCACCTGCACCCACCCCCTTCCCTGAGCTCCTCCAGCTCCCTGGATCGCTCACATCCTCCCCGCCTTGCTTCTGCTGTGTTTAGAGAATTTCAAATCAATACCTGGGTCTGAGAGCGTTGATGGACCCTCCCTAACGAGGGTTGCCTCCCTGGGCAGCCTGCATCCCGCCCCAGGCATCTTTGCTTTACAACCAGGAAAACGGAGGCCAGAAAGCAGGGCAGTGGGAGAGCTGGGGGTGAACCAGGACTCACCCCGGCCCTGGCCCTGGCTTCAGCTTTGCCTCGAAGTCAGAAGCAGCAAGGAGGAGGGAGGGAGGGGTGACACAGAGGTGAAAGGCTCTGAAACTGTAAACAAGCCTCCTGGCCTTACTTTTCCCATCTGGGGAATGGGGGAGTCAAGGCTTCTCGGAAAGAGTATCTTTTGAGCCAGAGAGCACACGGGGACTTGTTCTTATCTCCTAAAGCCCGGCAACTTGGGAGGGGTAGCACTGCGGGTGGGGGCGGTGAAGGGGATTCCTTCTGGGAAAGAATCAGCTCGGGTCAGCCCCCTCCACGGTCCTCCCCCGCCCCAGTTCTGCAGCTTCTCCCTCCCCCCACCACAGGGCTGCCAGCTGCCCCCTCCCCTCCCCGCCTTCTGACTGCCAGCTCCTCCCCGCAAAGCCCCCAGACCCCAGCTGCAGTGTTTTTACAGCTTTGACCAGCCGCTCAGCCCCTCTCCTCTCCCTCCCCCTCCTCCTCCCTCCGCCTCCATCTCTCCCCCTCTCTCTCATCCATCCTCTCCCCCTCCTCCCCTTCATCTTTCTCCCTCTGTTCTCCCCTCTCCATCCTCTCCCCCCTCCTCCTCTCCGCCTCCCCCTTCCTCCCTCCTCCTTCCCCCCTCCCTCTATCCTCTCTCCTCCTCCCCCCCCCTTCCTCCCTCCCGAGCTCTCCCTCCCTCCCTCTCTCCGGGGGAAGAAAGGTCACCGTGCAGCTGATTACTCAGAGCTCAGTTGCTGTAGCAACCGGCGGGGGAAGTGGGACAGGCTGTCTTTGAGGACGCGTGAGGTCGGCCGCGGGCGGCTGGAGCCGGCGCGGGCCTCTGTGCTCCTGCGAGCGGGAAGCTGCCGGCAGCCCGGCTCCTCGGCCGCCGCGGGCCCGGCTCCGGGGTTTTTTAATGAAGAATTCCTGCTCCCCTCTCGCACCCCTCCCCGCCTCCTTCCCGCCTCCCTGGGGTCTGGAAGGAGAGGTTCGCCCCCTCCTCGGTTTGGCTGCTTTTCTCTGGTCGTCTGGTCTCCGTCTCTCCCCCTCTGCCAGGTTCTGATGGCTTCTTTCCTTCTCGTTCTGTCCCAGAGCTCAAAGGCACAAGCCCCTTCCCCGCACACGCGCGCGCATGGACGCGAGAGCGCGCGCACACACACTCCCGACCACTCTCCTCTCTCACCAGCTGGGTAAGAAGACCAGTGAAACCCTCAGCATCTCCATCCCCAGCCTTTGTCATAGACCTGGGAGGCTCCAGGCTTCCTCAGCACAGCCAGAGACAAGAACCCACGGAGGATCTGGCCCGCTGCTCCCTGGGCACGGCGGCATCCGCCTGGCACCCACTGTGTGCCCAGCTCTGCCCTCCAGGAGCTGGGGCGGGGGCTGGGGGAGGCAGCGCTCTGCTCAGAAAGGAAGCCGGACCCGTGGGGGGGAGGGGGGATTGCGTCCCAGCCCCCTGCTGTGGTTTGGTCCTTCTCCTGTAGCTCAGAAGCTCAGGGCGCAAGACCTGCTGTGACAGAGGGTCCTGGAGGTGAGGGACGCAGGCTCTGTAGTGGGCTGGGCCTGGGTGCCAGTCCCCACCCTCCTCTGGGACCCTCCTCCACTGTTAGTGGGAATGTAAAGTGGTTCAACCACTTTGGAAAACATTTGGCAGCTTTTTCAAAAGTGAAGCATACACCTTCCATATGGTCAGGCCATTCGCCTCCTAGGCATTTATCCCAGAGAAATGCAAACTTAGGTCCATGCAGACTTGGACACGAATGTTCATAGCAGCTGCACTTGTAACAGGCAAAACTGGAACCAACCCAAATGTCCATCAGCAAAAGACTGGCTCCGCAGGTCCTGGGCATCCCTACGATGGGACAGGACTCCGTAAACAATAAGAAGAAATGAACTGCCGATACTGCAGCAACATGGAAGAAACTCAAGGTCATGATGCTGAGTGAGAGGAGCCAGGAGACAAAGAGTGCATGCTGTGCATACGTTTCTAGTACATTCTAGAAAGTGCCAACTAACCTATAGTGACAAAGCAGCTCAGTGGTTGCCGGGGGACACTGGGTGCTAGGAGGTCCCACGAAAAGTCACAAGAAAAGTTTTGGAGGGGGGTGGATGTGTTCACTGTCTTGATGGTAGTGACAGTTTTATGGGTGTATACATATGCCGAAATGCAATTTGTTTTTTTGGCCATGCCACGTGGCTTGCAGGATCTCAGTTCCCCAACCAGGGATTGAACCTGGGCCACAGCAGGGAAAGCCCGGCATCCTAACCACTGGGCCACCGGGGAACTCCCCGAAATGCAGTTTAAATGTGTGCAGTTATTGTATGTCCATTATACCTCAATAAATTGAAAAAATTTCCTGCTCTGCCACTCACTGGCTGAGTGACCTTGGGTGGGTCACCTCACTTCTCCAAGCCTCAATTATGAAAATGGAATAATGATAGTGGTAACCTCACGGGATGGTTATGAGGATTCAATTACATAATGTTAGCTCATCACTCAGCTCCATCCCAACCAAACCAAGGGACCCCCATCCAGGGCAGAGAGGAACAGCACTGGGGGACCTGCCTGAAGTTCCCCGTTTTGGTTTGTCCCCCGCTCACTCACTCATGCCTTGGCAATGAGAAGGGGAGCCCCTGACCCACGCTGGGCCTGGCCACCTCCTGGGTAAACAAGGGAGAAACCAGCCCTAACCCCATCCTCATGGGTACATAGTCTGGGGCAGTTGCAACACGAGGAAGAGAGGTCCAGGCACTTGCAAAGGCCCTGTGGCTGGTGGGAGCCCTGTCTGTCCCAGAAGCTGAAATGCAGGCAGCAAGAGGTGCACTGACAGGCCCCATCATGTGACCTCTTGCAGGCCCTGCCAAGGAGTTTGCAAGCCTCCTGAGGGCTGCCACGCTCCTGTGTGTGGTTTGTAGGGGACTGTAGTGTTGGCTCCACCTCCGTGCAAATTCCAGCTCTCAGCTCACCTCCACTTTCTCGAAGCCTCAAATTCCCCATCTGGCAAATGGGGGTGATGATCCCTTACGGGACCTGGCCCAGTGCTCAGTGGTTAGGCGTCTGGGTTGTGTCTGACTCTTTTGTCAGGTTTGCCACACTGTGTTCTAATTCGTGGACTCTGGATAGCTTGCCTGGCCCAACTGTGGGCTCCTGGGGGCTGCATTTGCAGCCTCTTCCCCTCCTCCCCTCTGTGCCTGGCACAGAGCAGGCACCCAATAAATATCTCAGGATGTGAATAATCAAGGCATCCACGCAGGATAGAGGGTCCACGCTCTGGCTGAAAGACAGACTACTTCTGTGGGTGGGCACATGTGGCTCCCAGCAAGTTCTCAAAAGGTATTAAGTTGAGACCACCTTACCCTCCACCCTCAGCCTTGGTCTGAGGACTTCTCTCAAGCTGAGAGTAAGCGTGGGGACAGTTTTCTTGGGGTTCCGAGCTATGGTTAGTTTTGGCCCTTCGACTGCGAATGACTTTGACCAGCCAGGTCATCACCTTTATTCACTTGAGGAGGCCCTGGAGAGGACGAAGTTCTGAACACCCACCCCAACCCTGGACCAGCTGCCCCGACCATAAAGGGGGATGGAGTTGACGTGAGAGATTCCCACCAGGCATCTCATGCCCAGAGAGGGGGCAGGCCTGGGCCAGGTGCACAGGGAGGCCATGCCAGAGCCTGCCTTGGATTCACCGTCCAGTGCTCTTCCCACAGGGCTGGGCCAGGCTGCAGGCTAGCTGCCCGATTCCTTTTTTGCCACCGAGGCTCACACCAGAGCTTCCCAGATTTGCACCAGGGCGGGGGTAGTAAAGCATTATGTTGAGACCCTCACAGAGTTTGCCAGGAAGGCGGGCTCTGGCCTCTGAGTGGCTCACGTTTCCACCACCCCTTTCAAAGCTCCTGACCCCCTGCGCCTGCCCTAGGAGCTGCGGGAGAGCCAGGGCCAGAGGGAGCCTGAAGCCACAGTCCCGACACCACGGAGCCTCCCAGGCTCTCCCTTGACTTGGCCGAGCGGTGCACCCCCCCCACCCCACCCCCAGCCCCAATGGCTATGGTCTCAGAGAGAAGCTTAATGGAGAAAATCTCACCAAGTACCACTAGCCTTGGCCTCAGAGGCTAACCCAAACCCCCCCATGCCCTGTGACCACGGCCACATCACTGTCTCTCCCTCTCTGACCCACCTCTTCCGAAAGCTGGGCCTGCATCACTCACCTGCAGGGTGCTGGTACCACAAACACCCCGAAAAGCAGTCATTACTATTAAGAAGCCCATTTTCTGGAGAAAGAACCGAGGCCTGCGGGGTCTAGGTGAAGTGCCCAAAGCCAGCCAGGTGGTGACTGATGATACGTACAGCCAGAATCCGGGGTTCCCACCCCAGCTCCGTTATGACTGTGTGACCTTGAGCAAGTCACGGCACCCCCTCAGAGCCTCAGTTTCCTCATCTGTGACCTGGGGATGATAAAGGGACAGAATGAGCTCGAGCAAAGGTGTCTCTCGGCACAGAGCACGACACCGTCACCAGTATGATTGTCTGTGGGCAGAGCCCTCCCAGTGCCCTCCAGCTGCTCTTCCATTTGTGGCAGTGGCTCAGGGTCTTCCATGGGACCATGTTGGGGCCCTGGAGATGGGAGGTTACATTTGCTGTGACAATGGCTCCAGGAGCTGCCTCCTTCTCTCGCCGGCACACATACCCCAGAGGCCTGAGCACGACCCACCAATCCTCCCAGCCTGCCCTTGAACGTTCTCCCAGGCACCTACTGTGTGTGGGCATAGAGAGGCCCTGAAGAGGAGGACCTGTCCAGTGTGGTCAGGTGTGTGATGGGGGAGGGGGCAGGGTCTAGGGATGCCTTAGGAGAAGAGAGCTAACCTGAAACCCAAAGCTGGAGTAGCAGTCAGCCAGGCAGAGGCTGTGGGGGTGCTCCCGGCAAAGGACACATAGCACGTGCAAAGGCCCAGGGGGCGAGAATGAAACAGAGCTAATTCAAACAATTTAAAAATATTCAGTTTCAGAAGCCGAGAGCTACGGAAAGTATCACTGAAGGATGGAGGTAGAGAGGTCAGCCTGGGTTGGGCCATTCCCGGGCTTATGTTAGTTTCAATGTTATACTGAGGGTAATGGGGAGCCATGGAAGGTTTTAGGCAGAGGAGTGACACATTCAGAAGAACCTTCCAGAAAGATTGCTCTGGCTGCCCCGAGCAGAAGGGACTGCAGGGACAAAGGGAGAAGCAGGGAGACCAGCGGGGTGGCTGCTGCAGATGTCCAGGCAAGAAATAATGGGGGGCCTGACAGGAGCAGCAGAGGGAGGGGCAGAGCTGACTGACGGGAAGGACCTAAAGGGTAGATTTGCTGGACAAGGGGATGAGAGAGGAGGGGGAAGAGGGTGGACAGTGGGGTGGATGGCGGGGTCGTCTCTGAGGCCACGCGGAGAAGCAGGCAGGGTGGTATCTTCAGCGCCCGGGGTCCCACAGCGCCGGCTGCCTCATGGTACGGCCCTGACCCTAAGACCGCCCTCCTCGGCCCCCAGGGGAGCTGTCCTCATGGAAACCAGGGGTCTCTGGCAGGGAGAGGGCCTCATGGGTAAACAGCCGGCAGTCGTGGGGGCCGATCCCAGGGTACAGGGGGCACCACCTGCAGCCAGCAGAGCATCCAAACCTCAGCTTCCCGGGATGAGGCTTCCAGGGCAAAGCGGAGTGAGGAGGGTCTGGCTCCAACCCTGGCGGATGTTCCCTCTGCCTCCGGTTTCCTCCTCTCTGAGACAGACAGATGCAGATGGACAGACTGGCCGCCGGCCCCTGAGGGCCCGGATGGCTGGGCAAACACTGCACGGGGCCTCCACTGACCACAAAGAACAAGGACATGGGGTGGGGCTGTGGGTCCCAGGGAGCCTGTCGTCTGGGGGTCGCCCCACTTATGGGGGGAGTTTCTCACCCCAACCTCAGGCCCCTTTCTGTCCCAAGTGCTGAAAAGTGAAGGTCCCAAAACTCAGGGTCCTCCCTGACCCCCACACCAGTCATAAGCAAGTCCTGTTGGCTCTGTCACCAAATCTGTCCCCTGTCCCTCCCCACAGCTACCCCGAGGTCCAACCTCTCCATCCACCCCCCGGAGAGGCACACCAGCTTCCTCAGGGCCTCCCTGCCTCCGCCTCCCCCTTCCCGGGGCCTCCCGCTAAGTGCAGCCCCAGGGAAGCCCACAGTGCCTTCAAAGACAAGTCTGGGTTCATGTCTGACCCCCAGTGGCTTCGCATTGTACCCAGAAGGGCATCGGACTCCGTGCCCACAAGCACCAGCCCACGCACGACTCTGCCTCGGTCCCCATCTTCCTTGGTCCCTATCTTCCAGTCCCTCCTCCATCTCACACACAGGCTGCCCTCCTCCCCTCCTCCAGGCCTTTACACTTGCCGTTCCGGATACTCGGAGACCCTCTCCCCAGGCCTTCCGGGCCTCCTCATATTGATCCTTCCGGCAGGTCATCTCCTCAGGGAGGCACCGGCCCAACCGCATTCACTCCACTGCTTTCCTCCCCGTCAGTCAGCACAGGTGCACAGCGCGTAGCGAGCCTGACCTACCCCGTTTGCGTGCTCTCCGTGTGTGTCCTCGGCTGCCCTGCTGGAAGCTCCCTGTGGAGAGACACTGGGCTCACCTGCGTACCCTGTTGCCCACGTGGTAGCTGAGTGAACGAATGAGTGAGCGTGTGAATGAGTGAGCGTGTGAATGAGTGCGTGAATGATTGAGAGAGTGAGTGAATGAATACGTGAATGAGTACATGAATGGATGGACGGATGGACGGATGGATGGAACGGCCGCCTCTGCATTGGGGGAAGAAAAGGTGGTGGCCCAGGGCTGTGAAGATACTGCCCTGCCCGCTTCTCCCCCGCCCCTGCCGTGGCCTGTTTCAGAGATGACCCCACCATCCCCCCCACTGTCCGCCCTCTTCCCCTTCCTCCCTCATTCTGGAGGCCCCAGGAGGGGGTGGGGCAGAAAGGAGGCCTCTCTCTGAATCCACACAGCTGCCTCTGAAGGGCCTCCCCTGGAGGTGGGCCTCCACCTGCCTTCCTGACCCTCTCCCACCCTCCCACCCGGCCAGCCACCCGCTGGAACTACTGAAGCCAGAGCACAGAAAGGGCGGGCCCCCCACCTTGTGCAGCGGAGGTGAGTCTAGGGTCCTTAGGCCTGGAGCAGCCCACCCCCCATTCCTTCACCAGGAGGTGGAACAGTGTGGTGCCTGAACTCAGGCAAACAAGGTTCAGAACCCAGCTCTGCCATCGTCAAGCCGCAGGGCCCTGGGCAAGCTTCTTCATCTCTCCGTGCCTCCATCTTCTTGTCTATAAAATGGGGAGAATAACCGTACCTCCCTCACAGGGCCAGAGTGAGGAGTCCGCAGATTCCTGCCTGGCACAAACAGTTGAGCTGGTGTGCACAGCGTGTGGTAAGTGCTCAGTAAATGGCAGCCCCTCGACAACATCAGCCCCCCTCGACAGCATCAGCCGAGCTCCTGCCCTGAGCCAGGCCTGGGAAGTCGTGCCAGGTGAAGGGCAGAGGCCTGTGTTTGGAGGCCAAGGCCCTGTTTTCTTTCTGACCGACAAGGCACACCCATCTCCCTTCAGAATCCCCTTGGTGTGGGATGGGCGGTCATCCCTTGGGGTGGGAGCTCCGTGAGGGCAGGGACCACGCCTGTCTTTTTCACTTTGTGGGCCCCGCACAGGCCTGGAGCCTGTGAACAAATGCTGAATGCTGAATGAGTGAGTGAATGAATGAGGCCAGAATCCATCTGTCTCCCAAGGCAGCATCCCAAGAGAAGCCCACGTTGGCTCCAACCTCTGTGGGGTCACCAGCCCAACGGCGGAGGTTGCCAGTATTGCCAACGGTTCGGAGGCTTCTAAGAGTCTCTTGACAAAAGGATCAAAGGAAGCAGATGACAGAAGGGCAGGAAATGGCTGCTGGTGGGTTGGGGATGCAGAGGCGCCCCAGGCCGGGATGAAAGAGGCACAGGAAAAGGACACAGATGGACCAGCCATGGGGTGGGGGTGGGGGGATGACAGGATGTGGACAGAGGGGCTCAGCCACTTCCCTTTGCACAGAGGATGAACTTGATGGTTTTCTCCTCCGTGCAGGACCCTCCTTTCTGCCCCCAACCAGCAGCATCCAGCCCTGGGCCTGGCACCCAGAGAATACCCAGAAAATGTTTGCTGAATCACCTTGTGCATGTATGCATGAATGATTGAATGAATGAATGAATGAAAGTTTTTGTCAGCTCTTCCTGAGCTTTCCAGTGGTCAAGGAGAGTGGGTCAGTCCAGGGAATTTTGACATAAAAGTGCAGAGCAAACCCCTTGTTGTTTCAAGGAGGACATTAACAATAGTTATGACTAGCCAATATTTTATAATAACTATAAATGGAGTATAACTTTTAAAAATTGTGAGTTGCTCTACTGGACACCTGTCACTTATATAATGTTGTACATCAACTACACTTCAAGAAAAAAAGAAAAAACAAACAAACAATAGCTATTATTCCAGCCAGAGCTTACTAAGCAGTTACTATGTGTTAGGAGCTCAGTATCTCTGCATTATTTCCCCATGATCTCAGTGACTCCTTTTGCCATACTCTATGAAGCGTTGTTAGTTTCCAGATGAGGAAACTGAAACTCCAGAAGAAGCAGGGAGGAGGTGGGAGTGGAAAAAATAAAAAAGACGCAGGGGTTTCCCTGGTGGCGCAGTGGTTGGGAGTCTGCCTGCCAATGCAGGGGACACGGGTTCGAGCCCTGGTCTGGGAAGATCCCACATGCCGCGGAGCAACTGGGCCCGTGAGCCACAATTACTGAGCCTGCGCATCTGGAGCCTGTGCTCTGCAACGGGAGAGGCCGCGACAGTGAGAGGCCCGCGCACCGCGATGAAGAGTGGCGCACCGCGATGAAGAGTGGCCCCCGCTCGCCGCAACTAGAGAAAGCCCTCACACAGAAACGAAGACCCAACACAGCCAAGGATAAATAAATAAATAAATTAAAAAAAAAAAAAAAGACACAGGATCTTGTTCTGAGCCACCAGCAAGTCAGTGACAGAGCTGAAATTAAAATTAGTCTTTCAAAGTCTCTGAACTCTGCTCTTTATTTATTTATTTATTTATTTATTTATTTATTTATGGCTGCGTTGGGTCTTTGTTGCTGCAGGCGGGCTTTCTCTAGTTGCGGTGAGCCGGAGCTACTCTGTTGCAGTGCGCGGGCTTCTCATTGCGGTGGCTTCTCTTGTTGCGGAGCGCGGGCTTTAGGTATGCAGGCTTCAGTAGTTGTGGCATGCAGCCTCAGTACTTGTGGCACATGGGCTTAGTTGCTCCATAGCATGTGGGATCTTCCCGGACCAGGGATCGAACCCGTGTCCCCTGCATTGGCAGGTGGATTCTTAACCACTGCACCACCAGGGAAGTCCCTGAACTCTGCTCTTAAATACACATTCTTAGGCTGACAGCAAAACGCCCTCTTCGCTCATCCAACCATTCATTCATTTATTCATTCACTCATTCCGCAAGCAATTACTAGACTCCTCACCATGCTGCCACACCCTGTGCTGGGCACTAGGGCTATGCCAATGAATGAAATAGGCACAGTTCCTGCTGGCTCAGGACTCCTCGTCTGGAGGGCAGTGCTTCACCCAACAATGAATTCATCATGATTTGGAAAGTGCTGGGAAGGAGAAAGCTGGAATGCAATGCAAAGCCAGCTGACACGCAGGGGACCTGCCCAATCTGGGGGCCTCGGAAAACGCTTAGCGTGCAGACTGCGGGATGGGAGGGCATCGCCAGCAGGGAGGTGTGGACAGGTGGGGGGGCAGGCAAAGTGTGGAACGGATGGAAGAAAATAATAGTCATAATCCTGGTCTGAGTAGGCACCATTCATTGAGCTCCTCCTCTCCACAAGCACCTTGCATGGATTATTTTATAAATCTTTAACAGTAAGATGGAGAGACGGGTGCCCTTCTCATCCCCACTGTGATTGGAGAGATCGGCTCACGCAGCTGCTAAGAGGCAGAGCATGATCTATCTGATCTGGGGCTCTCAGCTCCTGAGCGTGAACCCAGCCTCTGCAGAACAGAGCCTCCTGATCCATGGCTGGGGGCGAGCTGGACCCGCGGGGGCATAGTGCCCACCGGAGGTCGTGCTCCTCCTCCTGTGTCGCCTACTAGCCCTCCTTGGGCTGAGAAGGGCTTCGTGTCCAGAGGGCAGTATTTAGGGAGGAAATGTCTCTAAGCTCAAACCAGCCAGCGCCGCATTCGGAGGGTGTGGAACGAAGACACCTGCCAGGTCTTCTGCCCAGGCTTTCAGAGCCTGAGCGCTGCAAGGTGGACCCCGGCCTCGAGCCGTGGGCTGGTAGAGGTTGCCATGCTCCGTTGAGGCAGCCGTGCAGCAGAGCTGCAAGGCCCCCAATGTCACCCATCTCTCCATGTCCCCAAGCCCTGAAGACAAGGCCACTTTCCTGTTCTTTCTTTGAAAGGAAAGAGGAGGCCTGAGATCCTCCCCAGCCTGGGCTGTGGGTCCTGAGGGGCTGGGTGGAGGATTGCTGTCTCTCAGTGCTTCTCTCCATCACCTAGAGGATGCAGGGCATGGCATGGAGGCCCCCACGAAGCAGCCAGAGCAGTTCCAGGGCTTGGTTCTCAGCGGGTCTCTGTATCCCTTGGGAAAGTGCAAAGCACTCACCTGTGACACCAGTGATAACAGCGCACATTTCCTGAGCACCAGCCACATACCTGGCCCTGTGCTGAGTGCTTCCCCCAGAGTACCTCCCTGAATCCTACGTGGCAGAGGCTGCTGGCTGCTGCCCAGTATCCATTCTGCCATCTCCCCGTTAGTAACAGAACACCCTCTCCCGGGTTTTACTGAGGCACAGGGCTGCCAGGCTAAATACTACATTTCCCAGTCTCCCTTGCAGCTAGTCATGGTCATGTGATCAGTTATGGCCAATGGGATACAAGAGAGGTGATCTATGCACTGTCCAGCTCTCCCTTAAAAGGGAGGAGCGGTCTCCACCTCCTGGGTCCCCCCCAACACACACAGGAAAGAATGGGAAGGGGGAGGTGGTGGCCATCTTCCACCTTGTGGATGGAGGCAATCCCCGATGGGATGGAAGAGGCAGAGAGAGCCCAGACCCTGGACTGGCTCCCAGCACAGAGCCCCCCTAGATTGACATGTGAAGGAAATCGGCTCCTCTCTCCTTTAGCTGCTGTTCCCTGGGTTCTGCTAGAGCAGCCGGGCTGCATCCTAACAGGAGACACGGAGGGTCCCAGAGGGAGGGCCACGTCTGCTGGAGAGTGGTGAAGCCGAGACCTGAACTCAGGACAGGAAAGGGTTGACCCGGAGCCTGCGCTCAAAGCTACTGGGCTGGACATATTGCTGCACATAGCAGGTGCTCAGTACATGATTTTCAGGCAGATAGATGAATAAATGAATGGGGTGCTTTCTAGGGAGAATCTAACACTGGAAGAACTGATTGCTCTGGGCCCTAAATACTGGTCAGTTTCCCTGATAGGAGCCTCAGCACTTACTTCTAATCTCTATGCCCAAAGATGGTCATGGTGGCATTGTCCTCCAGTTTATAAAGAGCTGCTTCACATTCACTGTCACCTTTAACTGTGACCCCCTCCTGTGAGGTCAGCGGGGAAGCATCGTTATTATCCCCATTACAGGTGAGCAGACAATCCCCGCACATGTCACCTGCACATAGTAACCACTTGACACGTGGCAGGTCTTCTCATTCCTTTAACAATGTTTTCTTATTAATATGCTACCACTAATAACTTCTAAAATATCACTTTTAAAGAGGAGTAGGATGTGGGAGTGCATAGGAGAAGCCCACGTGGAGGATTGAGACGTCTCTTCCTCTCTTCGATACCCGTTTCCCCTGGTATAAAATGAGGGAATTGGAGGAGATGGTCCCCTCTCCCTATTCCCATGCCAGTTTCTGCTGCTGTGTACCCCTGGGGTTGGGAGTGGCCAGGGTCCCTGGCCACTGAGGGCAGAAGCAGCCCCACAGATGGAGGGCAGCATGCTTCTTCTTGGACCTCTGCTGGCATTTCCCAGCTCACCTCCTGAGCCTGGCTCTGAGTCCTGGGTCACATGTCAGCTCTCAGTGTCCTCATCTGTAAAATGGGAATGATAGTAAAAGTAAGGACATTGCTTGTATGACTGTCATGTCAATTATACAGGTTTATATATAAAGTGCTTAGCATAGAGTCTGTCTCAGTAAGTGCTCAGTTCATGCTATGGATATTACGGTTATTGATTGTCAGTTATCACTACTATTATTATTAATCACTATCATGAAGAGCTAATGAGCATTTACCGATGACTGCAAGAGAAAGTAGCACACCTTAATGTCAAAGAAATGGCAGCTCTGCTGGAAGGCCAAGGGTTGGGGGCTTGGTTCCGTGCCCCTGGGTGCCCCTCCAGGGTCTGTGGGTTCCCAGTCTGGGCACCTTAACCTGTGGCTACCTTCTCTCTCTGTTAATTTTTCCCATCTGCCCCGCTTGGGCAGGTCAGTTATGTTAAGAATGGAAATTCCCAAAGTCTCAACATTGAAAAAGATCTCAAGGTTGCCTCAGCCAATCCTTTTCCTGAGTCATGGCTCTGTACATACACACAGACATATGCCCTACTTGTCCTTGAATACCTCTGCAGGTGGGGCACTCACTACCTACAAGTCTGCCCTGACAATTAGACAGTTTATCTTGTGAGACAAAACAGACCCCTCTGGGTGACCTCCCTTAGTTCTGCCTTCTGGGTCTTCCCAGAATAAGTCCACACCCTCTGCCCCAACTAGCTCCTCAGGCACCAGGAACAGAGGCCACTAAATCAGCTCCTCCCCACCTGACACCTCCTCAGTGCCTTGATCACCCTACTGGAGCAGGAGAGGGTTAGGCTGCGTTTGCACAGAGCACTGGCCCGGGGGTGGGGGTGGGGGTGGGGGTGGGGGTGGGGAATCACATGATACAGTCCTGCAGATAGCCCAGGGAGCCACGCTGGCCTGAAGAGCCAGCCTGCCTGCCTACCACCAGCCCTGGTTCCCTCCTCTTGCTGGCCTGGCCCTTTCCCTTTTGTACCAGAACTGCAGGCAGAGAAAAGGCAAAGATTTGCCTGAAGCAAATACATCAAATCCTTCTGCAAACACGCATTCCCCAGAACACTGACTCCAAAGATACCAGGGAGAAGAGGCCTACTTGATTAGATTTCTTTGGGGTCTGTCACCTAATTTTGTTGCACATCTTAGCCTGAGGTCCCTGCAGTGACTGTAGCGTGTTTGATTTCTCCAAGCCATTCATAGGCAGTGTATAAATTCTCATCTAAGGATTTTCTCACGAGACCCTTGTAAATTACTGAGGCCAGTGGTCCTGCAGACGGCTCTCCTATTCCAAACTCCTCGTTCCCCAGTGCTTTGCCCCTCTGCAAGTCACTTGACCTCCCCTGGCCTCAGTTTCTCCATCTGTAAAATGGGGACAATAATTGCCCCTACTTCTTAGGGCTTTTGTGAGTGTCCAATCAGGTCAACTATCTGAAGCCTCAGATCCAGTCCCAGGCACACAATAGGTCTTTAGTAAGTGTTAGAAACAATTAGCTCTCAGCTGGAAGGTGAGCTTGGTGCACAGGTAAAACTGTCCAGACTTAGGGGAGATGAATCCCCTTTGTGAGAGGAGCTTGGTCGAGACACAGCATTTTGTGCTTTCTGGCCCCTGGGTCAGTGAGTCTCAAACTTTACTGAGCTTGAGATGCACCTGAGGGAGTTTTAAAATGCAGAGTCCCAGGTCCTGTGCTCAGAGAGCCTGATTCAGTAGGTCTGGAGGGACCCAGGAATCTGCAGTTTAACAACCTCTCCTCTGTCCCTAACACCCCATCCCCTCCCTGAGCTGGGAATAGACGTTACCACTAAATTCACTTTGACAGCCTGCACTGTGCTGAGAGCTGGAAATGCTTTGCCGAAGGAGAAGGAACCAGCCCCTGCCCCTGGGAGCTCACCACCTAACAGCGGGTGTTCCTTGGCGTCAGTTGAGAAGCCTGGGTTCTGGAATGAGCAGGTACAGCTGTGGGAATGCAAAGGTTAGAAGAGACCTACTTCCTGGTACTGTGTGGTTGTTGTCACAAGACAGAAAGTCTCCTAGGCTGGAGCCCTGGGGCATGAAGGCCTTGGGATGGAGGGCACGGGCTGGTCTGGAGGCAAAGGCTGCTTTCCCTGACCTTGCCTGGGCTGGACCCATGGTGGGGACAGGTGAGATATGACACAGAGTAGATGAGGCAGTAAGATGGTAAGTGAGTGCACTGAGGCAGTTCAGGGTGTTGCCTGTAGCATAAGACCTGGGCTGGAATCCCAGCTGCAGCGGTGTTCTTTTCAGCTGTGTGACCTTGGGCCAGCGACTTCCCTCTCTTAAGCTTTGTTTCCACCTCTGCGAAGGAATAATTGTGTCCCCCACCTACAGTGGCAGTTTACCAAGAAACTAATGAAGCTTCAGGTTCAGGGACTCTTGTCAAGGCCCTGGGCTTAACTATGTATTCATAACTTTGCATTATTTTTCTTAAACAGGGTCCCCAAGATTGTAAAAGCTTCAGGCCCCACAAAACCTGGATCTGTCCAGGTCCACCTAATACAGCTGCTGTAAGATTTGGTGAGAAGACAGTAAACCCCTTGGCAAGCCTGAGTCTGAAAACAGAAGCCTCCTTAGCTCCTGAGCCTTGGAAGGAAAACATACTGACACACTGAACAGGGGAGTCTGAGCCCCAGGCCTATTCTGACAGTCCCTTGTCCCCATGGCCTCAGGGCTCCAGACCTTTCCAGCCCAGATGGGAAGCAGGGAGGAGCAGGTTGGAAGGAGAAGGGGGTACATGGGGAAGGGAAGAGGCTTTGGAGGAGGGAAGGACGTGGGGAGCAACGGGATTCCACTGAGGCACATGCAGACCCCTCTAGCTGCCTTATGCACTAGCCTTTGAAGGGCCAGGCTAGTAAGAAGCCTGCCAGAGGTGAGAGCCCTGGGCAGAGGCCTTGGCTTTGACTTGGCTTTGATAAGGACCTTTCAGTGTCTGAAACCAGGGAAAGATGCAGGTTATCCAGGACCCACAGATGGGGACAGGGGAGAGGGAAGGATATTGGGGGCCTTGGCATATTCCCCTCAATGTGAAGAGAGGACCCCCCCCCACACCCCACTCTGTGCCAGGCCCTGCCCACGTGCCCCATTTTACTGAATCCTCACACGGCCTCCTTCAAGCTCTCATTCTGCTCTTCTCCATCCAGCACATGAGGAAGTGGAGGCTCAGAGAGGGCAAGTCCCTTGCCAAAGGGCACACAGTTGGAGAGAATACGGTACAAACCAGGAACTGGACCCAGCTCTAACTCCAGATTCCTGCCCTTAACCCTCTCCTGCCACAGGGCACACTAGGCTCTGGGCACAGTGGCACGTAGTGGGCTCGCAATAAAGATGGGAATGAATTAAGTAACAAAGGAAAGAATTCACAGGCCGGGCTCTTCCCACGCCACCCACCCCATCCCCAGCCAGCTCTTTCCAACCCAAGCCTCCCGCTCTCCACCCCTCTCCCCAATCTAATTGGGTGGTATCTCAGCTATCTTGCTTCTGCGGATTTCCCCGCGCTCCTCCTGGAGCCCACCCCGAGGCAGCTTTCTCACAACAGGACCCCCAGAGTGGGGACGCCTCCCGACCCCCAAGGCCCAGCGGGAGAGCTGCGACCTCCCGGGGGGTGGTCTCCGCAGCCGCTCTCCCTCTCCCCGGCCTTACCCGCCCCTCCCCTTCCCGGGGCAGCTGAATAATTGATTCGCCCATAAATAATTGATCAGTGTTGCGGGCGCGCCCTCTGCCCCCAGGGTGCGGGGGTTCCCCAGCAGGGTTAGGGGAGCCGGGCTGGGCTGGAGGGACGGGGACCACGGAGCTGAGCGGGTCCGGGGGCGCAGTTTCGCTCTGCGGGCCTTTCTCTTTCTCTCTCGCTCCCTCGCGCCGGCTTTTTCCCTTTTTCTTTTCTCCTTTTTTTCTTTCCTGGAGCGGAGCCCGGCGCCAGGAGTCTGGAACCAGCTTGACAAGCTTTTGAGTTATGGAGGGGGGAGGGGAGGGGAGGGAGCGGGCGGGCGGCGCTGGGAGGGGAGGGGGGCGCCACAGCGGGTGGGGGCGGGGCGGTGGGCTCCGGCGGGCAGGGGCGCGCGCACCCCCATTGGGAGACCCTCCCCGACTTTGGGCGAAGGTTGTTAGAGGGTCTGATGGTGGCGGCCGGGAGGGGGGCGGGAGTGGGCGGCGGGGCGCGGGGGTGAGTCATGCGGCGGACCCGGCGAGCAGCCCGGCTGGCGGAACGAGCCCGGCTTTAGAGCCGCAATAAATGAGGCCCGGGGAGGGCGGCGGGGTTTACACGGCCTCGGGGGCCGCGGCCTCCCCCGCCGAGCAAGACATTCCTTTCCGCTGAACTGGGCGCCTGGGCCCGCGCCGCTGCCGCGCCCTGCACGCATCGCCCTCGGCGGCCTGGCCCCGGGTGGGGAACGGCGCCCGGCCGGGGGCGGGGGTTGTGGGGGGGGAGACGGGGGGAGCGGGGAGCAAGGCCTGGGGTGGCCCCTTTTCCCCCCTGCGCTGTTCCCGGGAGCTCACTGAAGCCTCAGCTGCCTGGGAGGGAAGGGATCGGTTTGCCCATTTAAGGGGTGGGGGACCTGAGCTCAGTGAGGCTCATCACTGCGGCAGGCCGCTCAGCTGCCTGGCCGGGGTGTCTGATTCCCCCCCACCCCGCCCCATTCCTTTGCCCAAGGCCTGAGACTCTCCCTTCACCCCTCTCCCCCGGTCGTGACTTTGGGTCTGCTGACAGCCCTGGGGTCTGAGGGCCAGGCACACTGTAGGTGCACCTTAGCCACTGGCTGAGTTTGACTGGGGCGCTTTTCCAGGGACCCCGGAGCGCAGTGAGCAAGCCCGTGCATCTGACCTCACAGTGTCAGACGCCCACAGCCCCAGGGCCGGGCAGGGGTGGGAGGTGTCTGGAATTACTGGTTTACCAGGACTGGTTGTAGGGAGAAGTTTCCAGACCCCTTGAGGTCTCCAGGGGGACTCAGTGTACCGCAGCAGGACACTCTTAGATGCTAACAGAGACCCCAGGGCCAAGCAGGCCTTCCCCTGGACTGCAGCTTGTGGTCGAGCCGTGGTTAACTTCTGTGTATCGAAGTTTCCTTTAGGGGTCCCTAGTGTTTCCCCCCACCCCAGCCACCCCTGGGCGCCTCCCAGCCCTGCCTGCTCCCAGCCAGTTAGTGACCTGCACCCACTGGGTTCCAGAGTGTCGCAGGTTTGGCCTCAGCTTCCAGCTGTGTAGCCTGGGGCAGCCGCCTTCACCACTCTGATCCTCTCTTGCTCACCTGTGAGATGGGTTAGTAACAGTGCCAGCCTCGCCTGGGCTCTGGAAGATTCCGTTAGGCCATGCCAGTCTTGACTTAGCACAGGATCTGGCACACAGTAAGCGCTCAATACACAGTCACTGTTGTTGGAGCCGGTTGTTTGTTATTACTGTTATTTCTGAAGGACTCACCAAGGCCTAGCGAAGCCCCCCTCCCTGTCCTCCTAAGCAGAGCCGTGAGAACGCTGAGCCTCGCCTCGCAGCAGCCTGGCTTCTCCTCCCCAACCCCCATGAGCCGAGTGTCGAAATCCTCCCAGAGAAGCTGCTGGGCAGAAATTTCCAGTCTCCTTGGCAAAGCCGGGAAGAGTTTGGGTGCGGCTCAGAGACGCAGTTGGGTAGGCTCTGCGGGGCCAGGGCTGGGGAAGGGCCCCCAGATGATCTTCGAGAACTGGGAAGCACCCCCGACCCTGGGCCGCGCCTGGCCTCCATCTCCAGCCCCAGCGCTGCTACAGCCCAGGCAAGAGCCCACTGTCCTGCTGGTCATGAGGGCTGGGGCAGGAAGAATGCAGCCATACCCCTCCTTTGGCAAGCCCCTGTACCGCACGAGTCTGAGTGAGCGCCCCTGGAAGATGGGATAACGGGGCCACTGTGAGCATCCCACAAGTGGGGGCTCTTTGCTTTATTGACTGCCCCAATCGTAGGGGCCACCGGGCCTCCAAGAGGCCCACTTTGCTGATTCCTTGACCACCAGGAGGACCAGAGGCTCTGATCAGGATGGTGGGTCTCACTGGGGCTGTGGGGAAGTGGCCGGGGGAACCCACCAGGGACCTGGCAGACAGACTGATCCTTGCTTTGCTCACAGGGCTGTGTGATCTGGGGTCACAATTCAGCCTCTCTGGACCCTGTTCTATCTGCAAAACAGACGGTGGCCTGTGAGCGTCACTCATCAGCGGGAAGTCAGGCGCACTGCAGTAGGAAGAGATGGGAGTCGAGTCCCTGCGCTGCCCACAACTGGACGGGTGGCCTTGGGCAAGTCTGAATGAGACTGAATAGGACTGAATAACTCGAATGAGTAGAACATGTCGCTCTGCTTCAGGCTGATGTTGGGTGTTTTACATACATTGTCATCTCACTGTTACTCTTGGAGGGAGGTTTTATTATTGACTTTATTTTCCAGATGAAGTAACTGAGGCTCAGAGAGGTCAATTCACTTTCTCACGGACACACAGCTAGGAAATGAGAGAGTCAGGATTCAAACCCTGATCTGCTGGCTTGGAGCCTGAATCCCTAAAGAAAAAGCAAGTTGAATGTTTTCAAAAATAAAACATTTGAAGCACCTACTATGTGTAAGACATCGAGGTAGGTGGCAACAAAATTAAGAATGGGGTGGCGGAGCCTTCGAGAAACTCATAGTTGAGTGAGAACACACGACTCCAATAACACCCTTGTGAAAGTTAAATGCGAAAAGCACCATCATAAAAGAACCTCCGGGGCTTTGGGGCACCAGGAGAGAGGTAGGGGGCAGGGAGGGTAGGAGCTGGGGGAGGAGGCCCAGAAACAGGGAAGCCTGGTTTGCAGCAATGAAGAGGAATTTTGGTGGAGGCTCTTTGCAAGGGCAAAGGCATGGCAGCCTGAGAGGAGGTAACACACTTGGGGTGGTGTTGCTAAAAGCCTTAGAAAAGCTACCTTTGCTGTATAAAGGTAGGGAGCCACCGAAGGTCTTTGAGCAGAGGTGGATATCATCCTGTGGGAGATGGAGAAAGACAGTTCTGTAGGCAGAGAAATGTCCTGGAAACATACAGGCAAAAAAACTAGAAGGATAGGTGAGGATGTACTGCATGAACTTTTGCAGCACTTCCTTAAAAAATTTTTTCTTTTGCCTGTACAGGTATGTCTATTCCAAAAAAAAAAAAAGAAAGAAAGAAAGAAGGAAAGAAAGAAATTTGCAAAGGAAAGAGCCGGGAGACAGAGACATAGGAGATTGCAGCGGACTGAGCCAGGATGAGTGGGTCCAGGCCACCTCTGACTGATGGCTTTCCGGCGATTTGAGTGATGGGCAATCTGGCAGCACCTTCTCAGAGATCTGTAGGTGAGGCCAGGGGCTGTAGGGCTTGGAGACCCTCCTGTTACCTAGAGCCTGAGCCTCCCCTGACTGATGGCTTCAGCCTGTCCCTACTCGCCCCAGAAGACTGTCCTCACCAAACTCATCCCCACTGTGGGACAGAGGCTGAGCCTTAAATCCCATTCTGGGCTATATGGGGACAGTTATCCCAGGGGCCTCCCTCTGTCCTTGAGGACAGACTGTCCCAGGTAGGAGCACCAGGCACTGTGCTAGGTGCTTTATGGGCAGTGTCTGTTAATCTGAATACAATCCAGCAAAAAAAAATATGTTGTTCTCCCCATTGGACAGATGGGGAAATAAGGCTCAGAGTCTTGCCCAAGCTTCACAGTGGCGGGGGTAGTGTGAGTCTCACCCAGGGTGGGCTCACCCAGGAGTCCCGACCACTAGGCTGTAGTGCCTCCAGCTCTTTAGGAGAAAATCTATCCCTCTGGTCTCCCCAGATCTCCTGGCTTTGGCCTGCTCTGGTTCCTGGAGGAGGGCCCGCAGTCCTCCCTCTGAGCCATTCCCACCACCTGGGATGCTTCTCCTCCCTTCTCCCCACCATTCACAGGGTGAACACCTACTTGACCTGTGGAGCCCAGTGATACCATGACTTCCTCTCCAGAGAGCCCCAGACTGTACCTCCTGTCCCCTTATCTATGTTCCCATAGAGTTCCCCAGGAGAGGAGGAGAAAACTCAGGGGATATTGCTGGGAGATGAGTTCCAGCCCAGCCCCGTGTGGGCGGAGAGGAGGAAACAGCTGGTTCTGGGTGCTCAGAAGGGCAGGACTGGGGCAGGGTAGACGTGAGAGGGAGGAAGGCCTTGCTTCACCCAGGGAAAGACGGATTGGCCAGCCCCTGGGATTAGTTGAAGGAGAAGGACACATTCCAGAAGGAGAGGCAAGCAAAGATCCAGGCTGCCTAGCCTGGTCTGCCCCGCTCTGCGTTAGCCCCAAGACGACAGCCCTTTTCTGCCTGGCCCTCCCAGTGTGTGTGCACGCGGACCTCTGTGGCTAGGCTGGGGGTGGGAAACTGTCTTCTGTGCATAGGTACCCTAGACCCCCACCCCAAGTGAGCCTGAGCACAGAAAACCCCCTCTTAGAGCCCAGAGACCTCCACCCCAGGGTGGAGATGACCAGCACCGGGAACAGAGTGGCATGGGTTCCTCCTAAACTCAGAGAATCCCCAGTGCCGAGAACAGTAACTGGCACACAGTAGGCACTTAAGCATCAGTTGGATGAACAAATGAATGAATGAGTGAATGAACGAGTGAGTGATTGCCTGACCCCAGGCCCAAGGAGGAGGGCCAGGAGCCTTGAAGTCTGTTGGCCTGCTCCCTTGTGAAGCAAGACCTCCTGCATCCTGTTGAGCCCCTGATGTGCCTGGGCTGGGGGCCGGGGCCGGGGCCGGGTGCATGGGCAGGCTTCAAAGGAGGGGGAGGCAAGTTGGGGGGCTGGGAGCACCACGGTGAAGCAGCCATGTTTCTGGGCCCTGGCAGCACCGGCGGTCCTGAAGAACTTTCAGGTACCCCCGGATCATCCCAGAGGGGACCCCCCCACAAACAGTTCCACAGGGGGCAGCATGGCAGGGTTGTTAAAGCCAGGGGCTGTGGACTTGGACATCTCTGGGCTCCAGCTTCACCCTTCACCTGCTAGACCAGTGCCTCAGTGTCCTTGTCTGCAAAAGGGCCTGATGGAGCCCCTGCGGCACAGGTTTGCTGGGGAGAGCACTTGAGAGGTGCCAGCTCAGCACCTTCTGTCTGCCATTGTTGTAAACAACGACCGGCACAGGAGAGCAGGGAGCAGAAAGCACCCAACACCCAGGCCCTGGGTTCTGGGCCCTCCATGCCACTCACTAAGCGGGTGACTTTGGACAAGGCCCAGCCTCTCCCCAGGCCTCAGTTTCCCCATTGTACAGTCAGACCCTGTGACCCTTCCCCCAGCCCCAGGCCAGACTGTGCACACGGCTGCCTCCCCCAGACTTACACACAGCCCTTGGGATCGCCCAGAGAAACACAGGCGACGCTCACACACACACAGGCCCTCACACAGGCTTACACGTGTGTCTGCAGGCCCATGCTCCCTCGGGCACACACGTTCACACAAGCAGACACACAGGCACACAACCACACTCATACACGTTTACACTTAGACCCCGAAGGCACATCCCACCCTCCCACTCCGCCCCCCACGCCGCGTTCAGGTCCTCCCCACCCGGCCCTTACCCTTGCCCACGGCACCCACAGCCGCTCACACTCATGCTCACTCACACACACCCCAAATCGGCTGTGCACCAACTGTTGGCGCGGGCGGGGCTGGGAGCGGGAGGGAAAAAAGCCCACGACTCAGCCGGGGAAGAGGGGTGCGGGGGTGCGCGGGCGAGGGAAATGACAGCCCGCGGTCCCCCTCGAGTCCCGGCTCATGAATATTAATGCAGCGGTAATTAAAATGCAGGGACGCAGCAGGATGGATGCGGCTGCCTCCGGAGCGCTGGGGAGCGCGGCGTCTTAGCAGGCGGGTGGAACCCGCTCCTCGCCGGCAAGCGCGGAATCGGGCTCCAGGGCCTGGATCCCGGGCCGGGGGCTGGGAGCGGGGGGCCGGGGGTGGCGGGGTCGGTATTTTTCGGCGCGGCGGAGCGTGACGACCCCGCGTTCCCCCCGCCCGCGCCCTCCCGCGCCCTGCCCTAGGCCGGGCCGCCCGCCAGGCCGCCGTTTTCCGGAGCCGGCCCCCTCCCGCCCTCGCGGCCCGGTGATGTCATCTAAGCAAAACTTTCCGCTTCCCGGCCGTCTCGGGGCCCTGAGTCATCACCGCCCCCGGCCCGGCCCGCGCCGTCTGTTTGTGTAGAGCTAGGCCCCGCTGGACCCGGCCTGACGTCAGGCTGGCCGGGCCTGGAACCCCGTGGGGCCCCTGAGCCCCGCGCTGCGGGCCGCTAGGGGCGGGGACAGCACTCCTGGAGGCTGTGGAGTAGGCCGCCTTGAAGGGCACACACTGGGGTTCCAGGTTCAAACCCGGAGTCGCCTTATGCGGGTTGCTTGACCTTGGGCAAGTCCTTTAGGCTCTCTGAACGTCGGTCTCATCTGCCACTTAGCAGGTGCTCAACAAATCTTCCCAGACTCAGTAAGCGAATTGCACAGCTGGGTGACCCCAGGCCCAGAGGTGGAAAGAGACTCATCCAAGGTCACACGGCACGTGGGCAGCAGAGCTGGGTTTCGGGGCCCAAGTCCTTTCTGCCTTGCTGAAGGCTCTTAGCCACCTGCAGTTGAGGGCCGTTTCGGCACATGCTGGGAAAACCGGCTGCATACATACAAGGTGGGGGAAGGGGGCGCATTCTGGAGCAGGTCCGCCTGGGTTTGAGTCCTGGCCAGTTTTCTCATTTCTAAAGCACGACTGATAATCTAGCAAGAAATAAGAAAAGGATAAAATATATAAGAAAAGACCATGCAGTGTGAAGGCTCTGGGGCAGCTGTTAGCGCATGATCCGGATTATGAGCCTACCGCAGTCAGGTGAGAGGGCCATTTTGGAGTCCGGTCACCTGGGTTCAAATCCCGGCTCTCGTCCCCCACCCCATGCCCTCCTCTCTGCCCTCAGGCCAGGTACTAACAGCTGAGTCCTGTGCCAGGGCTGCCATCTTCCGCATCTCCGGCCTCCTGGGGTGCTGGGAAAGCTTGTTAGCAAATGCCCACCCCACCCTTCACCAGAGACACGCAGACTGCACTGAAAACATGGACAGTTCTTAGACTCTTTCTTGGGTCTTTGACATATAATCTCGGGACCCAATTTATAGACGGGAAACTAAGAACCTTCTGGTTACTGCTCTCAGCGGCTGAGCCGGGATTAGGCTCAGGTCCGGGATCCCAGACCACACAGCTTCCCAGACGCGCATGGCCGTGGCTCTGGCTGTTACGCAAACGCAGCCCCACCTCCACCCAGCATCTGTCCCTGGTCCAGGCCCACCTCCCCCTCCCCCACCCCGGCCTGGTCAGTGCGGCTGAACCCTCTCGGCGCACCCCCTCCCCCCCAACTCCCACCCGCACTCCTGCCCGGCACACCCTCGAGCTATCAGAGAAAGAGACCCGCCCTACCCGTCCCCCAGCCTCACTGGAACTCTTTCAAGTGCTCCAGTGCTCTGGGCGCCCGATTCTTGCCTAGAGGCCTTTGCATGTGCTGTTCCCTCCCTCTGCCCGGAGCACCTCCTCTGCGCCCCCGTTTTCCTGGTTAACATCTCTGCCATCTCTCCTTAGCTCTTCCCCTGGGGAGTGTCCCAGTTACCACCACCCCACAACACACACACCAGCACACAGGCACAGACACAAAGGCACACACACACGCTTGCGTGTGTACACGCTCCATATGCCATAGGCCGCAGACGCACCCCCCACCCGTATCACACAGATCATTCAATGTGCACACCTTACATACCCTGACCACACAATAAACGCACACACATTCACACACACACCTTTCAACAGTGGTGCCCCTCCTCTGGGCTCCTACAGATTCTAATCTTGCTTCCCCCCCCATGGTATTTACCCCCCACTCCGGTGAGGGCAGGGACCCATCCTCCTTATCCTCCATTCCAGCACAGGGCCTTGCACCAACTCTTGCTCAGTTAGTGCCTGGACCCCTGACCCCCTCCCATGGCCGACATTGTCCCAGTCCCACCTCCGTCAAGGTCCTCTCAAGTGAGTGCCTGCCCCCATTTGTGCCAGGAGCTGTCCTCACTCCCGGTAGAGTCGCTCCAGGCCTGGCCCTCTCACCTGCAGGTCACACACACTTACCTGGGCTTTGGTCAGCCGCACTCCCACCCAGACCACAGCTACTGGAGAGGAAGGACAGTGTCTAGTTGCTCCCCGTCCCCACCCCCTCTCACCCCCACCACCCCTCCAGGGCCTCAGGAATATTTGGTGACTTGAACAGCACCAGAGCCTTGAGGTCACTTCTCTCCAGAGTCTCAACTTTCTCATCTGTAAAATGGGGTGACACTGAAAGTGCCTTGCAGAAACTCAGAAGTGTCAGAGTGGATGTTATTTCAGGGCTACTGGGTTCCTGCTGGGCTGAGTTTGTGAGTGAACTGAGCTTTGGTAGGTGCAACTCATCCCCTATGTGAGCCCTTCCCCAACTGAGTGTCCTGGTCATGCCCTTCCCTTCTGGCAAACTGGGTCCCTGGGACACTTTGTGCCAAGTCCTGGGGGTGGAGTGTTTGCTTGGGGTTCCTGACAAGTAGCTTGTAGAGCTACTTGTAGAGAAGGAGGGTGGGCCTCTCCTGGAGAGTGATGAGAGTCAGGAGAATAAGGAGGGGAGAAAGGCAGACGCGGGGAAGGAACTGAGTTGCGCGCTTTCTTCAAGGAGATGGGGAAGATGAGCCTAGAACCTCACAGCATCCACCCTCGTCCCCACTGCCCTTTGGGTGTTAGGGCCCCTCCCTTGGCCCAGCAGGAGCCCAGCAGCTCACCTGAGCTCAGGTTCAGGGTGGCATGCACCACCCCATAGGCAGAGATGGAGAAACAGAGGCCAGAGTGGGGAGAGGACTGGCCAGGGCACACGGAAAGGGTAGGGGGTGGTGGGGGGCGGAGCAGCCACGTGCTGCTCTTGGAGTCACTTGTATTTTCATTCACTGGGGTTCACTGGTACCTCCACGTACCCGGCATGGAATTACGTCCTGGGTACATGGTGAGGAACGAATCAGCTGCTGCCCTCATGGAGCTTAGAGTCTAAGAAGTGAATACATGAAGGCAGCATGAGAAAAGCGGGAAAGGAGGGATGCTGGGATGGTGAAGAAGGGGCACTCATGCTCATTTATAAACACTCCCTTACACTGGGAATTCCCTGGTGGTCCAGTGGTTAGGACTTGGCACTTTCACTTCCATGGCCCGGGTTCAATCCATGGTCAGGGAACGAAGATCCGCAAGCCATGCGGTGCGGCCAAAAACAAAAAACAAAACCAAAAAACCACTCCCTTATGTGGACCTACATTTGTGTCCCAGAGTTTCTTCCAGAACTTTTCTTATCACTTCACTCATACTCATTCTGTCTATGAACGTGTTTGGTTTTTGTTGTTTTTTTGGCCGCACCGCGCAGCATGTGGGATCTTAGTTCCCCGACCACGGATCGAACCTGAGCCCCTTGCACTGGAAGCGTGAAGTCTTAACCACTGGACCACCAGGGAAGTCCCTACGAATGTGTTTTGAACACCTTTGCCTGAAGCAGGGGGAAGAGTGATTAAGAGCAAAATCCAGACTCCTCCTCCTGGCTGTGTGACTTTGGGCAAGTCATTGCCCCTCTCTGAGTCTTCATGTAGTGTCCTCCTCTGGAAAATGGGTACATATCCCACAGGGCTGTTGTGATGAGCCCCTGAGATGTGGTGAAGTGTCCCCTCTGGCATGGAGACCCAAGCTTGAGTCTATTCCAAGTGCCCCCTGGGCATGACTGCTGTGCTCAGGCCCCCTGGACCACTAGCCTCCTGTCTCTGCCTGAACCCCAGTACCTGGCAGCTCAGCTTATGGAGGGTATGTGCAGTCCCTGTGAGGGGGAGGCCCAGCACCAGCTGGCCATGATGACAAGACAATTTGGTTACCCAGCCGAGTACTCCGGGCTCCTGCCTGTCCGAGGTGGAACGTTTCAAATAGAGATGAGTTCTAGAAGCACAGGGTCAAGTTGGTGAGGGGAGCCATGGGCCTTGCCTCCTGCCTCTGGGGCTCACTGATTAAAAAAGGAAAATTGACCACAGCTTCTAAGTACTGACCACCCCCACCTGCCTTCCCTAACTCACACCCAACTGTTCTCCATCCATTCAACTCCTTGGGCATCACCCATAGGACCCCCACAGAGAGCCTTGGCCTGAGACCTGGGGACAGGGCCTGAGAGCAGGTACTCACCAAAGGGCAGATCATCAGGGGAACTTCCCAGGAAGCGTCATGAGACCCCAGGGTGTCAGCCTAGAAGAGAGCTCAGGGATCACAACTTTGGCAACCCTATGTTGCACAGACAGAAAATTTTCAGCTCAGAAAGGTAGAGACACTGGCCCAGGGACCCACAGCAAGGTACTGGCCCAGCTGGGACTAGATGGGAAGAGGGAGGTGGTTGAGCTTTGGAACTCAACTGCCCAGGTTCAAATCTGGGCCTGTTGCTTGCCAGCTGTGAGCCTAAGTCTCTGAACCCTCTGTGCCTCAGTGTTCTCATTCTGTAGAATGGGAAGAATAATAGTTCCTATTTCAAAAATGGTTGTGAGAAATAAGCATACACTATGAATAAAAACAGGGCTCGGTATACAGTGTGCAATGGATACTGTCATTCTCAGTTTCCTGATTTCTATTTTTTTTTTTTTGGCTGCACCTCGCGGCTTGCAGGAGCTTAGTTCCCTACCAGGGATTGAACCTGGGCCCCATCACTGAAAGTGCTGAGTCCTAACCACTGGACCACCAGGGAATTCCTGTCAGTCTCCTGATTTCTAGCCCAGTGCAGACCCATCTGTCCAATGAACTTTCAGTGTCACCTACTCTGGGCCAGTCACTCTGCCAACACTGAAGATGGAGCAGTGAACAAGACAGTCCAAGTCTGCCCTCCTGGCACCTACAGTCCAGATGCGAAACACCTGAAATGGGTAACTCCAGAGAGAATCAGCTCATTACGGTGTCACTTCTGCTGATCCAGGGATTCAGGCAAGGTGCCATGGAGAGGGGACTCTTAAGCTGAGATTGGCAAAATGAAGAGCAGAAAGCATGGTTCTAGGCGGGGGGAATGACATGCCTGAAGACCCTGGGGCAGAAAGGACATAAAGCTGTCCAGACTGGAGAGAAGGTCCAAATGGCTGGATCTTAGAACCAAAGGTGATGGGAGGGGAGGAGAAGCTGAGGGGAGCCAGATATCCGGAGCCTGGGAATGCTACTTTGAAAGCCTGGAGAGCCAGAGAGGGAAGGAAGTGATCAATCATGCTTGCATATTAGAAAGATCTGTCTGGGGACATAGAGGGCAGACTGGGCAGGGAGGTGGGCAGAGAGTGGGAGCTGGGGGCCCAGCCCGGATTGGGGCAGGGGCAGTGGGCACAGGGTGAAGGGAGCTGACTTCTTGAAGTGGGAAGCTCCTTAGGTCTTGGTAAGTATTGGGCTTGGGGGTTGGGGAGAAGGAGTCTGCGATGGCACCTGGGAACTGGGCAGGGTCAGGTGCATGGCTGGAAGTGATGGTCAGGAGCAAGTTCCAAAAAGAGGGGAAGCGCTGCATCCAGCTTGGGCCACCCCAGTCTGCAGCAGCACCTGGGGACCACAGCGGTGTCCTCAGACCCGAGTCCCAGTCTAGAGAGCGGCACTCTGGCCCTTTTCTGATTGTGCCTTTCCTCATGGGGCAAGGAATCTGTGATCTGGGCACCTGAGACCATGGAATTCCCTGCTCAGTGGCCCCCAGCCCACTTCCTGGGTCCATCCTCCTGGGGGTGGTCTGAGCTGCCTGTTTGGGTACCCCTAATCCCTAGGGGTGGCTGTTTGCAATGGGTGTGGGCAGAGTTTACTCATGCAGGCTGGAGTGTCAGCACACAAGCACGTAAAGCCCCTCATGGAAAAGAGCAAAACCTGCGCAGAAAGGAAAGAGGGGCTGAGTGGAAACCGGAGGCCAGGGCTGTCTCTCCTCATGCTGCCACTTCCAGCATGGACCCCAGGAGTCTGCGACTTCTAAATACAAACCCAGCCTTCCAGGTGTGTTTGTCCTTAGGAAGGTGTATTTGTCAAGGCAGGAGGACAGAACATATTTTATTTAGCAGTTCGTGAGCTTGATTTATAACTTGTAAATACTTAGACACAAGGTATGTGGGCCTTTGCTTGCACTCCTGCCCTCCAGTGCTGCCCGGAGAGGAGCAGCCTCCTGGGCTCCACATCGGCGTCGGCTGGCTGACCCTGGACCTGGAGGGCGACCGCAGGGGATGCTTCAGGCTTCTTCAGAGCTCCCAGACCCAACTTCGCGTGCCCCCACTGCACATCCATCCTCTGTCTTTATCCAAGGGTCCTCCTGCCTCCCCCTTTGAATGTTCACCTCCAGCCCCTCTTGCTCCAGGAAGCCTTCGCTCCCTGGAGGCCATGGCTCTCCAGCTTGTCACTGGTGTTATTAGGTCACAGTGGCTCCTCGTGCATGGTCTGACTGGCTGGGGATGTGAGTCCTGTCCCTCCTGCGGGACCAGGAGCTCCGAGAAGCAGCACCTCCCAGCAGAAACAGTATCTTGCATTGGGTAGGAATCCAGGCTCAGAACGCACACAGGCTTGGGGTCAAATCCCAGCTCTGTCACTTTCTTGCTGTGTGACCTTGGGAGGCGCTTCTCTGCTCTGAGCCGGTTTCCTCTTCTGAAAACCCACAATCATAAGTGTACCTCTTGCAGTGAGGAGGCAATGTGGAACGCGGAGCCCACGTGTGCCCGGCACTTGGCAAGTACTGGGGAAGGAATTAGGAAGGGCAGGAGTTACATCATTCACTTCTTTTTACAGCTGAGAAAACAAGTAGAGGAGGCTCAGGGAGGTGAGGTTGTTTGCCCAAGGTCACACAGCCTGTAGGAGGATGGGGCCCCGAGAGAGGCTGACTGACTTGTGCTCTAACCACTGAGCTCTCTGCCTGCGGGCCAGCCCCCCAAGTACCCTTCCCGATCTCCGTGGCCCGTGGACTCCCGAAGGCCGCGTGGGGCCGCGGGGACAACTGACACGGCCAAGGCTGAGTCCGCGGGGCGGGAAGGGTTAACGAGCTTCGCCGCATTGGGCCGGCCTCCGGGGGAACCAGCCAATGGGCGCGCGCCGCGATGAGGTAATGCCGGGACCGCGCGGAGTGGGCGGAGCCGGCGGGGTCCTCGCAGGATTTGAGTTCTTTCCCTCCCCACCTACCCCTCACCTTTGACCTTGATGTCCCTCGCCCCCCCACCCCGCAGCCTTAAACCCGTAGAAACCCCTGTGGTGGAGCTGAGGGTCTCGGGTGGCCCTGCATCCCTTAAGGTCTGCGGCAGGAACCCTGAGACGTACTGCCTCCTCCGGGACTCGGTTTCCCCTTTTGCAAGAAGATCGCTGAAGACCAGACCAGCGGTGGACGTTCTTGGATCCCAGGACGGTTTTCAGCCCCTCCCTGCCCTTGGCCCGCACTGTAGCGGGCACAGTCCTGGCCCCCCTCAGGCAGTGCCCAGCGCCGGGGGGCAAGGAGTCTGCCAGGCCAAGGGGAGGGAGACTCACCGGCCCAGTCACACCCTCCTTGTGACCCCAAAGTATCAGCCCCTCCCTATCCCTTGGGTGTCTGCGATGTCGCTTCGCTGCCTCCAAGCCCCAAGTTAGCTGCAAAAGCAGCTGGAGGAGCCGGTTTGGTGGTCACAGGTCAAAGTTCATCGAACCACCAAAATTAATTGAGCGTCTACTACGTGCGGCTCAGAGCTTCGGGTCTGGCTGCTGCCTGGCCGGCTTCCGGGGCTGCCCGCGACCCGGGGTCCCCATCCCGGCCGGCCTGCAGGGGGCCGAGCGCCGATCCCGCCGTCTGGGCACGAAGTGGTTAAAGCCTTCCTAGCCTAGCTGGCTTTGCTGCCGGGCCCGGGCTTATTAGTCAGCTCTCAGGGAGAGGGGCGGTGGGGGAGAGGAGGGGCTCGAGTTGAGAACCGCAGAAAGCTATTCTCAGGGGCTCCCAAGTGTGGGGAGGGCGGCTCAGCAGGAGCTGCTGCTTCCCAGAAAGTTGATTATTTTTAACCCAGGAAGAAGAAAGGAAGGAGGCGAGGGAGAAGGACTCAGAGAAAAGAGGAGAGGATGGCAGAGGAGAGGAGAGGATGGGGAAAGGGAATGGGGAGGGGGAGGGAAAGGGAATGGGGTGGAGGAGGGAAAGGGAAGGCGAGCAGGAGAGAGGGGCGAGGGAAGGCAGAAGGGGGGAAGGGGCAGACTGTGGGATCAGGGAGGGGAGAGCGGGGAGAGACTGGGCCAGCTGGAGTGAGGGAAGCCAGCTGTGGGTGAGGGGTCTCTGGGAGGGGAATGGATGTGGAAGAGGGCACTGCCACCCTTGTAGCCCCTCCCTGCGCCCCTCTGGCTCCTCTCCCAGGCCCCTGGCTGGGGGCGGGGGTGCTCCCGCTGGACCCACCCCCAGGCCACCCATCTTGGTCTTGCCAAGCCTGAGCTGAGAGCAGCGCCCTCTTGAGTATCACCAACCCAGGGCTATGCAAGGCACTGGGGCTTGGGGAGTGGGGGGGGCAGGGTGCCCTCCAGCCCACAGCAGCCTGGTGACTTGCCCTTGTCCGGGTGGTGCTCACTGGGGGAGGGGGCAAGGAGGGCTGCCCTGAAAACCCCATGGCCTCTGCAGGGAGGGGTTCCTGGAGGGAAGGGCAGAAGCAGGGCAGAAGGGACCTCGGGCTCCCTTTCTCCTGCCTTGGGGTGGAGCCAAGCTGAAAAGCAAACCTGGTGAGGGGGCCTATGGGGAGGGTGCTGGGGACACAGTGGCAAACAGGACAGACATAGCCGGGTCCGCACGGGGCCCACAGTCCTGCAGGGGAGGCTGAGGCTGCACAGACCGTTCTGAACAGTGCAGCCAATAGTGACAAGAGGGCGGTGGGCTGGGAGGGGACTGTACGGGGGTGCTGAAGGGGCCGGTCCCAAGGGCCTGATCTCTGCAGGGGTCATAGGAGGGATCCCCGAGGAGGGAGGAGGGGTGCCTGAGGACCGGAGGGCTAACTAAAGAAGGGAAGAGTGACGGGTGGAGGGAGTGGGGATGGCGTGGATGGGGGTCCCAAGGACACAGACCTGAAGGCCCAAGAGAGGATCAGTGTGGCCAACCAAGGCCCTTGTCCTAGAGGTGACCGGAAGCTTCGGAAGTTTTATAGAGCAGAGTGAGCAGACCAGATCCGCAAAGTTCACTTGGGCTGTAGGGGACAAGAGTGGATACAGGAGTGGTACCAAGGTCCCAGGAGAGTGATGGCAGCCTGGCCCGGGGCAGCGGCTTCTGAGACAGAGGGGAGGCTGGCCTTGGACGTGATTTGGGAGGTCCCGAGGACAGGAGTTGGTGTGTCATGGTGTGGGGCTGAAGAAAACCAAGAAGGTGTCAGGGAAGTGCCAGGCTCTGACTCCTGCAAGGACAGAGTCAGGGGCTGTCCCCTAAGACAGAGGGCAGCCCAGGGAGCAGGTTCACAGGAGGTCAAGCATTTGTGTTGGGACAAGGTGGGGACAGGCTGCAGGAACAGCTTGAGCAAAGGCGCAGAGAGGAGAAGGGCAAGAGGAACTGCGTGTGGTACCTCGGGATGTGCTGAATCTTCCAGAAAGAGGGGCTGAGTCTGGTCATGGTGGCCTTGACTGCAGGCAAAGGGGTCTGAACTCAGCCTATAGTCAGTGTTGAGCAGCAGAAATGTGGGAACAGAAGAAGGACACAGGGAGGGTAGGTACCCAGCAAACAGTGACGAGGGCGGGCAGGGGCTGCATCTCTGGCAGCTGGTGCCTGCACCCCACGGCCGGAGGGGGAATGGGTATGACTGGGGCGTGTCATGAGCCCGCCTCTGGGACAGCCTGTGGGGTGGGTGAGTGAGAGTAACTGTGTGTGTGTGTCCCTTGCACTGAGTGTCCTGCCCTTCACTTGAGGTAGGACCTGGGGGACACATCCAAATCCTCCAGGACCAGAGTGGTCTGACCAGGCCAGACTAGACCAGGGGGATGATGGATGGAGGAGGACCTCAGCCCCTGGCCACAGCTCTGGAACTCCCTAGACACACACACACACACACAGACACACACACACACACATCATTCTGGAACCCGGAAGCAGCATCTGACCACCCCCCAACAAAGGAGCTGGTGTGGGTGGTGCTAGGTTATTGGCTGGAGGGCAATGTCTGTATGCTTTTAACTACTGCACGGTTCCGAGGAGGCCTTGTTGCAGCAACCCAGGGTCACCCACGCCCACTTCCCACTCAGGGCCCAGGTTGCTCCTCTCCCAGGATGGGAGGGCAGATCTGCTCAGCCTAGTGCTGCGTTTAATATGAGGGTCCAGTGGCTCAGCTGAGGCCTGATTCCAGATAGTGGCTGGGGGCTGTGGCCACCTGCAGCTCTGACCCCACCTTCAGACTCTTGGAACACGTGGACCTGTGGCTTTCCCATCAGTCCTGCTACCTACCATTAGCACCCAACCCCCTAGGGCAGGTACACATCATAAAGTCATGGTTAAGATTAAGGAACAAACCTGAATCCATACCCATTGCTGCCTGGCTGGCTGAGAGCTCTGGCCTCTGTGCCTCAGTTTCTTCATCGGCAAAATGGGGATAATAATGGCAGAGGCAGAGAAACTATGGAGGTAAGGCCTTTAGCAAGGAAAGGGGCCTGTCCCAGGTCACTTGGGGCCCTGAAGCTTCCGCATCAGTACGATGACGAGGGGTGTGGGCTGCAGCCCTCCAAGGTGGAAGAGAATTGGACTTACCACGGGTCAGGTGGTGGTATTGTTCCTATTTTGCAGATGAGAAAACAGAGGCTCAGAGGAATTTGTAACTGGCCCTACACAAAAGGAAGGGTTCAAATTCTCAGGCCTGCTGGGATTTGGGATTCGGTTCCCACCGCCCTCCAAATAAAGAAACTCAAGTGCAAAATGCATTTCCCTGCCAGGACACCCTTCTCTCCCTCCCCAAAACCCACACAGTGACTCTGGCCTGGCCGTCTGGGCCCAGGAGGAGCCGGGTCCCCATCAGGCATCTCTGAGCTGGCTTTCACATCGATGGAGCACAAAGGGGGGTAAGCTGGGCAGAGAAAGAGCCCGACAGGCGAGGAGCCGGCTCCGCGGGCGCTTTTCTCCCTGCTTTCTTCCTCTCTCGGCTCTTTGTTAAGCTCCCTTTCAGCTGAGCCGGCAGAGCCTGGGTGTTCCGAGCTGACAATAATTGCTGCGTCTAGACAGTGTCTGGTATGAGGCCTCCCTCTCCCGCGCCTCGCTGGCCTCCCCGAGGCTCCCTTTCCCAGCGCTGCCGGCCCTGCCCCACGCCCCGTGTTTCCCACACCCCTTCCCCTCTCTGGCTGCCCAGGGTCCCCGTCTGTCCTGGCTCCCTCCTGCTCAGACCCTACATCTCTCACTCCCTCTCCCCCTCCCACCCTCAGACTCACACTCACCCCTTTTGGTCTCCAGGCCTGAAATCAGGGAACAAAAGTGTTTTTGCATTGGCTGCGGCTGGGAGGCCTTGGAGGAGACTGAGCCCAGCAAACCCTCCTGACTGTCGGCCCCCCAGGATCCCAGGCCGCTCACCTTGCTGAATTCTGTGCTGAGCTGGGAAGCTCTGGGATTCATCAGCTCCTTCCCTCATCTTTCCATCCAGGCTTGGATGGGAACCTAGAGGAATCACCAGAGGTCCAAGGAAGAACCTCCTGGTGACTCTGACCATCAGCCACGGATAGAGTGCTTTCAGGAGATACAGGGGGTGGCAAGTGAATTTTCACAAGTTCTAAGATTTGTCCCTGCCCCAACTCAGATCAGTAATTCTGGAATATTTTCCAGAATCTGGAATCTCACTGGGATCAGAATCGAGACCCTCGGTATGATTTTGAGACAGTAATAATAACAGGCAGCCTTTGCTCGGCCCTCTCCCTGCGCCATTTATTTAATCCTCCCAACAGCAGAGAGAGAGGGAGAGAGAGAGGGAGAGAAAGCATGCACGTGCGCAGAAGCCTATGATTTGTCCCATTTTACAGATGAGGAAACTGAGGCCCAGAGAGGTTAAGTAACTTGCCCAAAGTCACAAAGCCAAGCAAGTGGAGGAGCCTAGATTTGAAGCCACAGAGGCTGGCTCCAGAGCCCCAATAATTAATAGCAATAGGAGGATTAAATGCTTACTGAATACCTGCGGCTGAGATTAGCACTTTACATGTACTATTTCCTTTATCCTCATAATGCTGTTAGATAAGATCCGGGATTATGCCCATTATTTACATTAAAGGAGAATAGCCCAGGGCTGCTGGGTGTGGCCAGATGGTGACCTAACTCCACATCAGAAAGGCCTAGTAATCCATGTGCTGCACATGAAAGGCTTGGCCTTGAGTAGAAGCTCAATAAATGTTGCTATTCCATTTCTGACTTCTTCCCTCTGGGCTTTCTTGAGCCCTAGCTAGGCTGGGGGAGACAATGTGGGGCTCTGTCCTCATGAGACCGTGGCCTAGAGGGAACTGGCAAATCAGTCACTTTCAAAGTAGACGGGGAATTATGATGATGTGAGGGAGGCAGGGCCTCTGGGGATCAAGGGGAGGGACCCTGAATCCAAGAAGGCTTCCTGGAGGAGGTTGAATCAACACTGTCCTGGAGGATACGTAAGAGTTGGGCAGTTTAAGAGGGAAGGGAAAGGTGTTCCAGGCAGAGGGAACCACACATAAGAAGGTCCCAAAGTGAGAGAAGAACAGGGTCATCCCAGAGAACCAGAGGTCCCTAAGCAGCTTTGTTGGGCTGAACAGATGCAGGGGCCAAGGAGGGAGTTGGGGGAGCCATGAGGCTGGAGCTGCAATTAGGAAGGGCCTCAATTGCCAGGCCGCTGGGAGGTGGGACCTATCCCAAGGCAGGGAGGCTGGTTAGGGAACTGCAGGGCTGGGATAACCAGGAGGATGTGGAATGGGGTAGGCTGGGTGGATCAGAGAGAGACCCTGCGGAGTTTTAGAAGGATGGTCTCCTCTGATGTTGGGGGTTGGCCTATGAGTTTGCCTTCAGTGCCATTCCAGACGTGGACATAGTGAGGACGAAGGTGTGGAGGTGAGGGGAGCCAGATGTGTGCTCTGGGAAGGAGACAGTGGGGCCAGGTACCAAGTGGCCTTTGGAAGCGAGGTCAGCAGCGAAGGTTTGACAGCTCAGGTAGGAAGATTAACTGGGAAGATTCATCTGGAACCTTTGCAGGATGGATGAAAGGGGCAAACCTGGAGGCAGGGAGGCTGGGGAGGAGGCCAGGAGGAGGCCACTGTTGACCGGGTTTTCCTTCCCAAGCAGATTTGTCCTCATCTCCAGCCGCTCTTCCAGTCTGCAGAGTCATTTTGATTCTGCACCGACTCCCTCCCCGTAGGCTGCTCACACCCTCCGCCCCCAGCTGGAAATGGAAGGAGGACTCTCACCATTCAGTCCTCATCCAGGCCATCGACAAAAACGTCAGACAGCGTGAGTCCACGCCTGTACACCTCTCGGCTGCCAGTGGCCAACACTGGCAGATCCATCGATGAGCTCCCAGCCTGCCACCTCCGGGCCTGCCTGCAGCCCTGGGCCTGGGTCTTGACTTGGAATGCGAAGCCTGGGCCTAATCGGGAGCCATGGACATGCAGAGACACTACTTCCCGTCTCTAGACTGAAACGCTGAACTGTGTATCTGATGCTGGGAGTTCACAGGCTGGAAAAGGAGAAAAACAGGAACAGGGACATGATATAAGGCCGATGGGGATGGTACAGGAGCACTTATGGTGAAGACCACACAGGCCCACCATCCCGGACCCCAAATCCCTGGGCGGATGGGTCCAGAACTCAGAATTTTTCCAGTTGTAGGAGGAAAGTATGACACATAGACCACATAGCCCCTAATACCCCCAACGAAGTGTGGGGCACCCCCGTAATCAAACACGTTAACACATCTGCAGCAAAGCCTCTGAACAAAGACATAAATACTCTGAATCTCAGTCTTCTCATCTCTAAAGTGGAGCAATGGTGGTAGCCGGCTCACACAGTTGCCCTAAGAATTTGATGCTTCTCATGATAATAGCCAGCCCGCAGGGCCTCAGACACAGGCTCTTGTCCTGCCCCAAGCCTTTGGCACTTGCTGCTCCTTTCTGGAATATTCCTCCCCAGACATCTCACAAGATCGCTCTCTCACCTCCTTCAGGACTGTCCTCAGCAAGGCTTGCCCTGGCCGTCCCAGTCTCCTCCCGCCCCTCTTGTTCTCCTTTCTTTTTGTTCCCGGCCTCTAACATCTGACGTATCATTGATTAAATTACTCATTTGTTAATTGCCTGCTCTCCCACGGCAGAATCCAAGTTCTGCGTGGGCAGGACTCTGTGCTGTCACCCACTCTGCCCCGGCACCTAGGACAGAGCTGGCACAGATGGGCACTCTGATTTTTGCTGAATGAACGATTGTCTGTTAAATGTGCCTTGCGCATCAGAAAGACTCAATAAAGCACAGCTGGTGCCATCGCCATTACTGTTATTACTGATGTTGCTGCTGTTATTACTATCATCATCATTACTATGTTCCTGAGCTGATCCCAGACCTTGGTTCTCCAGCCTCTGAAATGGGCATCCAGGGGACTGAGATATCGGCCACCAGAAGCGGATCAGGTCCTTGCAGGAGAGACAAAGAACCTTGCCCGCCCCCCTGGGGGTGCCTGCACCCCTCACTGGAGAGAGAGGCCGGGGAGAAGCTTGGAGAAGGCACACAGCCCCAGTGAGCAGGGCTGCCAGAAGGCCATACATAATTCATTGCCAAATGGGGCGGTGGGCAACTGTGCGCTGGGGCTCACTCAGCGCCTGGCACTTTGCTGACTGCTCCTCACACGCTGCCTCATTGCATCTTCGCGGATTTGCAGGGTGCGAACCTTCCCCCGCCTCCCCGTTTTCCCCGGGGGGAGACAGGTTCCGAGGATGGGGCCACCGCGCAAGTCACACAGCTTCTCAGTAGCCAAGCGGGGTCTCCAGTCACTGCCTCTCTGTGGAGGAAAGAGACAGCCCTGGGGACAGAGTGGGGACAGAGACCTACCCCACACAAGGCAGCACAGGACAGGCTGGGTCACAGCAGGGCTGAGGAAGGGGCAGGGGACCCCCAGCCCACCTCACCCTCCTCTCCTGGAGGACGCGTTCCCTGCTGTGACCACCAAGAGTGCTGGCTCTGGAGTTTCAAGGGCTCACTTTGCTCAGCTGGAAGAGTAACAGAGCCCACGCCCTGGGGCTCTGCAATCCCCCCGACACGATGCTGGCCCCAAAAGTGGCATCTGCCCAGGGGAAAAGCCTATCCCAAAAGGTTACATACTCTACGATTCCCTTTACATAACATTTTCGACATCACAAAATGTTAGCAATGGAGGATGGATTAGGGACAGGCTGGAAGGGGGTGGAATGGGCGTGTGGTCATAAAAGAGCAACAGGCGGGATCCTTGTGCGGATGGACAAGTTCTGTATCCCGACTGTGAGACTGTGACGGAGGATCCACAAACCTGTGATAAAACTGTAGAGAACTAGGGCTTCCCTGGTGGCACAGTGGTTGAGAATCTGCCTGCCAATGCAGGGGACACGGGTTCGAGCCCTGGTCTGGGAAGATCCCACATGCCGCGGAGCAACTAGGCCCGTGAGCCACAACTACTGAGCCTGCGTGTCTGGAGCCTGTGTTCCGCAACAAGAGAGGCCATGACAGTGAGAGGCCCGCGCACCGCGATGAAGAGTAGCCCCCACTTGCCGCAACTGGAGAAAGCCCTCACACAGAAACGAAGACCCAACACAGCCATAAATAAATAAATAAATAAATAAAGAATACAGTAGTCCCCTCTCATCAACAGGGGATGTCTGAAACTGCAGATAGTACCAAGCCCTACATACACTCTATTAAAAAAAAAAAAAAAAAACTGTATAGAACTAAATGCACACACGAAATATTATAAGTAAAACTGGGAAATCGGAGTAAGATCGGTGGGTTGTGTCAATGCCCACAGCCCAGCTGTGATCTTGTCCTGTAGTTCTGCTCGATGATTCCATTGCGGGAAACTGGGTGAAGGGTACAGGGGATCTCTGTGTTATTTCTGACAACTGCACGTCAGCCTACAATGATCTCAATGGAAATTTCAATTTTTAAAATGTCATCTGGGGAATTCCCTGGCGGTCCAGTGGTGAGGACTCGGCGCTTTCACTGCCGAGGGCGCAGGTTCGATCCCTGGTCGGGAACTAGGGTTCTGCAGGCTGCGCAGAGTGGCAAAAAAAAAAAAAAAAAAAAAATGCCATCTGCCTCTGCCCAGAAAGGGTTACGTAAACCACTGCAATTTGTTCTTGCCCAACCCCACAACCGCCCAGCCCAGGACAGGGACAAGTGGGCATTTACCAGGCAGCTGGAGTTTTCCTCGGCTCTGAATTGTCCTTCCTGCCTCACTTGGAGGGTCCTCAGTCTTTATTCCAGAATGTTCCTGCTCTCTCTCACCTTCCCATAGACAAGAATTCAATACGAGCCCATGGGACCCGAGATAGACACTGGAGGAGGACGAGGAAGGCCTTTGTCATCAGTCTCCTGTCTGCATCCGGCTGGGACTCCTAGCCACGCTCAGAGGCTCCCAGTCAGGATTATGAAAACGGCAACTCTCACGCGCCTTGGTCTCCTGCTCCACGAGAGAGTGGGGCAGCGGAAAGAATGCTGAGCGTGGGGCTTCCCTGGTGGCGCAGTGGTTGAGAATCCACCTGCCAATGCAGGGGACACGGGTTCAAGCCCTGGTCTGGGAAGATCCCACATGCCGCGGAGCAACTAGGCTCGTGAGCAACAACTACTGAGCCTGCACGTCTGGAGCCTGTGCTCTGCAACAAGAGAGGCCGCGACAGTGAGAGGCCCGCGCACCGCGATGAAGAGTGGCCCCCACTTGCCACAACTAGAGAAAGCCCTCGCACAGAAATGAAGACCCAACACAGCCATAAATAAATTAATAAAATTAAAAAAAAAAAAAAGAATGCTGAGCGTCAGGTCCCACGGGTCCCAGACCCCACCGAGCTCCTGCCTTACCATGTGACTCTAGACAATCCCCGTCTTCTTTTTGGTTCTTGGTTTCCTCATTTGAAGCACAAAAGAATTGGACTGGATTATCCTTAAGGGTCTTCCGGGCCCGTGAAGAGGTGACCCTGGCCCCCATCCTGCTACCCAGAGGACACTCCTTCACGTTCATGCGGTTGGACAAGAAGAGCTGGGCCCCAGGCCTGCCTCTAGCCCTTCCCTGTGCTTGCGTGCATGACCTTGGGTCCTCCCTGCCTTTCAGCATCAATACAATTGAGAGGGTTACACAAGCTCAAGTCGTTAAGTCACTCAACAAACGTGTATTGAACACTCACTAATTGCCAAGCACTAGAGAAAAAAAGGGGCGGGGGGCAGGGAAATGCCGTCCCTGCCTTTGTGGAACCTGTGGTCTAGGAGGGAAGAATGCCACAAAGAAATCAAATATTGCAGCTGATTTTATGCAAAGAAGGAAAGCATCAGCTGGGATGGTGTGTTTCAGGGGCATCCTTGAAAGGATGGGCTTCCCTGGGAAGTAACAGTTGAGCTGAGGTCTGAGCAAGGAATCAACTCTAAGCAAAGAAAGGGGAAGGTGGCCAAGGGCAGAGGCTGCTCCAAAACAGGGCGCAGCAAGCGCTGGGGGCCTGTGCAGAGTGAAAGCGCAGTGTGAGAGATCACGGTCCAGGAAGGGGCAGCAGCTTCAGTGGATGACACAGGAGAGCAGGTACGAGGGGAGTCAGGCTGAGGAGGCTCGTCTCCATCCCAGACAGAAGGGATCCTTTGAGTCACGTTAAGCAAGGGAGTTACCAGATTGGATTTGTGGTTTGAAAATCTCCTCCTGCTTACCAAGAGGAGAGGGGACCTCATGGGCCCTCCTTGTTGCCTTAAGTGATTTTTACTGTGGTGTTATTCGGACAGGTACAAACATTAAATGAAGCATAAACTCCTTATAGCTCTTATACAACCATAAAACCAAGACAAATTGGTCAATCAAATACAAAATCAATTCAAATCAGATTAATTTCATACAACGTATCTTTTGTTTGAAACCCTGTCACCACCTACAGTGCAAGTATGACCCAACTACTATGGCTTTGAGTCTGTGGGGCAGAGCAGATTGGCTTTATAATCCAAGAAGAAAGAGGCAGACAGCTCAAGAGAAAAATGGAGGAAATGAATTACAGTACTTCACAAGGGAATAGCCAAATAACCAGCAAGTGCATGATAAAGTGCTCAGCTCCGTAACTCATCAAGGGGAAATGCAAATTAAGACCACAGTGAACTACCACATCAGACACAAGAAAAGCTAAAGTGAAGAAGACTGACAATGTCAAGTGTTGGTAAGCACGTGGAGCAACTGGAACTCACACCCAGCTGGCGGGTATGTGAATTGGTACAACCACTGTGGGAAGCATGTGTCAGGTCTGCTCAAATTGGGCACGCCCTACCCTCTGACCCACACTTCCACTCCAAGGCATATACCTAACAGAAGTTTATCCTTGCGTTCTCCAAAGATGTGACTGGGAATATTCACAGCAGCACTATTCACATAGTAGCCCTGCATGGAATGAATCCAAATATCCTGCAGCTGTAGAACAGACAATTTGTAGACTATTGGTGCAGTGGATGATTGGTCAGCTTTAAGGATGGATGATCTACAACTAGCCACAACAATAGAGATGAACCTCACAAACATGATGTGGAAAAGATATTTACATAAAGGACGAAAACAAGCAAAATTAGTCTGTGGTGTTAGAGATGTCTGTGGTGTCTGTGGTTAGAGGTGTCTGTGGTGTTAGAGATCAGGGTAGAATTACCCACAAGTAGGAGGAGGGTTAGCGACTGGGGATTTGGAGGAGGGAGAGGCCAATGGACTAGACAGTCTGGAAGTTGCTAGAAATAGCACTGTGGTCCTCAAGGCTCTGGACTCAACTGAGAGGCCAGATATGGGGGGAGGAAAAGGACCCATAGAAGTGCAGCTCAGGGTCCCCTGGCCGCCTTTCCTTGCCCACACAGACCAACTCGCAAGTGGTAACCTAGGTGCCTGGGCTTGGCTGGAGGGAACTAGACGCCAGCGGTAAGAAAGGGCTGGCCTTCCAAGCCAGAGAACGAGAGCTCCTCTGGGGGAAGAAGCCTTGCCTGTAGCCCTGGGGCGCTGGAGATTGGTGGAGACCTTGGCACCAGCTTCCAGGTAAGAAGAGGGTACTGGGCAGCATGAGGCAGCCACACCAGCCGCAGGCCACCGACCCCAGGCAGCCTCAGGGAAGCTCAGCTCCAATCCTAGCTTTGAGGATCCAGTTCTTTGTACCTTAACCCCTCCCCACCTCCCAGCTTTGGAGCAGGTAAAGGAGGAGGGTCATTCCCTGCTCCTGAAGAGCAGACGTATAATCCACATGCCAGTGAGAAGGGTCCTGACTGTCTGGTATGAAGCTTTTGCTCAGCAAAGTCTGGCTGGATGAATGCCCAGCTGGGCATAATGCTATGTGCATGGCTGACTGAGGCCTCCCCATGGGAAGTTCATTGACAGGCTTCCAGGAAAGGGATTGTAAAATAAGTTCAGAGTTTTCACTTAAGAAGCACCCACCATGGGCCAGGCCCTCTGCTCAGAGCTTTGGTGCACAACCTCATTTAATTCTCCTACTTAACACACCAATAACTCAGACATGACTATTTTTAAAATCAAGTCTGACAATACCTGCCTTTCAGGTGGAGAGTCTAGACCTTTTACATTTATGTTCTTATTATTGTGGGTGGGTTTGTGTCTGTCATCCTGCTACTTGTTATCTATTTGTCCCCTCTCTTCTTTTTTCCTTTGTTCTTCCTTGACTGACTTCTGTTGGGTTAATCAAGTACTTTTATAAACATTCCATTCTGTCTTCCCTGTTTGCTTTTTAGCTCTACCTCTTTAAATTTTGGGTTGCTCTCAAAGGGATTACGATGTGCATTCTTAAGTTATCACACTCTGCCTTCCAATAATAATGCACCACTTCATGTATTCTGTAAGGACTTTACAAAAATAGAATTCCATTTCATCCTCTCCTGTACTTTGTGTTATTATAGTTGTATATTTTACTTTTATATGTGATATAAATCCCAGAACACACTGTCATTTTGCTTTAAGGAGCCAATTAATTTTTAAAGAAGTTAAGAAAAGGAAGAGTCTTTTGTATCTATTCACATATTTACCATTCCCAGTGCTACTTTTTCCTGTAAAAATTTCCTTGTAAATTTTCTGCAGTTCTATCTGGTATCATTTTCCTTAAGCCTAAAGACCTTGCTTTAGCATTTCTTATAATTCAGGTCTACTGGAAACAAAGTCTCTGTTTTATCTATTCAAGAATGTTTTTATTTTTCCATTTTGAAATATATTTTCACTGTTAGCATTCTAAGTTGACAGATTTTAACTTCATCTGTGGTTAATTGTTCTATTGTCTTCTGACTTGCATTATTTTCACGAGAAGTCCGTTGTCTTTTGCATCATTGTTTTCCTATACATAATTATTATATATTTTTTTCTAGCTGTTTTCCAGATTCTCTCTTCATCTTCGGTTTTCGGCAGCCTGACCATGATGTGCTTGAGTATGATTTTCCTTGTATCTATCCTGGTTAGGGTTTGCTGAATGTCCTGGATCTGCAGGTTGACTGCTTTTTCAAACATGGAACATTCTCAGCCAATATTTCATCAAAAAAAAAACAATTTTTTTGCTCCATTATCTCTCTTCCCACCTCTGGGACTCCAATTACATGTATGTTAAGACTGCTTGATGCTGTCACACAGGTTATTGAGACTCTGTTCATTTTTTCAATCATTTTTCTCTTTGTGCTTCAGTATGGATAATTTCTATTGATCTGTTTTTAAACTCACTGATCCTTTTTTTATTGGGTCTAGTCCCATCCAATGAGTGTTCAACTTCAGTTATTGTATTTTCAAGTTTAGAATTTGATCTGATCCTGTTTTTTAAGAAAAAAAGTTTCCATATCTCCTCTTGTTATGGGTTGAATTATGTCCCCCCCCCCAAAAAAAGATATGTTGAAGTGCTGACCCCCCGTACTTCAGAATATGACCTTATTTAGAAACAGGGTCACTACAGGTGTAATTAGGTAAATTAAGATGAGGTCATACTGGAATAAAGTGGGCCCTTAATCCAATATGACTGGTGTCTTTATAAGGAAAGCAGAGAGACACAGGGAGAACACCAAGTGAAGACAGAGATTGAAATTCTTGCAAGCCAAGGAATGCTAAGGATTGCTGGCAGTCACCAGAAGCTAGGAGAGAAGCATGGAACAGATACCCCTTCAGAGCTCTCAGAAGGAATTAACCCTGCCAACAACTGGATTTCAGACTTCTAGCCTTTGGAACTGTGACAGAATACATTTCTGTTGTTGTAAGCCACCCAGTTTGTGGTAGTTTGTTCTGGCAGCCCTAGGAAACTAATATGCTTCTGAAATTTCCCACACCTTCATCCATTGTGGGAAATTTCCCACACCTTCATCCACTGCCTTTTCCTGTAAATTCTTTAACACATTTATTATAATGATTTAAAAATCTGCCAACTAATTCCAACATCTAGATTGCCTTTGGATCTGTTTCTACTGACTTTTAAAAAAATCTTGTCTATGTGTCACATGTTCCTGTTTCTTTCCATGTCTATCAATAATAATTTTTTATTTGATTTTGGACATTGTGATGATATAATGTAGAGCTTCTGGATTGTGTTATCTTCCTCTGAAGAGTTTTGTATATCATTTCTGTTTAATTGTTGGCCATTCACCTCGATCTTGTGAAGCCCTGGTTTTAGACTTTGTTAGGGCAGGTTTATTTTTGGTCCTTACTCCTAAGTAATGGTCTCCCAGGATCTCAGTGAAAAGGCTGGCATGTTTACCAAGCCACTCTAACTTGGTGAGATTTGAACTAAAAAATTTGTATCCCCAATGCCAAGCAGCTGCAGAAATCTCTGCTCAGCTCTTTCAGCCCTCCAGCTGTGTTTTCCCCTGAGCTCCCTGGAGTCATGCCCCACACCAGAGTCAGCCAAGAATCTGAGGGGAGTTTTCTCCCTCTGCAGCTCTGTTTTCTGGGATTTCTCTCTCTCTAAATTTCCAGCTGCTCTGAAGGCCCTGAACTCCAACTTCTTACTCTTCAGTCAATAAGGCTTCTGCTTTCTGCTTGAGTTCTATCCCCCATGCACAACATAAACTAGGGAATGCCCTCAGGGGAAAATCCAGATAAATGTGTCTCTCGTCAGCATGGTTTCTTGGTTTCAAGGGTCATATCTCCTCTAGTTTGTCTGCTTTTGGTCACTCTCCAGTAGTTCCAAGCAAATCTGTTTTATATATTTTTGTCCAGATTTTATAATTGTTACCAGCAGAAAGTTAATCTGATATAAACTACTCTTCTACTACCAGCAAGTCTATGCTTTATAAATCACTGCATCATGTTGCCTAAGACATAATTTAGTGCTCATGTTAGGTCTAGTTTTAGACTTGACATTGGAAGCAATATGGTTTAGTGGAAAATGCAGGCCATTGTGTTGGGGTCTGGAGCCAGCCATTCCTACGGTTGAGTCTTGATCCTGATACTTTGCTGTGTGACCTTGAACGAAGTTCTTCATCTCACTGAGCCTCAGTGGCCTCACTTGTGTAACAGGAATAACAGTCCCCGTCTTCAGGATGAGGAATGGAAGTAACCTGAGCAAAAGCCCAGACCCATGTCTACACATGGTAAGGTGCTCAATAAATGGAAGATGTTATTAGCAGTGAATTAGCAGTTCTGTTCTTACAAGTAAAGATGCCCAATGACATCATGATCAGCCAGACCCAGTGTTGACCTTGAGTAAAGAGTAGAGTAGGGACTCTACTCTGTTGACACATTTTAAGAGACAAGCTGATGTCTTCAAGTTTGGTTTCACAGTCATGTCAGAGGTGCATCTTCTCAGGGCAGCGAGAGACCTGCATCCTCTGGGATGGCTCTAACTGTGCCTTCTTGGCAGCAGAATGTCCCCCGTTAGAAGACCAGCAAGGACTCCTGCCAACTCATGTCTGGGCTAAGTCAAGTCCTGATAAAATGGGATGGGCTGGGTTGGGTGACACTCACCAGGCTTAAACAGCAACCCAAATAAGGAGACACCAATATATCAATGGTATTTATGGGGAGGGTCCCCCTCTGAAGGGGCAAAGGCCACCAACACAGCAACCAAAACAATCACCTTGACAGAAGGGCTCATTGTCTTCAGGCAGAGCTGTGGAAGCCAAGACTGCATTCTGGACCAGCCAATGGCCTTCGTTCGGCAAGTCCCTATCCCTCTCTGGATCTCCTTCCACCATCTGTATGAAGAGATGACCTCTAAAGGCCCTCTCAATGTGGGATCAGAAATCGGGCAACCTGATGCCTAGCCATGGTCCTGCCTCCAACAAGGGAAGTGAGGTTGGTCACCTCACTTAATCACTCTCTGCCTCAGTTTCCCCATCTGTAACATGGGGTACACATGCTCAATACTCCCTTTTGCACCAGGCTGCCATGGAGCCCTTAAAAATAACAAAGTATTCTGAAAGCCAGAAGAGCAAACATGTATCATACCCCAGATCTACAGCCTTGCACCATGCTTGGCAAACTCAACAGTCTTGCATTATAAAGACAAGGAGGGGAAATGGAACCAGCCCACCCTTGGGAAAAAAATGAGAGCTTTCAAAGAGAGACAAATAACTTGCAATTTAAATGCATAAGAGACCAGGCTGTGCCACCGCATATGCAGATAGATGCAAATGATATGCAAATGGACCAGAGCAAGCCTGGGTTTGCCAGTGTCCTCTGCCAAGCAGCCAGTTATGGGGTTCAGCCAGGTCTGCTCTGTGCCAGAAGCTCACATCTGGGGCCCAGAGGCCTTGGGGTGAATATCCGATTGCGCCTCCTCCAGAAAGCTTTCCAAGACCCAGCAGGCCGCAGCCCCCTCCCCCTCTCCCCAGGGCTTGGAGCCTGCCTCTGGACTCTGCAAGGGTGCCGCCATCTCCCCCTCCAGACTGCGAGCTCCTAAGGGCAGGGCTCTGTCTCATTCACCACTGCACTCCTGGAACTTTCACAGTACCTGGTACCAAGTAGGTGCTCAGAGGCTGCAGGCTGAGTGATCAGGAAGGCAGGATGGGTGGGTGAATTCATTTATAAGTCCTCCTTGACCCAAGGAACAGGCCAAATCCTCTTCAGAGGCTTTGGGTTCTGCTGTCACCCAACAATGGGTGACCTTCAACATCAGTACCCTGTTACCAGTGAAGATTAAAGGACTGAAGTTTGCAGGTAACACCTAATTTATAAATTAGAAAAGATTCCACTTTGTTGGTACAATGACATCCTTATCCTTACAATGACATCTCTTTCATTCTGCTGTCCTTTCTGGGGTGGGCGAGGGCCTGACTCGGAATCAGTGTCCAATAAATATCGACGGATGAATGAATGAGTGAATGAATGCATGAACAAAAGAATGAGGTTTCAGCTAACCTTCCAGAAATTGCCCGTAAGCCACAGCCCATTCTGTCAAAGTACAGACCTTAAGTTGAGATACTGATTTTGTCTATTTGTTGTAGCAAGTTTGAATTCTTTTTGGTGTGTTTCTAGACTTTAGGGACTGTAGCAGACACTTCTGTGCCACATTACACCCCCTTGTCCCACCTCTGATTTCAGCTGCAATGAGGTGGACAGTCCTGACTCAGCATGACTTGTGGCATCTCAAGCAGGAGCTTTTCTGCCAGGCGGCTTTTCCCAAGGCCTCCTGAAGCCACTAGACAGCTCAGGAGTGGGGAGTAAAGACCCCTGAGCAACCTTCTGCACTGGAGAACAGGAGCCAGTGGATGGATGTTCCCACCTCCTATCTTCCAGAAAACAATTCCGGGAGGCATTCTGTATGCTTCTAGAGTTCCTGGTGGAAACCAGCCTTCTCTCACCCACAGCAGGGAAGGACACCCCCATCGCTTCTCCTCCTCTCCTGCCTTGCTCTCCTGCCTCCTGGGGTCACTCCGAAGTCCTTAACTCAGGCTCTGCTTTCAAAGGATCCCAAAATAGGACAGTGGCAGTTCTCAAATCTGGTTGCGCCCATGGCTGTGCATCTCATGAATATGATACACACCTGAAGGTGGAAACCAGATCGAGAATGTCTTCACAGCCAAAGGGAACTATTTCATTGATAATCCAGCGTTCAGTGGGGTTGAACAAGCACTCATCCATTCATTCACCCTACAGCAGGCAAGGCCCCGCCCTCTCGCTGCTACAGCCCTGTAGCTCTTGTGATGAGGATATGAGTGGACCACCAGGAAGGGCTCTATTGAATCCTGAATCCTCAAAACCATCTCGTTCCCCTGTGGGCAAAACGGTGCCCTTTCCAGATGAGGAAACCGGGACTTGTCCTGGGGAAGGTCAGACAGCTCATAGGTGGTGTAGCAGAGTCCAAATCTGGGGCGTGCAGAGACACCACCCACCAGGTGGTGCCCAGGGCTGTGAGTGAAGGAAGGTCTGCTTAGGAATCACGTGGCCCACACTCTAGACAAGTACCTCCCACAGAAAAAAGACACCAGCCACAAACACAACCCACATGGGTAATTTTACCTTTTCTGGTAGCTTCATTACAACAAAGTCAAAAGAAACTGGTGGAATTCATTCTAACAATATTTGTATTTAAGCTAATACATGCAAAATGTTATCATTTTGACATGTCATAAATATTTAAAATTCTTAATGAGACATTTACCCTTTTGATTTTTCATACTAAGTCTTTGAACTCTGCTGTGTATTTTACACTCAAGGCACATCTCAGTCCAGAATTTCAGTGCTCCGTGCTCACTCGGTGGTGACACGCGCAGCTCTTGGCCGCTGGATAGTTAGTGCAGCCCTAACACCCCGACTCCCCACCCCCACCACCCCCGCCTTGTGTGATCTTGGCCGAGTCCCTTCCTGGTTTGTCTTCATCAGAGGGGAAGTGCTTTGTAAACTCACTGTGAGCGGCTCACTGCGACCTCCTTTCATCCGTGTACTACTTGGGCAGCCAAGGCACCCACAGAGACAAAGCTGCTGGGGGCCACAGCTCTGGGGAGACACACAGCCAGTTCCCCTTGTGGAAAGAGATGTCTTCTCAAACTTGGGCCGGGGAGCCCCACACACCCGCGAGAGGGGGAGGGGAGGGGCTGGGGGAGGATTCCTTCCCCGCACCCACCCACCCCCCACCCCGGCCCAGGATGTTACAGCCACCAGACTATAACAGCTGCTTTAATTTTCTAAAATCCGAACTCCGTGCTTGGAGCTGGTTCTCTGGGAATGCCGGCTCTCTCGTTCACGCTTTAGCCACACATTTATGGAGCGCTTCGGTTGTTTACGCCGTTACCATGAGGATGCCGAAGATACAAAGGGGAAAGCAGCCCGGCCTCCTCCCGGTGTCTGGTGGAGCAGGCCGGTCAAGCGAGCAAACCGCCCCAGCGAAGCTCTGCGGGCAGCGCTTCAGAGGCTCTGGGTGGGCACCCTGCCTGAGCGAGGGGGTGGGGACAGCAAGTTCAAAGAAGGGTGAGACGGAGCTAAAGAAAGGTGAGACGGAGCTTGTGATCAGGTGTGTGGCTGGAGGGCAGGATACCTGGGAGGGCTGGCAGGACATCAGACGGTACCCACGGGTAGGCTGGGTCCAGCCCAGGATGGATCTCGAATCTTCTCCGAGACCCCTGCTCCAAACAGCAGGACTGCCAGAGGAAACCCTGACTCGCTTTGCTGTGCCTTTGGCAAAATCGCCAATTAGGTGACTAGGACACCAATCGCGGCAATTCAACTCCTTGTATTCGCTATTCACAGGGGCCTCTATTGATGCTTTGCTGTGGGGAATACTGAGATGCAAAAGACAGTAGAAACCAGCAAAAAATATAGGACTTTAATTTCCAACACAATTGTGAGTTACGCTGCAGAAAACCCTCCTGCTACAAAATACTACTTGGAAATGGTGGCTAAAATATAACAAACATCCTTTTAAATGCATGGCTGAGCTTGCAAGAAAGGAAGGGAACTCCCCAGGGATAAAAACAAAGAAGGAGCTGAAAACCAGAGCAGGAATCAGGAGGGCTAGTATCGGTGCTGTGCTGGCACGGGCAGGGTAGAGCTGTGGGTCTCAGCAGCCTGGGTTTGGATTTTACAGCCCCTGTGGGGACGAGATATAAGGCTTTGGGCACCACAAAGCCAGGAGTTGTAAATGAGACCCACCTCCAAGCCAGACTCTTCAGAGTTATAGTCTCAGTGAAAAAGTGGGCAAGGATTTAAAAAAAAAAACAAACCCACTCTCTGCTCAGACAGATCACCAATCAGCTCATCTGCTACAGCCTGGGCTCTGGGAATTTGTAACCACAGACTTAGCCCCAAGGGGTTTGGGATTTAAATTTACACTACCCTGCTTCCCTTGTGTTCAGGAGACTCTGAAAGCAAGAAGTTAACACAGAAAAGGGTCCCTGGCTGGAGATGCCTGTGGGCACTGGGCAGAAACAAATGCAAACACTCCCTAGAGGGCCATGACCTCAACCTAGGCTGCCCAGTGTTCCCACAGACAAAGGTTCCTGCAGATGAGCTCACAAAGACAAAATCACAAAACAAAAACAGTCATAAGACAGAGTCAGTGGCAAAACCAATAAGCTTGCCCCACCCTCACCCACCCACCCACCACCACCACCACCACTACCCCCTCCCTGCCACCCATCCCACGAGCCTCAGATGATAGATCCAGGAGATAGAGACCAGAGGATACATGTGATTACAATGACTAAGATGTTTGGGGAAATATCAAAAAGAATTAATATAATGAAAAAAGAACAGCCAGCATTCCTGCTTACAGACAGCAGATTAATATGTGTGCTGCTGAAGCGAGCATATAGACAGCAGATTAAGCACAGGCATTTATCCCTGCTCCCTCCTGAAACTCCTTTAAAAATGGCAGAAAAGGAATTTTTAAAGTACTACAATGACAAAGAAAATGGGATAATTTCGAAATTGGAAAGCAAACCGACAAGTGGGAATTGACTTAGTGGATGCAAAAAAATTGAGTCTTAAACCGGCAGTGAGGAAAGTCTAGGACACACAGAACCCCCAAAGGTTCAGGAATTGAGTATCAGGTACTTCTGGAAGCAGAGGGAACCACAGGGGACTTGTTCAAAGAGACTTTGAAAAGGCAGTTAGTAACCAAGATCCCATCTCCCAAGGTGACTTTCTCTACTATATCCCAACAGAATATTATTCCCTGGAGTGGGTAAAACCGTGGGACTCTGCACTGGGGAAGAGCAGATCCAGCTGGGGGCAGGGGCATCACACTGAAAATGGGAGAATTAAGTGAAGGTCTTCACATTGAATATTAATACTCCTAAATGGCAAACAGGCTTAATATGAACCTCCAGGCAAGAGATCAAAAGATCTTTGCAAATTTGAGAAACCTAGGAGGAAAGACCTAAAGGCAGTGACATCAGAAGTTGCTCAGTGAGGACTTCCCTGGTGGCTCAGTGGTTAAGAATCCGCCTGCCAATGCAGGGGACATGGGTTTGAGCCCCGGTCCAGGAAGATCCCACACGCTGCGGGGCAACAAAGCCCATGAGCCATAACTACTGAGCCTGTGCTCTAGAGCCTTGCGAGCCACAACTACTGAGCCCACGTGCTGCAACTACTGAAGCCCGCACACTCTAGGGCCCATGTGCTGCAACTACTGAGCCTGTGTGCTGCAACTACTGAAGCCCGCATGCCTAGAGCCCATGCTCCGCAACAAGAGAAGCCACTGCAACACTGCAACGAAGAGTAGCCCCTGCTCACTGCAACTAGAGAAAGCCCGCATGCAACAACAAAGACCCAACACAGACAAATTAATTAATTAATTAATTTAAAAAATTATATTAAAAAAATTTTTTTAAAAAGAAGTTGCTCAGTGAAAGAGCCTAGTCAGATCATCCTTCAGTGGAGTCCTTGGTGGGCAGCCAGCTCTGAGCTTTGAGCTTCCGAGCAGACTCTGTGTGTAGACGCCAAGGATCACTGGGCACATAAGGGAAGCCCCTAACTCAGAGCCAAACAATAACAAACAGATAAAAAGCAACTTGGAGGGAACACACATGACGATGATAAGAAGAAAATGCCAAAAAATTATCATTAGTAGCATCAAAGACATAAGAGATATAGCACATATTAAACAAGTACAGGATGTTATTAAAAAGGAATGTTCTGAGAAGAAAAAAATCTCTCTTGCATAGAACAAATTAAAAGCTTAGTGGTAAGTTTAGAAGATAAGGTTGCAGATTAGGCAATTTCCCAGAAAGCAGAGCAAAAGGACAAAGCATAAGAGAGAAAAGACATGAAAATTAGAGAATCAACCTAGGAGATCTAACATCCAAATAAAAGAAATCCCAGAAAGAATAGAGAAAATAAAAGAGGGAGGGGTACTCATCCAATAAGTTATTCAAGTAAATGTCTCTGAATTAAATTACATGAGCTTCCAGATTGAAGATGCCCACCAAGTATTGAACAAAATGGATGCTGTTTGCACACTGACATATCATTATGAAATTTTAGATCACTAAGAACAAATGAAAAATTATACAAACTCCCAGAGAGGGAAAAACTAGATTTTACACAAAGCATCAAAAATCAGAATGGGAGACTTCCCTGGCGGTCCAGTGGTTGGGACTCTGCGCTTCCACTGCAGGGGACATGAGTTAGGTCCCTGGTCAGGGAACTGGAATCCCACATGTCGAGTAGCTCAGCCAAAAAAATAAATAAATAAAATAAAAATTTTTTAAAAATCAGAATGGCATCAGATTTCTTAACAGCAACACTGATTTAGACCACAATGCCTTCAAAATCCAGAAAAACATATATATCAAACTTAGAATTCTATACCCAACCAAACTATCAACTGTGAGCATAGAATAAAGATTTTCAGAAATGAATGGTCTAAAAAATTTTAACTCCCATGCGTCTGTAACAGAGCAGGACCCTATGGTACCTTCCCAGAACAGAATACCCACTCCACCCCACCATGTCCTCCTCCTGCCTTTTGTCTGTAGAAAAACTTTAGTCAAAGAATAAATTTAATCAGAGAAGTGAGAAAAATCAGAAAGAAAGGAAAACAGTCAAGCAAGACAAAATAATAGTTTAGCCATTAAACAAAGCAAACGACGTTTAGTTTCTCCTCAAGGGCTATAGGTAATATTCTGAGCTATACCCTTTGAGCTGTTTTGCAGATACTGAAACCCCACCAGATGGAAGAAGTTACCTCTATGCTGCCCACAAGCACATTAGACCCCAGACCAGTTGGAACCAGAAGGATGATGATGTTGACTCCCAATTACCTCACCACCAACCAATCAGAAGAATGTCCCTGAGCTGATCACATACCCCACAATCCCCTCCCTCACCCTATCTTTAAAACCCTTTCCCTGAAAGCCTTTGGGGAGTTTGGGCCTTTTAAGCACTAGCTACCTGGACTCCTTGCTTGATGCCCTGCACTTTCCTTCACCATGACCTGGTGTCAATAGATTGGCTTTACTGCATGTGGGCAAGTAGACCCAGGTTTCGTTTGTAACATCCTTTCTTGGGAATTGACTAGAGAATGTCACCACTAAGACAGGCAATAAATCAAGAAAGAGGTTAAGGTGAGAAATCAATGCATAAGAGAAATAATGTGAATCCTCAAGCTATTGATGAAGGGAGAGCCCAATAGGCTTGGAGAGCAGCCAGAAGAAATTGGAAGAGACCAGAAAGGTCTGTGAAAAATGTTTCCAAGATGATGCAATTGGGAAATGTGCTTGGATGTATCAAGAGGCAGTTGGTTCTGCTGGGGAAGGATTTGGGATGAATTCATGATAATTAGACAGAAAACTAAGCAAACAAGTAAAAACTAGACAATATTAACTACAAAGAAAGCAAAAGATTGTGGAAGAAAAATAACTATCGTGTTCTACATGGCACAATGGTGAATAGAGTTTATGTAATCATAATAATGTGAACTTTAAATTATGATTTAAACTCTATTGGAAGAATGGTGGGATAGGAAGTGTGTGTGTGTGCAAGGTAGAGGGAGGGGTGGCGCTGGTGAAAGCCAGACAGTTCCTCATTTTCTATTGTGAAAAGTTGACAGATAATGCCTAAAACTGGGCGGGGGGGAGGAGGGAGGAATAATAAAGCATATTATTTTGTGATATAGAGGTAAATTCCAAAAGCAATAGTTAAAAGAGTAGAAGTTGCTTGCCCCTGGGGAGCAGAAAATGGAAGAATTTGGGGATGGGGGATAAGAGACTGCAGTTTTTATAATAAGCCTGTGGACCTACTTGATATTTTAAAGTATATGCATGTATACAAATGAAAATCTAAAAAACAGATGAGATAGATTTGGACAATAAACTTCTCATATGCTCTTATATGCCAGCTTGAATCCTCTCAGCTCCACTAGTCTACAAGAGTCTTGGCCAGTTGTTTTGTCCCAACCAATTTTGCATGGGCTCTGTTTAACTCCACACAGACACAGCATGATAGCATTTCTGCCTCCTACCCCCATGTGCTTCCCTGTGGCTGCTGGTGCTTGAAATGCCATGGATCCACTCAATGCCCAGGCATGTGCAAGATAGTTCCATGAGATGAAGCAATCAGTTGTGATTGATTAACATCAAGCAGTGGCCAGCTCAATAATGTACCTTCACATTGGTTCTCCCTCCTTTCCTTTTTCCCACTTCAGCTTTCCTGGGATTACACTCCCTAAAACATTAGTGGCACTTCACTTTCACTTTAATTCTGCTTACTAAGGCCCTAGAAAGCAGACCTTTGGTTTGGAATTGGATGTTGGATTATTCACATCATACATAATTATGAAAGACGGAATGTTTTCCCCTTAAGATCAGAAACAAGGATGCCCTCTCTCACTACTCCTGCTCAACAACATAAGAGAATTCCTAGCCAGTCCAATAAGGCAATAAATAAGGCATACAGCTTGGAAAGGAAGAAATCTCCTTCTATTCATATGTAACATGATTGTCTACGTGAAAAATCCTTTAGAACTAATAAGTTTAGCAAGATCACATAAGTCAACATACCAAAAAAAAAAAAGTATTTTATATACTCACAATGAATAATTGGAACTTAAAATGAAGAAATAGCACTGGAAAAAATGAAATACTTGGGCATAAATCTGTATGCTGAAGACTATAAAACACTAATGAAAAAATTTTAAATACCTAAATAAATGGAGAGATATACCATGTTCATGGATTGGAAGACTGAATTTTGTTAAGCTGTCAATTATCTCCAAGTTGATCTACAGATTCAGTCTAATCCCAAACAAAGTCCTATCAGGCTTTTCTGTAAAAATCAACAAGCTGATTCTAAAATTTACATGGAAAGGCAAAGGAAACCGAATAACCAAAACAATTTTGAAAAAGAAGAACAAAGTTTCAGGATTCACACTACATCCTTTAAGACTTTCTATAAAGCAACAGTTATTACTGTGGAATTGGTCAAGGGATAGATACATGGATCAATGGAGCAAGGAATAGAATCCAGAAATAGAATCACACAAGTTTGGCCAGTTGATTTCTTACAAAGGTGCAAAGGCAATTTTACTGAGAAAGAATAGCTGGTTGTTGTTGTTTTTCAACAAATGGATTTTAATAATTTGGATAGCAATATTGAAAAAATGATTGTCAATCTTTGTCACGTGTTACACAAAAATTAACTCAAAATTAATCATAGACCCAAATGATAACAGTAAAATAATAAAACTTTTAAAAGAAAATATGGGGGAAAAATCTTTGTGACTTTGGAATAAGCAAAGCATTCTTGGATATAACACCAAAAGCATGGCATATAAAAGAAAAAATTGATAAATTATGTTATATCAAAAATTTTAAATTTTGCTTCTGTAAAAGGCACTGCTAAGAGAATGAAAGTTAGGGACTTCCATGGTGGTCCAGTGGGTAAGACTCCATGCTCCCAATGCAGGGGGCCCAGGTTTAATCCCTGGTCAGGGAACTAGATCCCGCATGCATGCTGCAACTAAGAGTTTGCATGCTGCAACTAAGAAGTCCACATGCCGCAACTAAGAAGTCCGCATGCTGCAACTAAAGATCCCACATGCCACAATGAAGATCCCGCGTGCCGCAAGTATGACCCAGCGCAGCCTAAATAAATAAATAAATAAATATAAAACTTTTTTAAAAAGAGAATGAACGATAAACTGCAGATTGAGAGAAAATATTTGCAAATCTCATAGCCCACAAAAACTCAACCAGGATATGTGAAGAACTCTCAAAACTCAACAATAAAAAGGCAGTACTTCAAATGGGCAAAAGATTTAAGCAGCCACTTCACAAAAGAAGATATATGAACGGTAAATAAGTAGATGAAAAGATGCTCAATTTCATTCCCTAGTCACTAGGGAAATTCATATTAAAACAACATGGGGGTTTCCCTGGTGGTGCAGTGGTTAAGAATCAGCCTGCCAATGCAGGGGACACAGGTTTGAGCCCTGGTCCAGGAAGATCCCACATGCTGCAGAGCAACTAAGCTCGTGCACTGTAACTACTGAGCCTGCACTCTAGAGCCCGTGAGCCACAACTACTGAGCCCGTATGCTGCAACTACTGAAGCCCACACGCCTAGAGCCCGTGCTCCACAACAAGAGAAGCCACCGCAATGAGAAGCTTGCGTGTGGCGATGAAGAGTAGCCCCCCCTCGCTACAACCACAGAAAAGCCATCGTGCAGCAACAAAGACCCAACGCAGCCAAAAATAAAATAAATTAATTTAAAAAAACACACACACATGGGATACCATTACACACCAATTAAAAAGGCTAAATTAAAAAAAAATTATCAAGTGCTGTCAATAACATACCATGATCTAGGGGGATTCATTCCAGGAAGCAAGGGTGATTTAACAATTATAAAATCTTTTAAAAAGTCAACATAATTCACAATATTAACAAAATAAAGAACTAGAATCATATGATCATCTCAGTAGATGCATAAAAAGCATTCAATAAAATTTAATATTCATTCAGAATAAAAATTCTTAATAACTAGAAAGAGACAGGAAATTTCCTTAATCTAATAAAATATCTAACATAAAGTACAGCAAACATCATACTTAATTGCAAAATATTGAAAATTTTCCTCCAGAGGTTAGGAAGAAGATAAGGCTGTTCACTATCACCACTTCTATTCAATATTGTAGAGGAGATCCTATTCAGTGCAATAAAGCAATAAAAAAATTTAAAGTATAACAACTGTAAAGAAAGAACAAACTGTTACTATTCACAAACAACATGAACAAACTGTTACTATTCACAGACAACATGAGATCCTATTCTGTGGGATAAAGCAATAAAAAAATTTAAAGTATAACAACTGGAAAGAAAGAACAAACTGTTACTATTCACAGACAACATGACTGTATACATAGAAGACCCAAAAGAATTAAAAAATAAATGATTAGAATTAATAAGTGAATTTAGCAAAGTCCCTGGCTAAAATGTCAACATCAAAAAAATCAATTGCCTTTCTATATACTAGCAATAAACAATTACCAGATGAAAAATAAACAATGATACCATTTACAATACCATCAGAAAACATCAAGTACCTAGGGGAAAATGATAGACAAGTTCTCTATACATAAAACTGCAAATTATTACTGAGAAAAATTAATGACCTAAAAAAATATACTATGTTCATGGATCAGAAGATTCAATATTGGAAAGAATATAATTCTCCTCAAATTGATCCATAGATTCAATGTAATTCCAACCAAAATTTCAGCAAATATTTGTGGAAATTTAGAAGTTGATTCCAAAATATAACAGAAATAAAAGGGCTGGGCTTCCCTGGTGGTGCAGTGGTTAAGAGTCCACCTGCTATTGCAGGGAACACGGTTTGAGCCCTGGTCCAGGAAGAGCCCACATGCCGTGGAGCAACTAAGCCTGTGCACCACAACTACTGAGCCTGTGCTCTAGAACCCATGAGCCAGAACTACTGAGCCTGCGCACAACTACTGAGGCCCACGCGCCTAGAGTCTGTGCTCTGCCACAAGAGAAGCCACCGCAATGAGAAGGCTGCACACCACAATGAAGAGTAGCCCCCGCCTGCAGCAACTAGAGGAAGCCCTTGAGCAGCAACGAAGACCCAACGCAGCAAAAAAAATAAATAAAAAAAAAATTTAAAAAAAAAGAAAGAAAAGGACCAATAATAGCCAATACAGCATTGAAGAAGTACAAAATTAAAGACTTACACCATCAAGAATTATAAATTTGAAATTGATGGTGTGATATTAGCAAGGATAGAAAAAGAGGCCCACAGAACCACAGAACAGAATAAAGAGTGCATAAAGAGACCCATACATATTTAGTCACTCGCTTTGTGACAAAGATGTCCCTACAATGCAACGGGAGAAAGGTAGCTCTTTTTAGTAAATGGTACTGAGTCAACTGGATATCCATATGGGAAAAAAATGAATCTTGACTGCTGCCACACCATGTGTAGAAATACATTTCTGTTGGATCATAGACCTAAATGTAAAAGATAAAGCAAAAAACATTTAAGAAAACATAAGAGAATTGGAAATAGACGGTGGGCTAAGAAAATATTTCTTAAGTAGGACACAAAGGGTTCTAGTCCTTAAAAAATAATCAACAAATTAGACTTCATTGGCATAAGAAGTTTTGTTCACACACCCACACAAAAACCATCAACAGAACAAAAATGTAAATTAGAGTGGAATAAGATATTTGCAATACATATTTCCAACAAAGGAACTCATGTCCAGAACATATGATGAGCTCCCACAAAGTAATGTGAAAAAGACAACTTCATTTAGAAAATAGGCAAAAGACTTGCATAGGGGCATCAAAAAAGAGGATATCCAAATGACCAATGAATATCTGAAAAGGTGCCCAACATCATTAATTATTCAAGAAAATGCAAGTCAAACCACTATGAGATACCATTGTACACACTAAATTAAAAATTTTTAATTGATAAAACCAAGTGTTGGCAAGGATGCAGGGCGAGTGAAATGCTCATATTCTGCTGGTTGGAGAACAAATTGGCATAAACACCTTGAAAACAAAAGCACTATCTCCTAAAGCTGAATGTATGTATACACATCCTAGGTATATAGTCAACAAAAATATGCATACATATATTTAACAGAAGACATGCCTACAAATGTTCATGGCAGTTTTATTCATAATAGCCCTGTCTTAGTCAGTTCAGGCTGCTGTAACAGAATACCATAGACTGAGTGGTTAACAAACAACAGACATTTTTATTTCTCACAGTTCTGGAGGCTGGAAGTTGAAGGTCATGGTGTCAGCATGATTGGCTTCTGGTGAGAAGCCTCTTCCAGGTTGCAGACTGCTGATTTTTTCTTATATCCTCACTTGGCAGAAAGACAGTGAGTGAGCTCTCTGGGGGTCCCTTTTATAAGGGTACTAATCCCATTCATGAGGGCTCCACCCTCATGGCCTAATCATCTCACATAGACCCTCTCCCAATACCACCATATTGGGGTTAAGATTCCAACATATGGACTTTGAGAGTACACAAACATTCGGTCCATAGCAAGTCCCAAACTGGAAACTACCTAAATATCCACCAGTAGTATAATATAGCTAAGTTTGATATAATCACACAACAGAATACTAAAAAACATTAAAAATGATTGAACTATCACTACACAGGACAACATTATGAACTTCACAAACACAATGTTGAATGATAGAAGTTAGAAATAAATAAATATACTCAATGATTCCACTTATAAAAGGTTCAAAAACAAGCAAAACTTACCTCTGGTGATAAAAGTCAAATTCATGATTATCTTTTTGGAGTTAACAACTGAAGAAACAAGAGGAGAGGCTTCTAGGATGCTGCTAATATTCTAATTCTTGTCCTCGATGGTGATTACATAGATGTGTTCACTTTGTAAAAATTCACCAAACTGAACATTTAAGATTTGCACCATTTTCTCTATGTTATTATTCTTTAACAAAATGTTTACTTTAAACAAATAGTATTGGCTGTTTTACATAGATATCATATTTTAAAACTTGGTAGACTGAAAACTATAGAAGAGAATAAAAATAACCCATGGTCTCTCATCCATGTATAACCACTGTTCACATTTTGGTGGACTACCCCATTCAGTGTACATAAGTTCCAAGAGCTTCACTCATACTAAAGACAGAACTTCATAAGCTATAACTCAAATATAGGGACATGTATAATTAGTCCTCTAATCTTCAAGCAAATTATCACAAATCTAATGAGTTAAAACAACACACTTTATTTTCACATGGTTTCTGTGGGTCAAAAGTCCAGGCAGAGGTTAGCTTCTTCCTCTGATTAAGGTCTCACATGGCTGCAAAGTGTCAACTAGGCTCTGTTTTTATCTGGAGGCTTGACTGGGGATGAATCCACTTCCAAGTTCAATCAGGAGATGAATTCACTACTGTTGAAATTCAAAGAATGAAACCTTCTTAGAAATGCTTTTAAATAAACATGCTCAAGCTCCACAAAGAGATAAGTAAAGGAACAACAAAAAACATGATATAAAACAAACAGACGTGAATCAAGAACAAATGGATATAAAAAATTATAATCATTGACATAACAGCTCAAAAGATGGAATAAACTGTAAACTAGATGAAGAGAGAGCTGGGTAATAGAAAGATTGCACTGAAGAATTCGTTTAGAAGGCAATATAGAAAAAGTGATGGAAAATATGAGAGAGAAGTTAAGAGAAATGGAAAATAACATTAGAAGATCAAGAATACATATAACAGAAATTTCCAGAAGTATGATGTAGAAGGAATTGAAAGAGAGCAATATTCAAAGAGATAATAGCTAAGAATTTTCAAGAAGTGAAAAAAGACATGTGTTCTCAAAATAAAGAAGCACAACAAATGCCATGCTAAATAAATAAAAATAAAAATTCCACCTAGATACATTCAGAATTTCAAAGATGAAGAGAAAAATCTTAAAAGCAACCCTGAAGGGGAAAATAGGTTGCTCACAAAGAAATGATAAATAAACTGAAATGAGAACTCTCAACCACAAAAGAGATAAGAAAACAATGCAGTAATACCTTCAGGTATTCCGGGTGTTGAGGGAAATTAACTACTAACTTAGAATAATATACCTAGCTAAACTATTACTAAACAAAATGAAAACATCTTCAAACTTACAAAAAACAAGAATTTTTCATCCCCCAAACTTTTGATGAAAAATCTCCTAAGAGATGTCCTCTGCCAAGAAGAAATAGAAACTGGGGACTTCCCTGGTGGTGCAGTGGATAAGACTCCACACTCCCAATGCAGGGGGCCTGGGTTCGACCCCTGGTCAAGGAGCTAGATCCCACATGCGTGCCACAACTAAGAGTTCACATGCCACAACTAAGGAGCCCACGTGCTGCAACTAAGGAGCCAGCGAGCAGCAACTAAGGAGCCCAACTGCTGCAACTAAGACCTGGTGCAACCAAATAAATGAATAAATAAATTAAAAAATAGAAACCTGGGACTTTCCTGGTGGCTCAGTGGTTAAGAATCCGCCTGCCAATGCAGGGGACACGGGTTCGAGCCCTGGTCTGGGAAGATAACACATGCCATGGAGCAACTAAGCCCATGTGCCACAACTACTGAGCTTACACTCTAGGGCCTGTGAGCCACAACTCCTGAACCCACATGTCACAACTACTGAAGCCTGTGCACCTAGAGCTCTGCAACAAAGAGAAGCCACCACAATGAGAAGCCCGTGCACTGCAACGAAGAGTGGCCCCTGCTCGCCACAACTAGAGAGAAAGCCTGTGTGCAGCAATGAAGACCCAATGAAGCCATAAATAAATAAATAAATTTATTAAAAGAAAATAGAAACCAAAAAGGAAGGAGTATCAAGAAGCAATGATGAACAAATGTTAGTAAATGATATTGGTAAATCTAATTATTATATTAGGATATAGGTTTGGCTGATCTGACTAAGATCCAAAATTCTAGTGGCTCACAAAGATAGAAATTATTTCTCAGTACAGTCTGGACATAACTAGCTCATATAACAGCTTCAAGGTGTCAGGGCCTCAGGCTCCTTATGCTTTGTTCCTTTATAATACCTGTGATGTTGCTCTCGTCCCCAGAGTTCAAGATGGCTCTCCACTGCATCTACCTTCTCATTAGCAGAAACAGGGAAAGGGCAAACACAGTTTCCTTTAAAGAGCAGGAACTGTGATTTGCTTATATATCACTCCCACTTGCATCCCATTGGCGACAGCTAGCTCCAAGGGAGGCTGGGAAATGTAGTCCTTAGCAAGACAGCCATCTGCCCAGATAAAAATTCTTTTAGTCTGCAAATGGACAGATCAGGTATTGTGGGACAACCAGCAACTCCACCACAACCATTGACTATAAAAACTATATAATCCTAATTAAATTTTTACCCTAAAAAAGTATGATTAAATCAAGAAGGAAATATGTCCAAGCAAAAAAAGCCTGCAAGGGAGATTTTTTTAAAGTGATAATGTGCAGTTTGCAAAATGATACTCAGTGTCAAGTGTCTGCTAAAGAGTGAAATTCGCATGTAAAATCAAGAGGTTCCATCTGGAACATAGTAAGTAAAGATTGACTTCCACAAAGATGGAAACAAGTGACAATGTTAGGAATTAGACTGATATGCTAAGAGATATCAAACCAGGTTCAGTAGATATGTTGTAAACCTATACACTACCCACCTGTTAAAAAAAAAAAAAGGTAGAATTGAAATTCCAGACAAAAATAACAAGGAATTGATTTCAAGACTTACTATTATGCTACAGTCATCAGGACAATGAGAGGTTGGCCTAAGGACAAATAGATCAATGGAACAGAAGAAAGAATCCAGAAATAGACCCATACATTCACTGTTGATTGATTTCAGCAAAGGTGCCAGAGTAACACAACACAGAAGATAGCTTTTTAACAGCTGGTGCTGGAATTGCTGGATATCCACTTGGAAAAATAATGAACCGCAACTCTTACTTCACACCTGACACAAAAACTAAATTGAAATAGATCACAAATCTAAGTATAAAAGGTACAACAATGAAACTGCTAGAAGAAAACACAGGAGAAGATCTTCTCAGCCTTGGAGTATGCAAAGATATCTTAAAAACATGAGAGGGGCTTCCCTGGTGGCACAGTGGTTGAGAGTCTGCCTGCCAATGCAGGGGACACGGGTTCGAGCCCTGGTCTGGGAAGATCCCACATGCCGCGGAGCAACTGGGCCCGTGAGCCACAACTGCTGAGCTTGCGCGTCTGGAGCCTGTGCTCCGCAACAGGAGAGACCACGGTAGTGAGAGGCCCATGCACCGCAATGAAGAGTGGCCCCCGCTTGCCGCAGCTGGAGAAAGCCCTAGCACAGAAACGAAGACCCAACATAGCAATCAATCAATCAATAAATAAATCTAAAAAAAAAAAAATGAGAGTACAAGCTGTAAGAGGGGAAAAAATGGATAAATTTGACTTCATCAGTGATAAAAAAACTTTTGCCCTTCAAAAGACACCACTGAGAAAATGAAAAGACAAACCCCAGATTGGGAGAAAATATTCACAATACAAATAACTGATAGACGACTAATATACAAAATATTTAAAGAACTGCTACAACTCAATAAGAAAAAGGGAAATAGCCCAATTAAAAACAGGCAAAAGAACTGAACAGATACTTCCCAAAAGAAGATATATGAATTTTTCATTGTACATTATTTCACCCATATGAAAATGTGTATATTTTTCATCCACGTGAAACAATGCTCAACATCACTAGTCGTACCAAGTGTTGTGGAAGATGTGGAGCTGTGGGACTCTCAGACAATACTGAGGGACTTAAAGTGGTACAACCACTTTGGAAAACTGTCTGACAGTTTCTTTTTTTTTTAATTATTATTTATTTATTTATTTATTTATTTTTTGGCTGTGTTGGGTCTTCGTTTCTGTGCGAGGGCTTCCTCTAGTTGTGGCAAGCGGGGGCCACTCTTCATCGCGGTGCGCGGGCCTCTCACTATCGCGGCCTCTCTTGTTTCGGAGCACAGGCTCCAGACGCGCAGGCTCAGTAGTTGTGGCTCACGGGCCCAGTTGCTCCGTGGCATGTGGGATCTTCCCAGACCAGGGCTCGAACCCGTGTCCCCTGCATTGGCAGGCAGATTCTCAACCACTGCGCCACCAGGGAAGCCCTGACAGTTTCTTATAAAGTTAAACATACACCTACCATACAACTCAGCCAGTCCACTCTTAGGTATGTATTTACCCAAGACAAATGAAAACATATGTCCACACAAAGACTTGTACACAAATGTTAATGGCAGCCTTATTCATGACAGCCCCAACCTAGAAACAACCCAAATGTCCTCCAACAGGTGAATGGAGAGACAAATGGTGATATAACCACACAACGGAAGACAACTTTGCAATGAACAAAGTAACAAATGACTGACATGAGTAACTTACATTAAGTGAAAGAAGCCAGATACAAAACAGTGCATAAGGTAGGAGTCCAATTATATGAAATTGGGGGAAAGGCAAAACTAATCTAGAGTGAAAGAAAGCAAAAATCAGTTGTTTGCTATCTTCATTCTGGTGGTGGTTGCATGGGTATATTCACTTTTCAAAACTCATCAAAATTGTGTAAGTATTATATGTAGATTATATCGGACATGTGCTGTCTAATACAGCAGACACAGCCATACGCGGCAATTGAGTACTTGAAGTGTGGCTGATCCAAAATGAGATGTGCTGTTAAGTGTAAAATACATACCAGATTTCAAGATTTAGCACAGAAAATATAAACTATTTCATTAATAATCTCATATTGACTACATTCTGAAATACTCTTTTTGACATATTATGTTAAATAAAGCATATTATTAAAATTAATTTCACCTGTTTTTTTAATGTGGCTACTAGAAAATTTTAAATAATACATGTGACTCATTATATTTCTATTGGACAGCACTGCTTTGGACATTGTTGGGAAAATATATATCTGGGTATCAATGTTAAAAATTTAAGGGCAACCAGTTAAACAACAGAAATACATCTATAGTTTCAAAACTATCAAAGAAAAAAGGAGAATAAAGAAAACTGCAAATTTAATAGATGATAGAACATGAGAAATAATAATTTTAAAAGGTAGGGTAAAGAGAACAACAAAATAAAATGGTAGAAGTAAGTCTAAATATATCAACAGTCTTTACAAATGTAAATTGATTTCATTTGTCTCTTTAAAGACAGGGAATGTCATATTGGATCAAAACAAACAAAACAAAATACAATAGCATGCTGGTTAGAAGGAACACTATAAAGCAAAAGAAAAGGGAAAGGCTGAAAATAAAATAATGGGAAAAGATATACCAGGCAAATAGTAACCAAAAGAAATCTGACATAGAATATTAATATCAGGCAAAATACACCTAAGGCCATGAAATATGAAAAGAGATAAAGAGCGACACTATAGGATGATGAAAGTAACAAATCAAAAATATCCACCAATAATAAGCTTTTTATACCTAACTACTAGCCTTGAAATAAGTAAAGCAAAAACTGGAAGAATTAGTTTGAAAAACTGAGGAATTTACAAAAGGAATGGGTTCATGGTTGTCATGAACACATGAACATTTATAAAAAATTGTCCTTGTGTTGGGTCACAAATGAAAGCCTGAACAACTTTTGAAGTGGATGTAAAGCAGACCACATTCTCTACCCACAATGCAGCAAAATTAGAAGTCAACAACAACAACAAAGGCAGATTCACAACAGCTGTAACTTTGACAACTAAAAAGCACACTTGTTGTAGGAACATTTCTTTCCTAGTCCTGATGTTTCCTTCTCTGTGGAGGGAACCAAATTAGTGTAGCACTCCCAGCCTCTCTCTGCCCAGGGGAGGAAGAGTGACATAGCTGGTCAATGCGGGGAATATAAGATGGGCTTACTTGATTTACCAACTTCCTTTCTCTTCTTGAAAGTGAGCTGCCTACAGGCAGTGGTCATTGTCTGTCCCCCATCCACCACCCACAGCATCACAGTGACCAGGGGTTAAGGTTGCCAAATCCCCATTTTCAGTATTAGGAAACCCATTTGGCTGTCACATCTACCCTCATCCTTATCCTCCAACCTTATCTTTATCAGTTAAAAAAAAAAAAGATACCTCCCCCCACTCTTTGTCTTGTCTCTCAGTTCAAAATCCAGGAGTCCAGGAGAGGAAAGAGAAATTGTTTACTGAGCTCCCTCGAAGACATCAACAGAAATTGCAATGAGAATGCTGAAATATTTGGTACTGAGGATAAAGAGATAGATACAAAACAAGACTTGTAGAATGGAACTAAAATGACGTTTGTAGAGAAATATATAGTTTTAGTGCATTTACTCTAAAACAAGAATGACTTAAACATAATGAGTAAAGCTTTCAACTATCTAAAGAAGCTTAAAAAAAAAAACAGTTGAAGGAAGTAAACAGTAGAGATAAGAGCATAAATGAAAAGGAAATCAACAATCACAAAAATGATCAACAGCTAAAAGTTGTTTCTTTTAAAAGACAATAAAACATCTGGCAAGATTAATCAAGGAAAGAAGGAAAAAGGCACAAATATCTAATATTAAGGATGAAAGGAGAATGAAACTACAGATATAGTAGAAGATTTAAGAATCATAAGAGAATACTATGAGCAACTTTATGCCACTATATATGAAAACATGAAATAGAGAATTTCTAGAAAAATAGAGATGATTAAAGTTTACTCAAGAAGGGGACTTCCCTGGTGGTCCAGTGGGTAAGACTCCATGCTCCCAATGCGGGGGGCCCGGGTGCGATCCCTTGTTGGTGAACTAGATCCTGCATGCATGCCGCAACTAAGAGTCCGAATGCCACAACTAAGAAGTCCACATACCACAACTAAAGATCCCGCATGCCACAACGAAGATCCCACGTGCCTCAACTAAGACCCAGTGCAGCCAAAATAAAATTCATTCATTCATTCATTCATTTAAAAAGTTTACTCAAGAAGAAGAAAAACTAAATACATTAGTGACCATTGAAGAAAAGAAAGCAGTATTTTAAAAATCACCCCTCTCCACTCTCCACCTCCCCAAAGAAACCACAAATACATTGGAGAGGAATGAGACAGGGCTGTTCCTTAGAGGCAGAAAGAAGCAGGCAGGAACAGCTAGAGATCTGGATGACCTCACTGAGATCCACTCCATTCCTCCATTCCTGACCTTGTCACTGTTTGGTTTCACACACAAGCTCATGAGTTCCCCTTTTTTCCTGAGCAAATTCAGCTGGGTTTCTATCATTGATGTAACCCAAATACAAGCAGAGGTACCACATGGAAGCCACAAGAAATACTGTAGGAGTGGGGAGTTCTCTGGTGGTCTAGTGGTTAGGATTTGGCACTTTCACTGATGTGGCCTGGGTTCAGTCCCTGGTCAGGGAACTGAGATCCTGCAAGCCTCGCAGCACAGCCAAAAAGAAAGAAAGAAATAATGTAGGTGGGGCACCATGTCTCACACAGTCCTAGGACTCCCCTGTACATATATGCTCTTCAAAATTCCACATCTGTGGCCACTGCAAAAACCAAACTTTCCTTCTCTCTCTGCTTTTCAAACAATTCCATAGGGCTCCTCACTACCAGTTGGTTCTGTTTACTTCTTTAACAAAGGAAGAAGTATCTGGCCACATATCCCAATCCTGGAGTGGGGGCTTCTGCTCCTGCCTGCCGTTCTGCTTGAAGATGTCCAGAGGATCTCTACCATGCCAACCACCCAATCCCATCCCCCTGTGCCCTGGGCAATGCTGATGAGGAATTTCAGTTCACTGATGGCTCAGCCTCTGCCTGACACATAGCAGGCCCTAGCTGAGTATACCGTATATCTCCTTCACCCGCACCCCAGTGCCAACACAGAACTTAGCCAAGCACTGCTTCCTCCAGGACTACATTTCCTTCACTAGAAGGCAAAGAAATGGAGAAGCTCTAAATTCCAGACCAATCCTTTAGAGGATTACTGAATTCGGAGTTGTTTAAAGGGACCTCAGGGACCCACTCACTTTTCACATGAGAAGTGTAAAGGTCAAGACTTACACTGCAGGAGTGGTACCCAGGCTACTGCAGACCTAGAACTTTTCTTCTGGAGGAGGCTGGCATGCATGGTCCATCTCAGTAAGCTCCCACCATAAAAAGAAGCCACAGGGCAGAGTATGGACAAGACCTGAGGATCCATTCAGAGTCCTTAGAATCGATGTCCCCAGCAGACAGTGTCCCCAGCAGCTCCATCCCTGCACGTTGCCAGAGATGAACCCGATTTTCTAACGGCCTCGTGTCATGTAGTTCAAGCATGATGAAAGCAGGGGTTAAGTCACAATTAGCAAACCAGTAACCAGTTGAATGTATGCAGTAAGTATATTTTCAGTCGATAAGTATTTAATTGGGGCTTAATTATTGAGTGATCACAGAGCATTTGAGATGCTTGGGTGAATGGCCCACTGAAAGAGACTAGTGCTACTTTCCTATTAGCACGGGTATTTTAAGGCATTCATATTGATCAGTGTGATAAATCCCAGAAGGTTAAATTTGCTGAACATGTACATGAAAATCAGTGCCCTGTGTGACCTGCACCTCTCTCCACACCCCTTCTTTCTTCCTTCCTCCTTCCAGAAACATCATGGGTCTGATAGAACCACTCTTGTGTGAATAAGGCTCTCATAGACGCATAACATTTGACTCTTAGACTGAGAACTAGACCTTGGGACTGGGAACTCCATGAGGGCAGGCATGTTTCTCTCTTACTCACGGCTGCACCCCAGTGAGCCTGCGCCAACTAGAAGCCTAATAAATCTTGGTAGAATGCATGAGTGCAGAATGCTAGGAGTTGGGCCCCAGTGTCTCAATGTCAGAGTCACAGGCGATCAGTCTCCCAGCTTCTTGGACTGAAGGACCTAGAGAGGTGAGCAGCGCCCACAATGTTCAGGTGCAAAACTGAGAAGCTCTGGCTTCAGGGGCTTCTGCTGAGCTGCTCTCTTGGCTGTTGGAGGGGAGGGAGGGATGCAGAGAAGGGAGGGAGAAAGGGTGCAGGTTTCCAGGGGCTCCTAATGAGCTTGGACAGCAATGGAAGCCCTCACCCCTAAAGGCCCCAGAACTTCTCCATTCCCTTGCCCTGCCCCCACTATACCCTCCATAGGCAAGGCAGCTCTGGGACGTGGGAGGATCCAGAAGACTGCTCCCTCCCCCACCTCTACTCTCTCCTCCCCTCTCCCCTCCCCCCAGCCTTGGGAACCGGCAGCAGGAAATTTTGGAAGAGGGTCAAGGGAGATCCCTTATGGGCCTCTGGATGAGAACTTGGACCCTTTTATTTAACTGTTGCTCTCCTCATTCCGCCTTCCATTTCCTCTCAAAAGCTCCATGGAACTCACAGGTCAGGGTGTCATCACTTCACTGGGGCAGGTTGTATAGCCCAAGATAATTGAGAAAGAGCTTCAGTGGGTGGCCACAGTTTCCCTGTCTGGAAAGTGAGTTTTGGATTAGAAGAGTTCTGAGATGCCTTCCGGCTCTGATATGCTAGGACTTCCCTTTTTTTTTTTTAATGGACCCCACTCCTTAGCAATGGGGTCTTGGGCAAGTCACCAAAGCAAAGCCCCTGCTAGCTCATCTGTAAAATGGGTACATTACCAGAGGCAGCCTGTCAGCTAGAGTGGATTTTCACCCCAACACACCCCTTGCAGCTGGTTCATTGCGTCCACCGTGGAGGTGGCCCAGGGCACTTAGTTAAGAGTTCAGACCTTGGTGTCTGGCAAGGTCAGCTTTGGGTTCCAGCCTCACCATTGACGGACTGCATGACAAGTAGCTTAAACTCTCTGACTGTCAGTCTCCTCATCTGTGAAAAACAATCTTAACACGTACCTACTTCCTTTTTTTTATTTTTTGGCCCCGCCTCGAGGCTTGTGGGGTCCCAGCGCCCCACCAACCAGGGATCGAACCCCCGCCCTCGGCAGTGAGAGAGAGTGCTAGCCGCTGGCGCTCCAGGGAATTCCCCAACAGATACCCACTTCCTAGGACTGTTGGGAGACCAGATCTGCGAGCTCATAGCATGTGCTAAGTACTTGGTCAATGCCAACTGTCACTTTGTGGTTCGCTGAGGTTCCAGGGCTCAAGGCAACCACACTGGCCTGGAGCGAGTCACCAGCTCAGAGACAGAATTGGAACCCCCTTTGATTGCAGACCAGTTCTTTATTTGTTTTGGAATTTTTGACCCCAAAATGCCCTTTTGGATCATTCTTTCTTTTTTTTTTTTCTTTGAAGTATAGTTGATTTACAATGTTGTGTCAGTTTCTGGTATGCAGCAAAGTGATTCAGTTATATGTATGTGTGTATATATATATATATATTCTTTTTCATATCCTTTTCCATTATGATTTGTTACAAGATATTGAACACAGTTCCCAGACCAGTTCTTGAGGCCCTGGGGAGTGCCACCAAGGCGGCGGCAGCGAGCCCAGGGTGTTCTTGACCCTCCATCGCTGCCCCACTTGCCCTTGGACCATTTTCTGAGAAGCCCAGGACCCCATAGCTCCAAGCTTCTGCAAGGACCTGATTAATCTCTGGAGGGGAGCTGCCTGACAGGCCTCCCTCCCCGCTGGTCTGTCCTTCCCTGCCTGGTGGGCTCACAGAGGCCAGCCCTCCCTGGGAGGCAGCAGCAGGTCCTAACCCCTGCTTTGCTGGTTCAGAGAAAACCCTGTTCCAGCTAGGTGGCAGGAGGTGCCCTCCAGGGTCACAGCTCCCTGAGCCAAACAGCCCAGCTCCCCCAGGGCCAGTTAAAGGAGAACTGCAGGGATTTGCCTGCTGGTCCAGTGGTTAAGACTTTGCCTTCCAATGCAGGGGGTGTGGGTTCGATCCCTGGTTGGGGAGCTAAGATCCCACATGCCTCACCGCCAACCCCCCCCCCAAAAAAGAAACAATATTGTAACAAGTTCAATAAAGACTTTAAAAATGGTCCACATCAAAAAAATTAAAAAAAAAAAAGAAGAACCGCAGTGGTCCCTGTGGTGCGTGTGCCTTGGGGAAGTCATGCTTTGACCTGTAGATCTGTGTGCACCATGACATACCAACCAGCCTCACCCCAAATCACCCTGCCTTCTGAACCTTTGCTTAGGCTTCTGCAGTTGAGAATCTTGCCATGCACTTGGCTCTAGTTACTGGTGGACTCCTCTATAGCTCTAAAAGTTATAAAATGTCCCATGGAGTGAGTGCCACTGTGTACCGTGCCAAGAGCTACTGGTGTCTCTCCTTAAATCCACCCAGCCAAGTCCAGTGAAGTGGTCCTTACTGCTATTCTATCCCCATTTGACAGCTGGGCAAACTGAGGTTCTGAGAGTAACTTGCCCCAGGACACATACGACCAGTAAGTGGAGAAGCAGAATTTAAATCCAAATCCACTGGACTCCAGGCTTTAACCTCCTTACTGGGCAGCCTCCACTCTGCCTGCCGGGGCCTGAGTTCCCCAAGGGCTGCTGCGGCTCCTTCCAGGGCCCAGTGCAAGGCCCAGAATCTGGTTGCTATCTAGTTGGCATCGAATGAATACACTGTCTACTGAGAGAACCAGTTCAATGAAAGAAAGAGAGAGAGTGTGTCTCACAGGGCAGATGGGTGTCTGGTCAGAAGCCCTTCAACCCGCAGCCACAACCAGACAGGGGGGACCCCAGGTGCTGGAGAGTTTTGACATCACTCCCCACCCCCGATGCTGGATAGGACCCAAGGGTGAAAACTAGAAAGTAGAGGCGGTAATAGGGGGCTGCAGATGGTCTGGGAGCTGGGGAGTGACGGAATGCGGAGGGACACTGCTTACGCTATGCAAGTGGGTACCGGAGGCAACAGCCCAGTTCTTTGAGAATTGGGCAGACCCGGCAATTCACGAGGGAAGGCAAGGGCAGACGCAAGTGGCGACCCCCCTTCCTAAGTCACAGCAAACACGACGGATCCGGTCAGCCCTCGCCGCAGGGCCTGGCCCCAGCCATCCATCGGCCTTCTTGGGGAGATGGGGACGGGCAGCGGGGAGACCCGGACATTAAGATTTGGGAAAGTGGGGCTCTTTCACCTGTCTTCTGAGGCAGAGATGGAGACTGTGAAGGCGAGGCGACGCCCCAGAGAGCAGGGCCTGGTGTGCGCGGAACACAGATGCTCGGGCCGAGGCGCATACGGTAGGGCGCACGCTTAGGCACATAGGCTAGAGCGCACCAGTGGGATTGCACAGGCTGGGGCGCTCGGGCTGGAGTGCCGGGGCCTGGGCACCCGCTGGGGCGCAGCGCCCAGGGAGCACCGGGGAGCCGGTCCCCGCGCCCCGCCCCGGCCGGGACGCCCCACGGCGGGCTGCTGCAGGAGGCGCCCCTCAGAGAAGCCGTTTGCCGCCGGTGTGTAACCTGATATTTTTCTGCACGGCCCCCAGAGGAATTTTTCCATTACCCAGGCAGCGCCGCAAGCCGCAGCCTTTTCTCTCTCCCCGCCTGGCTCGCCCGCCGCCCCCCGCCGCCCCCCGCCGTCCCCCGCCGTCCCCCGCCGTCCCCCGCCGTCCCCCGCAGCCTCTCCGGGCCGCCGCGCCGAGGCACTCTGTGCAAATGTAACCTTTCACAGGCCCCGCCTCCGCCAGGAAGCTGCGCGCCGGGTTGCCAGGAACACGGCGCGGCGCGCTCAGAGCTGGAAGGCGGCCCGTTAATCAGCGGCGGCTGACAGAAAATCAGACAGCCCGGGCGGCCGGCCGGCCTCGGCCCTCTCCCTCCCGGCGCCTCCGCGCCTCGCTCGCTGCGCGCCCGCTCTTTGTTCCTCCGGCTCGCCCTGCTCTTGCCTCCGCGGGGCTGCGCCTCTCCATCACGCCCCCTTCTCCTCCCTGATTCTCGTCCTCTCCCGTCTTTTCCTTCTCCTCCTGGCCCTGTGCTTCCCGCTCTCTCCCCCTCCTGCCAGATGGCCTCGGACTCGCTTCCTTTCCTTCTCCTGGACAGCAGAAAGTCAAAGAAAAGGGGCTCATTCACCCCGTTCTTCGCCAGCCTATTGGGGGGAGGTTGGGCTCCCCAGTGCGCCTCTTGGTAACATCTTCGCCACCGTCTCCCCGGGATCTCAAGACCGGCCCCCGCCCCAGATCGAAAGATCTTAAGCTGAGCTTTATGAATGACCTTAAGGTGGAGGAGTCCATGAAATCCCTAACATTTTATGTCCCACTTTGGGTGCCTGGTAGGGTGGGAAGGGGGTTTGTCCAAAGGTTTCGTGGGTTTTTCAAAGCAGTCAGTGATTGGTTAAAAATCAGATTGGTCAGTGAAAGGTTAAAAATCACAGCCCTAGAGATGCTTCCCATTCATCTTAATGAACCTATTCAACACATATTTATTGAGACCTACTACGTGCCAGGTGCGTGCTAAGTCCTGGGCATATAGCCATGAACTCCAGACGAGGACCCTCACATTAGACAAACTATAAATGTGTCATTACAGGCACTCGGGCTGGGAAGGAACTGGGGAGAGGTCGAGCGGAATGACAGGTGAGCCGAACCTGGGCCGGGGGCGCGGGGAGGGGTGGTCTGAGGGCTTCACAGGTGCCCCGGTTCCTACAAAGCCTGCACCCCAGCCTCCCCACTCCCAGCGCAGGCAACAGGCCGGTGCAGCCCTTCCCCCCTCTGTTCCCACACCGCCATAAACAGCACTCAAAGCATGCTTGGGGCTGGGGGCAGGGGGGACACTATGGCCCCACCCTGTGCCCTCTTCAAGGCAGTAGAGCTGGCAGAGTGACCCAAAGGTCACCGTGTTCTATGTAGACAGGCTCAAAATGTGAGTCTGTGCTTGTTTTGTAGTAAGAACATTCGCTAGCATCCGTTGAGCAGCTGCTCTGTAGCAGGCGCTGGGCTAAGCATTTTACATTAGTCATCTTTCATTGGCTTATTCGCCGCTTCAACAAGTGTCTCCTGAGCCCCTCCTCTTGCCAGGCACCCTGCCAGACGCTGAGGATAAACCACGGGGGGTGCTCCTTGCCCTCATGGAGCTCACAGTCAGGTAGAGAAGAGACAACAGACAATTAACGGATGTCACAGCCGGTGACAAGGGCTGGGGATGAAATAAGCAAGGCAGTGAGAGAGACAGCAACCAGTGGGCAAGGCAGGAGGCGGGTGGTAGCTAGGCTGGCTAGGGATGGTCAGGGATGCCATCCCTGAGGAGGGGGCATTCAAGCTGGGATGTAAAGGGTGGGAAGGAGCTGGTCCCCTGAAGGGCCAGAGAGGAAATTCTCAGTCAGGGGTAACAATCCACAAAAAGGTTCTGCCATTCTTACAACTACCTTAGGAGGTGGACACCACCACTGTGCCCATTTTACAGATGAGGAAACCGAGGCTCAGAAAAGCGAAATTCCTTCTGGCCTGGGGTCACCCCGCTAGGAACAGGCAAAGCAGGCCCTGGAATCCAGGCCTTCCCCCCACCCTTTCCCCTTTCACCTCCTGCCCCCCCACCCCCCCCACCTCCTTCCTGAGGACTGGTTAGCAGGCTCTCTGTGGAGGCAGCAGTGGGTGGCAGTGTACAGTGCAAAATGCTCTAGTCTGGACTAGGAGGTCTGAGCTCTAATCCTGTCTCTGCCTCTCCCAGCAGGGTGACCTTGGGCAATTCACCTACCTTCTCTGGGCCTCAGTTTCCCCCTCTGTATACAAGGATAATAAAGGCATGCCTCTCACAAGGCTGCAGTCCAGTGAGGTCAAGGGCATAGAGTGTTTAACAGAGGTCTCTGCACCCAGAAAGCGATCAGTGTGATCGTAGCTGACGCCAGACTAAATGAAGTGTCGCTATAGAAGTGGTTTCTATAACCTGGCAAAAATTAGACAGGATTTTTTGTTGCTGTGAATGGCAATGAGGGGTTGCCTCCACCTTTTGCTAAAGGGTCTGTGGTGATGCTGCCTGATGCCCCCTCCTCGCTCGCCTCCCCAAGCACCCAGCCTTTGTCTAACCCTCCACATGCAGCTCTAGCGGTGCTGTTCAGTTTTGCCCATCAAGAGGTGGTAAGGAGATTCTGCTCACTGCGCCCTTGGCCTCAGCAAGAATTTACTTTTTACAATCCCCACCGTGCTCCTGGGCTGTGTGTAGGAGAGATGAGGGGCAAGGAATCTCCAAGGATGGGGAATTCTGAGCCTGGAGAAAGAGGAATCTCATGCTTGGTGGTTAGTTTCCACTGTGAACTTGGAGCCAGGCAGAACTCAGGTCTGCTTTCTGTCTTCCACCCTCTCATCTGTAAAATGGGTATGATAATAACAGCACTTCCTTTGTAGCTGATCAAGTTGGAGAGGCCTTAGCCAGTTCCTGGCCCCAGCAAGGGCTCTGCTGTCAGTGAGCCTTTATTATTGTGGTGTTTCTGCCCTGGGAGGTTGGGAAGACAGAATTGAGGAGGTACCATGTGAACTGAACATTGTAGGACAAAGAACTGGAGGGCTCAAGGAAAGGGAGTGGCAGCAGAGGGGCACCTGGGGAGAGGGAGATAGGCAAGGGGGAACTGAGGAGGAAGAGGGGGTGGGCCTGGATCTGAGCAGCCTCAGATCTGGACAGCTGGCTGCCTCTTCCACACGCTGCATCAGTGAGGATGCTTCCGGCTGCAGGTAACGGGCATGCTGACTCAGGCTGGCATAAGCAATAAGTACACCCAAACAGAACATAACAGGCAGCCCAGAGGTGAGGCCAGCTCCCGGGTCGGTGCCGTCCCTTCTTCAGCCAGAGCTTAATCCTCAGGGAATAGTGGAGGCCACCTGTTTCCTTCCTGGAGTCCAGCGGAAGGCAGAGAGGGCCTGGCATGGAGTGGGTGCTCCATGAAGGTTTGTCAAATGAATGCTGAACGGTGCCCTATTTCTGTAAGTTTAGAGAATCTTGAGAGAGCAGCCATCAGTTAAATAAACAAGCCTTCAGACCAGGGTTTCTCAGGAGAATGTCTGGACCTTCTACATTGGAATCACTAAGGGGATGGGTGACAGGCTGAATAATCTAATCACCCCTAAAGATACCAGGTCATAATCCCTGAAACCTGTGGATGTTACCTTATAGGGCAAAAGGGACACGGCAGATGAGATTAAGTAAAGGATCTCGAGACAGGGAAATTATCCTGGGTTGTCTGGGCAGGCCCTAATGTAATCACAAGTGTTCTTATAGGAGGAAGGCAGAGGAGATTTGAAAGAGAGGAGGAAAGGTGATCTGAAGACAGAGGCAGAGATTGGAGTGATGTGGCCACAAGCCAAGGAATGCCAGCAGTCACCAGAAGCTGGGAGCGGCAAGAAACAGATTCTCCCCTGGAGCCTCCAGAGCAACTCGCCCTGCCAACACCTAAATTTAGCCCAGTGAGACTCAGTTTGGACTTCAGTCTATAGAACTGCAAGAGGATACATTTCTGTTGTATTAAGCCACCCAGTTGGAGGTCACGTGTTACCGCAGCCCTAGGAAACAGGATGGTTATTAAAATGCAGATTACTGGGTTCCAAACTAAAAACACTGGATGCTGGGCCAGAGACTGCATTTTAAGCAAGCTTTTCTCCCCTCTCCCTCGTCCCGCATGACTGTTGCACACTGAAGTGTGAGGAAGAAACTCTGCATTGGAACAGAAGGGTGACCTGGGCTTGATCCACACAGGAAAACACTGGCAAGAATTAGCTTCGACTCATGGCAGCCTCTTTGGGGTCCTGAGGACCCAGTCCTGTGGAACTCAGCAGCTCTCCCAGGAGCCCTGCCCCAAGGCCATGCATATACTGGTCCCAGCCTGGGCCGCCTGGGCCCCCTCCCCTCCTCTCATTTCTTGTTCCCCTCCTCTACCAGTCTTCAGTGTCCCTTATCACAGATCACAGCACCAGACTGTGGTTTCCCCGGGACTGTGAGCCCCCCAGGACAGGCCCAGTCCTATCCTAACCACCAGGGATCCCTACATTACTCTTGGCATACACTGAGAGCTCTGTAAACACCTGAATGTGCCCATGATGTCACTGACCCTTCTGTACCCCCCAGACCTTTTGGCAGTGAGACAGGGGCTGGGCAAGTACTGGCTGTCTGGTCCCCTCGCCCTGACCCCCTCCTGCAGAAGCAGGCCAGCCCCCCAGATGATCACAGGAATGCAGACAGAGCCCCTCCACACCCTCCCTGCCTCTCCCCCAGCACCACCCTGGGTGGCTTGCCAGCAGGAAAACAGAGGAGGAGCCTGGGAAGGAAGAACCCACAGCAGCCTGGCTCTTGGGGGCTGGAAAGGATAGGAGTGTGAGGGGACCAGCACTGCCTTGGATTCAGGACACCACTTCTTACCTCTCCCTGCCTCTAACCAGCTGGGTGACTGGCCGTGGGCCCGTCCCTTTCCCTCCCTGGTGCTCCGTCCTTCAGCCAAAGGGGCTCAACAGCAGGGGTCCCCAGAGCTCAGGAGCAGGGTCCCTGCATCCCATCAGAATGCACAATATCCAAGTGTCTTTTTTTTGTTTTTTTTTGGCCATACCACACACGGCATGCAGGATCTTAGTTCCCCGACCAGGGATCGAACCCGAGACCCCTGCAGTGGAAGCGCGGAGTCCTAACCACTGGACCGCCAGGGAAGTCCCCAAGTGTCTTTTGTGAGGACATGTACTACTCCCCAGTTCCAAGCAGGTCTGCTCCTCCAGGCCATGTTATCTAAACCTGCTGCCTTCACTCACTGAACTCCCCCAGCTCTGAAGACTTGCGGGTCTTTCCCCATTCTGCTCCCGGGCCTAAAGCAACCTTGCAAATAAGTGTGGCCATTTGCCAGCCCATGGGAGGCTGATGGCGAAATGATCAAGTCCAGCCCTTCTTTCTACCAGCCCGGGATAGATGGCCGCTGCTGGCTACCTCCGTATCACTCCCCCGCTTAAACCCTCCATGGCTCCCTATTGGCTACAGCAGTCGTTTCCAAACCTCCCTTTCTAGCAGGGAGACTTTCCTACACCTGTGTTTATAAAACAGATGAATGCTAAGCAGCTCAGGTTGAGGCAGGAGTGAGGGCAAGGCTGGACTCTGCCCCTAACCTCCCCTCTCCTTGTATGGTTTTTGCTAATGTTGGCAAACCATTAGCCAAAAGATAAGAAAGGTATGAGTGTAGCCCACAGACCTCCCACCCCTCCTTGGCTGGCCTCCTGGGACAGGGGTCATGGTTGCAGGAAGCCTCCCCAGGAGAGAGCCCAGCAAGGTCCCCACTTCCCAGCGCCTACAGACACAACCACAAATGTTTGATGGACCACCACCCTGCACCAGGCTCTGTGCTGGACACTGGGACACACGAGGCAGAAATGGCTGCCTTCAGAGAGCAGGAACCTTTGGGGAGGGGCCTGGCACCCAAGAAACAAGTCCAGGGGTAAGATGAACAAGTGCCACAAAGACAACAGATCCAGGAACGGGAATCTGGCATGAAGGACTGGGGGGACATCGTTAGACCAGGGGGTCAGGGAGGGTCTCTCTGAGAAGGACTGGGAACAGAGCATCAGAGCAGAGGGAACAGCGCGTGCAAAGGCCCTGTGGCTCTGTATGCTCCTAGTCGGGAATCATGGGATAAGCAAAACTGTCACAAGTCTCTCCCTCTCCACAAAAGGACAGGTACGTGACGTTCCCAGCAGCTTCACTCATCAGAGTCAGAGACCAGAAACCAGAATAGCCATTGACAGGAGACAGGATAAACAAACAGTGAAATTCAACAGAGCAATGAAAAAGGAAGGTACGGGTGGGCTCAATGACATGGACGAATCCCCAGAATATGCGGAGTGAAAAAGTCAAGCATAAAAGAGACCGTCTTCTGATTACACTTGTGTGTAAAGGAACAACTGTCCGTGGGGATGGAGGTCAGACTAGTGGATCCGTGGAGTGGAGCACGATGGGAACTTCCCCCAAGTGATGGGGGTGTTTGGATGGATTCTTGCTCAGGGTGGCGCTCACACAGTGACACAAACGTAAGAAACTGCGGAGCTGTACACTAACACGAGAGCGTTTTGTTTTATCTTCTGTAAAGTATACCTCAAGAAAGTACTGAAAGGCAGAGAAATACAGTTTGCCCTATTTGGAAAGAAAGACTCCCGCGTCACCCCAACCCACCACTTCCAAATCGGGAGTCACCCTCCAGGCTTTGCCTGATGTCACACCCAGGGCAGAAGAGTCCTGGCTCCCCTCCCACCCCTGCAAAAAGCCACCCAAACCCCGTCTTGCCCAACGCGTACGTGAGGACGAAGGTCCTCCCTGACTCTGCCTCCTTCTCCCAGTTCTTCTCCCTCGAGGTTCGAGGGCTGGGATGGGGTCCCAGGGTGGGGATGGGGTGGACCTGGAGACCAACTTTCCAGAATGTTCGGTGTCAGGCTGGGAAGGGCCCGGCTCCTCCCGAGCAGCTAGGCTGTAACCTGAGCCTCCGGTTACGCGGATTTCTCCCGGGGGCGGGACCCCCACCCCCCAGGTTCTGGAATGCAGCCTGGGGCGTGGAGGGTGGCCTGGGAAGGGGTAACAAAGGTGCAACCGCTTTGAAATTCTGCTTCCTGCCCCGCCAGCCCCAGAGCTGAACAAACACTCCCTCTCCTGCCGGCTGGGCCTTTATCGGGAGTGCAGTGGGGACAGTCCGATGCCCGCCCCTGCCCGGGCTGGGATTGCGTTTCCACTCTCACCTGCCACCACCCAACCTCCAGGCCTAGCTGCGCCCGCCGGCTGCCCGAAGCCCACCAGCGCACGAGGTCCAGCGCTTCCTCCCCAACTCGATGGGCTCCAATCCCGGGCCCATCCGTCGTCGGGATGACATTCAGCCCCACAGGTTGGGGGTCCGGGGGGAGGAGGCATCAGGGGCCTCCCGCAGTGGTTGAGGCTGGCAGTGAGGCCAAGACTGAGGCCGTGGGGTTAAAGGCCAGCTTGGGGGGAACATGCACCCTGGTCGCTTCTCCCCTTGCCCACCCCAGTGAGGCCTGCTTGCACGGGTCCAGCGCCAGGATTCTGGTTCTCAAACCCGGACAGGCTGAGGCAGGGGCTGTGAAGTGTCCCCAGCGTTGTTTTGTTTAGTTTCAACAAGAGGAGCCGCCTTTATTCGGGGGCCTTCCAACAGCTCCCTGCAGCGCGGTGAGGATGGCATGAGGATGCCGCTGGCGGGGCCCAGCTCTGCGAGCTTCCCAATCTCAGCAGATAAACAAGGGGGGTGGGGAGGGGCACCAGTGAGGCTCCAGCCCCTCTCCTCCTTTCGACGACGCCTCCAGAGGTGACGGGGAGCTGCCAGGCAGGAGACCTTACCGGGAGAGGACAGGGCCTTCGGAAGGGAGCCGTCCATCCGGCAGGCATGAGAGTGGGGAACCAGCAATACACACGCAGTGACACACGTATGTGATGACACACGAGTGTGCACACAGCACACGCATAGGCACCTGGCCCCCCTCCCCCGCCCCCCCAGCTCCCAGGCCAGTCCCAGCAATCCAGCCCCTGCAGTGTCCTCTAAAAAGCCCCAGCAGAGCCCACCACTCTCCCAGAAGACCCCCGCCCCACCCGCTGGCCCTACAGCAGTCTCCCCCCTCCCCCTCCCTCTGCCCTTCCCGCCCTCCCACCGCTGAGCCCCACCTTCACCCCCCAGCTCAGCTCCCATCTGCACCCCAACCCTAAAACACAAGGCTCCCCAAGGCCAGGCCCACATGGCCCCTGCAGCCTCTCCATCCACGGAGCATCCCCTCGGGCAGGACCTCCACCTCAGCGGTGCCCCCACTGGACCCCAAGGGAGGACTCCCTGCCTCCCTCCTCAGCCCGCACTTCGGCCACCCTGGGCCCCTTCCTCATCCATTGGTCCAGGGGTATTACCTGGGGGCCAGGCGCCGGGGATGGGGGCAGGAGCTGGCCGGACCATTGGAGGACATCCCCAGCTTAGTCTCTTGGTGAAGGGAAAGCAAGGATAGAAGTGGGCTTGATGGCATCGTCCCTGCAGGCAGGGATGTTACAGAAGTTGAGCCAGGGTGGGGTGGGGCTGAGAGCCCGACAAGGCCCTCCACACCACACAAACCAGCAGATGTGGTCCAGCCACGTGAGACCTGCTGGTCTCCTCGGGGGCCTCCCCCTCTCCAAGCAGCTTCGCTGACTCCACCAAGCTGGCCTGGGGGTTTCCCCTGCCCTTCCCAGGCCCCTGTGCTGCCCCTGCCACATCACTGACCACTCTGGCCTTGTCTCCAAGGCTCTGTTCCCCCACCAGCTGGGGCTCCAGGATTCTGCCCATTGACAGGCACAGAGAGAGAAGTGGATTAGTGAGCGAGTGAATGAATGAACGAAGGAATGAATGAATGAGGGAAGAGCTTTTCCACCAGCTGCTCATTTACAGGCTTCCCTGCCCTTGCAGGTCATGCCCACACTCGGGGGAAGAATTTACCCCGTCCCCAGCCTCGTGTTGGTCATTAACTCAGTGCCTGGACTTGCCTGGTTAATAAATAATTAAGCTGGACAGGTGCTGACCTCAGGCTGACCTTGAGCCTCTCCGCAGGTCGTCCCCCAGTCGGATGTGTGACTGCTTCGTAGTGACCCTTTTCTCCTCTTCTCTGCTGGTGGGTTCTGAATCCTGGGGAAGTGCCAGGCACACAGAAGGCCTGGCCCCAGCCCCAGAGTGCCCCAGCCTGCCCGCAAGGCCACCTGCCCCGTCACCCCAGGACACAGAGAGTAGGGACTCCTTCTTCTCTACTCTCCTTACCAAAGCCCAGAATCCCTGAACTGAGCCAGCACGCGGGCCTCAAGCTGGGCTCTGCCGATGATGCGCTGAGTGACCTGGGGGTCCAGCTCGCCCTCACCACTGGGCCTCAATTTCCCCATCAGTCGAACAAGGAGGATGGGTTCAGCATGACTGCGACTCATTCCATGACGCTGTGGAAACGGGAGAGTGTTGTGACAGATCCAGAGGAGACCTCAGAGACCACTCCGTCGTGTGCAGTGAGGGCCCGAAATCACACAGCAACTTGGGGAGGGCTGGGAGGAGGACACAGTCCCTTGAGCCGTAGTCCATCCTGGTCTCCCTCCCCTCCATGGCAGCCCTCCTTGTTGTCCATTATTCTCTTTTCTTCTTGTCATTCATTCATTCAGTGATAAGTTAGGCAGGGCTCAGCATGAGGGGCCAGGGTCTTGCGCTCAGGGAGGCCCAAACTAGGGGACACAGACCTCCCAGGCAGCTACACTCCAAAGAAATTTGTGCAGGTTCGCAAAAGGGAGGGGTGAGAGCAGGTGGAGGAGGAGGAGAAGAGGAGAGGGGAAGCAGGAGCTCCTGGCAGGAGTAACAGCAGAGCAAAGGCCCCACAGAGCAAGAATGACCCCTTGGGAGAGTTACACACAGTTCAGTTTGGTTGGCTGTATCAAGACCTGATGAGTGGGACTTCCCTGGTGGTCAGTGGGTAAGACTTCGTGCTGCCAATGCAGGGGGCCTGGGTTTGATCTCTGGTCGAGGAACTAGATCCCGCATGCCACAACTAAGAAGTCTGCACGCCGCAACTAAGAAGTCTGCACGCCGCAACTGAGAGTCCGCAAGCCGCAGCTAACAGTCTGCATGCTGCAACTAAAAGGTTCCGCATGCTGCAACGAACATCCTGCATGCCTCAACTAAGACCCGGCACAGCCAAAATAAAATAAATAAATTATTTAATTTTAAAAAGTAAATCTTAAAAAAAAAAAAGGACCTGATGAGCCACAAGTAGGAGTTTGAAATTAACTCCAAGACAATGAGGAGTAAAAGGGTTCGAACTAAGGAGAGGCATTGTCAGATTGCTGGAAAGATGGCTCTGGCTGCTGCTGCCGCATGAAATGATTGAGTGGAGTAGACACAGCCTGGGAGGCTATGAGTGTCACCCCAGGCAAGAGGCAGTGGAGTCCGGGTCGCTGGCAGCGGGGTGGGAGAGAAGTAGATAGATCCAAGAGTTACTAAGAAGTAGAATCATTAAGACTTGGTAACTAACTTCTGCTTCTGGCCAAGATGGAGTAACAGAGGCCAGATTTCCTATCCCACGTGAAACAACAAAAAAATTCAGACACACACACAAAAAATACATGAAACAGTGGTTTTCAAGAAAGAACCATCTGAAGGGATTAGAGGGAACTGTGTCTGATGCTCATACAGGGTTGGGAATACTGCCTGTTCCCACCAGTCAGACTGGAAAACTCATAATTCACAGGGAAGTGGGTATAGCATTTAGGAAGGTCTTGTCTCAGAGGTGGGGAATAATTAGCCCTAAACTGAGCATTGCTAAAAACCCACCTAATAAATCATAAAGCAAGACCCAAAAGGATCAATTGGGTCCCAAGTAATTTAACTGTTTCCCAGAATAAAGCTCAAGCAGATTTATAAAAATACAAAAATATCCAAAAATCACATCTGGCATCCACTAAACATTACCAGGTGTGCAAAGAAGCAAGAAATCATGACCCATAAAGAAAAGAATAATCAATCAATTGAACCTGACCCAGAACTGACACAGATGTTAGAATTAGCAGAGAAGGATTCTAAAACAGTTTTTATAACTGTATTCCATATTTGCAAAATGTTAGAGACATGAAGTTATAAAAAAAGATCCAAATTAACTTTTAAGAGTTGAAAATTACAATGAAAAATACACTGAATGGGACTTGTGGCAGATTAGACAAGACAGAAGAAAAGTTAATGAACCTGAAGGCACAACAATAAAACCTATCCAAAATGAAACAGAGAAAAAAGAAGTTTTTTTAAAAATGGAAAGAACACCAGTCAGCTGTAGGATAATTCCAAGCAGCCGAATATATGGGGAGTCCCAGAGGAAAGGAGGAAGGGGAACAGAAAAAATATTGGAAGAAATCATGGATGAAAAATTTCCAAATTTAATGAAACCTGTATCCAAGAAACTCAATGAACCCCAAGCACAGATGCTTGGTGACTGACTGGAAGTGGAGGGTGAAGGAGAAGGAGCAGACAAGGGTGATGTCCTTGCTTCTGGCCCAGGAGATATGGCTGGGGTACCATTCTCTGCGGGGGAGGGCTGCAGGGGGGCAGGTAGGGTGGGATCTGTGTCAGCTTTAGGGACACAGATGGAGGTGTCAAGGGCAGCAGGCATGATGGGTCTAGTGTTCAGAAGGCAATGGAAGGGAGATAGAAGTCCAGGAGGCCATGGACTTGGTGGGCCGTGCTGGAGAGAGCTGAGGGCCAGGGGCAGACCCCAGGACACACCATCAGTTAATCAAGAGACAGAGCCTGAAGGGCCACATGGGGAGCTGAGAAGGGACATGCAGAGAGGGAGGAGGGAAACCCAAGGAGCACGGTACCCAGGTGGACTGGCCCTGATGAGAGACTGGTCTAAAGTGGCCATGTTGTCACTCAGAGGTGAAGTCTGGTGTGGCTGGCTTGGTCCCAGCGCGGGACTGTCTCAGGATATTGTACAGAAAGTGGTAGATGTCCTGGGGAGGGTTGGGACCCCAGGGGTCTGGAAGAGGGTGGCAAGCATAAAATATTCTCGCAAGAGTGAGGACTAGATGGGTGGAGGCGGGGATGTCTGAATTTCAGACCTCAGAAGTGCGGCCGTGGAAGTGAGGACCAGGTCAGCATGGACCACAGTGCAGGGGCCAAGCCAAGGGCCCCGGAAACAACAGGATGGAGAAAGGGAGAGACCAGCATATTGGCCAGGGCGTCCTGGTGGTGCCAGAGGAACACTGAGCCAGGAGAGGAGGACTGTGGGAGGCCCCAAAGTCTTCTGAGCATGAAGCATTGTGCCAGGGGTGAGGAGGTGATCCCAGGGACCAGGGTGCAGGAACCACAAAAGGGTGAGGGAGTTGGGTGGGGGTGGAGGGAGAGGCAAGCTGTGGTGGGTGGAAGAGCATCACAGACGTGGGTTACGAACCACAGAGATTCCTATGGAGAGAGAAAGAGAGAAAAAGAGAGTGCAAGCATGCTCATTTTCTGCACACCGGGCTCCATCACTACCACCCAGGCGGGCAGCTTAAGGAAGGATGCGCTTGTGCATGCCTTCACAGGACGCTCCAGCTCCTGAGAGGAGAGCTCTGGCCCAGCCCCGACCTGGGCCTTGAAGCCAGGGCGGTGGGATGGTGCAAAAGTCGAGAGGAGCCAGGCCCCACGGCCTGCCACTGGTGCCCGAGGAAGCTCAGAGCAGACGGGCCGGGGCGCAGGTGTGAGAGGCCCAAGCAGGGACGTGGCATGCGGCGGCCTGCCTCTCTAAGCTCAGAGCCTCAGGAGAGCCTCTCTTGGCAAGGGGCCCGGGGGAGGACTCAGCCTGCTCGGCAGGGCCACCTGCTGTCTCTTGCCCCTGCCAGCCCTAGAGGCCCCGGGGGGTGCAGGGAGGATGCCGTTTCCCTGGACCCAAGCCGGGTGCCGGGGGCAGCTGGCCATCCTGGCCAGCTTCTACCTCCCTCTTCAGAATCTTCTACCAGGTAAGCAGCAGCCAAGCCCTGCCCCCGTCTCTCTGTCCTTTTGCACTCTGCTGAAAGATCGGGAAGTGCCCTCCTCCCCCTGGGAGCGCACTGTGCTCCCTAATGAATGTGGGGTTACACACACCCAGGGTGCTGTGAGTATGCTCCAAACGTGCGTGGAGACAAACAGAGACCCAGGCACAAATGTAAGCAACCTCGGAAATGTGCATGCGCTTGGGAGGAGCTACCTACACTAACGGGCATGTGTGTAGAGGAATTACACATGGGCGTATGCAAACACAAGGAAGGCATGAAACCACAAAGGTGAGTACCTGCACCACGTGCACCTGCATACCCACGCATGCCAGCGTGCACACATTATGCACCCAGAATGCAAACATAGAGCAGATGTCCAGGCACACGCGGCCATTTCACACACATCCCTGTAGCTCCGCGCATCCACAGAGGTGCCCATTCCACGTGCTTATAAGCATTCACAGAGACGTTCACCCCACACACAAATGTGCACTGAAAACTAAGTGCAAACAGACGTACACAGGCACATGCAAGACGCACATACAAACTTGCACAAAGATGCACGTTTACGTAAATGTACACATGCATACACATACACAGTTATTTGTACATATACGGAGCCACTCATGCTTATATATGTGTACATGCATGCACACGTGCACAGCCATGCCCGGGTACACAACGCACAAATACACACATACAAAAATGCACGTGCAGATATGTCCTCATATATACCTGGAGGCTTAGAAAAGCCTAACTGAAAGCGCTCAACACATTCATGCTACACTGAAAGCGCCATGAGGGCAGGGACTGTGGCCCCCTCGTTCACAGCTGCACCCCTGAAGCCCAGCTCAGGGCCTGGTGCCCAGAGGTTTGCAGAGCCAAACACTGGGAAACAGCTTGGGCAAAAGCTCAGAGGCAGGAGGGCGACAGACAGTCTGGGGAGTGGCCAGGGGTCCCTCGTGAGTGAGTGGGGCTGGGATGGGCCCGGTGGCTGGGGAGGGGGGCTTTCAGGATGGTTACTCCTCTTCTTCCTCCCACCTTCCTCTTCCTCCCACCCTCCTCTTCCTTCCCTCCTTCGCCATTGATTCTCCCCTGCTACACATACTGACGGCAGGTGGAATGTCAGATGGGGCAGGAGGGAGGCGGGTGTCACAGAAAACCCATGGCCTTGCAGCCAGGAAGGCAGGTCTTGCTTGGCTCTATCTTAGTGCTGGGGGACCCGGCCAGGGTACTGATTTTCTCTGGGTCTCAGTTACATGCTAGGTGTTCAGCAGTAAGAATTTTCACAAAGTGAACCCACCTGTATAACTAAACAGCATCCAAATCAAAAAATAGAACATATCCTGCTCCCCAGAGTGGATGAAGGTCAATTTTTACAGAACGTAAGGCCCCCGCAGGCCGGCCTGTGCCCCCCACCTGCCCCCATAAGTTTCTATTTGTCCTCACAGCCAGCAAGGGGGCACATCGTCCTCTCAGCTCAGGACCCCTTTGCCAGGGTCCCTGCCACCCACAGGGAGAAAAGGCAGAAACAGCCCGTCAGCCTCCAGCGCTCCCGCCCTGCCTCTCCTCAGCGTCAGGCCAGGGCCCCTGTGGCCGGCGGAGGGGCCACCTCCCCTTCAGCACCGCCTCTGGAGTGCCATTTGGGGAGCCAGGAAACCTTGGGAGAGGGAGCACGGAGACCCCAAGTTTCTATACCATCCTGCCCCTTCGATTGAGCCACTTGTTGGTAGCACCCAAGGGCCTATGGCTTTCAGGGAAGACTTGAACCCAGGGCTGACCCAGTCCAAAGCCCACAGCCCGTACAGCGGTGGAGATCATTATCTCCATTTCACAGGGGAGGAAACTGAGGCTCAGAGAGACCAAGAGCAGAGCCAGGACTCCAGCTGTGGGGGCGAACTTGACCCTGTCATCCCCCCGCTCAAAGCCTCTCTGTGCTCCCCTTTGCTGGGACACTCCAAAGCCCTCCATGACCTGGCCCTGCCAACCTCTCCCTGCGGGGACATAAGGTCCAAACCCCTTTTTGTTGAAGGCCTGGGACAGCGACAGGGGCTTGCCCGAGGTCACACGCTGGTGAGCGGAGGGACAGGATTAGAGCTCAGATCCCCTGCTTTCCAGCCTGGCACCGCCTCCCCTGGACCAGCCTAGTCCTGGGAGAGGAGAGGCCTCCCCCACTCCTCCCCTTTCCCTCCTCCCTGGAGGCTGCAGAGGCGAGCTGCCCTGAGCCAAGTGGGCCTGGAGGACCTGACCTGACCCCCCTTCCTCCCTGACCACTCCCCCAGCCTTTTGGTATGTCAGCACCCACTGAGAAGACACCCCCCATCTCCCCTCTGTTAGCTGGGTTCTAGTGTCATGGGGCCATTTGCTGGCTGTATGGGGTGGACAGGGCACCTCCCCTCTCTGAGCTTAGTTTACTCATCTATAAAATGGGGTTATGACACATCTCCTAGAGTCGCTGGTAAGAAATGGTGGTATAAACGTGAAATAAACCCCCAACACGCTTCCTTCCGGGCGACAAGACCAGGCACTCCTCATAAAGCCTCCCATTTTATCATCTCGACAAGCTAGACGTAGGAACTGCCCGGGTTTATACGCGAGAGGAAACTGAGGCTCAGGTCAGGCACTTTCCGAGGCAGCAGGGCTCCAAACCACTGGGAGCAGGGGTTGGTCCTCCCCGGCCAGCCCTCGGGCTCTCCAGGGGCAGGGCCCACACTAGGGGCGTTCTCCGCACCCAAGCGGGGCTCCGGGTGCCAGGCCCACGGGACGGGTCGGCCAGCGCGGGGGGCGGGGCCAAGCTGGGGAGAGCGGGTTGGGGGGGGGCGCCTGTCAGCGCGGGGTCGGCCTTGGGTCGATACAGCGGCGGGATGAATGGGCGAGGAGAGAGCACAGAGGCAGAGCGGGCGCGGGGGAAGAGGGGAAGGGGGGAAGGGGAGGAGGAAGTGGAAGACGGCCGAGGGGAGGGGAGGGGGGAGGGGAGGGGGGAGGGGGGGAGGGGAGGAGAGGGCCCGCCCCCGCCCCCTCCTCCCCTCACCCCGCCCGGCGGCCCCTGCCCGGGTCTGCAGCCTTCAGCGCCGAGCGCGGCCCCGCGGCCCCGCCGAGGGATCGATAACTAATTTCACCGCAGCAGCCGCCCCAGTTTTTTCCCGATAATTGTGCGCCTGCAGCTGCGAGCAAGGCCCCCAGCCCGGCGCGCGGCCCCCGCCCGCACCCGATCAATTGACACCGCCACCGGGCGGCAGGAAAACTCATTTTTCTCTCCCTCCCCGGCTCCCGGTGGGAGCAGGCGAAGCTCCGCCTCGGGCCGGGGCGGGGGGATGGGGTGGGGGGTAGCGCGGGCCGGTTCCCGGACTGACTCGAGTTTGGGAAGGAGGTTTCCAGGGTATCCGAGGCAGCCGGAGGGCCTCAGTGTCTCTGTTCCACAAGTAGGGGCGTGGCCGAGGACCTGGGGGCTGGACTGACCCCGCCCCCTCGGCTTTCCCTGGGCGGGCCAGCGGTGCACCTGCCCCCCCCATCACTTCTGGGAGGGAGGACCAAGAGCGCAGGCGCCGTGGTCTAGACACGAGGGTTCGAATCCGGCCTTTACTAGTTACCACTGTGTGACCTTGGACTGGTTCTGCCCTTTGGGCTCTTCCTCTCCGAGCCTCAGTTTCCCCATCTTCCCAAAGGGGCTGGCATCGTCCTCGGTGCGCAGGGCTGTAGATGGGAGTGCGCAAGTACGTGCTCCGTAAATGGCGGTTGTCATTAGAGTGGAGGAAATCTTCACTCATTTACTCACTGAGCACCTACTGTGCGGCAGGTACTGTTCTGGGCTTGAGGACAGAGCAGTGATGAAGCAGACAAAAGTCCCTGCCCTCGTGGAACTGACCTTCTAACGAGGGGATGAACGATAAACAACATGTAAGTGAAGTAACTAGTGAGAAGACGAGAAAAGCCATGGAGAAAAGTAAACTAGGGCGTGTGGCATAGGGTGTGAGGAGTGGTTGCAAGGGCAGTGCAGCCCCCCCAGGACCAACTGAGCAGGGCTTCATTGCCAGAGGCCCCTTTGCAAAGCTCTGAGCTGCCCCCTTTGCAAAGCTCCCAGCCTGCTGTCTGCTCAAGGTCAGGGAAAGCTGCAGACTTGGCATTCTCTGAGAAGGGTGGGCAGGAGGAAGGAGAGCAGAGGGGGGAGAAGGCGAGATGGGGGGGGTGTGTCTAGAGAGAAAGGGGGTGTGCAGACAGAGGGAGAAGGGAGGACAGAGCTCCAGTGGCCAGAGGCCTGGAAGGTCAAGGTCGGATGGTACTCAGGTAGCCAGCCGCCCCAGCTGGGCCACGGAGGCTCAGAGAGGGGCAGAGGCCTGCCCAAGGCCACAGTACATGTGGGGGTCAGAGGTGGGCTCCTGGGTCTTGGCTCCAGACCCTGCAGAAGGGTGAGAAGGGCCAGAGCGGAAGAGAGAAGAGAGGAGAGACTCACGAGGGTGGGGGCAGCCCAGAGGCTGGGTCAGAGGGGGGCTGGGAGCTTCCTTGGAGCAACATGGGTTGTGTTAGGACATCTTCGGGAGGACTGGGAATGACTCGGAATGACTCAGGGAACCCAATCTGCTGACCAGACTCCCTCCGGCCTGCCTCCCCTCCAAACCAGTTACCCAAATCTGACAGAGGAGTCCTAAGGCTTCTGCACGATGGTGGGTGAGCCAGGCAGGGGGCAGGGCCCTTGGCTGCTGGGGAGGTGGGCTGTTCTGGGGCTGAACAAACCTCAGGACGTTCCCCCTGCCTCAGTTTCCTCATCTCGAAAATGGAGTTAGTGGTGAAGTTCTGAGGTTCTGTCTGTCTCCTTCCCTCCGGATTCCTGGCACACCCAGCCCCATCACGGGGTTGAGAGCAGTGACTCGGCAGAAGTGAAAGCTCGAGACTGCTAGCAACCAAATGAGGTTAGCAGGGGAGGGAAGGGCTGGATTGGGTGGCTGGGATTTGGAACAAACGGAGCTAGGCTGCACCCACCTGTTTGTTTGTCCATCCATCCACCCACCCAGACAGTCATTCAGTCATTCAGCACACACTTAGTAAGCACCTACTATGTGCGGGGCAGTATGGAGGGGAGTGGGCATAAGGTCCTGCCTCTCCCATCCTCTCCCTCCCCCCATGACCCCCACGCTTTCTCTCGAGGAGTGGTCGAAGGAGCACCGGACTGGGAGTCAATGTAGGACTGATGTCCCCTGGGTGCCCCTCTGTGCCTTGGCTGGACTAACAACAGCCACATCAAGGGTCTGGCTCCCAGCATCATGTTCAGTCCCTCAGTTCCCCTAAGGCCAGATGAGGGATCGGAGACCAGGACCCACCCGGGGTCCCACGGCCAGGAGGCTGTGCCTGACCCAGAGCTCTGTCCGCCTGTCCCGAGTCTGGGAGGAATGATTGCCTATCAGGAAGGATTTGAGGATCCCAGGCAGAAACCAGGCCACAGCGTTCAGAGTCCCCTTGTCCTGTCCCTCAACTGGTGGCTTTGGCTGCCAGTCATCTCAGAAAGGGCCTGTGTGGGTCAGCCTAGCAGCTGCCCCTTTGCCCACACCCAATGGTGGCTGATGCCCTGGGAGGCCATCCAGGGCAACTTCAGCCTCCACAGTGAGACCAGCCTCCCTTTTCAGAGAGGTGTATATTCAGTCCGTCCCATCTCTCAGAACACCATGGCAGACGACATCCAAGGCCTTACAGAATTCTTGATCTGGAGATATGGGATCCCGTCCCCTTGGGCCTTGGACCAAGGGCCCTACTTTATGGCAAGGAGAGAGCACAGTGGGTGTGCAAGCACGGTAGCCACTGGTCTGACCCTGGAGCAATGGGCCTGACGGAACGCTGGGGAAACCAGCTCATGCGACACCCTGTGTCCAGAACCCACAGCCAATCAATGGTGCTGTGACCCCCAAAACTAGGACACACGGTCCAGGAACAAGCTGTGGAAATAGGATTGTGCCCGCCTCCATCACTCCAGTGCCTCACTTGTAGTTTTGTACTTCTCCTCCCTGCAGCCTGAGATTTTGTCAGAGAAGAGGTCCGGTTCCCTGGGACTGGGTGGGGTGGGGGGTGGGGAGAGAGCTGGAGGGAGGGAACCGGAAGTGGAGGGAGGGAACAGGAAGTGGAGGGAGGGCTCCACCGGGCACAGAATGGGTCCCTCTGAACTCAAAGCTGTGACTGCCATCTGACCACTTTGGAGGCCTCATGCCAGGGACCAGCAGGCCGAGAAAGGAGTTACTGTTCAGGGGTGGGTCATCTACCCCAGATCCAGCTGCAGGGGCAATAGTTTGCTTCAGTAACAGGCTTGTGTCGAGTCTTTGTGGGGACTGTGGATGGCCAGCTCCTTTAAGGGGACTCTAATGGGCCGAGCCCAGTGCAGGGCAGGGGCAGAGCTGAGTCCTGCAATAGGTGGACTGTATTGAATACCTTTCCTGCGCTACTTCCAACGTCTTGGATTTGCCTCTTAATCCAGGCCCAGTGGCGGTGAATAAACAGCCCCTGCAGGGTCTGGCCAGGCAACTGCAGGCTAACAGTGCCTCACCCTGAGTTGCATCTCTCTTCCTGCCCTGGGAGTTCACTGATGCCCCATATGGGATGTCCCTCTCCCCATCAGGAACCCACTCAGAGATCAGCTGTAACACCATTCAGGCCAACCCTTGATCCAAGGGAGACGGAGCTATGGGGTGCCTCCCCCTTTCTTCCCCCAGGCAGATGGTCCCAAGATGCATTTCATAAGGAATCTCGGACAACCCTGGGGGCCTGGGCACCCAGGTTGCCTTAATGGTGAACTCAGGAATGCACATTTGTATTGGTTCTCTTTCCTCTCCTGTTTTCCTCTCCCCTCTCCCCATCCCTCACTCTTGCCTCTGCAACTGTACTGCCAAACAAACTACGTGTACCTCAGCCTTTATTTTAGCCTGCTTTCAGGGAGCCCAGACCAAACAGGTGTTATGGGCAGAATTATGTCCCTAACCTCTCCCCGCCAAATTAGTAGGTTGAAGTCCTAACACCCAGTACCTTAGATGTGACTATATTTGGACACAGGGTCTTTAAAGAGGTAATTAAGTTAAAATGAGGTCATCAGAATGGGCCCTAATCCAATATGACTGGTGTCCTTCTAAGAAGAGGAGATTGGGACACAGACACGCACAGAGGAAGGATCACATGAAGACACAGCAAGAAGATGGCCGTCTACAAGCCAAGGAGGGAGGCCTCAGAAGAAACCAACTCTGCCTATACCTTGATCATGGGTTTCCAGTCTCCAGGCTGGAAGAAAATTAATTTCTGTTGTTTAAGCCATCCGGTCTGTGGCACTTTATTATGTCAGCCCTGGGAAACCAATACACAGGTATATTCTATTATCGTCCCATTTTACAACCAAAGAAACAGAGGCTTTGAGAGGCAAAGGACTCGCCCAGGATCACACAGCTAGTGAGTAGCGAAGCCCAAATGCAAACAGGGGTCTTTGGGCAGCAGAGTGCAAGCCCTCCACACTAGGGATACTAGGAACCCAGTAAGTCTTCAAACCCCCCTGGCCCAGCATCCCCAGTCTCCCCTCCCACGTCTGGGAAGCCCCTCCCTCTATCCAGGCCCACCCCTCCTTCTCCAGCCTTGACTGCATTGGCCTTGGGAAGCTCCCTCCAGCTCCCCGCCTCTGGGCCTCTGGCTCTGCTGTTGCTGCAGCGCTAAGCTTTGCCAGCTCATTCCCTCCCGCCTTTCCTCTGAAGTCTGTTCTCCAGCAGCGTTACACACACACACACACACACACACACACACACACACACACACACTCCCACGCGCGCTCCGCGCTCACCTCAGCACTCTGAGGCTCTTTCTACCACCTTCCCTAATGCCTGCTGCAGACCAGCCACAGAGTGGCTTTGGGGGTGCCCCCTGAAGACCACATCTCCCTTGCTCCCTGTGTCCCAGTTCCCCAGTGAGAACCCTCCTGTCCTAGCTGGGCACGGTGCACTAACTCCTACCCCCTGCAGCAGGGACTGTCTCCAGCAGTATTGTCTCCATTTTCTATATGAGGAACTGAGGCCCAGAGAGGGATAGGGCTCTGCCCAAGGATGCACAGCAATGAGAGGTGGGGCTGGGATTCATCCCAAGTCTCAGGACCGAGCTCTCTCCAGCAGAGGCCAAACTCAAAGAATGGGATTAATTCCAAAATGTTGTGGCTACGACATGGGACTTTCCCTGAGAGCAGGTTATGATGCAGGGCAGAGGGCAGGGACTGGGCGTGTGGACCCAGAGGTCATGCCCCTCCCTGCCACTGCCCTGATCCTCCCGCTGTGGGTGCTCCACTCCCCCAAGGACAAGCATGAACCTCCACCCTGCCCACACTCATTATCATGTGGCCGCCTGACCCTCGGCCATGAGGGTACTATGCAGAGACCCTCAGAGACTCCCACTCGGGGGGTGGCGGGGGATGCTGGCAGTGGCCAACCGTTATCAAGCACGTCCTGTGTGCCAGGCTCTTTGCTGTGTTGTAGCAATGGAAGGGAGAGGCAGACCAGGGCTGACCTCCAAGAGCACGTGGTCTAGTGGGGGAAACACGCACAATGAACTTTCTGATCACAGCAGACACTGGGAGAGAAAGGCAGTCAGTAATGGCGTGGTTTGACCCAGTCTCAGGAGAGGTTAGGGAGGGCTTCCCAGAGGGCGGGGCCCTAGAGCGGAGATCTGAAGACTGAGTGGCAGTCACCTAGCTAAAGAGGGAGGGAACGGCATGGCAGCTTGAGGGAACAGCATGTGTTGTTCAAAGGGCCTGTGCAGGGAGGGCCGCAGGGAGGGCCACGGGGAGAAGGGGCAGAGAGAAGGCCTGTGGAGTGGAGCTGGTGGAGGCTTCAGATGAGGCTGGAAAGACTCCCAAGGGCTAGGCCATGTGGGGCCCTGTGAGCACGTTAGACTCTTGTCTTTCTCTGGCAGACATTTGTGTTTTGAGACCCCTGCACCAGCTCTCCGTGATGGAGAATGGGGTCAAGGCAGGTCGGCAGTGCGTCCAGGTGAGAGGGTCTGGGGATGTGTTAGCTGTCATGAATATTAAAAAAAAATAAAATAAAAAGACGCAAAACTCAGCACAGCAGCGACAATAATATCCAGTCGTCACCTGAAACTAACACAATATTGTAAATTAACTATACCCCAATAAAAATTAAAAAAAAAAAATCCAGTCCTGATTTCAAACTGGGAGGGACCTCAGAGATTCTTAGTTTGTGGACACACAGTTTTACACACGAGGAAACTGAGGCCTGGAGAGAGGAAGTGCTTTACATCCATGTGAGTGTGCTGGTTCATTCATTTAACATACATTTTTTGAGCAACTGCTAGGTGCCAGACACTGTGCAAGAGGCTGGGGACATAAATAAGAGCAAGACAGAGCTGTCTTACTGTCCCAGGGTGAGCTGAGGCCAAACCTGCGTGGTTCTCAGGGCAGGATGGCCACTGGGGAGGAGGGGGTGGTGATAACGATATTGACAAAGTTATACTCAGGAGCATTCTCCATCCCCAGACACTGTGTCAAACCTTCTGTAAACAGGACCTCATTAACTGCTACAACACTGCAAGGGAGTACTGTGGTGCCATTTTACAGATGACAGGATTAAAGGTCAGAGAGGTGGCATGACCCGCCTCACCCACGGATGAGGGAGGGACCAGGCAGCCTGTCTGGGCTAAGGGGCCAGGCCACCCCTCACCCCCGCCAGCGCACCCCAGTTTGCCCTCCTCCTGGCCTGAGCAGGTCCCCCGCAGGACCCCGGCCAGAGCTGGGGGGATGGTGCGGGAGCGGGGCGGGGGGTGGGGGTGTGCTGCCTGGAGAAGTAGTGCCTGGCTTGGTGTCCCCTGGGGATACTGGGAGGTCTCTGCCCCTTCCCCCATTCAGTGGAGGGGCCCAGGCTGGGGGATGGAGGTCACGGGGAGGTCAGGGAGGAAGGAAGGAGCAGAATGTGTCAGTGCTGAAGGCTGCAGGCATACTCTTTCCTTCTCCCACTCTCTCCTCCCCCTCCAACAGTAAAGCAACCTCCCTGAGTCCACGGTCTGCGCAGGGGAGAGGGGACCAGAGTGGGGAGTGGAGCGCTCTGGCCTCCCCCTGCTCCAGCCCCCCTCCAGGGCACAGTCTTGGCTCCACCGCTGTCCCCCATCACTACCTGCAGGAACATATGGGCTGCACAGCCCTCCTGCATCGAGCAAGCACGCATGTGCACACGCGTGTGATCGCAGCCTCCTCGCTCATGTACCCACACCTGCGCATTCACTCGTTCATTCATTCATTCCACAAAGTTCTGAACACCTGCTCTGGGCTAGACCCCATGCTGGGTGCTGGTGACAGGGGAGAACAAGGCAGTCTAGGTTTCTGCCCTCAGAACAGGACCTCAGAAGGAAGAAGGACGCTCACAAGCGATTATCCTACCCTGTGGTTAGTGCTGAGACCAGGGGAGCACATGGGAGGGAGTTGCCATGAGGTCAAAGGGTAATCATCCCAGTGGGGGTAGCAGTCAGGGAAGGCTACCTGGAGGAGGTAACCTTTCCAAGACCCAAAGACTGAGTAGGAGCTAGTCAGTGAGGAGGAAAAGGGAAAAGTGTTCCAGACAGAGGGAATAGCATGGGCGAAGGCCTGGACTCCCACGGGAACGTGACCCACCTAAGGAACGGAGTGGAAGCAGGCAGGGCTGGATCTTAGGGTGCAAGCTGGGGAGATGGGGAGGTGGAGAGGCTGCAGGTGCTAGACGGTGCTGGGTCCTGGAGGCCACGGTGAAGAGGTGAACTTCTCCCTGGGCCAACAGGGGGCTGTGAGTCGGGGAGTGACAGGTCAAAGGTGAATTTCAGAATGCTCATCCAGGCTGCATATGTACCTGCACACAGGTCCTGGCACACGCAGACCTGCACATGCACACCTGTTCACAAGTACCTGTACACACATGCCTGCCCACCCGGACACATGCAGGGATAAACCTGTGTGCCTGGCCCTGTGCTGAGCTCTTCACACCCATGGCATCCAGTTGGGCCCTACAGCTAAGTCCTACCTATTCTCTGCATTTTACCGCAGAGAAAACTGAGGCTCGGAGAGGTGGGGGGACCTGCCCAGAGACTCATGTGACAGCTCAGCAGAGCAGAGAAGCAGCGCCCGGGCTCCGGTCTCCAGGCTAAGCTTGTGACCCCTGGGCTCTGAGGTCTCCTGGTGAAGAGAGGCAGCGGCGACAGCAGCCCAGAGGGGCGCCACAGCTCTGCTTTGGAAGCACATCCTCCAGTTTCTCCTGCTCACCTCCCAGGCCCCCCCAGCAACCCCAGGCTCAGCAGTCAAACGGGCTAGTTTTGTTTCCTGGAGAAAATACAGATGGAAAGTCCCAGACAAGGGCTCCTCTGTGACCCCATGACCTCAGAAATCTCCCACCTCTGTCCCTTAATCATTTGCAAAGCAGCATCACTGCATATTACTTCTTTTCTTTCTGGAACAGCAGGGCTGGCTAAGACCTGGGAGAAGAGCTGGTGCAACACCCCCGTATGGGTTTCCTGTAGCTGCTGCAACAAATAACCACAAATTTAGTGGCTTAACCCAAATGTATTCTCTTATAGTCTGGGGGTCAGAAGCCCAAAGTCCAGGTGTCAGTAGGGCTGTGTTCCTTCTGTGGGTCTAGGGGAGAATCTTGCTTTTTCCAGCTTCTAGAGGCTGCCCACTTTCCTTGGCTGTGGCCCCATCCTCCTTCAAAGCCAGCAGCACAGCACCTTCCAATCTCTCTTTCTGACTCTGCGCTTCTTGCCTCTCTTGTGATTACAATGGGCCCACCCCGCTAGCCTGACTGTAAGCCCCTGGAGGGCTCGGCAGTGCTTCTCCCACGTCCTCTTCCCCCAGCCTTTACACGTTGCCCAGGATAGGCATGGGGCCCACCACTGCTGCCTAGAAGACAGGGAGCCCCATCCAGGCTTCCTGGGAAGGAGTCAAGATGCTCTCGAGGTCTTTGGCTCTCTGGCTCCAGACTTGAGGCCTGCCTCTCCCTTGCCAGAGGTAAGAGCTGGCCAAGGAGGAGTTGAAGTTGGAGCTGGTGGGGACCCGTAAGTCCTGTATGAATTCCCCTAGGCCTGATTGGTATCTCCCACTTTGGGGGAACAATGCCAGCAGCCAGTTAGCTGGGCCCCACCAGGCTCTGGACCTCTCCTGGGGGCAAATGGGAGGGGGGGGGCTCCAGGACCTGGAACCAAGAGCACTCCAGGGAGCTTGGAGCAGGGAGTCTCTACTCTGCCATGTCCCTGCTGGACCACCCATGGGGAGTCTCACCCCCTCTCTGAGCCCCAGGGGCCCATTGGGAAGATGGAGATAATCGTGGAGCCCTCTTCCTGGGTTGTGTGGGGATTCAGGGCAACTGGTTGAGCACGTACTGCGTATTAAGAACAGTTCAAACCTGCAAAGTAGGCAGACATGGGCCTTCGTGCGGCCCTGGCTTACCATGAAAATAGCTATGTCTCCACCTGGATCCTGGAGAGAAGGTGACACGCAGCGGAGCTGCTGCCCTCCTGCACTCAGCTGACCTCTGCCGTGAGCAAGAAGTAAGAGCTTTGCGGAATCTGGCAGGGGGCCCAGCAGATGGGTGACTGGTACCCAGGTGGGGCTGGGTGGAGAGAGAACGGGGCTCTCTGGTCGTCTGGGCCTCTGTCCCTGAGGGATGGAGCCTCAAGGCTGGAGACTGGCCTTTCCAGGCCGCCTCTCTCTGCACCACACCCAGATGGATTAAGTAGGAAGATGTCCCCAGGAAGAGCTCCTTGGCAAGACACCCCATGGGGAGGCAACCACCACCCAGGGGAGACGTTGGAGAAACGCCGGTGAGACAACATCCCTGGGCTCCTATCCACCCCCAGGCTCACCTGCGTGCTCCCCCAGGAGCAGGACACCCCAGGAGCCAGAAGCTGGGGCAGGACCACCCCAGCTTCCACACTGCCCTGGAAAGATCTTTTCACACTGATTCAGTCCCAGTTTTTGAAGGAGGCCAGAGGTTGCCTCCACGTCGCCCCTCCCCCTTGGTTCTCTGGAACCCTCCATCACAGCCCTGCCCCTCCGTCCCCTCCAAGTGGTAAACCCCCCTGCCCCGTCCAGGAGCTGGCCTCGCTGAGTCCCCTTGCATCAGGCCAGGCTCAGTCCTGGAGGCCACAGCCCAGACCCTGAGCCAGCCCAAGGGGGGAACCCACACTGAGGGGTGCCCAGTGCATTTATGGGGCACATGGAGATGAGCAAATTCAGTCAGGTCAGTAGTTCATTGTGCAGCAATTTATCAGGCACTGCAGAGAAGTAGAGACATATCAGCTCTAGAGCTAGAAGGCCCTAGGTTCGCATCCCATCTCCACCACTTACCAGCCAGGTGGCCTTGGGCAGGTGATTTGACTGATACTGTTCCTCAGTTTCCCTACCTTGAGAGTTATTGTGAGGATTAAATGAACAACTGCAAAGTAACGTAATAAATACACATCAGCTATTATTATTATTATCATTATTGTTATAAGCCAGGAGGTGAGAACTGTTGACACAGGCTGCTAGGTCTCTTTTCTCTTCAACCGTAAGAATAGCACCCCCCATTCTTAGCTAGGCATAGAACTGCCTGGCCTAGAGACTACATTTCCCACCTTCCCTTGCAGCTAGATGTGGCCATGTGACCAAGTTCTGACCAATGGGATGTTGGCAGAAGTGCTGGGGCTCACTCCCTGGGAGTCTCCTTAAAGGACAGAGGGGACACCTTCTCCCTTTTTTCTCCTTTCTGGGATTAGAATGTGAGCACGGAGGCTGGAGCTGGAGCAGCCATTGTGCACTGCGAGGTTGCAGCTGTGTGTCAAGGACGGCAGGGCAACAAGACAGTAGGAGCCCGGGTCCCCAGTGGCCATGGACTCTCATACCAGCCCTGACTGCCTGTATTTATTTCAGCAAAGAATAGAAACTTTTCTTGCTTAAACCACTAATATTTGAAGTCTGCCCTGTGTGAAGCACAACCAAATCCTTTTTAACGCAGAGATGCAGCAGTGAGGAAGACATACAGTCCCTGCCTCGTGGGGACTTCAGTTGACCTGAGAGTTGTGGAGGATCCATAACCATGTAAACAAAGAAGGAAATAATTGCAGTTGTGAAAAGAGCCATGAAGGAAATGAAACAAGAGAATGGAGAACAATAGGGGGAGTGGAGGAGGCATTGACTGACTCTGGGAGGACAGTCCACGGAGGGCCTTGGGAGGAGGGAACAGCCGAGCTGAGATCTGAGGTGGGAGGAGGAGAGGAGAGGTAAAGGAATGAAGATGGACCCCCACCCTTCCAGGAGCACAAGTCTGGGGTGGAGTCTGGTGGTCCTGGGCCCCTAGCCTGGTCCTGCCTCTTCCCAGCTGTGGCACCCAGGCGAGCTATTTCTCTCTCTGAGTCAAAGCGTTCAGCAAGTACCTGACACATAGTAGGGGTCCAATGAAAGATGGCTGTTTTAGAACACATGGGTGAACCGTGCATGAAATCATAGAGGGGACAGAGGCAGAGGGTGGAGGTGTGTTCTGGAAGTCTTCACAGTAGAGGGAACATTTAGATTGGGTCCTGAGGGGGGACTTCCCTGGTGATCTAGTGGTGAAGAATTCTCCTTCCAATGCAAGGGACTCGGATTCGATCCCTGGTTGGGGAACTAAGACCCCATATGCCATGGGGCTACTAAGCCCACACGCCACAACTACTGAGCTTGTGCGCCACAACTACTGAGCTTGTGTTCGTCAACCAGACAGCCCGCAGGCCTCAACCAGAGAGCCCGCAGGCCGCAAACTAAAGAGCCCACACGTCACACTACGAAGAGTCCACGTGCCTAGGGGAAGAAAAGGTCTTCTAGGAGTGTGGATCACACCCCCTTTCTACTTGCCATGCACTTTGGAGCCAGCCCCACCCATCATACCTCCTCAGAGCCTAGCTTCTGGTTTCTCCATTGGCCAGTCCATTCTAGGTGGGGTCTGAAATACAGGCTGGGATTGTCTTCTAACCCCAATTTAAGCCCTCCTCCTTCTTTTGGTCACACCCATTGCGTTCCCTCAACCGGGCAGTGGGGACCTTCTGGGCTGGATTCTGTGGGTTCCCAGGTCTGGCAAGGCCCTGCTGAACCAGGACCCTGCCCAGACCCCTTGCTGTCCCCTGACCTCTGCCACACCACCCTGCTCTTCCCTCCTGCCATGAGTCCCCTCTCTCACACTCACAAAATCCAGCCCACCCACTGTGCCCTCTGCCATTGCCACCACTTACTCTCACCTGCCCTGGCCTTTGCTTTCAATTCATCCATGCCACTTCCTCCAGGAAGCCTTCCTTGATGTCTGGAGTAGAGCCTTTTCTCTGAACTGTCTGTAGTTCTACCATCATAGCCTGTATTTATGGATCTATTTGATTTGTGTCTGTTCCCCCCACTAAATGATGAATCGATCCTGTCCACAGAGGCACCCACAGCACTTAGCACAGGGCTGGCACAGAGTAAGTGCTCAGCAAACACTTATTAAAGGGAGGAAGTAGGAGAATTAGTCCAAACTTCCAGGAAAGATGAGAAAACAGGCTGAGAGGCTTGGCCCAGGCGGGAGTCAGGTCTCCTGCCCCCGGGGTGAGCCTTCCATTCTCTCTCCCTTCTCCCCTCTGCCAGCTTAACCCAGGAGAGAGCAGACCGTGGGGTGGGGGTGGAGGCAGTAGGAGGGATGGGAAGGAGCTGCAGACAGAATACCCAGTCCCCTGGGGAGGCAGAAAGCTGGAGCTGGAGGGGAGACTGAAGCTCGCATCTGGTTTGGCCCACCTAGGCCGCAGCTCCTGCAGGCCTCACATCCACCTCTACACCCCGCCTAACCACTCCCCACCCTCCCCCTCCTGGAGAAGCACCGGAGGGCCTTTTCAGAGCTGCCCTTGGATTTGTGTGCACATACAGCCAGTTATATGGTGCTGTGCATGCATCCAAACATCAGTTCCTGAGACAGAACACTGAAACCTGTCTTGAGGCTTGCGGCCAATTTGTTCCTGTACTTAGTATACGAAAGCCCCACCCCTCCACAAAAGGATGGTGAGTGGACCCAGGAGGCCTTGGTTGAATGGAGTCCTAGGTTTGAATCTAGCCTGAGGGGCTCCCTCTCTTTCCTGAGGCCTAGCACTGCCAGCTCTGTCCCCCAAGCTCTGGGACCTGACCCTTTTGTGGGCCTTAGTGTCCCCATCTGCAACTTGGAACTCCGTCCCCAGCCTGCCATTCTGGGGCGCTGGGACAGGCGCGGGAAGTCAGCTGGGCGGGCAGAGGAGAGGGTTCAAGGAGGCATCATGGGACACTGGGGCAGGGAGTCAGGAGGCTGGGGCTTTCTGGAAGCTGTCCGTGGTTGAGTCCCTCTGCGGTGAGGGCAAGGCCCGGGCTGGAGGTGGGGAGAAAGGCCACCCAGCTTTGTAATTGGAGGACACAGTGTACCGGGAACCTGGAATTCTTCCGGCGCCCTCCACCTCCCCCCACCAGACTGGCTGTCCCTAAGGCTTATTATTATGGCTGCTGTTATTGAAAGATTCCTTTTCCCTGTTTCCCAAGCGCGAACCCCCAGCTGATAAGGATGCAGTCCTGGAGCTCACAGCCAGAGGCCTGGGGGGGGGCGGTTACCAGAGCGTGGGCTGCCACGGGGGGGCGCTGCGGCAGCGGACCAGGAGGAGGGCACCTGGCAGGGGTGGGGAGCGGTTCCGAGGAAGGCCCGCAAGAAGAGAGAAAGCCCCAAGCCAAGAGCTGACCCTGAGGCCTGGAAGGAAAAGATGGGAAGGGCTTCTCAGGCAGGAGGAACAGCATATGCTAGGGCCCGAGATAGGGCAATATCTGGGAACCACAGTTATTGTCTGGCCCAGGGGCTGCGTGGGAGCATCACGACCGGTGGTGCTGGCATGGTACCCGCCGTTGGGGCCTTGAACGCCGAGGACAACCCGCTTCTTCGCTCCATGGGCGGGGCTTGGGCGTTCCACACCCCCTCCCCCGCCTCCTCCCCTCCTCGGGGAGGTCCGCGAAGGCTGGACCCGCCGCTTCCCTTTCAAGTCTGACTCCCGGAGGCTCCGAGCCGGCCGGGCGCTGGGGCCGCTGCTACTCCGCCGACATCAAAGCCCGCCGTCCCGGCCTGATCCGGTTGCTGGAGTGGCGGGCGAGCCGGGAGGGAGGCAGGTTGGGGCGGATTCCCCTTTCATCCCGCGGCTCGGCCGGCGCGCCCTCCGGGAGGCCCTGCACGTCCCTGCAGGGCATGTCCCTACAGGGCCTGGCGGTCAGGGAAGGTCGGGCTGATGGGGCCGCGAGGCTGCGCTGCTGGGCCCAGCAGGGGCAGAGCCTCCATCCTGGTCGGGCTGTGTGACCTCGGGCCTGTCGCTGCCTTCTCTGTGCTTCGGCTTCCACAGCTACCCTCCTCCCTGCCCAGGAAGCCCTAGCACCGGGAAGATTCTGGGAAGATTCCCTAATGTCTGGATTACTGAGATCCGAGCAGGGAGCTAGGGCTCACCTTGGTCGGCAGCCACCCTAAGAGGCAGCTATACTTATCACGCCCATTTTACAGATGGGAAAACCTTGGCCTTAGGAGGTCACACAGCCGGCTAAGTAGCAGAGCTGGGTATTGACCTGGGTTTGTTTGTTTGTTGTGTTGTTTTGTTTTTTTCTCCAGAGACTTGAAGCTTAGCTGCTGCCTCCGGGATGAGAAGGGCAGGGCTCCCCAGAGCCCAGGCAGGGAAGCATCTCAGTCAACACAAGAACCCCAGTTGGGAGGTACCGTTATTATGCCCATTATATAGCTAAGGGACTGAGGCACAGAGGAGTGAAGGGTGGGCCTCAGTCTCACGGGAAATGACCAAGTCAAAATTTGAACCCACACTGAGCCGCGGTGCCTGATTTGATAGCTTTGGCCACAGAGAGCAGTGGTGTCACCACCACCATCCCCCACCTCACGGGCCAAACAACACACAGATACAGAGCCTGGAAGTGCTTCTCTGTGCAGGGCCTTATCTGCCAAGAGAGGGCGGTTTTAATGGGCCTCCCCAGGATGTCAGGTGCACTCAGTCTGGGGGGATGGGATGGGTGCCCGGGTATCAGGCAGATGCCAACCCAACCCAGAGATTTAGAATTCCTCCCTGGAAAATCAGATAATCAAGGAAGTCACATACCGTGAAAGGAGTGTGATCCTTGCCAGAAACCCACAGGGAGCACCAGAGAATCATCACACAGCACCTTACAGGCAGGGAAACTGAGGCGCAGAACACAGCAGGGAGCCCCCTCGCCCAGCATTTATTGAGGGCCTCCTGTGTGGTAGGGTCTGGGCTGGGGACCTGTTCAGTCCCTGTACTCCTGGAGCTCAGGGTCTGATGAGAGTGGTCCTCTGTGCACCAGTCATGTAACCATTGTTCAGTTCTGATCCAGGAGGGCTTCCCTGAGGAGGAGACATCTAAGCTGAGACCTGATGTTTAACAGGAGTCAGTGAAGCTAGTGGGAAGGGCATGTCAGGCAGAGGGGAAAGCAAGTGCAAAGGCCCTGGGGGCATGAAGGAGTCTGGCCTGCTGCAGAAGAGGGGAGAAGCCAAGGAGAAGGCAGAGGGGCAGGACCTCGGAAAAGCCTGCCTGGGCCAGGTCAGTGCCTGGTGGCAGGAGAAGAGGCAAGGTGAGGGGAAGGGGAGAGTGAAGGCTGGCAACCACCTCGGTGACACCCCAGGACTTCAAATCTCCTTGGGAGAACCCCGGCTGGGAGCAGGATTAAGGTGGGAGCTGTCTCCAGCCCTGTTCTAAACCCAACTCTGTTGAGCTACTAAAAGAAAAAGGAAGGAGATCAAAAGGGAAAATTTGCAAGTTAGATTTACCCGCAATTCTATTAAACCACCAAAAGCTGTTGGAAAATAGTATTAGGGTCTTAACTCCACAAACGCTGAAAATCCCAGCCTGGAAGGCCCATGGAGGCCCGGCCCTGTCCACCCTGCACTGGGGCAGGAGGGAGGGGCCGACTGGATTGGGCAGCCTGGCCTGGTCTGAGGGCTCAGCCAACATGCAAACTGGGTAGAGCTGGTGGCTCCCCAAGACGGGGTCTGGGCTTCTCAGAAGTGTGCTGTGTACAGGGTAGAGCTGTTTCCACCCTAGTCTTTGCCTTGTTTGTGGAGGGGGGAGGGGGGCTATGGAGGAGGGAGGGAGGATGGAATAGGGAGGGAGAGAGACAGTAGCAAGGGAAGGAGGGAAGAGGGGCGAGGGAGGGAGAGGAGGAGCCTGCCTTGTGCTGGATGGCAGTCTTCGAGGGGTGTCTCTGCACTGTGGGACACCCACTTTGGTTCCTTCCCTCAAAATAATATCAGCTCCCGGGATGGTGGAGCCTGGACGCTGGCCCTGAACCTGGGGAATCTCCAGGTGGGTCTCATCTGATCCTCACAAGGACTGGACCCCAGTCATGAAGCTTGGCCAGACTCCCAAGCCTGGGTGCTTGACCTGGGGCTCCCCACGCAGACTCTCCCTGGGGCTAACCCACAGGTGTACTGAGGCACTGTGTGTGTGTGTGTGTGTGTGTGTGTGTGTGTGTGTACCCTCGCGCACACGTGTATGTACCTGCACACATATGCGTATATGTTAAGGTTAGGTTAAGAGTACAGACTGGCTGCACTGGCTGGGCTTAGATCCTGGCTTAGCCCCTTACCAGCTGTGTGACCTTGGGTGAGTGACCCTCAATCATGGGGCATATGTGAGTTAATCTGAGGAACCCTGCGCTACAGCCCCTGAAACAGAGTAAGTGCTCAGTTTTGGCTATTACGATTATTATTCCTTATTATTCCAAAAAGGCTGACTGTGGGATTCCTTTAGGAACACGTTCTAAACTGGAGGGAGGGGGTCTGTGGATGGGCCTCAGTAAGTCCTAGAAGCTCCTGGAATTGACTGCAAATCTTTGTGTGTGGGTACATTTTTCTGGACAGATAAGGTCCTTAGCTTTCATCAAAAGGTTTCATGACCCCCCCCCCGCAAAGTTGCACCTTCTTTCGCCAGCGTCAATGGCACCCCCAGTGCTTGGAGGGCCCAACTTCTGGGGCTGCCTGTTGCCTGGGGTGGCTTGGCAGGGCAGGTGGGTGTCGGGCTGTCCTGCTGACCCACCACTGGCATTCGCACTTGGGAGGGCATGTGTGACCAGGGATAATGAGCCCCCAACTCAAGGGGAATTATTTTTTAAGGTTGAGACAGCGCAGCACGTTGTATCTAAACCAGCTCCCTTCTCCGGGATGGGGGAGGCACGAAAACAGATTTCAAAGGCGAGCTTTGAATAAACAAAACACAATAAAAATAACCCTTAGAACCCAAATGCTGAATGGCAGCCCCAGGCATATTCAACCAGCTGATGCCAGCCCTCTCGACAGGCACAGCCCACCAAGGGGCGCCTGCCAGGAGCCTCCATGCATCTGGGGCCTAGGGGAGAGGCACCCACACCTGCCCCCCGCCTCAGCAGGCCACCTGGCTCAGCCCCACCCTCCAGGCCTCGCTGGGACTCCTGCCAGCTCCATCCTGGTGGCTCTGTCAGGCTGGAAGGGTCCTTTGCCCAATTCTCACCTGCTGAAGTCAGGGGCCTCCCCATCTGGCATCAGGGAAGTTGTGAGTATATGGCAAGGGGCAGTGCCCCCCCCCCCACAACCAGGGAAATGTGAACCTGCTCCTGGGAGGTAGTGCAGCTTTGCAGGTTCCAACCCCGGTTCAGCTGTGTGACCCCAAGATGGTGGCCACACCTCTCTGAGCCTCATGTAAAAATGCAGATCATCACAGTACCTCCTTCACAGGATAGAGCTTTGGCTCCCTCCACGGTAGTCCTTGAAATTAGGACAGGAGAGAGGCTGTCAGGGAGGCCTGGGCATATATGAGCACGTGGAAGGACCATGAGTCTCAGTATGCCAAGGCCAGGAGCCACGCCTGGGCCACCAGAACACCCACACTTGCTGTGACACTCTGGGTCTCAGTTTCTCCATCTCTACAATTAAATGACCTTGAAAGCGCCTTCTCCGATTTCCCAGTTAGACTGACAAGTGGGAACACTAGGAGCAGAAAGTGTGTGCAATGCAGAATGGATATAAAATCGACACCGCACCAAAAAAAAAAAAAAAATCAGTATCACAATACAAAAATACACGCGTGTAAGCACTTCCTTGTATGATGCAGAATAACTCAGGAAAGTGCCCAGGAAACGTTGTTACCTAATGGGAGGGACCAGGGCCTCGGGGGGGACGGCTGAGCGGGGCTTTCTTCTCTCTGGTTTCTGGCCTCTGCCTACCGATGCTGGGCATGCGTTATTTAGTCGATACAGACATGCAGGGGTATTTTTACAGTCCCTTTGGAGCTTTGCTGGTCCTGACCTCCTGCCTGAGGCTGACCCAGCTCCCAGGGAGCTGCCCTGAGGGAGCTGGGGACCCATGACAGGATTTGGGGTCAGGACAAAGCCCACTCCTAAGCCGATCTGTTACTGCCACCTCCAACAAACCTCGTGGACCCTCCTGCCAGCCCTCCCTGTAGCCCCAGCCCAGCATTCACCACAGTTTAATGTCTGTGTCCAGGACCAGCTATACAATTTGCAAGGGCCCAGGACAAAGTGAAAATGTAGGGCTCCTTGCTCAAAATTGATTAAGAATCTCAAGATGACGGCTTTAAACTCAGTGGAGGGCCCTTTTAGGCAAGCCCCTGTGTGGCTCACGGCAGGGGTCACACACTGCGAGCCCAGCCCCATCTGTATCTGCCTGGCCACCACGATGTGGGCTCCCTGAGGCAGGAGTGCGTCTGTCTTGGTCACAGAGCCTGGTACACAGTAGATGCCCAATAAATGTGTTCTGTGAATGAATATGGGAGAAGGAACAGAACTGAGGCGTGGGCAGAGTTTACCATCGATAGGCAGTCTGTGTACGCTGGCGACAGTCCTGCCCTCCTGGGCCTTCCCCTCTGGGCCAGAGGAAATCTGGGGCTAGTTTTTCTGCAGGAGGAAACCCTCACCTTAGAGGAGGCAGCTGCCCTGTGCTCGCCTGCACACCTGCCTGTACATCCCTCATCACAGCACTTCTCACTGACTTCTTATCTGGAGCTCAGCTGTGTGACCCTGGGAAAGTGACTTAACCTCTCTGTGACCCGGTTTTTTCATCTGTAATATGGAGCTAAGGGTGTGCCTACTTCACAGAGCTGTGCCCTCCTTCATGGATCAGTAAGCTCCGAAGCATGGCAGTCTTTGGACCAATGTCTGTACAAGGACCTGCTCGATAGCCTTTGTCACTATGCCTCTGTGATCCCCGGCGAACTCTGAGCTCCATGAGGACAGGGCCCAGATCTGTCTTGCTCACGTGGATTCGTGGTTAACATTATGGAATGGCTGTGGGCTGTCAGAAGTTACTCAGGAGCCATCCTGGGGAGGCATCGTCCCCTGGAGAATGCACACTGGGGATCTGGGCTGCCTGGGCCAGCAGGTTCCTGGAAGAAGATTCTTTGGGGTTTGCTGTGCCCTGCAGCTGGGGGAGCTGGAAGCCAGCCCAGAGCCCAGATGGGGGCTCCCTGGGAGCTTGCGGGTGTCACCACAATCCCCAGGGCTGCCAGGTGCAGACAATAAATCCGGAAACCCTGGCGGGTGAGTCATTAAGGGTCCCCAAGGCCTCATGATGGGAGATGGCAGATGAGCTGCCCCTGGCTCTTTGGGTCCAAGTGCCACCATTCAAGAGGGTTCCAGAAGCCAGTGATGGGTCCAATCTCTGCTGCTGGCTCGGACTCCACCCAGCATCCGAAGCTGGCTCCGATGGGCCCAGACGGCACAATGAACATCACCAGTGTCACCCCCTTTCCTGAGGCTGTTTACAGGGGAATGTTGAGGCTTGTGGAGGTGGCAGCATGCATTGTCTCCGTGGAGGGGTTTGATGGCCCTCGGCAGGAGCCCCTGGAAGCTGCAGACCATCTGTCACTTAGGGCATATTTGGGAGGGAAGGACAACAGGACCCCAAAAGGCAGAAATGTCAGGGAAACGGAGGACATGACAGGGCGGGGGGTCGGGGGGAGTTAGGATAAATGGCACAGACAAAGGCAGCAGGAATGAGCAGTGCGCAGCCCCACATGGCCGGGACAGAGGGGGTGTGTGTGTGTGTGCCTGTCTTGGCTAGGGGAACTCCGGCCCTTCCTCCTGCCTCATCAACAGCCCTCCTGGGCCCCTTGCCCTACCCTGACCCGTGCTAGGAATCGTGGCACCAGCCTCGCTGCAGGGCCTGTAGCAATCCCCTCCCTTCCCGTGCTCTTGGTCTGCTGTCTGGGTCTGACCATGCCTCCATCTCACTGTCGTCAAAAGGCCCAGGTGTCCACCCCGTGCCCCAAACTGTGGGTTTGGTCCCCCCCCTCTGTGCCCCCAAAGCCCGGGCCTCCCCTCACAGCACTTGTCACTGTGTCCTGCAATCGCCCATTCGGGTCCATGTCCCCCACCAGACTGTCCCAGGGCCCAGCGTGTGTGTGGCAAACAGGTGCTCACCGAACTGCCGGCAGAATGAAAGTGAATGAGCCCCTGGGGCAGCTCGTTACCGGAGCCCACCGTGGGACCGGCTCTCTCCGGTTCCACGTCTCCAGTGGCACCTCACTGCCATCCGGGCTGGGGGTGGGGGGCCTCTCTGACCACGCCCATGTCTGGAGGCAGCGCTGCCCTCCTGCCTCCCCGTGGGTCCAGCCCCACCCTCTGGGCAATTCTTGAGGCTTCCGACTCACAGGACCCTTTGCTCCTGTCCTTTCGCTTGCCAGTCTCCACATCCTCCCCAAACACCACCTCCAAATACATCTCTCTCCCTCCCTGACCTTGCCCGGTTCTCCCTGCCTCCAAGGTGCCCTTCACGCAGGAGGAAGGACCTGGGGCAGGAAGGGTCCTCCAGACCACCCTGCTTGCCCTGGGGCGAGGGAGCCCCAGGATTGTACGGCACCTCTTCCTGCTGAATTTGAATCCTGACTCCAACCCTTCAAAACGAAGTGACCTTGAGAAAGAGATGCACCTCTCTGGGTCTCGGTTTCCCAGCGACAAATGGTTGTGAGAGGACACGGGTGTGGGTGGCTGAAGGCTGGGCACTGGCATAGGACACGCGTGGGCCTAGTCCCAGCTCCGGCTCCTGCGCTTGGCACAGCCTGGGCAAGACCCCCTAACTTCTCTGGGCCTCGGTTTCCTTATCTGCAAAGGAGCTAAGGAGATGCCCTCGCAGCGGGTGGAGAGGCCCAGTGAGGTGGGGACCGCTGGGAGAAAGGAGCAGAGATTTTCCTGCTTCTCCCATCACTTCCTTCTGCCCTGGGTTGGGAGTCATTCCTCCCTCCCCGCCACCCCCAAAACTAGACCAGCTCCCACTGCCCCCCAGCCTGGGTTGGCCCCGGTCTGCCCATGTTCCAGGGCCGGGGTGTGGGTGGGAGATGGAATGGGGTGCGGGCTGCTATTGCACAGAGTGATAAGGGCAGACAGGAACTGGAGGAGACCGGTGGGGGGTACACCTGCCTTGCCCACCCCCAGAGATTCAGGGGGGCTCTGAGGCTGTAGGGAGCAAGAGCTGGGGCACCAGCTCCAGCCACGGCCACTTCCCCAGCCTTCCCGCCGCACTGCTCCCAGGAGCCCAGGCGGGATTGGCCACCTGCCAGCCCTGAGTGGAAATGTACCAGCGAAAAGGACCCTGCTGGGGACCCTGGGGAGAGGTCCATCCCCTCCCTGCAGCACTTTCTCCCCTCCTCTCCCCCTTCTTGGTCACCCCACATTCAAGTTCAAGCTCTGCCTGCAGAGGGGCAGGGGCATGTTGGGAAGATCTACAGAGGGCTGGGGTGGAGGTTGCGTCTGCGGCCTCCAAGGCAACACGTGGACTCTGGAATGTCGGGGTGCGGTCGCTGGGAGACCCTAGCTGGGGAGGACATGCGCGTGTCCTGCGTGAGTATGTGGGGTTTCCAAGTGTCGTGGTGTGAGTCTTTGCATGCGTGTGGGTGTGGGTGTGGAGGTGTTTGTGGTGCCTATCTGTGTGCGTGTGTGACGTGTGTGTGCGACGAGTGTGTGGTGTGCGCGTGGGGCGCGTCTCCGGGGGCCTGTCTGCGGCTGTCCCAGTGTCCCTGCGTTTCTGCTGGCAGGGGCGGGAGGGGAGGCTCGGGGCTGCCGCTCAAGGTCCTCTTGACACAGAATCCATGTTTGTCGAGGAGGGAAAGAGAGAGCGGAGGAAGGAGAGGGGAGGAGAACGGAGCGAGGGAAGGAAGAAATGGAGGGCTGGGGCGGGGGCGAGGGGGGCGATGCGAGCGGAAGATAGGCGGGCGAGGCGGGCGAGGCAGGCGAGGCAGGCAGGCGGGCGGGCGGGCGGGGAGCGGAGGGGTCCCCGAGAAACCGGGCTGCGGGACGCCGCGTGGCCGCCTGCCGGGTCCCCATCCCCACCCCACCGGACAGGCCCCCGCCGGGAGGCCGCTGTCCGGCCGCCCCGCTTTGGGAGGCCCGACGCCGCAGGGCCGTCCCCCGCCCCCTTCCCCGCCCCTGTGCGCTGCACGTGGGACTCAATCTTCAGTGCTCGTGGCTGACGGCGCTGTTGCAAGCTTAGCAGTTTTTTGGTTGAACAACGAAAAAGCGAGAAAGAGAAGTTGGGAGTTGGGGAGCCTCCCTTCCCCGCCCCGCGGTCCGGCAGCGAAGTCGGGCAGGTGGAAAGAGGCGGCGCGGCGCGGGGCCGGAGACGCGAGCGCCGCGCGAGGGGAAAAGTTTCCGACCCTTTAGCAAGAGGCTGAGAAGTTTCGGCCGCGCCGGGCGGCGCCAAAGCCAGGCCAACACTGCCCCCGCGTGGGCGCGGCGCGGCGCTGCAGCCGGTGGCCGGTTTGGGGTCCGCCGCGGCTCTGCCGGGGGAAACTGAGGCTCGGAGAGGGCGAGGTGGGCTGTGCAAGGCCACGAGGAAAAGGTGCGGTAGAATCAGGCCTCCGGGACCCGCAGGCTCTCCAGGAAATAGAAGTACTGGGGAGGGGGAGGGGTGAAAGTCCAGAAAGTGGGGATGGAGGGGACAGATCATCCCAGGGATCGAAATCCCACTACATTCCCCAGTGAAGGGGAATGGTAGCACTGCTCCATCCCATCCCCACAGGGTTGGTAGATCCGTGGCCTTTTCTGGAGCCAGGGCCCTCTTTCGAAACAGTTCTCCCCCATCCACAACCCGTCGTGGCCCTAAAATCCCCACGGCCGGTCCAACCCCAATCCCAGCCTTTCCTATTCAGCACTGCGTCTGGGTGTGGATTCCGTGGCTGTTTCTTCACTGGCCAGGAGGTGGCGATAAAGACCTCGATCCCGGGCTTGGCGAGGGGTTGGAGCCAAAGCGCTGCTTCTAGGAGAGAGGGGAGGGGGCCAAACTTTGCCCAGCAGTTGGAACGCAGGTGTGTGGCAGGGCCAAACCTGGCAGACAGGCAAATGGGGGTTGCACTGCTGGATCAGTGCAGCGGTCAGAAAAGCTCCAGGCACTTCCTGCCACCTTGTCTTGCGCCACCGCCTGTGTGACTCTGAACACTGCCCCCCTAAGTGGGAGAGAAACATCTGACCCCTGCCCACCCAGATGCTTGCCCTCCAGGGACCAGATGAGACCCTGGCCTGGGGAACACAGAAGACAAATGTTTGTCCCTTTGGCCACAGTCTGGATGCCCTCACCCCACAGGGGAGGTCCGCAAGCAGCCTTTGGTTCCCGTCAAAGATGGAGGCTGGGCTAGGGGAGGCTGGGGCAGGTGCCTGTTTCAGGTGTGGGCTGATCTAGGTTGACAGAGGCTTGGTCCCAGGTTTGAGGTGTGTGGCAGGGTCTCCCACCTCCCAGAAGAGGGGCTCACTTGGAACAAGCCTGACCCCTGAAGATGCCTTGCCCCCCCATCTTCATCCCAGCTGTGACTCCGCCCCTGCCCTCCCCCTGGCCCAGGACCCCCAAAGACCAGCAACCAGGAGAGGTTTGTAGGGTGAGACCTGACAGCAGATACCAGCCACCAGGGATGTGTGTTTATTTGTGGGTCAGGGAAGGCCTCTCCTCACCCCTCACCCGTGTCCACACCTGGGCTTGGGCACCAGCAGCCATTCACCTCTGAGCGCAACGTGATGTTGACGGCAGGAGGAGCTGGTGCCCCTTAGGGCGGCCTTGTTTCAGGACCGTGTGTGCAACACCAAGCTGGGCAGGAAGGACTCCTAGGACGAGAAGGAGAACCAGCTGGGCATTTTGGGGGCCTTTGGGCAGGAGATGGGGTTCCCTGGGCCCAGGGGGATTCTACACCGCAGCCCGAGGGGGCAGGCACTGTGGTCAGCCCCATTTTACAGACGTGGAAACTGACACGAAAAAGACCCCACCGATCGAAAGTTAGGAGCTTGCGATCTGAACCCAGGCAGCCTGGCCTGAGAGCCCACCCCTTAGCCGAGCACATACGGGGGTTTTACCCAGAGCCCTGGCCACCCCACTGGGCACCACCCCCCCACCAGGCAGGGGGGCTCCAGGTATCTGGCTGCCAGCAGTTGCTCACTAGCTTCGGGCTCCAGGAACAGGACGATTTGCCCACCTGCTCCAGAAAGGTTTTGAGGTCCCCCCGCTGCCTCTGGGGATGAAGGGCAGGCTGCTGTTCATAGAGGTGTCCTCAGAGAGGTGGCCCTTCGGCTCCAGGGTGGACCTAAGGGGGACAGGAGCCCATGAACTGCGTGGACCCTGAGTCCCAGGTCCACCCATGGCTGGCAGAACCCTCAAGGGCCCAGACCACAGCTGGACACGGAGGTTTACAGGATGAGGAGATGCATGAATCCCGTCCCCTTCCACAAAGCCTCACAGGCCAGGGAAGTCCCAGCCGAATGAGTTGGCCATGGTGTCCTCCTTGGCCCTGGGATACAGGGCTTTGGGCAAACTCTCCAGCCATCTCCCGACACTCCCGAACACCTGCTCCGATGCTGCTGACCCGCTGGCTGTCCTGTTCTCGAGGATGCCCTGCCGGACTGGAGGAGAGAGAGCACGGGTGAGATCTCTACCCGGGCGGGGCACCTATACCCCCCTCTCTCCTCCTCCCTCTGGCAGGCAAGATCGGGCAGAGTCCTGTCTCCATGGCAACCGAAGGCTCCCAGTGCCTTCTGGCTGCCTCCAGGGAAGGCTCTGGTTTTAAAACTATCCTGCATGACTGTTTCTGCCTTTATTACCGAAGCTGTGCCCCCTACCCCCCAACACACCCCCACTCCTGCTTCAGCCCAAAATGGGCCCCATTTCCCACAGTGGGAAGGCCAGTCGCCCCACCATGTGAATCCAAGAGACGATGCAGAGAATCCTATGAGGATGGAGAGTGTTTCCTGTCCAACAGCTGCCCCTCCAGCTGGTCAGGAACCCCGAATTCCTGAGGATGGAAAGGGCTGGGAAGCAGCCGCTGAGCGCCACTCTGGTGTTCTGGGCTATGACCACAGCCCAGTGGCTGACAAGGAAGTGTCTCCCATGCCAGCCAACTGCCATTCCCAAGAAACTTTCTCCAGGTGCCCCCTTTCCTTGTGTTCGCAGGGGTGGCCAGGGGGCACTCTGGCTTCTCTTTTCAGCTGCTGTGTCATGTGTCCTCAGGGCCTTGGCTGCCCCATCGAACAACCAGAAGTTGGGCAGAATTGCTGCTTCCACCTCCAACTTCCTGTGACCCTGAGGGGGATGGGTCAGGTTCCTTCTGAATCAGCCAAGGTTCTGGATTTTGAGGGCTTTGCCCCCAGCGGGGCTTTGGGGCAGCTGTTCCCTGAGAGCACACACAGTCGGTGCTTAATAAATAGATGAGGCCGTTGGACTGCTGGATTCTGAGAAGAGAAAGGGCTGGGCAGATGGGGAAAGCAGGCCTTAGGAAAGATCATACCAGAGCAAGGACGTGTATTCTTCCTGCCTCTTGACACCCACTTCAGAAAACACTGGAAACTGCGCCAACATGAACAAAGCTCTGCCTGGGAACCTGGGCCTGGTGGTTGGTTCCTAGCTTCTTTGCTGGACCAGGCAGTGCCAGCCTTCCGTGGAGGTGTGACCTTCTAGAACTTTCTGGGCACCTCCCAAGCCAGGCCTCTGAGGTCTGCCTTCAGGGATATGGGAAAAAGATGCTTCGGGTGCCTTTGTTCCTACCTTCTCCAGCCCCTGGAGGCCATGTGTGGGGTCTGCAGGCTGAGGTTGTGGGTTCCAAGGTGGGCAGATACAGCGTGTGGGAACCCTTGGCAGTGAGAAGTCCTTCCGTGGTGGCCAGGCCTGGACAGTCACTGTTTCCTGGGCCACAGCTGCAGCCTTGGGACACCTCTGCTGGACCTCAGACCCTCTACTTGGTCCTTGAAGGTCACCCTAACAGCCTCCAGAGAGGCCAGTTCAAGGGCATCCTCCACAGGATCAATGGCCTCTTGGGCTTTTTGGCCGGTCCCTAACTCCCAGGACCCAGGGCCACAGCCTCTGCTCTTCAGGTTTCAGGCTGGAACTTTCTGGAGTCCTGGAGCTCCCCTTCCTGTCTGCTCACCTGCACAGCTGCATTCCCAGTAGCGGAGCGCTGTGTCCCGTAGCGTCTCATCCGCAAACCGCACGCGGAAAGGGCAACACCGCCTGCGGTGCCCTGAGCCTTCCCCCGAGGAGTTGTGGGTGAGCACGGCCTTGAGCTTGGGGGCCTGTGTAGCGTGGGGCCTGGTGAGAGAGATGAGAAGGGCAGGGGAGGACCAAGGCCTGAGCCCCCAGCCCCCCATGCCACCCTGACAACACACATCCACCAGGCCGGAGCTCCCTGTGGGATCCTGACAATCACAGCTGGCCTCTCCTGAGCACTTCCTGCCCTTCAGGCAATGACTCAAGCATGTAACAGGCATCAGCCCACCAAACCCACACAGCCCTGTGAAACATGATTATTATTCCCATTTTACAGATGAGGAAACTGAGGCACAGAGGGTTTTTGTTTTTTGCAACTTGCCCAAGATCGCACAGCTGGTTAGGGGTAGAGCCGAGATCTGAATCTGGTTCCAGAGCTGGCTCTTTTATATATCAAGCAATTCAGCAGAGACAATAAGGATATGAACTCCGGAGTCAGGCAGTCCTGGGTTTCAATTCTAACTCTTTTGAGCCTGAGTTTCTTTGTCTGTAAAATGGAGATCATTGTTGTGCCCACCGTACAGGGTTGTGAAGAGATGATAGGGACTGAAAAGCACTGTCCCCCGCACCACCACCCCCGCCAGGGTCTGCAGGGCCAAGGGTAAGCACCTCTAACTGAGAATTGTTTTATAATCGTCAATTTCAATTAGGCCCCTTCCCAGTCCTGTGACATGGGGCAGACCGCCCTCAAGTCTCCATTTTACAGTTTTCCCCTTTAAATTATGTACTATGTATTGTAGACACAATAATAGCATCCTTGTAAGAGTCTGGTGAGTATCAAATAACTTACGTGAGGCATCTGGTACAGGGCCTGGCAAGGGACCTGTGCTCAATAAAGGGGATCTGTTATGGTTACATTTATTAATTTCAGCCTCCAGAGCAAGGCTGCAGGAGGGCTTGCTTGATCCATCCACAGCTCTGTTATTCAGAAATGCCACGTTTGACCTTACGTACAATGCCTATTGATATATCTGACTCCATTTATCTGACCACATCTTTATGTCCGTTTGGACACAGAGGGGACGCTTTTCATAAGCCCATTGAAGAGCCAGGCATCCAGGAGATGGCCAAGACAGTGTCGGCTACAGGCATTGGGACCTAGTTATGCAACAGCTGTTTGCTTATCCATGCCTGCTTGGTGCTGGCCTCAGGACCAGCCAAAGGCTTGCCCCAGCTGTGCCCACTGGTCTGAAATCTCAGCTTCTCCTCTCAAATGCTGCTGGCGTGTGTTCTAATGCACCCAGCTGTCCCCAGCAGGGCCTACTAGGGAACGCCACACACCTCAAGATGCTCAAGAATTAGCTCCTGAATGTGAAACACTGTGAAGGTATCCATCCCTGTTGTTGCTTACATTCGAGATAATGAGTTCCATACTCTTATTTATTATATCTTGTGAGAAGTAGTGTGTTTATTTGGTCTGATTGATTTAAAGTTCCTGGGTTGGCAAATGTGTTTCATTTCTGGCACCTACTCTGATCCACTGGTGGTGTCTGCCTGGAGCACTGTGTCAGGAAGGGTTCTGAGGCTCAGTGGGGGAAAAGTGCTGTGATCAGTTAGTACTGTCTGCCATGGGTCCAGGATGAGAAGGAATGGCATGTCTAGTGTATTTCCTCTCCCTGGTCTTTAAACTCATGGGCAATGCTCTTCACCTTTCATCCATGTTTAAGCCTGTTTAAGCAGGAGGAATTAGTTCTGCATTCTTTTCCCCCTCCATTAGAGCTACAGCATCTAGGCCCAGTTAAGCTCTAATGCCCAGGCTCTTCCTACCCCCATCCCTTATTTTACTTCCCCCGATATTTGACATATAGTAAAAGCTAATAAAAGGTCTTTTTTTTTTTTTTTTTGACCGCACCACATGGCTTGCAGGATCTTAGTTCCTGGACCAGGGATTGAACCTGGGCCACAGCAGTGAAAGTGCTGAGTCCTAACCACTGGACCGCCAGGGAATTCCCGAAAAGGTCTTAATACAAGGATTGGATCTTAGGAGGATGGGCACATGTATGGATGCATGGGTGGATGAATGATTATGTAGATGAGTGTGTAGACTTGTACATGGCTTCAAGACTAAAGATGGATAGCATCCTGGATTTACAAGTGGATGGAAGGATTGGTAGATGATCAATCACTGGATTCATGGATAGATGGATAGAATTGTGGGAATTTGGGAATAGCTGGATGACTGGCTGGCTGGATATGTGGATTAATGGATCAACAGGAGACCTGATTCATGGGTGGGTGGATGGATGGAGAGATTCATGAATAGGTTGTAAAAGACCTGGTTCACAGATAAGATGTATGCAAGGGTGGATGGGTGAATGGGAGAATGAATATATGAATGGATTCATCGATGAATTATGAAGGTGTTGGTAGAAGACCTGATTAATGGGTGGATGGATTCATAGATGTTGATGGATGATCCTTGAACAGGTTGGGAGAAGACCTGATTCATGGATGGACACACAGATGGATGAATAGGTGGACAGATGGATACATTCATGGGTGAAAGGCAGAGGAAAGAAATGCTCTTTCTCCCCACTCCCCTACCCCATCCTCCCATAACGCACTGATTGGTCTTCTCGACCGTGGTGAATTGTGAGTGATCTCTCCTGAAGGGCCCTAGGGCAGGTATGTGATGGAGCAAAATCTTCTTAAGACTATTCTTGAAGTACAATGACTAGCCCCTTGAAGACAAATAGGCCACACCTGGCATGAGTCATCAGGGTCCCCCATCGTCAGAGCATTGATGACAACCCTGTCCCCACCAGCAGGTCACTGACACTTACCCCAGGTCTGGGAGGAAGGAGTAGCGGGGACACTGAGGAGGACTTCCAGAGTGTTCTGACACACCCCTTTGATGTTGTGATGCTGAGGAAGCTGGGAGCCAGGAGGAGGTGGAAATAGTTATGAGCCTTCTCTTGGGGACCATCCTTACCAGGCTCTTCCTGGTTGCATGGCCTTGGGCCTCAGTTTACTCATCTGTACAATAGGGGCAGTGGTAGACCCGCCCTCAAGGGGTGGTTGCCATCTCCAGGACTCTGCCAGGCATACTCTGCTAACACTGCCATTATTCTATGCCAGGTGGTGGGACCCCCACCGGAAATGACTCAGCTCCCCCCGTGGGGGCCGTAGGGGCCTCCCTCGGTGGTCGCGGCTGCTCCGCAGACTCAGCCCTGAGCTGGCGCAGGAACTGCCGGGACCGGCTGGGGGGGGAACTCTCCTAGGAGGTCGCCCAAAGAGTCGGGGTTCTCCCTGGCCGAGCCCCTGCGGGGGTCCTTGCACTGTCCAGGCCCGGGGCGCCGGTTCCCGGGTCTCGCCGGCCAAGAGCATGGGCGGCAGCAGCAGCGACCTCAGCCCTGTCCGGTTCCGCGCCGCCCGCTGAGCCACGGTGGGCAGGACGGGCAGGCGCGACCGGGGGCGCCTGACGCCCACCCCGGGATCCGAGTGCGAGGACTCACACGCGAGGGCCTGCCACCACTCGGCGCCGCCATCCGAAGCCCTGGAGCCCCCGGAGGCCCCCGCGCCAGAGGCTGCTCGGAGCTCGGGCAGCGGCAGCCTCGGCAGCAGCGGGTCTCTCCGTCTGCGATCGCCACCGCCGGGGAGCCCCTCGGGCGCCACCTGCTGGGCACAGGAGCTGCGGCGACGCCGCGGCATGTCTGGCCCTGCGCCCAGCTCAGGGCATCCTCACGCCAGTGGGGGCGGTGCCGTGTGAAGTGGAGAGGAGGGCGTAGACCAGCCTCCAGGCCATAGCGCCCGGAGCGGGGCAGCGTGGTTCGGGGCTACTACCCCTGGCTCGCCAGACAGTAAGTGGCTTCAGGCTACTGTTTCCTCTGTCCCGATCCTCTGTTTCCTCACCTGAAAAACGGTGACGGTGAGAGTACCCACTTTTTGAGTTACTGTGACGTTTAAATGAGCGAGCACATGTAAATGGCTTAGAATAATGACAGGCACGTTGTACGTGCTCAACGAAACCTAGCTGCTGCTGTTATTATATTTTAAAATTATTATTTAGGATTTAGACTCCGTTCCACTACTTATTAGCTGTATCCTTGGGCAAGCCAATTAATTAACTGTTCTCAGTGCCCTCATCTGCAGAATGGGGATAACCCAGCGCCTGCTCCTTTGTGAGAATGAAACCGCACCACATGGTAGAGAGCACTTAGCATCTGGAGTGTTCAACGTGTTGTTACTGTTATTAGCGCTGAGGTGGGAATTGGGAAACCTGGAACCAGCTTGAAAGGGTGACCTGCCCTGCAGCTGCCCATTCCTTCTGGAGCCCCAGAGTCCCTTGGGTGGGAGCTTAGTGAAAATACAGATGCCCCAGATTCCGATTCAGAGGTCTGGGGTGGGGCAAGACATATTTTTAACAAACTCCCCCTTTGGGAGACAGAGCCCCAGACCCACCCCCAACTTCTGACACTGGGTTCTCAGAGCCTGCTTCCTCCCTACCACACCCCACTCCCAGATTGTTGTCAGCTCTGAGCTGGTTTCTAGTGTCACACTCACCCTAGTGGGGCTTTGGGGTGGGGCTGGAGACGGTCCCCTGAATTTAGAGCCCCCTACCAGGTGGGCTGCTCCTTGGAAGAGCCCATCTTCCCGGCTTGGTCCATCTGCTGGCCCCTCCCTGCTGCCTCCATGGTCTCTTCAGGGTCATTATGATGCACCCCTCACCCAAGGTGAAGTGGGCACTGAGGCTGGGGGCAGAGGGCAGGGCTGTTGTGCTCAGGATGCCAAGGCTGCAGTCACAAGGGAGCGTGGGACCCCTGGCCAGGGAAGTCAGGCCCAAGCCAGGGATGGAGGGCCCTGGGTTCAGCTACCCTCTCTGGAGCTGGGAGGCTCAGGTGGGTCATGTTTGGGCTGGGTGGCTTTGGAGGTGGAACTTCCATAGAAGGCTGGGTAGTAAGAATGCGGTGGGCCTGGAAACTACGAGGAACCAGTTGTGAGTCCATGCTCTGTTCCTGCTTGCTGTGTGGTGCTGGATAAATCGCTCCTTTCTCTCCATGGTAAAATGGACTGTTGGGCTCCACCTGTGACTCTTGGCTGGGAGGGGGCAGGGAAAAAGCTTGTATTGTAAAACTTGAGTGGGGGACGAGTGTAGTTTGGACCAGTAATTTCACTGGCCTGGTAGGATTTTACAATTTGAAAATGAAAAAAATGACTTTGGAATTCAAATTACAAGATGTCTGCCTGGAGGAGGCATCCCAGACAATGTAATATATTTCCGCAAATACTCCTCAACCAGGGATGGAAGGGCATACCTCCTTGGGAAGACAGAATATTGAGTGGGGAAGGTGAGAAATTGTTACATTTATTCTAAGGGTATGTGAGTTTTTAAAAAATGGATGAGGAACACCAGACTACCTAGATGATTTCTAAGGAGGCCTCCAGCTGCAAACATTTATTGAGCATCTACTATGTGCGAGGCTTGGGAATTCAGAGATGCAAGAGGCTTTGAGGTTAGTGGACTGGCCAGACCTGGAAAGGCCTTGGAGTCCAGGTGTAGGGAAGGGAGTTTGTCTTCTACTGACAGGAAAAAAAGGTAGGGGTGGATTTTTAGGCACCCCTAAAAAAGCTAGGCTCAGAGCTGCCCCCCAAAGATTATAGAAACCTCCAGATTGAGATTGCCCAAGATTTATCCCCTTGCCGTAGAGACATGGAAACTGAAGCTTGGGAGAGGAGCCCAGGCCAGGGGAACCAAGTCTGACCTGCAGTGCCCTAGCGAGGATGCCACATAATATGGACAGTTTTGGGGGACTCAAAAGCATGTGGGGCTTTTCAGGGCACCCCCCCCCATAGCTTTCACTTCATTAGAGCAAACACACTTTAAGCCCCTCCTTTGTGCAACGCCCAGAGGAAGGCACTGTAAATCTAAGCCAGGATGTCAGTTTAGGAAAAAAGAACTTATGATGAATATTGTGAATATTATGACATAGATGAATATTGTGATGAATATTATGAATCAGCTTCTATTTACTGAGAGCTGACTCCAAGCACAGGGCAGAAGGCTTGACGCACAATATCCCACAAATTTAACCCTCAGAGCATTCCATCTATCTGGCAGAAGTGGAGACTGAGGCTTGGAAAGGTTCACAGGGTCTACCTACCTGCAAACTCTCATTTCCATCAAGGCTGCTTCAGGGACCGCTCCAGAATTTCTGTGTATGGGAGGAGCCTAGGGGAGGGCAACCTTTTGGGAACAGAAATTTCATGGATTTGCTCTGCTTATTTGGAGTGGCAACCCCTTGGCACTGTCAAGGGTATTTTTCTTCCTTTTTTTTCCTTTTTGATCTGTATATTTTAAGATGTTAATTGTTATGGGTGGGATTAAGGCTTGCATAAGGCTCCTCCTCCCCTTTTCACCGAGTGGAAATTCCACAGAACGCTCGTTTTTAAAAGTCCAGCCTTGCCGCCTCCAAATGAGCTGGTGCACAAGCTGGAGGCGGGACAGAGTCGGCGCTGCGGCTCTTTAGAGCTGGGAAGCTCTTCCCGGGTCAGTACTCGAGTTAGGTCCGGAGCCCACGGGGCGGGGCGAGCCGATCGCGGGGCGGAGCCCGATGCGGCCCCGCCCCCGGGAGCCCGGAAGTGACGTAAGCGGACAAAGGCGGCGCGCGCCGCGAGGTGTCGCGTCTGGTAGAGGTTAGGCGGAGCTGCTCGGGGGCTGGTGGGGTCTTCGCCGCCGTCGCCGCCGCCGCCGCCGCCTCCGCCCTCCCTTCCTCTTCCCCGTCCTCTTCTCCCGGGTCCTAGGAGCCCCCGCGTGGGGTGAGTAGCGCGAGGTGGAGCGGGGGACGGCGGCCGCCGGGAGAGGGGAGGCCCCGGCCCCCAACCGCCTCGGCGCCCTGAGGCCCCGGCTCCTCACGTGACCCGGGCGCGAGCCGGCAGGGCCCCACGTGCGCGCTCCGGGGAGGTCCGCCGCCGGCCGGCCCGGGGCCCCAGGTGGGGTGGGAGGAGGAAGGCCGAGGCCCCCCAAGCCTGATCAGGGCACTCCCCCACGCCGGCCCCCGCCGCAGCAAGTTCCTTTCCCTCTCTGAGCCTCAGTTTCCCCTGTGAGAAACGGGTAAGGAGAGCACCCACTAGGAGGGTGGGTGTGAGGATTCAGTAAAATGCTCAGATCAGAGTCGGCACAGGGCAGTGCCCGGTTACGTAGGCGTTGCTATCATATTTCACCTTGGACCCGACCCCAGTTAGGGGTCAACATAGGTGCCGCTCAAAAGACAGCCCGCCGCGAGAAGCCCTTGGAGCCAAGGTCAGCCTGTTGGCAGAGAGGCTGCCATATCAGAAGGCCCAGGCTTTGCTGCCCATCAACTGTGTGATCTCTCTCTGGACCGTGGTTTCTCTGTACAATAAGGCATAGAACCAGCTGGTGTCAGAGGCCTTGCGGGTGGGGCTGGGCAGTATTGCACACGGTCTGGATGTATGGAATCTGCCCAGTGAGATGGGATGAACCCCGGGAGAACTAGGGCCTTGACCCGGTCAGAAGTCTGGATTCTGTCCTTATTCTATTGCTGGTTTTCTGTGTGTGTGCATCACTCCATGAGTGGAATGGTTTTTCTCTCTGTGAACTAGGGACTGTGGGAGGGTTGGAGTACATGTACTAGAGTACATGTACTAGAGTACATGTACTAGAAGCCGTAGAATCACAAAGACAGAGTCACCAAAACCAGCAGGGTTTCCGTGCTTCCATGGATGGGAAGCTCACTCCCCTCTGCCGATTGGCAGAGCTGAGTCACTGGAAAGACCACCCAGCAGTAACAGTAATAATCCCTTAGGTGTGGCCAACACTCTGGTTTATAGGGCCTTTCAGCGCATTTTCTCATTAGAGCTTCACACTTGGCAGAGAGAATTGATGAGACTCTCATTTGACAGAGACTTTTGAGATTACTGCATGCCCAGCAGTGTATGGATCCCTTTACGCTTTTTTTTTTTTTTTTTTTTTAATTTATTTTTGGCTGTGTTGGGTCTTGGTTTCTGTGCGAGGGCTTTCTCTAGTTGCGGCAAGTGGGGGCCACTCTTCATCGCGGTGCGCAGGCCTCCAGATGCGCAGGCTCAGTAGTTGTGGCTTACGGGCCCAGTTGCTCCGCGGCATGTGGGATCTTCCCAGACCAGGGCTCGAACCCGTGTCCCCTGCATTGGCAGGCAGATTCTCAACCACTGCGCCACCAGGGAAGCCCCACTTTACGCTTTTATATCCACATTTAATCATCACAGCCTTCCTATAAAGTCAATGTTGCTGTTCCCATTTTATAGATAAAGACACTTCACTGAGGTTGTGTCTTATCTGAGCTTACACAGCCAGTGAGAAGCTGAGCCAGGATTCAGACCTGGTTCGTTCAACTTCATCAGAGCCTTTGTTTTTAAATCCCGCCCCCCCCCTTTTTTTTTGGTCTTCTTTACTCCCTCCCTCCCTTTCTTTTTCATAGAACACCCTTCCATTCTCAGAAGTCCAACGGCTGTCCACACAGAGCCAGGGAGAACAGGCCCTGTCCACGAGGGTGTGGGAAGGAAGAGGTAACATCAGGCAGGCTCTTGCCTCCAGATGCTTCCAGGCTTTTCCGTAGAGACCGGTAAAATGAGGAGGATGAGATGGGCCTGCAGAGCCTGATGGTGACAGTTCCAACACCATTCTCCCATGGATCCTGGGAGAAGAGCAATAGCTGGGGCGGCTGGCCGCGGTGGCCCTAAACACCTTGGAGGGGGCGTGGGTAGGTGGGCCAGATGATCAGGAAGGATTCACAGGCACATTCCACTTGCTGAGGAGCAGAAGTTCCCCATCAGCAAAGGGTTTCACTTCCCCTCCAAGCTAGCCCAGAGCGCACGAAGCCAGACCGCCCAGGCCCCTGTCCTATCCCTGCAGCCGTGCAGCTCCTCACTGTGATCCGGACAGAGTGTAGGAGGACTTCCTGCCGTTTGACTGACAACCCCGCCGTTCCCTCTGACCCCTAGGGACCTCCTGCCCACCTCAATCTGGACGCTGGGAGGCAAAGTGTACACAGGGCCCCAGAAGTCATGTTTACTAATGAATCTAAGCTGTTAGAACAAATGTCAAAGTAATACTTGCCATTTCCTGGCCTAGATGTGCCTCCCCTGGCTTGTTCCTAGAATCTCCCCGTAAGTGGAATTCTTGTAAATTGGATTATTCGGGGGACCTTGACATTTAAAGGAATCATGCTGTAAGGCTTTTGGCAAAGCAAAAAATTGTATCGTCAGTAAAGGGCTTCAGTGATATCAGGCTTGCATGATTCAATTTTTGTCCGTAGGATTTTCTTAAAAGTGCAGAATGACTAGCCGCACAAAGGTCCTTCTATGATTCATTCAGCAACCAGTTAGTAAACACCCACCTTGTAGCAGGTGTTAGGCTAACGGTGTATGATGTAGTGTCCCTGGGCCTTGGAAGCTTGCCTCCTGGGAGGGAAGGCAGACAGATAGAGAGAGTAGAGCCAGGGAAGCGTCTGGCCCCGGATTTATTCTGTTCATCTGATCAGAAGGGAACTTTGTTGAATACCTATGAGCTACATGAGATGCAAGAGAAATACAGTGATACATCTCAGGGTGTCGCCACTGCTTTCTAAGGAGTTCCCAGTCCAGTGGGGAGATAGACACAAATACAAAACCAGATGTTTGTGTGAGGGGGACAGGGCCGAACTTGCTGAGCTCGTCCGAGTGGGAACATTGCTGTGTGGCCGGCTTTGGTGCTGTCCTTGCTGGGTGACGGCGGAGGGGCTGGGAAAGGGTTGCTGCGGTGCCTAGTGGCAGGGGCTGGGCTTTCAGACCGCATCCACATAGGCAGCCCCCAAACCCAGTAAAGTTCCATGGTGACATTCAAGCTGGTGGCTCCCTTTCCTGTCCGTTCTCAGGGAGCTACAGTGACAGTTACTCTGCCACAGCTGGCATTCTTGGGGACTGGCAGGTCTCCACATTCTTTTGCTTGTCATGTTCCTCAAGGTTGGAACAAGAGTTCATTCTCACAAGCAGCGTGCCACTTCTTCCTTGTGGGCTGGGGGTAGCTTCAGGGGCTGGGACACGGGTGTGGGACATTGCCGTGAGCCAGGGGTGGGGGGCAGTATTTAGAACTGAGGCCCCCCCAGCCTGTTACCCCAAAGGGCTCTTGGGTTGGTGCCGTAACTGGAACCGTCCTCATTGGGGTCCCAAGCCCTGCACCTGAACAGGGAAGGGAGGGGATCCGTCTGAGAGCTGATTCAAGAACCTGAAGAGGGGGTGGAGCAGGGGTCTCTGGGGGCACAGTGGAAGGGGTCTACGGAGGGTGGAAACAGTGGCAAAGTCCAGGTCTCAGGGCGGCCCTGGTGGGGCATGTGGTTGCTGTCGGCTCCCTTCTGTTCCTCAGAAGGCCAGCGTGTGACCCTTTTCCTGGGGAATGCCCGGGTCCACAGAAGGAGCCGGGTCCGGGCACGAGGAGGAGGCCCCCTTCCCATCTGTTCCCAGCAGCCAGGCCAGGCCCACCCCTGGTGCCCCCACTGGCTGGCTGGCGTCTCCAGAAAGGGCTGGCCGTGGCAGAAGTGGAATTGCATCAGGGAGCAGCGTTTCTGAGTTGTTTGGCTGGGGTGGGCCTGCTGCTTCTGGAAGGTTCCTTGTGTTCCAGGACAAGTTCAGAGTACAGGTGTATGTTGGAGGCTAACTACAGACATGGCAGTGAGAATCTTCAGCGTTTCCCATGTTCTGTTCCCCTTCGCTCCTTCTCGTCTCTAAGTTACATGTCGAAGGCCCATGCTTGTCCTCAGGGCACTTTTCTATTACTTCTCTTAAAGCTCTTAACGCACTTCTCGGTCTTAGGGGGTTTTCAGCTGTTTTTGAGGACCATACCGGGAGGTCAGTGACTTAACTACAGCCCCGTGGAGTACTGTAAAGGGGGCGGAGCGAGCCCCCGGGAGCACAGACGTGCACAGCTTTCCTGGGGGACCGGGGGGCTTTCACCCCTGCACCGAGGGACTCCTGTGGCTCGGTGCCGGGACGCAGTGGTGAAAAGGCAAGGTCCTACCTCGGGGGCTTCCATTCCAGTGGAGGCCAGACGGTCAGTAAACAGTGTCATTTCAGCTAGAAATACGCACTCGGAAGGCAGCAACCACGGGGACTGGGTAAGCGTGTTGGAGGAAGGCGCCTTAGACTGGTCAGGGAAGGCCTCTTTGAGGTGACACTTAAGTGGAACCCTGTGTTGAAAATCAGCTGCCCACGTGGGAAGGCCCAGGGCTCGGCGAACGCACGGGCCCCTTGACCTTGGGTAGGATGCCACCGTGTGCGTCGGCTCCCTCCTCCACGCGGGGCTCGTGGGGTGCCTGGGCCGCGCTGAGTCGTGAGGGTCCAGTGGCCAGCGAAGAGTGCGCAGTGCGTTCTGCCTCCTGGCACGGCCCTGCCGTTCCCGCACTGCCGCCACTCAGCCCCCGCAGGCTGGGTCCCCGCACAGCCCTGCCCTTCAGAAACTCAGCTGATCAGTTTCCCGTTGTTGACAGACCGGACCCACGGCCCCAGGCTGCACGCAGGGCGCTGTACTCCAGGCCCCCGTCTGCCAGGCCGGGCTCACCTCCCACACTCTTTTCTCTGTCCACACTGCAGCCAGCCCGGCCATCCCCAGCCCTCTGTGTGGCACGCGTGCCATGCCACCTCCGCTCTGTCCCTGTCCCCTTCCAGAGCATTCCTTGTCCTCCGGGCCCGGCCTTCTCTTGGCTGCTGCCCCGCCTGCCATTCGGAAGGGACTCCTCTATCCCTCAAGTTTCCATAGCACTTTTTGGCTGAACGAGAGTCCTCGTTTCTGCCTCGTGTTCTCGTTGGTTCCATTTCTTCCCTGTCTCCCCTGCTGTAAGCCTCTGGGTGTTGAACTTTATCTGGACAAGCCTCACAGCAGCTGGAACAGCCCTGCGCACGGTGAGCGTCTGTAGATGAGCGCGGTGCCTCGGGAGAGGTGTGACCCTCCATCCCCCACGTGGTGTGGCCCAGCTGGCTGAATGCGGCGCTCGCGATGGGCCTCTGCTCTGCCATCAGGGCCCGGCCGTCTGCTTTCACTCTCCCCTGTAGCCCACGCGGCTGCCAACACAGCCTTCCAGAAGCACACATCCCAGGCCACTCCCTGCTTCACCTAGAGTAGTTCCAGCTCGCTGCTCTTTGGCGTGAAGTCTGAACTAGTAAATATGACCCTTAGGACCCCGAGTTTCCCGTTGGAAGGGCAGCGCACGCTCCTGTCTTCCTGGAGCAGTCTTCTTCGTTGCTGAGCGAACGCTTCCTCATCCTTGACGTTAGCTGGTGTGTCGCTTCTCCTGACACCTGTGCTCTGCCAGCACCTCGTACCTCTCCGCAGCCCTCACACATGCGTGATCGTGTGTATCCGCCTGGCCATCTCCCTGTTCACAGACAGCACCTGGCACAGAGTCAGGCTCATGGGTAACCGTGGACTGGACCCCACAGTGAGCTTGTTTCTGTGCTCGCGACAGAGGAAGGGAGGCGTGGGGCTCCTTGGGCCCTGCTGGGATCAGCCGGAATGTCCGCTGTAGGAGGCTTGGGTTCCTTGCTTTGTTTTCCTTTCTCGTAAGTGTAGATCGGGGTTCTCTGTACCCTGGGTTCAGAAGCCACTGAGTCAGGTGTCATGTAGGGTAAGGAAAGAACTAGAAGCCAGGACTCTGGGTCTCCCGCTCTGACATGAAGATAGCTTTGCAAAATGACTTGAATGCAAGAGACGGGAGGCAGTGCCTTCTAATGGGTAGAAGCAGGTTGGGGGACACTGGCCACTCCTCTGCGTCAGGCTAGATCGTGTGACCAGCAGAAGCATGCGGGGAGCCCAGGGCCCTCAACCTGGCTGCTTCCAACCTTTTTTTATTCAGGGGACGCCGCTGCTGAGTCTGGTGCCTGAGCAGAGACGTGGCTCGCGACAGCATGACGAGTGAGGTGATCGAGGACGAGCAACAATTCTATTCCAAGGCCAAGACGTACTGGAAGGAGGTCCCGGCCACCGTGGACGGCATGCTCGGGGGGTACGGCCACATCTCCAGCATCGACATCAGCAGCTCCCGGAAGTTCCTGCAGAGGTTTCTGAGGGTAGGCAGGGCTGCTGTGCTCTCCCGGAGGAGAGGCTGTGGCGCTGTGGCGCTCCCTGCTCTGCGTGGGGCGCCACCTTCACACTCGCCGCCGCAGGGTCACCCCGTCGTGTCCGCGACCCAGGCCTTGAAGCGCGGGTGGGGTGGGGTGGCTCACAGGCTTTGCCTCCAGGTCACCCGACGGGAGGCGGCTGGCGCGCTGGGGCCTCTCGGTGCCGCAACGGAGCAGTCTTCTCACAAACGGTTCTGTTTTTCCAGAGGCAAAACCTTTGCTCTCCTGCCGTTTTTGCAAGCATCTGGGCTGTGGGTGTTGGCCGTTCTGCCAACACAGGCTTCTAGTTCCTTGCCCTGCCACCCTCCTCTGTGCCAGGCTGGCATCGCCGTGGCCGGAACCTCCCTGCCTGTCCCTCGGCAAACACCGAGGCTGCCGCTTGCCCCCTGCTCTACCCGCGTTCCATCTTCCCAGATCTGTTCACTGAGTGCCCTCTTCCCTCCTTTCGCTGCCTGAATTCTTTATTCTCTCTCTGCTGCTGTCCTTTTAATGGGGTCTCAGGAGTGACAGGAGATGAACGCACCTATTTGAGTTAACACCCCTAAGTGGAGGTTGGCTTTCATGTTAGAAACATGTGGCCCAGAAAAAGGCTGTGCTGTGCTTACGCCCACTGCCGGCCCACCAGTGCCAGCTGCCGGCCTGTGCCCAGGCCTGATCTGAGTAGTGCCAGGGGCTCATGAGGAAAGGCCCCTTCGCAGTGACAGGGTCCCTCTGGCTGTCTAACCCTTCCTTATAGTCAGTGCCTTCTCTGCTTTTTCAGGAAGGCCCAAACAAGACGGGCACCTCGTATGCCCTGGACTGCGGCGCTGGCATTGGAAGGATCACCAAGAGGCTGCTCTTGCCTCTCTTCGGAGCGGTGGACATGGTGGACGTGACGGAGGACTTCCTGCTCAAGGCTAAGACCTACCTGGGTGAGGAGGGCAAGAGAGTGAGGAACTTCTTCTGCTGCGGCCTCCAGGACTTCAGCCCGGAGCCTCACTCTTACGACGTTATCTGGATCCAGTGGGTGATAGGTGAGCGTCCCGCGCCCCTTCTCCGCCTGCCTGCACGTCTCCCACCGCAGAGGCCGGGCTTCCCGAGGCCTTGGGAGCTGAGGCTCCGGCGCTGCTGCAGAGGCGGCCGGCGGGGGTCCCTCGAATCCTCCCTGCACTCCCCAGGACTCCACCGAGAAGGTTCATTTGCTTCCATGTTTTGTTTCAGCTCAATACCTGCTGTGACCCATTTGGGCACAGATTTTCTTGTTGAAAAGTTTTAATTATCAATAACTTACTGCATTCAAAGAATGTGGAAATGAGTTTTCATAAAGAAGGGGTTTTCAGTAAGAGGAAAAGTTGAAGCCCTGGCTGCCCCTCTGCTGCTCGCGGTGAGCGAGCCCTGGTGTACCATCCGGTCCTGCACGCACTTGGCCTGACGGCGTACCCAGGGTGCTCTCCTCAGGCTGCCGACCTAGCAGCAGGCCACCTCCTCCAGGTGGGCGGCACAGGCCTGCGGGGAACACGCTGGATTCGCCCTGTATTTTGTGGTCCTCAAAAGCCTGTTAGGAGTTGTAACGTAGGGAAGAACTCTGTTTGGTACACTCCGCTGATCCAGGCCTAGGAGGGGCGGGTGGAGTGTAGGCGTTGGGCACGGCCTGCAAGTCACCCAGTCAGGGTGAAATCCCAGCAGCATACTTTGTGATTGCCCTTGGGTAGGTGACTTCTGAGCCCGTTTCCTCTTAAAATGGGGTTTGGTAAACCCCTCTGGGCTGTTGAAAGCCAGTGGCCCTGTGTGTTCAGCACCGATAAGTGCTCAGCAAGTGGACACTCAGTGGCGTGGAGGGGCTGGCATCCTTCCCTCGTGACGGCCTCTGCCTCCCCCAGGCCACCTGACCGATCAGCACCTGGCCGAGTTCCTGCGGCGCTGCAAGCGGGGCCTCCGCCCCAACGGCATCATCGTCATCAAAGACAACATGGCCCAGGAGGGCGTGATCCTGGACGATGTGGACAGCAGCGTGTGCCGGGACCTTGACGTGGTCCACAGGATCGTCCACAGCGCGGGCCTCAGCCTCCTGGCCCAGGAGCGGCAGGAGAACCTTCCGGACGAGATCTACCATGTCTACAGCTTAGCCCTAAGATGAGCGGGGCTGGCAGGAGAGAGGGACCAGTGTGGGGTGGGGGAGGGCTGGCAGCCGGGTGAGGTCCACAAGCTCAACCTCGGCGGTTCGGGAGTGTCGAGCGGGGCCGCTAAATACACCTGTCTGCCGTCCACTCACTATACAGACTCTTATTAAAAAGGCATAAGGGGACCCAGTTGGGAGGGGTGCTGCTGAATGGGACATTGAGTGCAACCCCTGCCTGGGCCCCTGGTGCTCGCCTCGTGGGAATCCGGCGATCCCATCAGAAGTGAGATTCCCTGCTCTCCAGTACCACCACCTGGCCTTCCTGCCACAGGCCTGGCTGGCTGAAGAGGAAGAGAGTAACCATTAAAGCGGCTGCTGAGGACTTTATACCTCCAGAGGGGAAGGGAGCGGAGCTGGGCCGGTGGAGCCTGCGGCTCTCAGTGCCCTCCTGCCTGCGCTGAGCCTACGTGGTGCCTGCCGAGTGGTGCAGTGGATGGATGTCCACGTTCCGAGTGCTATTTGGCGATGGAGCCCTCGTGCCCTTAACGTGATCGCCACAACAGCCTGCAGGGAGGGGAGAGGCCTGGAGCTTCCCTCTTGGCTGTGCCTTGTGGCTCCTCCTTAGGGGGCATTTTCAGTCACAAATAAAAGGGTGAACCCCTGTACTGGAAAGGCCTTCGCCAGTCTGGAGTGGTGCTTTTCTTTACTGGGACAACAGTGTTGTGCTGCTTGAAAACTGCTCTCCTAAGCTGGGCATCTCCTCGTGCCTGCCACCTCTTCCAGCTGCGTGGATCCTTTACCCTGAACTCGGGAAAGGGCGGGGGGTGGGGGGGCGGGGCCGAAATGTTATACAAGGACCTTTAAGGCCAAGGGAAATCAGTTTAATTTTATAATATATCATTTGGTTGTCTCAGCTCATCTCCCAGGCATTTACACAATTCACAGTGACCATCTTGTGACTTGCAGACAGCCTGGTGAGGGCTCAGCACAGGGCAGAGGTTGGCTTTCAGTCTCGGTGGCTTTCTCCATCACATGAACCCTCACAAAGCGAGACATTTTGGAAAGACAGCCCCTGGTCATGCATGATTGCTTTTTAGAAGGCATGGTCCCCAAAACCCCAGGTTTGGCACAAACAGAGCTGCCACCGGAGCAGAGCCCTGCACCTTGGTGGGCGACCTGGGCCCAGAGCTGCGGAAGCCGCAGGCATCAGCGCAGCTTTCTCCCTGCCTGCCCAAAAGCACTTACTTTCTGACAGACTGGAGTGAAGAGGCGCGTGTAAAGGGTCTCGGCTGGACTGCACCCCACGGGCCCCTCCCGCCTGCTCCGGCCTCAGCCGCATCTCCACGCAGGACAGGCCGGCTTCCTGCAGCCCGCAGGAGGGCCCGGTCTCGGAGCTACCCTGCTTCTCTAAATGCCCGGCGCTTCCCTCAGATTAAGAGGGTACAAACGTGTCCCCAATCTAAACCCTGTCCCTTGTTCCACTGTGGGGTGAGACTTGGGGGTGCTGCCAGAGGGAAGCGGGGCAGTCTCCCTGGAAGACAGAAGCCTTTCCCCGCTGGAGTGCTTGCAGCTGCCACCTTCCACCTGGCTTTCTCTGTCCTCAGCAAGGATCCAGTCTCGCCTCCAACATGCACCTTCTGACAGACGGGACTGAAGGTTCTCCCCTAAGGCCGCCACAGGTACTTAAATCCACCAACAGGTTGAGCTGCCCAGACCCTGTTCCCTGCAGTCGGAGCTGTCAGATGTCGTCTTCGACGGTGCCGCTGTGCTCACTGAGAAGGTACCACTTGAGCCTGTCGGGCAGAGGTAGGGCCTTGACCTTCGCGTCCACAGGCCACGGCTGAAGGTAGAGCCGGATGTAAACGCGACACAGGTGCTTGAGGGGTGGGGGGTAGCTCTCCAGCTGCCTCAAGGAGAAGTGAAGGGCCTGGATCTTGTCTGCCAGGCTGCCCACGGGATGGATATCGAAGTTTTCAGGCAGCTGGAGTTTGTGGGAATTAGTCACCATGAGATCCAGGACGGTCTCAGCTTTGCGCAGCAGGTCCACGTGACTCTCGTCCTCCGCGCAGCCTGGGTGGGAGCAGAGCCTCTCGAAGATGATGTGGAAGCCGGACCAGCAGGACGCGCCGTGGAGGGAACAGTTATAGGCGGCCCCGGACTCCAGCAGGAAGCGCAGGAGAGGGAAGTGCAGCTTAAAGCTCTTGAGGCAGATGTGCGTGAGGGACTCGTGGGCCGGGCACTCGCTGGGGTCGGCGCCGTGAGCCAGCAGCAGCTGCGTTACTTGGAAACAGAAGCGGTTGATCAACTGGGCCTCCTCTTTGTCACCTCCCACCGTCTCGCCCAGCAGAAAGATGATGCAGGTGAACACGGTGTCCCCGTCTTTGGTGGTAGCCTTGACATCCGCCCCTAGAAGAACCAGGAGGGAGAAGAGAAGGTGGGAGGAGGCCTTAAACCCTGGCAAAGCAATGCTTCATGTTCCAGGGGACAGCGTGGAAGGACAAGGCTCACCTCCTTCCAGCAAGAGCCGGATGTTCTCAGTGTTGTGGATCTGCACCCCGTCACTGCTGGCCAAAGCATGGAGCAGAGCCGTCTTTCCTGGGGAGGGAGAGTGAGTGAGGGGGAGTGGGAGGCCGGGAAGCCGAGGTCAGGCCAACCCCAGAGGTGGAAGGGAAATACCGACTCTCGGGACCAGAAAACGAACTTCAAAAATGACTGACCTCTCAGCTAGGGCTGAGGGTGACAGGTTTCTTTTTTTCGAATTTTATTTTATTTTATTTTATTTTTTATTATTTATTTATTTATCCATCTATTTATGGCTGTGTTGGGTCTTCGCTTCCGTGCAAGGGCCCTCTCTAGTTGTGGCAAGCGGGGGCCACTCATTGCGGTGCGCAGGCCTCTCACTATCGCGGCCTCTCTTGTTGCGGAGCGCAGGCTCAGCAATTGTGGCTCACGGGCCTAGTTGCTCTGCACCATGTGGGATCCTCCCAGACCAGGGCTCGAACCCATGTCCCCGCATTGGCAGGCAGACTCTCAACCACTGCGCCACCAGGGAAGCCCTTATTTTTTATTTTTTGAATGTATTTATTTTTTATATAGCAGGTTCCCACTAGCTATCTGTTTTACACATGGTAGTGTATACATGTCAATCCCAATCTCCCAATTCATCCCACCACCAGCCCCCCTGCCACTTTTCCCCCTTGGTGTCCATACGTTTGTTCTCTACATCTGTGTCTCTATTTCTGCCCTGAGGATGACAGGTTTCTGGCCATTCTCTTTCCACTCACACAGAAATGGGAACAGAAGGGCCAGGGAAAGTAGGACTTTTCTAGACCCTGAGATGCTACCTGAGACCCAGGCTGGGTCTCTCCTGACAGGGAGCCCCGTGCCTCAGAAGCTGAGCGCACAGGTACCCCATTTCCTCCTACAGATACGCTCACGGGGCCGATGGTGCACTGGCTCTCAAGCTTCGGCGAGTCAGCAAAATGCACCAGTGTGCGCCCGGCTGTGCTGTGCCGTCAGACGGGCTGCCTCCAGCCTGCCTGCCAAGCCATCGCCCCAGGTTACCCTGGGTAACCTCACAAGGCAATTCGGCCCAGGCCAACCCTGCTTCTCTACGGGAGGCACCCACCATGCTTGTCGGCCGCGTTCACATCTGCTCCAAGGTCCAGGAGGCGCTGCAGGCAGGGCACGCGCTCCGGCTCCTCGCTGGCCAGGTCCAAGGGGCTGCTCTCGTGGATCTGAGTCAAGAAAGCACAGCTGCGTTGGCCCGGGGGCCTGTGAGCTGCTCAGGGCCCCGACCACATCCCCCCTTCAGAGCAGGCCGGACCTGGCTCTTACCCGGTCCCTGCGGTTAATGTCGGCCCCGTGGCGCACCAGCAGCTCCACCATGTCAGGCTGGTTTCGCAGGACGGCGATGTGCAGCGCCGTGTAGTAGGTGACCGGGTCTGAGGGCACAGACACAGCTTACGTCAGTCCTGCTTGTCGGCACATTCTCGCAGGGTCCCAGGACCAGCCTGGCAGCCCAGCCCCAGTGCTCCGACCTAAGGGCTCCCAGCACCACGAGGGGTCAGGACACAGCTGTCTTTGTCGGACAGTACATGGAGTCAGGCCTAGGTTTGGGTCCTGGGGGTGTTCTAATTAATGGACATGGTACTTAATCTGGGTTTTAGTTCCTTCTGTAAAATGGGACCTAAACAGGGCTGTTGGAGGAATACCCAGAATGACAGCTCCTTAAGCCTTGCAATAAAAGCCAAATTCTCAAAGCTGGGTCTCCCAGTGGCTGACTTCAGAATGCCTCCCCCACCTCTCTCAGCTCCTTGACCCTCCAGAAGCCCAGAAGCCTCTGAGCCTGTCCTCAAATGGGGAGGGGAGACACGCCTGGCCACATCCCGTGTCAGCACAAAACCCCCCAGTCGGCCACAAGTCAGCCCTGCATGTCTCCTGGCCGACTCTGCCTGCCCTCCCAGGGTGAAAGCGAAGGGGGAAGGAAAATGGCTCCATCCCCATCCCCCAGCACACAAGCTAGAAGCCAACACCGTCCTGCTGTCATTTCTGCCCAGTGTGTCTTATCTGTTTTCCCCCTCTCCCTGTGGCAGGAATAAGAATGCAAGGTGGCTCAGTGAGCGGCAGAAAATTACATTCCCTGAGCTCTGGGCGCAGCGCCAGCAGCCACATTCTCACATTCATGGAAGCAGGGATTTAGCTGGGAGCTGGGGGAAAGTTTGCTAAAGCAATCACATGGTAGAAGCAGTGACAAACTCGCTCTTGATCAGAGGCGGTTCAGGGCCATTTGAAAGCCCGCAGGGGGATGGGAGGCCATCCAATGTGAGTTTCCTTAGTCATCACCCATGAAATAAATGAGAGAAGTATCTTCCAAGAGAACAGTGAAAGCAGAGCCTGAAGGCTTGGCCGCCCACCCAAAGCAGGGCCACACTTAAGCCACCTACCCACCCCGGCCCCTCTGGGCTCCAACTGACCTTCGAAGTTGAGGTTGGCCCCATTCCGCAGGAGAACGTCAGCTGCACGCGTCAGCCCCAGCTCGGCCATCTTCAGCAGGGCGTTGCTCACGCCTTCCTGGTAAAATGGAGAGTGGGCTTTTCTCTCCAGCAGCTCAGTGAGAACAAGGATCCGGCTCTCCTCGCTGGCGACATAACTGGGCCTGGGGCAGGAGAGAGGCAGACCAGTTGAGGGTGGGAACAGCAGTGGGACCAGCTGGCTGGGTACCCTGTGGGCGGGTGGCCTTTAGTCTCCTGCTGTCACACACAGGCAGGGCCCTGGCTCCGTGGGGCTGAAAGTCTCTTCAGAAAAGGTCGGTGGTAGACAGAGGGCCAAGCTGGATCTGCTCACCGGAGCAGACTTCTCGGGTTTGCTGAGAAAGGACTGGGGCTGTCTTCAGCCTCCCTCCAAGCAGCCCAGAGGATCTAGCCCCTGGCGTGGGTACAAAGCCTCATACACCTGGGCTGTTGGCACTGAAGGGAACTCTTGTGGTCAAGATCAAGAACCAGACACTGACACACCCCCACCGCAGACAGTGACTGTCCCTGAGCTGCAGACGATGCCAGACCAGCCCAGGCAACCCCACAGCCAGGGAAGTCAGCAGACCTCCTCCCTCGCTCACACCCAGAGACGTTTGGTGTTCCGAAGGCTGAGCGCACACAAAGTCCCAACCCACCTACCTCCCTCGCCAATTCCAACTGATCCCCAAAACGCACACCTGATGCCCCTTTCATCTGCTCTTTTCTCCGTTCCACCTAATACACTATTTACTTAAGTTTACTTATGACTGTCGGTCTCTCTCCTCTGGAGCACAAGCATCATGAAGGCTGGGGGCTTAGCTCACTGACGTATCCCTGAACGATGCACTTTCTAACACCGTTCCCACCGGTTCACGGATAGACCCGCGCCTGTCCATACCAAATGCAAACTCGGCCTTGGAAAGCGCATTTCGCACTGCTCGCAGATTCCACCCTGCTCCTCTGCAACTCCAGGTGGAGGGCACAGGACAGGCAGGGCGCAGGGTGGGGCCCCGAGGCGGAGGCCCTACCGACACCCCACCCTCCGGCCCTGCCTGCGCTAGCTGGGAGCCCTCACCACCGCCGTCTCAGTCTTATCTGTCAGTTGGGGACACCGCCCGCCCCGCCCCGCCATGTTTGTAGTGACAATGAAAGGGATGCAGCTCCGGGTCGGAGGCGGGAAGGGAGCGAGTTACCCGTCCAGGGGCTCCTGCCGCTCGGGGTCCTGGATCCCCAAGGAGCCCAGAATCGCATCCACCAGCGGCTGGTACTCGAAGATAATCCTCCGGAAGCCGTGCAGGAACGGCATTGCGGCGGCCACACCTTCCGCCGAGGCCGATACGCCGACTGGGCACGTTCCGGGGGCAGCGGTCTCAGCCAGGCTTGGCCACTGCTGGTCCAGTCCCCTCACCGGCCCGCTGCACCGCCCAACCAGTTGCTCCGCGCCGGAAGTAGCTCTGGCACTTCCGGCCCGCTCCGGCCCGGGAAAGAGAGCAGGGGACGACAGCGCCCTCTGCGGGCTGGGAGGACCGCGGCGCGACTGGGCGCGCCAGCTGGGGGTGTCTGGGGGGCGGCCCTGGGGGACTGGAGGGCGCGGACCTGCAGCCCAGCCGGATCCCAGCCCTTGGAGGGCCCGTCCCTTGCCTGCCTGTCCCGGCTCCGCCCTGCGATCCCGCCCGCGGCCGCTGGGCGCCGTCCGAGCTCCGCCCATTGAGCGAGCACACCAGCCTGACCCCTGCCTAACTCCCTCCCGCGGTGGAGGTGACTCGAACCCCTGGCGCCCGCGAGCCGCCCTGGACTCGGGTCGGACCACGGCTGGGCCTGGCTCTCGCCTCGCCCCACGCTGACTGGACCACACCCAACCCGACGGGCGATGGGGATGATTCCTGAGTCTCTGTCCCCTGGAGCTCCTGGCCCCGCAGGCTGCCGGCTCCTTCCACTTTCTGCCTTGATGGACTCAACGAACTTTAATTTCTTCATCTGTATAATGGGGATAATCAAACGCACGCAAGAACCTGGATCAAGAGCTCTGGCACTGTCGGTGGAAGTGGAGTCTAGCAGGAAGGAGCCCAAGCCTGGGGCCACTTGTCTGGGGTGTAGGCATCCGGCCCTGGGCCTCGCATTTGAACCTCCACAACCTCGAGGCCCACAGTGGAGCCCTGATGTCTTCGTGATTCTGGAAAGTCCGTTTTGAAGAGGTGCGCCAGTCCCAGCCGTGCCCGTGGCAGCCTTGGTCTCCCATCTACCCCCAATTCCACCACATGGGCATGGGAGCTCTCCTGCCTGGCACCTGTCAAAGGCAAGCGTTGTTGAGCGGAGTAGAAAACGTTTAGAGAGGAATTTAAAGACAACCCCGTGTGTCTATGATTAAATGTAAAAAGATAGATAGAATAAGGCTCCCCTGCCAGGAGCAAAAACAGTCTTAGCAAGAAAACCCAGTCCAAGGTATTCCAGGTCCAGCTATGGGGACCCAGCAGTGTGGAGTACACAGCAGGGGCTGGATAATTGCTCACTGTTATTATTGTTCGGTTTACAAGGTTGTTGTGCGTATCAAGTGATGAGCTATTAAAATCCCCATCAGGCCTCAGAAGGCCTCATTTTGCCTGCCCCTCCGTTGCCTAAAGGAGCAAGAAAGAGGGGTGGGGTTTAAGCCCTGTTAGGGCAGGCCAGCTTAGGATTGCCAGAAGGGGCTCCAGACCATAGGGTCCCTGGTTCCCAGCACACATCTGCCTTGGTTCTCACTCCAAGAAGAAGTATCTTCTCCTTAAGTGAAATTGGTACATTTTTTTGCTCACACAGCAATGGAGATTTCCAGCTTGTCTGGTAAAATCAGAAGATCGGGAACCTGGGCCCAAATTCCTTTCTGGCAACAAGGCGCATCTGGATGGGGGTTTGCTCTGAAGTGCCTCAGTCTCCCCAGGTGTTACCCTGGGGATTTGGGAATGTCTGCCCCTGCCTGAAGGATCCACACCCCACCCCTCAATTGATCCCCAGGCCCTGAATGGTGCAGCAGCCCCCAGGTTTCACAGCCCTATTTGATCCCGGGTCACTTGCTCCATGGCGCAGGTGAGAGCCCTGAGGGGCCTGGAGAAGGCTAGAGCACGTGGAGGTAACTGGAGGAGGCCCACCTAGAATGGGGTCCAGGGCAGAACTGGGAGTGGTGGGCACAGCCTGGTCTGAGGCCAGCTTCTGCCCTGGCTTCATAAGGCCGTGGTAACAAAGCACCACAAACTGGGTGGCTTCAAACAACAGAAATGTATTCTCTCCCAGTTCTGGGGGCCAGCAATCTGACGTCAAAGTGTAGGCAGTGCCATGCTCCCTCTGAAGACACTAGGGAAGCTTCTGGCAGCCCCGGGCATGGCTTGGCTTGTGGCAGCATCACCCCAATCTCTGCCTACCTTTGTCTTCACATGCATTTCTTCCCTGTGTCTGTCTCTCTGTCCGAATCTCCCTGTCCTTTCTAAATGGCACCAGACACTGGATTTATGGCCCACCCTAATCCAATATGAATTCATTTTAACTTGATTACCTTTACAAAAACCTTATTTCCAAATAGGATCACTGTCATAGTTTCCACAGGGTTAGGACTTGAAAATATCTCTTTGGAGGACACAATTAAAGCTGCTCCAATGGATGACCCCAGGCATGGCCCTTCTGGTCTCTGGGCCTCAGTTTCCCCACCTGTAACCTGAAGGCCCTTCAGCTCTGACAGTGTTGGAGCCAATGAAGAGGTCCTTGATGTCACCAATGGGCTCTACCACCAAGAAAACTATAATTGTCTTGTGATTAGGATAGTGACAATCATGAGTTAACTTCTTTTTTTTTTTTTTTTTGGCTGCGTTGGGTCTTCGTTGCTGTGCGCGGGCTTTCTCTAGTTGCAGTGAGTGGGGTCTACTCTTCGTTGCGGTGCACGGGCTTCTCATTGTGGTGGCTTCTCTTGTTGCGGAGCACGGGCTATAGGCGCGTGGGCTTCAGTAGTTGCAGCACATGGGCTCAGTAGTTGTGGCACGCAGGCTCAGTAGTTGTGGTGCATGGGCTTAGTTGCTCCAAAGCATGTGGGTTCTTCCCAGACCAGGGATCAAACCTGTGTCCCCTGCATTGGCAGGCGGATTCTTAACCACTGCGCCACGAGGGAAGTCCCAATCACGAGTTAACTTTTATTTACTGAGCCCTTTTGATGTGCCAGGCACTGTGCTAAACACTTGACATACTAATCTTAATACACGCCCCCTAAGTAGGTGATGGTATTACACCCGTTTTCAACAAGGAAACTGAGGCTCAGAGAGGCTTGGGTACTTGCCCGATGTTGCACAGCTAGGTTAGGACTTTAACCCAAGTTTGGGGGGGGCTCTTCCATATACCTGGCCTCAGGTGCCCTGCAGTTCCTCTGGTTCTGGGCCTGAGAGGGTCTGGACATGCTGGAGGGAGGGGCTGAGCCCTGCTCTGTCACAGTCCTTGGGCACCACACCATGGAGAAGGCCCTGTTGCCTGCCCGTCTCCCAGGCTCCTATCTTTAGAAAGCTCCGTGACCCATGACCTCCTTCCTATCAGCAAGGGCAACCCGTTTCCTCCATCTGCCTCCTATTAAGGCTCTGTCGCTCAGAGCCTCTCATTTCAGCTCTGAACCTTCTCTTTTTTCCCTGCCACTTCCTCTCACTGCCCTGTCAGCCCAGCCGCTTCCTGATGCCCAACTCCAGGGTTCTTAGTCGGCTGGGGGGCCTGGGGCCAAGCACCCAGTGCTCAGACCCTGGCAGCTTCTGTCCCTGCCTCCTTCTCCTGGGGGAGTTTGGGAGTCACTCTGACTATCCAATGCACAGAGGGGGATAACCTTCATATATAAAGAACTGTTAAAAATCAACAAGAAGAAGGCAAAAACACTAAGAGAAAAATGGGCAAAGGACGTAGGCAAGTCAGAAAGGATGAAAAACTGCTGTCAACAAACATAAGGAGAGAAGTTTGGCCTCTCTAGCCCAACACCAACAGTGATAATAGCTGACATATAAGATTTATCATGTGCTTGACTCTGCCCTATAGCAGCTCAGCAAAGCAAGTTACAGAACAGTAGGTACTCTCTGATCCCATTTAGGAAAAAGTGGTGTGTGTGTGTGTGTGTATGCATTTGCTTGTGGGCAGGAGTAATTCTTGACGACCCTGTGCTGAGATATGAGTGGTGGTTGTTTCTGGGTGCTGGGATCTGGAGAACTTTGATCTTCTTTGTGCTTCTGTGTGTCTTCTACCTTCTTACCAATGAATGTGTCTTACCTGAGACTAAATCAGCCAGAGGCAGGGGGCCAGGCCCTGCACAGTTTTACACCTGGGGTTGAAGGTAAGGCCGTGAACAACAGGGCAAGGTCTGTCCACAAAACCTTTTCTCCTCCCAACTCCACCTAGTGACATCCTTCCCAGCACACAGGCCTTCCTGAATCCCCCGCCCCTGGGCACCCCCCCCCCCACTGCCCTCCCCAGTCCTTGGGTACCGCAGGGCCCAGCCTGATCGTATGAATGATACATTGATGACAGCAGCAGCCTTTGGTGGAGTGAGTCCTGTGCCTTGTGAATCAGATTAGAAGCTCAGCACGGATGTCTCATCAACTCTTCATAATGCTCCAGGAAGGAAGTGACAGCAGGATTCCCGTGTCATAGTCTGGGAGACCGAGGCTCAGAGAGAGAACTGACCAGCTCCAGGGCAGCTGGCTAGCGAGGGGCCTCTGGGACTCGATCCCGAGCCTAGCCCTTAATGGCTCCCTGGACCCCGGCTCAGGACACCTGCCCCCTGCCCAGCCACGGTCCCCTGCACTCTGTCCTACTCCCCTCCCTCACACACTCCTGCACACCGGTTCACACACTCACACAGATTCTCACACACAGGCGCCCTCACACACCCACATGTGCTTATGACACCGCATTCACACTCACAAGACATTCTCACACGCAGACACTCACTTGCTCAGACACACAATCATGCACACTCATTCACACACACACACACACACACACACACACACACACACACACACACACACACATGCTCAGGGCAGGGGCTGCAGGAGGGGTGGTATCACGGCCCCAGCCCAGCACCCCACCTTCCTGGTGCCCCCCGTCCAGGAGGGGCAGTCGGCAGCAAGGTCTGTCCCTTATAACGCACTGGAGAGAGAAATTGGGTAAAAGGCCCCCCTTTTATTTCTCTCTCTTTCTTTTTGATTTGGCAGAGTTTCCATAAAGCGAGATATTTGGAAAACGCAGCAATCTGCCACAAGGAATATGCTTCCCCCTCTCCTTGGTGGAGCCTCCAGCTTCAGGCCTGGCAGCAGGGAGCAGCCCGCGGGCTGGGCGGACTCCTCCAGTGCCGTCATGGGGCCGCCGCCCTGGGCTTCCTTCTGCCTGCGCCCCTCCTCCTCGAGCCCAGCTTCCCTCCCTCTCCTTTCCCCTCCCCCACACCTGACCCCACCCTGACCCCTGACCCTCAAGACCCCAGGAGGCCTGGCCTGCTTGGCCCTGTTTGGCCACCGTCCCCATGCAGAAGGGCCTGGCCCTCTGTGGGCTCAGGGAGGAGCTGAGGGACCAGGGGACTGGGAGCCAGAGTGGGTGGTAGGGCCTCAGCTGGGCCAGGGAAAGACTTTCCTGTCCCCTCCCTCATTCCATTTGCTCTCCAGCACCCAGGAGCATTCTGGAGACCCCGACACCCAGGGACATCTCTGCTCCCAGTGGCCTGCCCTGCTCCTCCCCTGCCACCTGCGCCCTCCAGGAAATCCGGCCCTGCTGGCCAGAGTCCCCTGCTCCAAGGGTGGCCTCCTCCCTGACTTATCCCCCCACCCCATTCCACACCCAGACACTGCCAGGTGGTCCCGATGCTTGGCCAGGTGTGGGGCCTGTGAGAGCCAGTTATGGGCTGGGTCAGGCCCTGGTGAAGCCCCAGGTGGGCAGCCCAGAGCCTCAGAGGGGAAGATGAGGGATCCTCCCTTTCTCTGCCATCCTTGTGTGCCCACATCAGAGGCCCCACCTGACCCCCAGCCTCTTCCAGATGAGGTGGGTCCTTAGGGATTCACCCAGGAGAACAGGGTGAGAAGGTGCTTACAGCCTGTCTTAGTCAGCTCGGGCTGCCATACAAAGTACTGTAGGTTAGGTGGCTTCAACAACAGATATTTATTTCTCACAGTTCTGGAGGCTGGGAGATTCAAGATCAAGATGCCAGCAAGGTAGGTTTCGTTCCAAAACCTCTTCTCTGGGCTTACAGGTGGCCACCATCTCCCCATGCACTCACATGACCGCATCCTGGTCTTATAAGGGCACTAATCCCATCACGGATGCTCCACCCTCATGACCTCATCTAACCTAACTCCTTCCAGTGGGCCCACCTCCTAATACCATCACATTGGCGGTTAGGGCTTCGACATATGAATTTGCAGGTTGGGGAACGCAAACATTCAATTCACACAGAGGCCCTCAGGCCCCTCGCCTCAAGACAGGAGGGAGTCTGGGGCCTGGGCTTTGGCCTGGCCCTCTCTCAGCCTCACTGCCTCACTGGCACAAGAAGATGGTGGTTGCAAGGCTCACCTAGATTCCTTCCCACTCCAGAGGTCAGGGAGGGGTCCTACTGAGAGTGACCCTTAGCTTCACGTGGGGGAACCATCCCAGGTCTCTCCCTGGCACAGCCTCTCCACCTAAATGCTGATCAGCCTGCCTCTGCCTTTCCCATCCCTGGCAAGCAGGTATGTGTGATCTTGGCCCCGGTCTTGCCCTCTCTGAGCTTTGGTCTATCTCACTGCCAGATGGGTTCGGAAGGGTGCCCAGGAGGTCCGAGCCTTCCCCATCTCTGGCTGGTCTGTGAGCCCAGAGTACTGATCCCAGACTCCCCATCTGACCCCTGCTGGCACCCACGTGGCATCAGTCCCCAGCAGGCTGGCCCAGAGGCAGAGCTCATGGGAGGGGACCACTGGGCCCCCTCCAGCCACTGCAGCTTGGCCCAGGCAGGCTCTGCCAAGGATAGGCTCGGGGGTGGGGAGTGGGCAGGGCTTAGAGCCCTCGGGGATGGAGGGGGGCAGAGGTGGGCGCAGGACGGGTCCTTTGTGCTCCGGGGAAGCCCCCTATTCCACCCCCACTGGCCCTGCTTGGCAAAGCTGACGGCAGGAAGAATCCCGTCGGCCATCCGTCAGGGAGACAGAGTGGGCCCGTTCAAGGAGGGGAGCCGGGAAATTTGATCATTAAGAAACCCTCCTGGCTGTCTGGGGGAATTTAATTAAATTGCTGGAGAGGGCTGTGAGAGAGAGCCACATCTGGAACCAATATGTAGGCTTTGATTTTTTTTCCCTTCTCTCTCTCTCTCTCTCTTTCTCTCTCATTCCCTCCCTCCCTCTTCCCATCTCACCGCTGTAAAAGGGAACACAGGAGAGCCCTAGAGTACTGGTTCCTCTGGGACACAATTCCTGGCGGACAGAGACAGAGGGAAACCAAAGGCAGTGAAACCATGGTGGAGGCCCAGACAGAGGCAGGAGAAGAGCTGGCTGAACACTGAGGCAGAGGCAGGGACGGGAGAGCCAGGAAAGAAGAGGCGGGGTGGGCGGCCGGGCGGTGCCCTGGGATTTGGCCTCAGAGGTGTCAGCAGTGACAGGAGGTAAAGGTCTACTTCACAGACCAAGAGAGTAAGTCCCAGAAAGTCCCAGAAAACAACACGCCCGGCCAAGGGTCCCTCAGGTAGCATTTATCAAGCCCCTGCCCTGCTTGAAACACATTGTGGCTGAATCCTCCCGACGCCCCTGAGGTGTAGCTACAGATGAGAGGGAAGTGACTTGCCCAAGGTCACAGAGCACACGAGTGGCGGTGCCGTGGTTTGATCCCAGGCCTGTCTGATACTGTCTAGATGTGCTGCCTGGGTCACTGTGATGGTAATTGCTTCGCTGGGCGGCCAGTGCTGGGCCCAGGTCTAGGCTCTGGGGAGAAACAGTCTCTCTGGGCCAGAGGTGGCTAAGAGACGAGGTGTAGACAGAGGCCTTGGGGTCCCTCTCTTGCCCCTGTGGAACAGGACCCTCCAGGCCCCAGGCTGCAGCCCGGAGCTGGGTCAGAGCGGGTGCTCACGGGCACGGGGATGGGTGGGCGGCTTCCCAGCCTTGAGCCCCGTGGCTGAGCCATCTGACACTGGCCTAGTCCCCTTTAAGCCAGACTCCTGCACGTTAGCAATCCGGCCCCTGGTCTCCAAGCTTACCACCTCCCCTCCCCCAGGTCCCAGAGTCCCCAGGCCCCAAAAGGCCCCCAAGGCTCCTGCCAGCCAGGGCTGTAGGGGAGGAACAGGGTCTCCACTCTGGGTGGACCACTTCCCTTCCTCCCCTAAAACCCAACACCCGCCCTGCAGCCTGTGCAGCCCGGGGGCCCTTCTCTGATCCCTCTTCCCCCCCACGCCCCCACCCCCACCCCCCCGCCCAGGATGGCTGAAGTTGAGCCCCGAGTTCCGTATCCATCTTCACTCTTCCTCTGTAGGGCAGGAGCCAGCTCCAACGTGGTCCCCAGCTTAACCCCAGGCCTAGCCCAGAGCAGGCAGAGGAAGGAGCATGGTGCCTATTTGTGGAATGGATATCTCATGACGTTGGTACCTGCGGAGCAGTTGAAAAATGTAATTCAAGCTCTTGGCTTGGAGAGGAAAGTGAGACACAGCTGTGGACCAAAAAGGATGCTTGGAACAGGTAAGGTTGGAGGCTCTGGGCATCCTATGCACATGCTGGGTCTCCTGCCTGGCTAGCCCTAGACTGTCTCCTGTCACCTGCTAAATCCTGCTCAGGCTTGAAGAGTCGGTTACATGCCCCTTCCTTAGGGAAGCCCTCCCTGAGGCCCTCCCCCAGCCCTCTCCCCCGTGGAGCCCGGATCCGCTTACTTCTCTGTTGAGATCGGCTTGTTGACTTCTCTGCAGGACCGGGCTGTCTGGGTCACCACTCTATCCCCAGTGCCCCAGCCGGCTCCCAGCGCTGGAAGACATTCAATTAAAAAACGTGTTGGGCTTCCCTGGTGGCGCAGTGGTTGAGAATCTGCCTGCTAATGCAGGGGACACGGGTTCGAGCCCTGGTCCGGGAAGATCCCACATGCCGTGGAGCAACTGAGCCCGTGAGCCACAACTACTGAACCTGCACGTCTGGAGCCTGTGCTCCGCAACAAGAGAGGCCGCGATAGTGAGAGGCCCGCGCACCGCGATGAAGAGTGGCCCCCGCTTGCCACAACTAGAGAAAGCCCTCGCACAGAAACAAGACGCAACACAGCCACAAATAAATTAATTAAATAAAAAAAAAAAGCGTTGATAGAGGTATTAAGCCCTGCGTTTGGGTGCACCAGCTTGTGAGCTGGGGTGGGCTGGGGGAGGGGGGACAGGCCGGGTCCTGCCCTCAGGCTCTGCTCTAGGTTGGGGGGAGCAGTAACGGTGGTGACAGTGGCCGCTGCTCTAAGTGGATGTGCTCTGCGGGCTGGACACCGGGCAGAGGCGAGGGAGGCCCAGCAGCTTCTTGCAGCCCCCAGGTGTGCATGTAATTCTTGTATCCTCCCATTGAACAGATAGGTAAATGAAGCCTTAGGGAAACTGGGGAGATGGGGGAGGTTGGAAAGTGACCAGGTTGGGACTGGAACTCATCAGTTCTGTCGGGGGCGGTCATGTCAGTTCTGTCACTGGCATAACCACAGAGCCGTATTTCCTCGTGGGGCAGGGAAAAAAGGACCCCGAGGGGGGGCCAGCACTGAGCAGCAGAGGCAGCTGGGGTGGAGGGGGGACGGGAAAGCCGAGGACCGAGGACCAGAGGCCAAAGGGCTGTACTAAGATCTGGGTGATCAGACGGGGTGAGGGCTCGGGCACACAATGCAGCGGTCAAGGCCCTGCTAAGGGAGGGAGCGGGAAGAGACGGTGGCCGCCAAAGCAGCCAGACTGCAGGGCCGTCCGCAAGCCCCGCTAATCCGAAACAAACCAAGAGGGAGACTCAGGGTCCCACTTGGAGGCCCTGACAGGGTGATGATATACAGAGTTTTAAATAAATGTATCTCATTAGGGACGCGTTGTTTGGCAAGAGAAAAATGATGCTCTTCCCCACCCCTGCCTCCCGTCCCTCCCTCCATAAGAAAAAAAGGAGAAAAAGGAAAAAAAAAAAAATCCAACGCTATAGCTAAAAAGGAAATTGCATTAATACAGATTGTTTTATTTAAAAAACCTTGACCTCCACTTCAAAAAAAGTCATTAGACATTCTCCTTCTCAAAGGCCGCCGGAGCGATTACAGGGAGGCCTGTTCATTTCTCAATGACTTACTGTTCCTGGCTGCTTGGGGAAATGTGTGAGGAATGGGGAGTAATTTAAGGCTCCCTGCAGAAAGGTGTGTAAATCTTTGCATGTCTAAAGAAACTTTACCAGACCGCTAAGTCAGAGGAAAAGAAAACTGGAAGAGTCCCCCACCACCCCTCCTTTTTTTCCGTTTCTTTCCTTTGGAACTCTGATCTCTTTGATCGTAAAAATGGTCATATTTCACCCCCAAAATATCAGCAATCAGCGAACTAAGGAAGTGGGGGCCCTTGGAGAGTTTCACCGCCGATTAGGCCCTTGGTTTAATTATTTAACGCCTGCCTGGATTGGGCAGGCTGTGAACACTCTCTCCTGGCGAGGGTTCAAGAGCGAGTTATAAATAATAATAACGATTAGATCCCCAATTAAGCCGGTGAGCGGAAAGCCTCAGCCCTGTCCTTCAGCCCCGCCTTGTCCTCAGCCACCGTGGGGGCCCCATCGTGCACAGGCCCTCACCCCCATGCTGAGTGCCAAGAAGAGCCTCGTGTAGTTCCACTCTGCTCTCCGCAGAATAATCACAGCAAGATGTTTCAGGGCCCGTGAGGGAGTGAGGGCAGGGCCCAAGGGCTCCGGAAGCCTTTGTGAAGGCTGGGGGCTGCCCTAGGCCTGTGCCCCTTGCCCCGCGTCCTTCCCTTGACTCCTGGGGAAGGCAGGGCGGGAGGGGCTAGGGGCAGTTCACCAAAGGAGAATTCTGGAGAGCTGTGGGGTGGGGTGCGTCCCAAGTTTGGTCCTTTCCCCTTTAAGCCTCAGTTTGTCCACCTGTAACAGAAAAGAATTCTCCAACAAGGGCCAGCCTGGGAGTCACGTCGGTCCCAAGAGCCCAAGTGTCACGACTTGGAAGATGTCTGTGTTGGAACAGAGTGCCCGGCCCACCGGAGTTGAGTCTGTGGTGCTCTGGCTGCCGAGGCTGGACAGCAGCCCGTCCTCGGAGAGTCCCACTAGGTCTATGGCCTGGTGCTCACCCCAAATGCCTCAGGATATAGTAGGTGCTCAATAAATCTCTGTGGAATGAGTTGTTCAGGACTCTTTCCCATTGGTCCATCTCCCTGTGAAGCCTACAGCGACCCCCCACCCAGGGCAGCAGAGGGGTTGTCGTGGGTCCAGAGTGTAAGTCACATGGGGACCACGCCGTACCGTACACTGGGAGCCCTGCACACAGTAGGTCCTTAATAGGAGCTTGTCTTTGGCCCCAGACCCAGATCCAGGCCTGTCCCAGCCCTGGGGGTTCCTTGGGCCCCCAAAAACCGCCTGAATGCCATTGTGACACTGGCCCAGGAATAGTGCACCATGCCAGCCAGGTGTGTCCTGGGCTGTAGGGAATCTGGCCACCAGCCATTCAACCAGCCGTTTACTTTCGAAATAACCATATATGGAGCCCTACTGTGTGCTGGGTCAGGGCCTGCATCACTTCTCCTTTCTTCTCCTTTGCAGGCTCTGGGGACACAACGGTGAAAAGGATAAAGCAAGCAGTTTATAGACGGGAAGCTGAGGCTCAGAGAGGGAAGTACATGACCCAGAGTCACACAGCAGGTCCACAGCAGGCCGGACTTGTATCCAGCCAAGTCTTCCCATTTAGGAGAGGTTCTCTCTGCTCTCTTGACTTTATCAAAGCCTTTTCTCACGCTCATAGGTGCTGTTTATGGAATATTTTCCACATGCCGGGCTCGTGCTGGGATTTTTATTTACACAGATCATTTCATTTGATTCTCACAACAGCCCTGTGAGATAGGTGTCATTGTTACCTCCAATTTACAGATGAGGAAACTAAAACCCTGAGAGGTTAAGTGACCTGATCAATGTCACGCTGCTGGAAAATGTCCAACACAGGCCCACTGCATCAAAAAGATTGAAAACAAAACAGGAAAATGAAAAAGTCACATGAAAGGAGAGGAAACGAGAAGTTAATACACTGACTTGCCACCTGGACAGATAGAGTTCTTGTGATTATGTCTTAATATTAGCCCTGGGGTTCCTGGTAGCCAAGGCAGAAAGGGAAATGCAGTGGGTTGTCCAAATCTCATCATTTGGTCTTTTTTTTATTTTTTAGGAGAGACCATAATTCTTCAAGAGAAACAAACGATTCCTAGCCCTAAATTCTCATGGGATAACTTGTTGTGATGGTTAGGAGCCTGACGAACTTACCAGGAGACAGCTTAAGCTTTCTGAGTCTCGGTTTCCCCCTCCTCTCACGGTAGTTGTAAGGACGCTACAAAACGATATGGTTCGGTACATCACTTGGTTTACAGTAAGGCTCATTGAATATGAGCCCCCGCTATTATGGAGCACATCTTTATCTTCGGATTTGCAGGTAGAGCAGAAACATTTTTCAAAGGGGTATAATATTTCAACCCTTGCCAAGAGCTGAGACCCAGTCGCTTCAGCAGGATATCCTGGCTAGGAGGCCCTCAGGAAGGAAACTGAGGCTGGGAAAAGTTTGGGCAGTGAGCTGAGGGAGAGAACCAGATGTTCTGCCCCGTTGGGCTTGACTCCACTTCCCACAGGGTGGACCGGGGTCTGGGGTGAGCAGGGAGCCCTGCTGTGATAGCAGCCTGACACAATATTTACAGAACCCTGTGATCTGTCACGGTCACGCCTGGTCACATCTGAGTCACATCGTCCTGCAGTGTTTATGATTCCGCAGACGTGCAGCAGTGAACAGAGTTTGGCCTGTGAGCCTCTGTGTGCTGTCCCTGCTAAACCATCTCCTTCAGAAGAGACTCTTGGGTTTGGGGCCAAGGGGGCTGATCAGGTGAACAGAAGAGCTGCAGGATGTCATGTCATCCTTGGTCTTTGTTTTCCCATCCATGAAATGGGCTTGGTCCTTTAGTGACTGGCAGTCAAGTGTCTTGCAGAGGTCGTTACAGCGAAAGAATGGCCCGATTATAACTCCATAAGAAGCAGAACCATTCCACTAGAAAAATGGGTAGTGACCATAAACAGACATTTTGCAAATAAGAAATACTAGTAGCCATCAAAGTAATAACCTATATGGGAAAAGAATCTGAAAAAGAATGGATATGTATATGTATAACTGAGTCACTTTGCTGTACACCTGAAACTAACATAACAGTGTAAATCACCTATACTCCAATATAAAATAAAAATTAAATTTTAAAAACTTAAAAATAAGTAACCAGGGCTTCCCTGGTGGCGCAGTGGTTGAGGGTCTGCCTGCCAATGCAGGGGACATGGGTTCGAGCCCTGGTCTGGGAGGATCCCACATGCCACGGAGCAACTAGGCCCGTGAGCCACGACTACTGAGCCTGCGCATCTGGAGCCTGTGCTCGGCAGCGAGAGGCCGCGATAGTGAGAGGCCCGCGCACCGCGATGAAGAGTGGCCCCCGCTTGCCACAACTAGAGAAAGCCCTCGCACAGAAACGAAGACCCAACAAAGCCATACATACATACATACATACATAAATTAAAAGAATGTAAGCAGACAAGAATAGCATTAAAATAAATAAATAAATAAATAAACAAATAAATAAATAAGTAACCATTAAATATTCCCATTCAGTGATTAATTCAAGGTATGCAGATTAAAAGAAGGAAATTCCTTTTGAAATTTAAAATAAGTTATTATTATTAACGCTCTTCCTCTGTCTGAGGGCGGTATGATGCTAAGGAGAAAATGGGCAGAAACCCAGAGACATTGACAACAGGATACAGAGAAGGTTCAAGGGCCTGTTCTTGATGCCCAGCAGTGGTTACGGGAGCAGCAAGGAAATGAGTACCTGCTACCCAGTGGCTTCCTGAAGTTCCTGGTCCACAGCATCAAGGAGCTGGAAGTAACAGTGTTGCTGATGTGCAACAGATCTTACTGTGCTGCGAGCGTTCACAGTGTTTCCTCCAACCACTACAAAGCTGTCCTGGAAGAGCAGCCAGCTGGCCATCAGAGTCACCCATCCCAGCATGAGGCTGTGCAGCAAAGAAAGTGAATAGACAGCTCACGTGCGCATTTTATTCATGTTAAATAAAACCATAAAGACTGTGCCATCAATGAAGAAAATTAATAAAATAGCTCACGCTCTTCAGGGGTAGAAATTGATACAACTTTTTTGGAGGCTACATAGCAATATTATCAAAAGTCTTCAATCTTTTGCAGTATCTTTGACTCAGTGCATTAGTTGTCTATTTGCTGCTGTGACAAATGATCACAAACGTAGAGTTTATAACGATACAAAGGCATTATCTTACCTTTGCGGAGAACAGAAGTCCTGGGCTAAAATCAAGATTCTGCAGGGCTGCATTTCTTTCTGGAGGCTCTAGGGAAGAATCTGTTTTCTTGCCTTTTCCAACGTCTAGAGGCTACACACATTCCTTAGTTCATGGCTGCTTTCCTCCACCTTCAAAGACAGCACTGCCCAGTCAAGTCTCTCATATTGCATTACTCCAGCACTGACTTTGCCATCTCTCTCTTCCAATTTGAAGAACCCTTGTGATTACATTGGGCCACTCAGATAATCTAAAATGTTCTCCCTGGGACTTCCCTGGTGGTACAGTGGTAAAGAATCCGCCTCCCAACGCAGGGGACTCAGGTTGGATCTCTGGTCGGGGAACTAAAATCCCACATGCCGTGGGGCAACTGAGCCCGTGCGCCACAACTACTGAGCTCACACACCTAAACCAGAGAGCCCTCGTGCCGCAAACTACAGAGCCCACGCACTCTGGAACCCTCGCACCACAACTAGAGAAGAGAAAACCCGCACGCCACAACTAGAGAGAAGCCCGTGGGTGGCAACGAAGACCCAATGGAGCCAAAACTAATAAATAAAATAAATATCTAAAAAAATGTTCTCCCTACTTTAAGGTCACCTGATAGGTAACCTTAATTCCATCTGCTACCTTAATTCCACTTTGCCATATCCACAAGTTCCAGGGATTATAATATGAACATCTTTGGGAGGTTATTATCTGCCTACCACATCCAGATATCCTATTTCTAGGTATTTACTATCAAGAAAATAACTATGGGGAATTACCTGGCAGGCCAGTGGTTAGGACTTGGTGCTTTCACTGCTGGTACCCAGGTTCGATCCCCAGTTGGGGAACTAAGATCCCACAAGCTGTGTGGCATGGCTGAAAAAAAAAAAAAAAAGAAAAGAAAGAAAAGAAAATGACTATGTATATTAATAGGGAATAATGTATCACTAGGCTTTCATTAAAAATGGTGGTGGACAAGGCTAATGACACAGTGTGCAAGTTATTAAAGAGTTAGTACAACATAGTTTGACTTTTATAACATATATAACTATCTCTCTCCATCTAGAATATAGATAAAAGCTAGAGATATATACTCTAAATTTATTTTTAGCTCACTCTCCTTTTTCTTGTCTTATTGCTTCTTCTAGGTCTTCAATTCAATATTGAATAAATAGGATGATTATCATCAATCTCTTTCATTAAACCAACATGTATATATATATATATATATATATATATATATATATATATATATATATATATATATATAATACCTACTGTGTCTCAGAAATCTCTGGGAGTGGGATATATGTGTTTTTAGTTTCTTAATTTTATTTATGTTTTCTAAAATCTCCTAAGCATATTACTTCTGTAATAAGGGAAGTTAACTTTTTTTTAAGCATGCAAGTTTTTGAGACTGGGGCAAATACGCAGTTTTACTCGTGGTCAGACCCAGGATCCAAACTCCAACAGAGGCACCAATTAAGGATCAGCTACTTCCTCATGGACTCCTCTTTGGAGAGCAGGGGCCCGCTCTGTTCCCTTCCCTTCCTCCCCATCCCCGCTGCCTAGAGCAGGGCCTGGCTCAATAACCACTCGTTGAGCAGAGAAGTTCCAAGGGATCCTATGCTCCCTTCATTCCTTGCTCTGGGTTAGCATCGCAGGATTTATCTAAATCACCAAGTAAGTTATTTATTGTTTAGCTGTATCCCTTTCGGGTAATGAGTTCCATCCTTCCCAGGTTAACTGGGGTTTCCTTGGGTGCGTTTCCAGGCTGTGTCAGTCCTGGAGCTCTTGCTCAAGGGCTGAGCTTTGGAATAGCAGTCTATGCCTCTTGCCCCACTCTACCATCCCTGTACCACCCCGGCCACCAGCCCCAGGACTGGCAAGGGCAGTAACAACCTGATAACAACAACATTGATAATGCCAAGTCCACAAGGATCCTTTCGAATTGGCCCTTTTATTATACAGATGATAGATCAGACTCAGAGAGGACCAGCAAGTGACCTCCTCAAGGCCACACAGCTAGTAAATGGCAGTGAACAGATTCAAATTCATGTGTTTCCCCCCACCCCACCCCCCCAGCTCTAGAGTCTGAGTTTGCCATCACTGTCCTCCACTGCTTCTTGGAATAAATGTTTTAAAAATGGTAACTGTTAACACCAATTGAGTGCTCGCCAGGTATCAGGTGACCCCCATATATCAACCTACATAATCCTCCTAAGAGCCCATTTTACAGTTGAGGCAACTGAGAGGCAAGTAGATTGCTAAGGTCCACGGCTAGGAAGTGCAGGGTCTGCACTTGAACCCAGATGATGTCCAGGCCCTTTCCAGCTCTGCAAGCTGATGCTAACAGCGTCCTGTGTTCTAGGCCACAGGCCCAGGATTTCACCTGTGATGGAATCCCCATGGTGCCCAGGAGGTAGGTACTTCATTAGACCCCTTCTACAAGGGAGGAGCTGGGGCTCAGAAAGGGAAGGTGACAGGTTTGAGGTCACACAGCAGTGTATGGCAGACTGGGCCTGGCACATGGTCTTTGACACCAATGCTGTTCTGAACGCTGGGCTGTGTTTTTCCTGGGATAAGTGCCCCCACCCTTGGCTTGCCGGGTGCTCCAGCGGTGGGGTGGGGGGGCCCTTCTAGACAGTCCCTAGAGCCCAGTCACGGCCCCATCCTGCTCAGTCCCTTAGAAAGTCATTCAGCCACTTACATTGTGGGCAGTGCTGGGAACCCCCTGGTGCCACCTCTTTTGCCAGTCTTTCTCACTGGACACTCGTTGGGGCAACTTTCCAAAGAAGAAGAATCTCATCATCTCATCACCTCCAAATCCTCAACCTACCCACGCATGTGCCTCTCTGGATTGCTGTGGCTAATGCCACCTTGGGGGACACTCAGCCTCATCTTGGGGGTGATTCCTTTCTGGGAAGAACTCTCATTCATGCAGAACCTGGGCTGCTGGTCTGCAGGTTTTCAGGGGGTGTGTGCAGGGTGGGTTTTCTGTGCGTGAGTGGGGAAAGGAGATTCTGAAGGCCCCTTCTCCCTGTGGGCTTATCTTTGTTGCTATAACATTATGGCTCTACAATGGTGGCAGGGACTACAGAGGGCCAGGCCTCCAAGCAGCCTTCCTGGGGAAAGAACTGTAGCATCTGGAGGGCTAACAGTCTCAGCTTCACCACCGGGGGCATCTTTTCTGTGCTTTCCTTGCAAAACAAAAACAAGAGCAGAGACTCAGGCTGGCCTCTCTCTTTCCCTGTCACCCATCTGTCAGTCTGGCTGTCAGTCTGGCTGTCTATCTACCCTCTGTGTGTAAACTAGGAATTCTGGGGGGAGACTCTTTCCTCCCGGTTTGGTTTTCCTTGGGGAGGGCCTGGAGCATCCTGGAGGTGGGCTCCGAGGTGTATGTGTTGGTGGGGGGGATGCATACACCCCAGAAGCTTGACGATGTGCTGCTTTCTGGGGGAGAGTACCTGGGGCCAGGCGGAGTGAACAAGGCGGACCCAGGACTCTCCTCCGTCAGATCAGGGACGGCGTTGGGGTGCATGGGGGTGAGAATGGAGTTGGGAGTTCCAGATCTTCCCTGGCAACTGTCTCAGAGTCGCTCCCCCCTCCTCTGCGGAGGAATTTGTAAATGGAAGCGGGGCTGCTAATCCCTCCACTATCACCTCCCCAGACACTTGTTGGGGGATTTAAAAAAAAAAAAAAAAAAAAAAAGACACACACACCCAAACACTGAACTTTCTCATTCCTCAAAATGTGGGTGGGGAGGGTGAAAGGAAGACACCCCTTGTTCTCCCCCTCCCCGCCCCCAGCCTCCAGCCAGACTCAGGCGGGACCCCCTCCCTCCCCGCAGCCGCCGGAGCGATGGGGGCGGGCGAGGCGAGGAGGAGGGGGAGGAGGAGAGGCAGGGGGCGAGGTCTGCTTCAAGAAGGGGCGTGTGGCCGGAGGAGCTCCCGTTTGAGCAACTTGGGAGCGAGCGAGGCGGCAGAGAAGGGGAGGGAAGAAAGTTGGTTTCCCCCGACGTCAGCGCCGGGCGGGCCGCGGCGGCCGCGGAGCCAGGAGGCGGCCGGGAGCGGGGCCGAGCGCGGGGCGGCCGGGGCGCGCTCGCTCCGACCCGCGCCTGCCACCCCCGCCTCGGACCCGCGCCCGCCACCGCCGCCGGCGACCCCGGGGCGGCCCGCGGGCATGGACAGCGCGGCCGGCGCCGCCTTCGCCCCGGACAAGCCGGCGCTGGGCCCGGGGCCGCCGCCGCCGCCGCCGCCAGCGCTGGGGCCCGGCGACTGCGCCCAGGCGCGCAAGAACTTCACGGTCAGCCACCTCCTGGACCTGGAGGAGGTGGCGGCGGCCGGGCGGCTAGCGCCGCGCCCCGCGGCCAGGGCAGAGGCGCGGGAGGGCGCGGCGCGCGAGCCGTCCGGGGGCAGCAGCGGCAGCGAGGCGGCGCCGCAGGACGGTGAGTGCGCGGGGCCGGGGCCGGGGGTTCGGGCGGGGCTGCCAAGGGCCGTGGGAACTGAAATACGGGGATGCGGGGGCTGGAGGGGTGCGAGGCCAGAGGTTCGTGGGTCCGAAGGGGCGAGCACGGGGCAGGCGACGGATGCGGGGCGCTGGCTCAGCCGCACCCCAGCCTGGGAAGGAGGCGCCGCGGCAGGACCTCCGGGGGTGCGGGCGCCGGGCACTGCAGCCCGAGTGATGGCTGGGCCCGCCGCCGCCGCAGCCCTCGTTGAGGCTGTACGTCGCGATGGGGTGGGCTGCGGGACGGGAGCTCTCGACTGGCGGAGGGCACTGCCTTTTGGCCAGAGCCACCTCCAGTCGCTGGAAGCACGGGGAGCTGTGTGCCTTGTGCCCTACCCCGGAGGCAGCCCTGGAGGCCCCACTCCCAAAGAGCCTGAGACGCGGGTGCGATTACTGCTGGGGAAACTGAGGCTTCCGAGGGGCAAAGTGACCTGGTCGCACAGCTGAGTTTCAAACTCTGCCCCCTTCTCTAGCTCCAGGATACCAGTCCAGCGACTACTAGGCTCTTGTAAGATGGATTTCCTGGCTGGGGTACCGATGCCTGCCCCCCCCCCCCACCTCCAGTTTGCCCCACTAGCAGCTCTCTAGGGGGAATGGCCCAGCCCTGAAGAGCTAGCTAGGCCTCTCTTCCCCTGCCGAGGTTAAAGGTCATCAGGAAAGGGCTTTAAAAACAAACAACCCACCCGAGTGGCTTTTTTCAAAAAGTCACAGAGGATTGCTGGGCCCTGAGCCCTTGGTAGGAAGGGGGGTGTGGCTAGGGCAGGAGAAGATGAAGATAAAGCAAAGATCCCGGCCCTGGAGAGTTTCCTGCAGGGAGGGGGAGAACTGGAGTCCCCATAGCTCACCCAAGCCCTGAAAAGGAGGTGGGGTCGTCTGAGACCACTGCCCACTTGCTCCCCTAGCTCTGGGGAGCAGGCTGCCCTGCTGGGGGCTCTGGGCCCCTAAGAGTCACCCACCTGATTCCAGCAGCCTTCCCACCTGTCCCCAGGGACCCCCCCCCACTTCCCGCACCAGCCCCTTGGTCTCAGGGGAGCTCTGCATGGCTGCGTGCCCCGCTTTTCAGATGAGAGGAGGTGCAGGGAAAACGGAGGTGACGGCAGCCTCATCAGAAACCTTGTCCGGGAGCCTGTGCAGTCGTGAGGGACACCTGACACACACCTGACTTTCAAAGTGCACCTCAGAGAGCGCCCAGCTGGTGCCATCTTTCCCAGTGGCATCCGCCTACCGCCAGCCACAGCGGCTGGCATCTGTTCACCCGCCCAGGTGATCAGGAAGTGGGTAGACCCACTCCTGGGAGTTGGGGTTTCCCTAGTGGAAAAGTGGAAGGAAGGTGTCTGGTTTGGGCCGAGGGTAAAGTGGGGTGCCCTCTGGTGAGGGGGTGGGGCCGGCCAGCCTGAGTCGTTTGAGTACCTCGGGTCTCTGCTGGCTCTGAGCTGGCTTCCCCGCAGGGCAGAGGAGAGGTCTTCGGTTTTGCCCTGATGAATGGGGGACCCCTGAGGGTTGGGGAGAGGAGGAGGAGCAAATTGGAAAAAGGAAGGAAAGGAGAAGAGAGGAGTACAGGAAGGATGGGGAGAGAAGGAAGGAGGCAGGGCGTTTTGTACTCAAGTGCCGGCAGGGGTGGGTGCCCACTTCCGTCCTAGGCCCTGGCCATGGGGACGGACGGGGGAAGGTCTTGCTTCTCCTGGACACAGCATAGAAGGGCTCTGAATGGCGGGTTCTCCTGGGGAGTCCCAGAACAGCTGGGGTCACAAGTACCTGGACAGGGCCACTGGCAGCCCCCGGACAGCTGGGTGGGCAGCAGGCCTCTGCAGCAGCCCCGTGGGGTCAGGCCACCCTCACTGAGAGCCCAGGAGCCCTTTCTCTGAGGAGGGGCTTCTGCACACGGGGAATTTCCAGGTACCGGGGACAGAGGACACCCTGGGTGTGGCATCAGGTGGGACGGGGTCGGGGGCCCCTGATGCCCTCACTTGGTCTGCTTCCAGAGGTGGGGATCACCTTTCTCATCTGTGAGGCACAAGGGGCCGCAGGCAGAGTCGGGGCCGGGCTCAAGGGACCCCCACCCCCACCCCCAAGCTCCGTCCTTCTGGCCCTCAGCCCTTGGGACGATTTGCTCCAGGCCTCTGCAAATGGAAAGCAACGTGGACAATATGGGGAGTTCCTGAAGCTCTAAAATCCAGCTTAAAGGAGTCTCTTGTCTGGGATTATATCTTTCCTACTCATTTTTGGTGTTAAAACACCCTTTCTTTTATGAAATAAGGATAATAACTGGAGATTGTTTTATTTTAATGTCCTTACTTGGCAAAATTAAAAGGAGGTAACCGTACAATCATTCCTCAGACTGAAAACAAATCACTAGGCCATGAAATCCAAATGTTTTATGTCGAGTCAAGCAGCTCCCCAAGGCCAACTGGGCTCATTCCAGGGGTGCCCGCTGCCAGGAGGTGGGGGGCAGGGGTGGGGGCACTCTGAGGCAGCCCCCGTGCCTGGAGAATCCCTTGGCTTGCTCGCTGGGTCTGGGCCTGCAGACAGAAAGTGGATGGAGGAGAGGCCTGTGTCCCACTCTCCTTCCTTCCTTCCTTCCTTTCCTTCCTTCCCGTCCTTCCTTCCTTCCTCCCTTCTTTCCTTCCTTCCTTCTCTCCTCCTTCCCTCCTTCCTTCCCTCCCTTCTTTCCTCCCTTCCTTCCTCCCTGTCTTCCTTCCTTCCTTCCTCCCTTCCTCCCTTCCTTCCTCCCTTCCTCCCTTCCTCCCTTCCTTCCTCCCTCCCTTCTTTCCTTCCTTCCTTCCTCCCTCCCTCCCTTCTTTCCTTCCTTCCTTCCTCCCTCCCTTCTTTCCTTCCTTCCTTCCTTCCTCCCTCAAGCAGGTCCCCCCACCACTGCCGCTGGACTCCCAAGTCCTGAAGTCTCCAAAGCTGGGGGAGAGGGGACCTTTCGTCCCCTCGTCCTGGTGAGCCCAGCCTGCATCACTGGACCCCTTTACAAAGCAGGCAACCAAACCTCGGGATGCTGGGACTCTGGACCCCAGGCCGGCAGGCTTGGGTCCTGGGCTGTGGCTTAGTCCTCCGGTCCTGGACCCACAGGGAACCCTGGCCCCTCAGTGAAGATTTGGACATACTCAGAAGTGGGTTTTCCTGTGGCTTCTGGAGCTGTTTCCAGGTCCAAAGAAAGCGACTGACACCAAACAGAGATGGGGTGCAACTTATTAGAAAAATGAAGGTTAATGGGGAAACTGATGAGTTGGAAAATTGATATATTTTCAACCTGCCAGGTTAGCAGTCTCAAAGTTTTTTGAATATGTTTTTCCATCTTCTGTTTTCACCAAGTCATCAGTAGATGTAGCCTATTCTTGCCAATGATTCCCCAGGACCAGGCTCCCCCTGGAACTGACCGGGAAGGCTGTGGCTTCGCCGGTGACTCAGAGCAAATTGGGGTCTCGGGTTCCTCCCAAATCAAACGCTGAGGTCTGGGCCGTGGCACTGAGCTATGCCAAGCACGTTAGGAAAATAAACTCTCGTTTGCTGCCTTTGCACTGACTTACAACAAAAGAAACCACATTAATAACTGAGATTTTCTTTAAAGCATTCCCTCCTGTGGGCAGGGCAGAAACAGGGATGTGGACACACTGAAAATAAACGAACCCCTGGAGCCAGGCAAGGGTGAGGCCCCCAGCCCGAGGAGGCTGCCTGGCCCGGGTGGGGCTGGGACGTGTTACAGAAAATGCCAGGACCAAGTGGGTCTACTTCACGGAGATTCAGGACAGTGGGGCGCTTGGAGCCTGAGGGCACAGGCTGAGCCGGGGTGGGCTGGGACCCCGGCCAGGGGGTTTGCGCTCCCCTCGCAGAGCTGGTCCCTGAGCCACACCTGTTGATGGGTGACAGGAGGCCAAGCATGAGCCTGGTTTGGGTGGGGACCTCTACCTCCCCCTTGCCAGTGGTGGAAGGCAGGGCTGAGTGTCTGAGTGGGGGGCCTCTGAGGGGACCCCTGAGTTTGAGAGACGAGCCGAATGGCCTTCAATTTTTGGATTTTTCTTGTGGTCAAATACCCCTAACATATGATTTACCATTTTAACCATTTTGTAAGTGTACAGTTCAGTGGCGTTAAGTACATTCACATCATTGTATCCCCACCATCCATCTCTAAAATTTTTTCATCTTCCCCAACTGAAACTTTGCCCCCATTAAACACTAACTCTCTGTTTTCCCTCCCCCAGCCCTTGGCAATCACCATTCTATTGTCTGTCTCTATGAATTTGACTCCTCTAGGGACCTCATATATGTGGAATCATACAGTACTTATCCTTCTGTGCCTGGCTTATTTCACTTAGCCTAATGTTCTCAAGATTCGTCCATGTCATAGGAGGTGTTAGAATTTCCTTCCTTTTTTAAGGTTGAGTAATATTCCACTGTGTTGAATAATGTTCCACATTTTGTTTACCCGTTCATCTGTCGGTGGACACTTGGGTTGCTTCTGCCCTTTGTTTATTGTGGATAATGCTGCTAGGGGCATGGGTGTGCAAATATCTCTTCAAGTCCCTGCTTTCAGTTCTTTGGGGCATATACACAGGAGTGGAATTGCTGGGTCGTGTGGTAATTCTATGTTGAATTTTTTGAGAACTGCCATACTGTTTTTCGTATCTGACTTTAAAAAAAAAAATTTTTTTATTATTTATTTATTTGGCTGCGTCAGGTCTTAGTTGCTGCACACGAGATCTTTGTTGCGGCATGCGGGGTCTTTCGTTGCGGCGTGCAGGCTTCTCTCTAGTTGTGGCACGCGGGCTCCAGAGCGCGCGGCTCAGTAGTTGCGGTGCACGGGCTTAGTTGCCCCGCGTCATGTAGGATCTTAGGTCCCCGACCAGGGATTGAACCCGCATCCCCTGCATTGGAAAGCAGATTCTTAAACACTGGACCACCAGGGAAGTCCCCCATATCTGACTTTTTAACCAGCCTCCTTCTAACTGGCTCTGAAAGGTGGCAGCTGCAGCCTCTGGGGCCTTGGAGGAAGGAGACGGAGGGGGCCGGCCTGTGAAACAGGAGCAGGGCTGGTGAGGGATAAAGACAAAAGGGTTTCTTCAGAACCAGGCCTTTTAAAGATAAGCCTGCTTTCCTTCCCTCCTCCCTTCTCCCCTCCCCTCCTTTCCCTCCATCCATTTCCTTGGGGGAGGGGTGGCGAGGGGGGACAGAGCCATCTGCTGTGAATGAGCCTTGGATGGGGGGGTCAGGACACCCAGCATCAGGTCCTGGCTTTTGCTGCCATCTCCGTGTGTGACCTCGGGCCTGTCACATCCCTTCTCCGGGCCTCAGTTCGCCACCTGAACAATGGGAGGTGGCGCACAGATGTCTGTGGGGCTGCTCCTGTCTCTCATCATGAGGTGATTCGGGCTGAGAAATTGCCCCGTGATGGGCCCGTCTCCCCAGGAAGGTGGAGTCTCTGAGGACCGGGTCCTGGCTGGGCCTGGACCCCCAGACAGGTGAGGGCATCCCACAGCACATGCCCAGGAGCAGGGAGACAGGAGTGGTGAGAGCCGAGGAACCAGGCCTAGAAGCTGAGAGCCCAGGGGGTTCAGTCTGAGAACGGCTGGGTTTACCAGGGTAGCTGGTGGGAGTGGGGGCAATGGTCTACATCTCTGGCTTCTTGTCAGAGGGAGCGCTCTTGCTATTTCGTTCACTGTCTGTGGTTGCAGGGTGGTCTTGCTCCTCTGTAGATCATCTAGGTGGCGCTTGGGGGCCTGGCACGGGGGCCTCGGACCAGCTGGCACCCCCACGAGGGCCCTTCCCTCTGAGCAGGAGCTCGACAGGGCAGGTGCTGTCACTGTTCCCTTCCAGAAGACTCCAGAAAAGTGACATTGGAGCAGAAGTGATAATGCCTGCTGGCACGCCACCCTTGAGGCCTAGAAAGAACCCTGAGGCTCAGTGTTGCCATCTGTGAAATGGGAATGCTGGACAGCAATGTCCCTTACAGGGCGGACCCTCAGTGGCTGTGGGAGACCATGCCTGGCACATAGTAGGTGCTAAACAAAGGGCCTCCATTACAGCTCGTGGAGATGCTCACAGCAGCCCTGTGAGTCAGGCAGGGCTAGTGATTGCCATTCCTATTTTGGGGAGGCCCAGAGAGGCAAATCAACCTGCCTAAGGTCTCCCACCTGGGAACGGAGGGGTGGGATTTGTTTTTGGATTGCAAGTCCGAGCTTCTCTCTCCTGCAGAGCTCAGCATTTGGGCTGGAGAAATGGGAGAGGGGCAGCCCCATCTAGTTGCTGGGGAGATGCAGGCTAAGGTTTGTCTGGGGATCTAAAGGGGGCAGGGAGGCCTTGAGGGCTGGCACAGAGTGGGGCTATTGGGATGGACTCAGTGCCGTGTTAGGTTTCTAAGCGGATAGAGACAGGAAGGAAGAGTTTTCAGTGGCTTGTCCTGGGCAGGGATGCGAGGTCAACCTGGACAAGGCAAAACTTGGGAGGCCTGCCTGGCTTGCCAGACCCAAAGGGCAGTGGCTAACCCCAGGTGGAAGAGAACCTTGGGAGTGATTTAAGGGGGAGCCGGTGCTTCCCTGAACACAGCCTCCAAATGGGACATCAGTGTTGGAACCCGACCAGGGTGCTGCCCTGGGGTTAGAGGCCATGGGAGTGGAGTTGAAGGGATGAGCCCTTGATGGGATGTGGTGCGAGTCTGACCAGTTGCTTCCTCTTTGCTGGCCGGGGCCCCGTACCCCTTACGCCTCACTGTCTTCCCACCAACCGTGGAAGTGGGTCTTTTTATTATCCCCATCTTATGGGGAGGGAAAGTGAGGCTCAGAGAAGCTGAGCAGTTGCCAAGTTCACACGAATGAATACGGGCTTCCAGCCCAGGCCTGTCCCGAAGCCCCTGCCCTCTACCACTGGCTGAAGCCATCCCCGGAGCCCCCAGAATGCTGGGTGGTCTGGCCAGGGATGCCCACTTCCAGGCTGGTGTGGGCTGCATTCAGGGGGCCATGAGGCAGCCGAGGGAGGGGTTTCTTCCACATCCTCAGCAGCCTGGCCTGGGTCACGGGTGTGTGGGAGACGGGTCAGGCCTGGCAGCGTGGGGACCGTCTGGCTTGGGAGGTTTGGGAAGAAGTGAGAACAAGTGGAGGTCTTCTACCCCCTCCTGCCTAGAAACGTCCAGAATGGCCTCCTGGACACGGGAGAGCTGTGGAGGGTCCCTGACTCCGAGGAACAGCCATAGGACAGGCCCCCTTTCCCAGTCCACCCCTAGCTTCCATATTCCTTCATTCATTCATTCATTTATTCACTCATTCATTCAACAATCATTTTCTGAGCACCAACTATGTGTCAGGACTTGACCTCCAACCACCTGCCCAGACTTTCAGATTTCAAGCCCCAGTGAAAATTTCCAGGCACTTCGAAGAACTGGCATAGAGTGGGCAGTTTTAAAAGTTGCCAGGAAAAGCCATTTACTCACGACAACTACCATCTTGTTGCCCCTATCCGTTTATCCAAGAAAGAACCTTTCAGCATCTTTTTTTTTCTTTGATCTTTTTTAAAAAATACATTTGTTTATTTAATTTATGTATTATTTTTGGCTGCGTTGGATCTTCGTTGCTGTGCGCGGGCTTTCTCTAGTTGCGGAGCACGGGGTCTAGGCGTGCAGGCTTCAGTAGTTGTGGCACGCGTGCTCAGTAGTTGTGGCGCACGGGCTTAGTTGCTGCGAGGCATGTGGGATCTTCCCGGACCAGGGCTCGAACCCGTGTCCCCTGCATTGGCACACGGATTCTTAACCACTGCACCACCAGGGAAGCCCAAAAGAACCGTTCAGCATCTTAATCTCGGAGTAAAGGATGATCCTCAAAACGGACTTAATTTGGCTTAACAAAAAAACTTGCGAATTTCCCTTATTTTTCTCCTTTTGCGGTAGGTCGGCGAAAACTCTGTCATGGGCTGGCATTTGGGAAACACATGGTGGACTGGCTTTCCCAGGCTCACAGACACGGAGACGTGCACAACCCACCCCAGCCACCCCCCGACCAATACACACGATCCCCGCCCCACCATACACAAACCTGCTCACTCACACACACACCTACCCTCACACCCCGGCCTGAGGGCTCCAGCCTGGCCCAAATGATCAGGTCCAGGCTCTTAATGGCCAGCGTGGCCTCAGGCCGCTGGTGGATAGATGAGCGGCCTGATCTTGCCGGGATGGGCCAAGGGTTAAGTGCCTTTTGCGAGGTGGTGAGTAGGAAAGCGCCGTGGGAGCTTCCTGTTTAGACAGAGTTGGGGAAAGTTATCTCGGCAAGCGCCCATGCTGAGCCGACACAGGGAGACAGGGTGGCGGGCAGCCCCCAGGGGCCGGAGGCATGTGGCAGGGCACTCCCCGCCCGGAGGGAGCAGAGCGGCTGCCAGGAAGAGGCCGTGCCTCCCTGGGATTCGGGGCGTCTCCAGATGTCCAGGGAATGAAGGTCGCTACCTCAATGACCCTGATGCTCGCGCTGCCCCCTGCCAGTCAGGCCCCCTCGCCCTGTGTCCCTTCCACATCTGGGAAGCTGCTTGCTCCCAGCCCGGCTCCAAGGGGCCACCGTGATGACAGGATGCTGTCCACATGGGGCCCTTTACGGCTAATGATATCTTTTATTGCGTCCTAAAAATGAAGCAGGCTCTGGAAGACATTACTTTTGGTCCTTCCTTGTGATCCCTTCTGCGTTCCTGTGTGTGGGAGGGGCAGCTGGGACCTTCTGGTTTGGGGGGCAGTGGAGACCTTAGGAGGACGCTGGGGTGACGAGTTATAGAGAAGCCAAGAAGCTGGGACCTGGTGGCCCGAGAGGTGGACGGGGGCTGCTGGGGGGATTGTGGTCTTTGGAGAAGGTCCTGGGGTGGGGGGGGGCAGTGAGATCAGGAGGCCCAGGGGCTGCAAGACCTGGAAGCTTCTAAAGAGGCCTTTCCTCCCAGAGCTGAGCAAGCACCTCTGTGCTTAAGAACTGACAAGGGAAGAAGTGTCTCCTCCTGTGACGTCTCTGCCCAGGAGGCACTAGGGCCCTGGACAAGGAGTTAGGACACTGGGGCTTGCCCAGCCCTACAACTCGGGACGCGCCCTGACCCTGGTCTGTGCCTCAGTGTCCCCATCTGAGGGGGTCGGACCATCTGTTTGTCAACAAACAGTGGTCCCAGGAATCACTGCATTTGAATCACCCTGGGAGCTGGTTAAATGCAAGTTCCCAGGACCCAGCCCATGGAATGACACCTTCTGGAGCCCGGGCCTGGACCTCTGCATTTAGCAGGGCCCCGAGTGAGTTTTATGTGCATTAAAAGGTGAGCACTGCCGTGCTCTCGGAGGCTCCTTCCAGGGCTAACGCTGCCCCTCTGTCATCTTCCTCGGTTTGCCTGAGTGGGAAATGGTCCTCTTGTGGGAGGATGGAGAGGCCGGGTGGAGCTGCCAGGGAAGCCGGGCATCATTTGGAAGCACCTGGAAGGGTCCAGTATGTGGGGGGAGGGTGCTGCTCCCCAGAGCAGCGTCCCCAGAGACCTGACTACGCTGGAGGCCGCACTGCTGGGTCTAGGAGAGCACGTTCACTGTTGACCGTCTGCCAGCACTCATTGGGCACCTACTGGGTACCCGCCCAAGGCCACCCAAAGAGCTGGCATTGCCACGGGGGAAGATCTGTCTCTCTCTCTCTCAAGCATCCTGACTCCCTCTAGCTGCCAGGGTGACAGGGTGGGGTGGGGTGGTCAGGAGCCTCAGTGCTGAGCTGGGGGTCTCTGTCACTCATCACTGGACAAGCCCCCTCCCGTTGTCCTGCCCACCTGTTGCTCTTTCCTCCTCTCCACTCACCCTGCCTCTCACAACCCTGCAGGCCCCCCTAGCAGTGGTCCCCGGGGGTAGGACATCCACAGCCCCAGGAGGGCGGCCACCTTGCCCCAGGTTTTGTCCACCAGTCCCCGATCCCGCCTCCCTGCCTGTCTTCCCCGACCAGCGGCCTCCCGCTCCTGGCCGCCCCTGTTGCCCCGGGCGCAGCCGTTTACACACCAGAGATGGCGTTATTAAAAATGACATTTAACCAGAGCTGGAGTTACCACGCGGATGGCTGCAAACCTCGGGATCAAAGCCGGAGCCGCCAGAGCTCTGCGCTGGCCTCCCATATAAAGCCCCCGCAGAATGCTGAGGTCTTGAAAGCCCGTGCACCTCCTTTCATTAGACTAACAAATAACACGTAACAGAAAACATCTGTGAACAGCAGCCCCTAATGCTCTCAAGATGGTGCCGCGGGCAGCCGGTCCAGCCAGCGGGCAGCCGGGCCGCCCGGGGCTCAGGTTCTGGCTGCCCCCACCCGAGATGGTGAGGACCCTCGGGAGAGCCTGGCACCCCTCCCCTTCTCTCCTGCACCTCCCCCTGGCACCCTGTGGACCTGGGGGCCTCCTTCTCCACCTCTCCATCCTCCTCCAGCTCAGTCTTCAGCCCTCTCTTCTTGCGGATGAGAACCAGTAATCCGAGGGTCTGTTTGCATGGGGACAGTGCCCTGGACAGGGCATCACAGCCCTCCACTCAAGGAGGGGGTGGGTCTTGACCAGTCGTGTGACCTTGACCAGTCGTGTGACCTTGGCAAGTGTCTACTTTTTTCTGAGCACCTCGTTTGTCATATGAGGAGAAGAATCATGCCTCCTTGCAGGGTGGTTTTAAGAATTTAGGGGAGGGACTTCCCTGGTGGCGCAGTGGTTAGGAGTCCCCCTGCCAATGCAGGGTATACGGGTTTGATCCGTGGTCTGGGAGGATCCCACATGCCGCGGAGCAACTAGGCCCGTGCACCACAACTACTGAGCCTGCGCTCTAGAGCCCGCGAGCCACAACTACTGAAGCCCGCATGCCTAGAGCCCGCGCTCCGCAACAAGAGAAGCCACCGCAGTGAGAAGCCCGCACACCAGCAGCAAAGAGTAGCCCTGGCTCGCCACAACTAGAGAAAGCCCGCGCACAGCAACGAAGACCCAACGCAGCCAAAAAATAAATTAAAAAAAAAACAAAAAACCCAAAACAAACAAACAAACAAAAAGAATTTAGGGGAGTGATGGAAGCTGGGTAGCTAATCACATAAGAAGCTCAGAAAAGGTGTCTGCTATTATGATTACAGTTGGGAAACTGAGGTTCAGAGCAGTTACGTGACCCGCCCACAGTTCCACAGTGGGTGGAGAAGCGAGGTTTGGAGTCTCGGAGTTTACACCCTTTTCACGAGACCTTGAAACACGGAGTGAGGAGCCAATTGTTGTGCTGAGTGAGGCGCACGTTCAGAAATGCAGCTGCCACGGCCCCTGCCCTCAGGGAATGTCCAGTCGGTAGCTGATGGCAGAGGATGAACTCACCTTTGAGAGAGAGCAGGTTGGCCCTGCCCTCACTGAGGCCAGGCGCCCCCCCAGCACTCCCGCCACCAACCCCGTGGGCTAGGAAGCCACGGGGGCCTCCAGATGTGACATCCTCCCCGTGTGGCAAGAGACCGGATGCCTCCCCAGGATCTAAAGCACCATCCCCACAGCTCAAACCGGGAGGAGGAAGGACTGCATCCCAGACTAGGGAGGAAAATCCAGGAAAACATCCCAGAAGTGGGAGAAAAGACAAATTGGCCCTTTGTTCCCTGTTTCCCTCATGAAGAAGCTAGAGAAAACAGGCCTTTTTCCCGTCCCCCAAGAGACTGTATGTGAAACACCCTGCCTCCCTGTCCCCCTCCAAGAGATGCCTTGCTACTTGGTTCCATTCATTAATTCACCCTTTCACCCGTCCATTCATTCATTCACCCGTCCATTCATTCATTCACCCATTCATTCATTCATTCATTTGGTGCACATGCATGCTGTTTGAGGCATCAGTGGACAGGCAAGACGTGGTCCCTAACCAGGGAGCAGAGCACGGAGGCAGCTCCCTGACGCCCAGCTCTTCACCTCTGTCTGGCTCCGAGCTCAGTGCTTCACAAGCAGCCTCACGCTGAGTCCTCTCAGCAGCCTTTTGACACAGGTGCAGTACTATCCCCATCTTACGGATGAGGAAACTGAGGCTCAGAAAGGCAAAGTGACTTGCCCAAGGTCACCCAGGAAATATGCTATGATCCCCAGAGCCCAGGTACAGCGCTGGCCACCCCATGCTGGGCTCCCAGATGGCCAAGGAGCCGTAGTGTCCTCTTGCTGGAAGCATCCCAGGCCCTGCCAAGGAGGGACTGTGCCACCCATCTCCTTGGTTCTCACCCCAAACCTCCACAGTGCCTGAGGAAGGTGCCACTTTTCCAGGGACACCACTGTGCAGAGCCTGACCCATAGCTGACCCAGGCCGGAGGGCTGTGGGCTGTGCTGTGACTGGGGGGCTGGGGCTGGGGAGGGACCCCAGCCTTTGGGAATCTCGTATTTCCGAGAGACATCGTGTTCTTATTGGAAGGCCAGCCTCTCCTGCAGAGCCGGCTGCCCTGCCACCTCACCCCGAGGCGAGGAGAGTGTCAGGGCTCGAAGTGGGAAATTGCTGGAGACAAGAAGTAAAAACGAACTACTCTGGTTTCACCGGGAAGGAAAAAAGAAAAGGCAAAGATCTAAAGCGGCTGAAAGTGGGTTCATTATTTAAAGAAAATTATTGCTGTTGCAGCGGATTCAAGTTGGGGGCAGATCAGAGCTCCAAGGGGGGAAAATGGGGAAGGCTTCCCTCCATCCTTCTTTCCACAAATATTTGTTGAGCACCTACTCCATACCAGAGCGAGGGCTGGATCCTGGGTTCCCATCAGGAAACAAGGGGGTGTGGTCTCCCTGCTATGAAGGAGGTAAGAACAGATAATGGGGCCCCCTACCTGGTCTGGAGGTTCAGAGGAGGCTTCCTGGAGGAAGTGGATTTTCAGAAGGGACCTAAAGGGATGAGTGAAGTTAGCCAGAAGAAGAGGTTGGGAAGGGTGCTCCAGGTGGAGGGAACAGCAGATGCAGAGGCTCAGAGGTGAGAAGGAGATTGGCTGTTCCAGGAGCAGAGGGGGTGGGAGGGAGCCCGGTGGAGAGGGCCAATGAGCAAGGCCTACTTCAAGATTTGCAAGTTTTGTGTTAGGCGGGGTGGGAATGCTTTCTGTGCACCTGTGGGCGTTTGGAGTGTCCGGAGCACCCAGGCCCTCCCCGGTAGCGCCCTTGCGGAGTGGGTGTTCTCTGTCCTGTGGGACGTGAATGGCTGACTTGGGAACAGCTCTTGTGTCCTGGCTGCTCAGAGCCTCCTGGGGTGCCCCATCTCCAAAGGAGCAGATCAGAAGCCCTAACTGTCCGCTCCGGCCCAGCTGCTGTGAGATCTGACATCCCAAGTCAGAGAGGGGTGGGTCCAGGAGCCGTGCAGAACCCGAGGCAGGGCGGGACCCCATGCCCAACATGGGGCTCACCGATCCATCTGTGGGACGGCTCTACCCAAGACATGGACCCAACACTAGGGCTTTGTGCCATAGGCGCACAACCACTCTGAGATGGCAGTTTCCTTAGCAGACCCATCAGCAAGATGAAGACGGTCGCCCCGGCTCTCTGACTGCAAATCCTGCCTCCCGGGGGGAGTGGAGGGAGTTTGGGGTGCTTGCGGCTGAGTCGGGGGCTGGGTGACTGGGGTGACTGGGTGGCATCGGAGTGTGTTCAGCTTCATCACTGTCAACAACTGTCCCAACAGTCAGGACCATTTATTGTGCACCTACTACGTGCTCAACCCTCTGCGTAAATCATCTCATTAATTCCTCCCAGATACTCTAGGAGGTAGGCAGTCTTATGGCCCCATTTTCCAGATGAGGAAGCTGAAAGGTGGGCTATGTATGGAGGACACGGGGGCTCCAGGCCTTAGGCCCTTGTTTTTGGCGTGTTCCCCACCCCTGCTGGCCCCGGAGCCCCTGGCTGTGCTCACTCTAACCTCGCCCAGCCTCTCCGGGTTTGTTTAGAAAGGGATGGGTGAGAGAGGTGATAACGCGGGGCACAGGGTTGCCGGACAGAAACCAGAGCTGCTCCTTGACCCTGGCAGGCAGGCCAGGATCCTGGGACAGGGACGGCCCCCATTATTCCCATGCAACTCGATGGTGACACAGGCATAGAAGTGGAGAGTTGGCTCCAGAGTCCCAGTGGGTCCCCCGCCTTCTCAAGGGCAGGATGTGCTGCCGGTGGGGACCCAGCTTAGCTGTGGGATTCCAGCTCCGTCCTCACCCCCACTTCCTGGATGATCTTGAGAAAGTGTCTTGTTTCTCTGAGCCTCAAATTCCTCATCTGCAGAATGGGCACATCGCTAGTACCTGAGGCCTGGGTTGTTCAGAGGAGTTGATAAAGTCAAGCGGGTAGGGGCTCAGCTCTAGGCCCACCTGGCCTCAGGTAGGTGCACAGTAAACACCAATTTGTTTTCTCTTTCACTCTCCCTGACACTTGGGAGGAGGAGGCAGATGCACAGTTTAGGACTGTCAAGCCCCTTTCACAGATGGAAAAAACAAGGAGGGACAAGTTTCCCATGGTCCCACAGGAAGAGGAGCTGAGATTAGGAACAGAGTTCTTGGCCCCAGAAGCTGACCCCAGGGGCCTTTGCTGGTTCCTAACTATGCTTTCCAAAAAGGAGACAAGTTATCCAACACACACGCAGGACCAAGACCCCTCTGCCCCTGCCCAGCCCTGCCTAGTGACCTAGGGTGCCCTCTGTGGGTGAGTTTGCTGCAGCCCCAGCCTAGCTGGAACTGACCCCTGCTCCCGTGTGGCATGAGTATCTTGCTTTATTTTCCATGGTATAAATTATAACCATGTATAATTTCATGACAAATACCGTCTATAAAACACAACACAACTATTTTTATAATGTGGCGTTTGAGGTTAAAAATTCAAATTAGAGATTAATTGCAACTTCTAGAAGGTCTGTGGATAAGATGGCTTGGGGAGGAAGGCTGAGATATTCAGATATGCTCCCTCAGGGGTTACAGATGGGTTCTCACCACATGTCTAGAACATGCACACACATACACACACACACACACACACACACACACACGCTTGCACTCAACTGATCTCTGGCTTGAGCAAAGCTGGTTTAGACACGGTGTTTGCACTCGTAGGAAAGCTGATCTCGATGCTGGCTCCTTTCTTGGCCCAGGACTCTGATGTCCAAGCGTCCATCAGAAGCAGGTTACATGATAATCAAACAGCCCTGGGGTTTGTGGAGGCGGATGGCAGGGGGAAAGTCACAGAACTTGGGGCGCCAAGAAAAGAAGCGAATGTATCGGGTTAACCTCCATTGGGTGCCAGCTCTCAGATTCTCCCTAAACCCTCCCCTTCCTCCACCCCGTAAAACCAAAACCAGATGGAAATCTAAGTGAATAGTGGGTCTGTGGACAGGGCAGACAGCGTGGGATGGAGCCCTGATCAGAGAGGAGGGAGACAAGCTGGGTGAGCCCCATTCCAAGGAGGCCAGGGGCGGAGTGTGTCCCCTTTGGCACCCACGGGCCAGATCTCAGCCCCCACAGAAGAACGTCGGGGCTCTGGAGAGCTCTGAGGCAGCTTCTTGGGCTCTGTGGGGATGGTGGCGAATGTTTGCTGCTTTCTTCAAACCAGAACAACAGCAGAGGTTGGGAGAGTGGGTCTGCCCTCTGCACTGCAGATTTTCCTCTCCCCACCTTCCCATGGGTCCTGGCAGAAGGGCAGCAGCTCTAGGGAGTCAATAGCCAAGGGTGGGAGTCCAGTGGCCTCCTAATGCTCCCAAGGGCCCCAGGGAGAGGGGGTCCAGAGTGAGGCCAGCGAGTCCGACCGACCCCAGCTGGCTCCCTGGGGCCAGGGGCTTCCCCCGTCTGAGCCTCAGTTTCTTCATCTGTAAAGTGGGGATAATGGCGAGTGAATTGTGAGGGTGCAGATAGGCAGCAGTACTTTCACATAGTAGTGGCACAAGGCCAGCCGCTGCTGTTATCATTACTGCCATTGCTATTATTAGCAACTCACAGGCGGGTCCCTGCGAGAGGGCAGGCCGAGGACCCAGGCACACCCCTGGCAGCTGCTGGTCCCCAGGGTCCCTCATCTCCCCAGCATGAGGATGGGAACTGTCCCAACCCAAACTAGCTCCACATTAAGGCAACAGCTCTCCTGCTGCCTCCACCCCCAGCCCCACCCTGGGGCGGGCAGCGTGAGTGGGGCTTGTTTATTCCCGTTGCCTGTTGGCATGTTCAGGGTGAGATGGAGGGGAGGGGTGCAGACAGCGTCTCCACCCCTCTCTCAGCAGCAGCTGTGTCCATCCTGGAGGACTGCTTGGGTGTCTTCAGCGCTACCCACCCAGTCTTGGGCACAGCAGACAAAGAGAAGCCTCTGTCACTAGAGCAGCGTCAGGAACAGCCCAGGGGAGGGGCTTCCAGCTCTGTCGTGGGGACCTCAGGCCATTGCCTCCATCCCTCCCCCCTCCCCGCTCCCCCCGGCTATCCCGGTGCCAGCCACGCCACCTTTAATGTCACTTCTTTGGTTGAACTCCCTGTCCACAGGGAGCCCTTGCCAGGACCCCCTTCGTAGCAGTAACACATCCTCTCACTGAAGAGGCCCCCACTGACCCCAGGGTGTACATTCTAACCCCTCATCTTTAGAAAAGGCTATCAAAATGTCCATTTTAGGGACTCCCCTGGCAGTCCAGTGGTTAAGACTCCCCGCTTCCACTGCAGGGGGCACAGGTGTGATCCCTGGTCGGGGAACTAAGATCCTGCATGCCACGTGGTGGCACAAAAAAAAAAAAAAAAAATCCATCTTATGGGTGAGAAACAGAGGCTCCTCCACTCAACATGTATTTCCTGAGCTCGTACTATGTGCGGGCACTGGGCAGACATCCACCCATCACCCCTTAGGAGCTTCCAAGTAACAGGAGACAGGCAATTAACTGATAATTGCAGTACTGGTAAATTCCAAGTTGAGAAGCACAGGGCCTCTGGGGCTCAGAGACAGGAGTCACCATCCCAAGGCTGCACAGCCGCCAGCACCTGGCAGGGGTGGGATCAGACCCCAGAGCCCTTCCATCCTAACTGTCCCCACGGCACAATGCTGTGGCTAATGGGAGCCCCTCTGAACAGGCTGCAAAGACCTTCATCCCAAATCATTTGGGAGAGGGACCCACGACCAGCCCAAGTGGCAGGGGCGAGGCTGGGAGCAGAGGAGAGATTATACACATCCCTCTGGTGCTGTATTCACCGCAAACTTGGGGGTAGGGGTTCCCCTAGTGGGGGGCACAGTACTCTAGTTCTGCCAGGGTCCAGGTGTACGTGGGGCTTGGGCAGTGTTCTAGACGGGCTTGTTACCTACGACGGATAGAAAACCGGCCCCAAGTGGCTTAAGCAGAACTAAGATAATGTGTGCAAAACTGAAACATCCAGGATGGGACTTCAGGCACCACTCGATCCAGGGCTTAAACAATCGAGCAGCCCTAGTCTCTCTACCGGAATCTTGCCATGCCACATCGGGTCCCTGCCCACCTCTGAACCAATCACAGCGGCCGCAGAGAAGCTCTGTGCTGATTGGCCAGAAGTGGAGTGTGTGTTGCAGGGGTGGGGGGGGTGGGGGGGTGGGGGAGTGGGGGGTGGGGGGGGTGGGGGGGTGGGGGAGTGGGGGGCGGGCGGCGGGCGGTGTGCTTCACTCGAATCCCTTGGACCAGAAATGGAGGGAGGTTGCCTCCAAAGCGCTGCTTCTGGACACAACAGAGCTCACATTTATAAGGAAGAGTTCCCTAAACAGGGCTAGCCCTGCTTTATGTGCTTCACATGTATTATCCACTGAAAGTCTTGCCCCCCATTAAGTAGCAGTGTCCCTCTCCCATTCTGTCAATCACTCCATGGCTAATACACTTTATCCACAGCCAAGGGCGTGGTGGACTTTCGGTGTCCAGTTGACATGCCATCATGTGCGGTCAACGTGTCATTCATTACCCGTCTGCTTGTATTTTGGAGGCAATAAGAAATTGTATTTCAGGTGTCCCAAAGGTCAGCCTTTGAAAAGCTCCTGGGCCCTAGGCATTAGGAGCCTAAAGGCTAAACTGAGCTGGGCTGTGAGTCATTCATTCATTCATCGAGTGTTTACTGAGCACCTACCTTGTGCCGGGCACCACTATCAACACAGAGAACCCTTAAGAGGGATGGAGGGAAACACGCTGGTGCCGTCCAAGTGAGTTTAGTTCATGATAGTGAAGCAGCTGGGGAGGCAGATGAGCCCCTGAGCCTTTCTGGGGCTGTGAGGGCAGAGTTCCTACAGGGAGTGGTGCCTAAGGTGAGAGGTGAAGAGTAGGTTGGGCTTCGTGAGGAGGTGGGAAAAGTATTCCAGCCAGAGGGAATAGCACGTGCAAAGACAGAAATGGCAGAGTGCGGCTGGTGGGACATTTGTGGTGGAGTCGGGGACCCAGCTGAGACCAGGGGAGGGGCGGTGGATCCTAAGTCTGGGATCTAGACTCCAGTCCAGCATGTTGGCTCTTCTCTGGGTCAGGACTAGGGTGAGGGGGATGGGGCACTAAGGGTACTGTAAGGAAGTGCTCACTGTCGGGGCCGCGCAAGTGCTGGGGGGCGTCTGAGACAGCGCCTCCCCTCCCTTTGGCTCCCTCGATGGCAGGGCCAGCTCAGAAAGAGGTCTCTGCTCATCAGGAGCCTTGGAATTTGTCTTCACAATCAGCTGCCCCTCCTCCACCCTGGGACCCCTCCCCTCCTCTCTGAAAAAACTCCACCATCCTGATTTTTTAAGTAGGGGGATTGGTGGGTCTGGTTGGGGGCCAGGGGTGGGGGGCCTGGGCAGAATGCTAATGAAATCAGAGGCACCCAGGTGGGGGCCAGGCCCTGGATAGAGGAGAATTAAGCAAATACACCCAGCCTGCTGCAGGCTCTTTACCATATTTGATTGGTGCTGGCTGAGGGACAGCCCCCTGCGGTGCAGCCCCCCGCCGCCCCCCCGCAGAGGGTGATGGGGGGGATAGAATGGGGGAGGGGTTGCTCCTTCAGTCCTGGGAGCCTGAGACATGGGCTACATTTGGCCTTCAGGGATGCTTCATGGAAGGGAAGGGGCAACGATGGCTGGCAGGAGCTTGGCCTGTACAGCCCATCCCCTCCTGCCAGGCGAGGTGTACAAAGGCCGAACGAGTGCATGTCAGCCACGGCGACACTTGTGGGTTCTCTGTCGTGACCACTTTCCAGGTATCACCCCGTGGAATCCCCACAACAATCCATGAGTGAAGTGCTATACAGACAGGGAAACTGAGGCACGAAGCAGCGCAGTGACTTGCCAGGGTCACAGAATCAGCAGCCTGACTCACAGCCCCTTTTGGTCACTGTACCTGAGTCCACGCAATCATGATAAGAACCCGGTGGGGATGGCTACTCTCATTATATCCACATGAGATTTGGGGAGCAGAAAGGTAGCCTGGCCCAGGAAGTAAGAGCAGATAGACACACCCTAGCTCAGATCCCAGCTGGGCAATGGGCAAGAACACCAAACCCTCTGCACCTGTTTCTCCTTCTGTAAAGCAAGTTAATGACAGAATCCCCTCTGGGTGGATGAGAAAGGCTTTGAAGACTGGAAGCGTCCCATGATGTGAAAGGGGGTTGTCTGAAGAGCCACCCTGGACCCAGACTTTGTGGTATGGGCACTGACCATGAGCTGCCCACCTCAGTAGTCTGCCCCTCTCTCTGGAGCTTCCTCCCCCGCTCCCCAAACACGTGCAATAGCACGTCCATCTCACATTTTCTCCAAGAAGCACCATCAATGTCAGGACAAAGTTTATTTGATTCTGAAGGAGAAAGGCCAGGAAGATTCCCTGGGTCCACATTTCTGTCACTCTTTCTACTTCTGTTCAATTATACTATGTCCAAAGAGGCACCTGGGAGTTCACAGCCTAGTAGGGCTTGAGACAGAGGACCAAGCCCAGAAGCCAGTGTGAGGAGGAGGAATCAGACATGTGCACAAGGGGTTCTGGGCATCAGGGGAGGGCTTTTCAAGTGGGGTTTTGTAGGATGAGTAGGAGTCCATTGTTCACCAGCTCATGCCACACCACCCCACTGCCTGTGTGACTTTGGGCCTAGCGTCCCTACCTTCTCATTCATAGGATGGAATGGAAAGTGCCTACTGTGCTAAGACTTCCCATAAGTTATGGGTAAGTAGGGTTGCAGAGGAAAGAGGTGAAGTATGCATGAGGCCAGGAATGCTCCATGTTGTTGGTTTTTAAGATGCCCCTGGCTTAGGGGTGCTGGTCCCATGGCACAAGGAGACACTCCTGTGCTCCTTAACACACTCCCATCTCCTTTCCAAAGCCCTCCTCTTTCCAGCTTTTCTGCCATCTCCAACCCCCCCCCCCCCGCCCTGCCACTCTTCTCTGAGCATCCAAGGCACTCACGTCCTGAGTAATGAGCCTGCCCCCCAGCTCGCTGGAAGAGCTCGGTCAAGTCCTCCTTCTCCCTGATGCTTGGCTCCTCACCTGTAAAAGAGGAGTAAATAGTAGTGCTTATTCCCAGGGTGATGCATTTGGCTCAGTGCCCTGCACACAGGCATCGCTCAACACGTGTTTGCAGGATCCATCATTATTTCCCGTTCTCCCTCCTTGTACAATTCACTGTGCTTGGTTACCTGAGTTCTCACCTATGACAACCCTGGAGGTAGATCTCCATTTTGCCGATGAAGAAACTCATTTTGGCTCATTTTGGCTCATTTTGGCTAAGTGGCCTGTTGCTGGGACTTGACTCTAGGCCTGTCTAATAAACAAATATCACGCACTTGGCATTGTCAGTGGTTCTCAACCCTGACTACAGGACAGCGTGACCTGGAGAGCGGTCAGTGAATGCGATGTCCAGGCCCCACCCAAAACCTGTTGAGACAGACTCTGGAACATGGAGGGATGGAGCTTGGCATTCTATTTTTAAAAGCTCCACCTACCCCCCCCACAACCAGTGATTGCACTGAGCAGCTAGGGCTGAGGACCCCGGTTCCACCTTGCCACCTCCATCCCTCCCACCTTACTCCCCATCCTCGGGGGTGGGAGGTGAGGCAGGGGGGTGCTGCTAATGGCCATCACCATCACTACAATACTGGTTTCCAGATCCAAAACAGGCTGTACACCATGATGCCAACTCTGACAAAATACGCCTGTACATGGTTAAGGATGGGAGGAAATAGGCAAAACTGAGACCACTTCTGAGAATTCCCTGGTGGACCAGTGGTTAGGACTCAGTGCTTTCACTGAAGGGTTCAATCCCTGGTTGGGGAACTAAGATCCTGCAAGCTGGGCTTCCCTGGTGTTGCAGTGGTTAAGAATCCGCCTGTCAATGCAGGGGACACGGGTTCGAGAAGATCCTACATGCTGCGGAGCAACTAAGCCCGTGCGCCACAACTACTGAAGCCCACGTGCCACAACTACTGAAGCCTGCGTGCCTAGAGCCTGTGCTCCGCAACAAGAGAAGCCACCGCAATGAGAAGCCTGCGCACCAATTAGAGAAAGCCCGCACGCAGCAACGAAGACCCAACGCAGCCAAGAATAAATAAAATAAATAAATTAAAAAAAAAAAAAAAAGAAGATCCCACAAGCTGTGTGGCATGGCCAAAAAAAACAAAACAAAACAAAACAAAAAAACACAAAAAACAAAAACTGAGACCATTTCCCTTAGATGGGCTAGAAATCATAGTAGTGTTCTAGCACCGGCAGGTGCTGGCTCATGAGAACCAACTGTTAAATTTCCAGAATTTTTTTAAAAAATTTATTTGTTTTATTTATTTATTTTTGGCTGCATTGTGTCTTCGTCGCTGCACGCGGGCTTTCTCTAGTTGCAGCGAGTGGGGGCTACTCTTCGTTGTGGTGCGTGGGCCTCTCATTGCGGTGACTTCTCTTGTTGTGGAGCACGGGCTTCAGTAGTTGTGGCACGAGGGCTTAGTTGCTCTGCGGCATGTGGAATCTTCCCGGACCTGGGCTCGAACCCGTGTCCCCTGCACTGGCAGGCGGATTCTTAACCACTGCGCCACTAGGGAAGCCCTAAATTTCCAGAATTTTGGAAGCTGGTTGTCAAATACAGATGCTAGCAAAGTTAAACTATATAAACTTACAATTACACAAATTATATTTAAAACAAAGGCAATATATACTGCAAACTTACCTCTCTCTAGTAATTTTACTACATTTTACTATTATTTATGTTCTTGGGATTATTTGTCTCTGGATAGTGGAAACACTATATACTGGTGTGCCTCTGCACACCCTAACTGATGTCACAGTGTAGCTAGAAATTGGCCATGGTGGAAGTATCTATACCCCAGAAACTGGCAAACACTATAAATTAAGGGTCCCCTTTCCCAGAGGTTCAGTTGTTAAAACATTTACTAGAACACCATAGGCTATATTTTAAGTTTTTATTTTCTCTTTTTCCCTTTTAAGTAGATTTTATTTTTAAGGGCAATTTCAAGTTCATACAATATTGAGCAGGAAGTACAGAGAGTTTCCACATACCCCTTGCCCCCATCATACATACACACCCTCCCCACTATCAACATTCCCCCACCAGAGTGGTATGTTTGTTACAATCCATGAACCTAAATTGACACGTCATTATCACCCAAAATCCATAGGGTTTGGACAAATATATAATGACAGGTATCCACCAGTACAGTATCACGCAGAAAAGTTTCACTGCCATGCCCGTGCCCCCAACTCCTGGCAACCACTTATCTTTTCACTGTCTGCATAGTTTTGCCTTTTCCAGAATATCGTGTCGTTTCCAGAATCATACAGTACGGAGCCTTCGGAGACTGGCTTCTTTCACTTAGTAATATGCTTTTAAACTTCCTTCATATCGTCTCATGGCTTTATAGTTCATTTCTTTTTATTGTTGAATAGTATTCCACTGTCTGGACGTACCACTGTTTACTTATCCATTCACCTATTGAAGGTGAATGGTTGCTTCCAAGTTTTGGCAGTTATGAATAAAGTTGCTGTAAACATCTATGTGTAGCTTTTTGTGTGGACGTAAGTTTTCAACTCCTTTAGGCAAATACCAAGAAGTATGCTTGCTGGACTGTATGGGAAGAGTTGGTTTCATTTTGTAAGAAACCGCCGAACTGTTTTTTTACAGTGTACGTATCATTTTGCATTCCCACCAGCAACGAATAAGAGTTCCTGTTGCTCCACATCCTCGCCAGCACTAGATATTGTCAGTCTTCTAGATTTTGGCTATTCTAGTAGGTGTGTAATGGTATCTCACTGTTGTTTCCATTTGCATTTTCCCTGATGACCTATCATGTGGAGCATCTTTTCATATGCTTATTTGCCATCTGTATATCTTCTTTGGTGAGGTGTCTGTTAAGATCTCTAGCCAATTTTTTAATCGGGTTGTTTATAATTTAATTTTGTAAAAGAGCTTTGTCACGGTAGATAGTCTTTAAAAAAATGTTCCCTTGTGGCAAAACCTAGCAATGTGGTATTTCTGTGCAGGAGGTAGAATATTGTCCCTATTTTTTCCTTCTAGTTTGATTGAGATATAATTGACATACAGCACTGCATAAGTTTAAGGTGTACAGCATAATGATTTGACTTACATACATCATGAAATGATTATCACAATAAGTTTAATGAACATCCATCATTTCATATAGATGCAAAATGAAAGAAATGGAAAAATAATTTTTTCTTGTGATGAGAACTCTTAGAATTTACTCTCTCAACCTTCATATATAACATACAGCAGTGTTTTTAAATGTTGAAGGAGGCTGGATAATTCTTCCTGCACCACCAAGTCCCTGGACAAGGGTTTGCCTCTTGGCAACACCAGATTGCTACTCATTAATTTCCTTAAAGAGGCAGAACTAACTTAGCTCTCTTCAAATGTACTCTCGTAACCTATGTGGAACTTCCCAAAATGAACATGCTGGGGGCAAGGGGTGGTGAGATGGTGGCACATGTGACGCTGTTTGCTATGTCCCTTAAGGTGGAAAGAGCCCTGATCAGTGAGTGAAGCCCACGTCCCCTACCTGGCTCTATCCAGAACTCTCTCTGTGCCCTTGAACAAATCATGCCTCCTCTCTGGGCTCCATCTTCCAGATCTGTAGAATGAGCACATCGGAACCAGGGGCAGGATTGGCAAATAGTTGCCTCCTTGTCAGAATCCCCTTCCTGAGCCCCTGGCAGACAATACTAATCAACCGGTGCTCCTCAGAATCCTCCTTAACACAGTGTTCCAAGCAGCTATTAACAGGCTATTATTCTGAGTGATGGGGGGTGGAGGTGGGGGGCGGAAATGACGCTGTGAGCCAGCCATGGTCTAAGCACTCTCTAAAGTCCCTTGCAACTCTGACCCTGTACTGGATGCTGCCTGGGAGGAGGTGAGCACAGACTTAACCATGCCTGGCAGAGAACTTCCCAACAGGAGGTAGTATGTTTCAGTAGTTGGGAGCTCAGGTGCTGCAATCTGGTGCATCAGGGTGTGGGTGAGTCCCAGTTCTTCCGCCAGTAGGCTGTGCGACCTTAGAGAAGTTACTAGACCTCTCAGATCCTGTGTCTTCCTCTGTCTGATGGGTTGATGATACCTGCTTCCTAAGGTTGCAGGTGTGAGGATTCCACAAAGTCACGCCTGTAAAGTGCCTGGCCCATAGGGGGCTCCGTGGAGGGCAGTTGCGGGGGCCCCTTTCAGATCTTGATAACCCTTGTGGTGTCTGCACATGGCTGTGATGGTCAAGCAAAGGCCTCGGGGCTGGGCCAAGCCTTTGGCCTGGAAGCTTCAGTGTCTCATGGGCCTCATGGAGATCAGGGCTGCTCTGGAAGTTCCAGGATTCCCTCCCCCACTGCCAGCCCTGGAGTGTGGACACAGTGCCTGCAGTCAGCATTCCCTGCAGAAGTTTCTGACTCAGGGGGAGTGAGGGGGAAGGAAAGACAAGGAGACTGAGTTCTGTGACCAGAAATTGCCACAAGCCCTCTCTAGGAACAGAAGAAACTGCCTTTGTAGGGAGAAGGGATGCAGAAGTGACAGCTGCCTTGTAGAATCGGCTTCCCTCCAAGTTCAGTCACTTGCTCCAGGCTCCACTTGAGCAGTGTGCTTCTTTGGTTTAGTTTTCACACATCAGTTAGTCCTGGCCAGTGGCCTGACCTTCAGCCCCTCCCGAGCCCGTCTGGAAAGGGGCCAGTCTCACCATGATAGGGGGCTGAGAGCTGGGAGCTGGGTCAGGAGCCCTCAGTTTGCTTGAGCCTCCCCTTCCTGCACCATGCTGCTCTGCCCCAGACCCCCGCCTCCCAGTCGGCAACCTTTACTGTGTGACTTGACTGGTAAGTAAAAATACTCCTTTCCCTGTTGGTATCCAGTGCCTGGGCATGTCCATAGAGGCCATTACAGAGCTTATTACCTTCAGCCTGGGAATTTTAAAAGTGTGGTTTTGTTCTAAAACCCAGAATTTCTGACAGCCCGAGTTAATAAGCCCCCCAGGTGAATTCAGAGGGTATGAATGGGAAAGTTCTGAACAGGACTCCTTCGCTGTAATGTAAGCCTCTCAGGAGAAGCCTCTTCTTCCGGTTTAAGGCTGAGTGTGGCACTTCGATGTGGGCCCCTGTCCTTATAAAGTCCCCTCCGAGGAGGGGTAGGCTAAAACTTAACCTGGACCCAACACAGTACTTGCAATTTGCAAGTACACATGCTTAGCCCTTAGGGGCTAAAGGCCATGGTTAAAATAAACAAAGAAAGAAAGAAAGTAACAAGAAAGACAAAACCCACCTGGGCTCACCGACCCACTTTAGCTCACTCAGACCAATAACCCTTTATTCTGGTACACGGACTGTTCCTAAAGACCATAGCCCCCTTTAGAAGTAGAACACGTCATTTAGCCTTGAATAATAAAAAGGAACTTATACCACAGAGCAGCTCTCTCGGGATCAAGAGTGGGCCTGGAGTTTACCCTCCAAGTTCAGGGTTTGATGTGGGGTGCGATTGGGAATAAGCAGCCATCTTGGAACCTTTTGAAGGGAAAGCATCCACCCAGATTCCTGGGAGTCCCTTGGAAGCCTCACTGCCCCCAAATGCTTGGGTCGGAGGACCTCAGCTAAGGGACCAGGGGTGCAGATGAGGAGAGGTTCTCCGAGAAAGGAAGGGGAGGGGCGCCCCAGATGAAGGCGTGTGTTGCTGTCAGCTTTGGGAGGCCTTGGGCCCCAGGTGTGTGGATCTGCCTGGGGGCTGGGGTCCAACAGTGCAGCTGAATGCCAGCTCTGCTGTTGCCTTCTCGCTCTGCGATCTTGGGCGAGTGACCTCTGCAGCCTCAGTTTCCCCGAGTGTGAAATGGGAACCGGAGATGGTAGCAGCCATCGCATAGCGTACCTGTCGCATAGGGTTATTATGCGGAGACGCACCGGGCAGTGCCCAGCCCAACCCTGAGCCCCTGGTACGCGCCGGGTAAACAGGAACTGCCTCTGTTAGTAACTGGCGTTGGATTTCCTAGAACTTGGTTTCCTAGGATGGGAAAGTCCAGTGCTAGCTCCAGCCCGGGACCTAGCGGAGCCTGGGGGAGGGGTGGGCTGGGGAAGGAGGCAGCTGGAAGGGGGAACGGAGGGTGGGCACTGCGCCCCCGCCTCCACCCGCCGCGCGCCCACCCCTCCGACCGCGCCCACCCTCCCGCGAGGGCGGCCGCCTCTCACTCGCGCTGAGCGGCTTGGCGGCGGCGGGCGCGGGCCGCGCGGGGCTGGGCGCGCCGATCTATTAACGTCTGTGTGTCTGGGCCGCGGGTCTGCGGCGAGGCAGGCGCCAGAGGCTCGCCTGGAACCAGATGTGCCGCGGCGCCGCTCTGGCCGCCACCGGCGCGGCGCGCTCGCACGCACGGGCTGGAGCGCACATGGCCAGGCGGGGCGGGCGGCGGCTGGCGCGCCGGGCCGGGCACCCCCGGGGTTCCGGGGCCGACCCCAGACCCGCGGGTGCGGAAAAGCGCCCATCCCCCCCCCCCAACTAGCCAGCGCCGACGGTGCCCCGCCAGTAGGGGAAAGTGGCCCCGGCACGCTGGGCTCCCGCGGGTGGGGTCCACCGAGCCCGCCGGCCTTGTCTCCCGAGGGACGGATCCCTCTCGGAAAGCCCAGCCCCTCCACGCCCCCTACAAGGGCCGGGGACTCTTCCCGCCTCGCCCCCCAAGTTTGTTTTCTTAAGTTTGTGTGTAAGATTTTTTAAAGTTCTGAGTCAGAGCTTCCCCTAAGAAGAGGAGCTTGGGCCATACCGAGAAATGCCAAAATGGGGGGAGGGGAGCAGGAAATAGGGCAAAGGAAACGTAGGGGTTGGCGGCTTTTTAACGCCTGGGTTCGGAAGGGGGTTTTTCACCCACGGCGGGTGAAATACAAGGATTTCATTGAGGCCTGTCCCAGCTTGGCCCCAGACCTGCGTCAGCCACAGGATGGTCCCCAGCCCTGGTTGCCTGGTCAGCAGCTTGCCCCACCTCACGCCGCGGCAGCCTTGGGGTGCCCTGCTTTCCCCTCTGGGCCTCCTCCGGGGTCCTGTAAAGGGAGCAACGGGAGCTGGGCCCCCAGAGCTCCCCGGTCTCAGTGCCTGGGCTCCCGGGCTCTGGCAGCAACCGCTCCCAGCAGGAGAGGTTAGGAAGAAGGGGGGGTGGGGGCATGGAAAGGGGACGCTTTGGTACCACTAGATGGAGGCGGAATTGAGAGCAGAAAGAAGGCAGAGGGCAGGGCGGTGCTGTCAGGCTGGGCCAGCCCTTTCTGGCTGCAGCGGAGGGGGCCTCACGCAGGGCCTTTGCGTTGGGGGCGGTTCCCTCGGTTTGTAGCTCTACCCCGTGTTTTCTAGAAGAGTGTCTCATAGAAGACCTTTGAAGATTTGTGGAAAGACTGGGTTTTCCCAGCCCTGCCAGCCTTCCTTGTTCTGGAAATGAGGAGCTGAGATGCTGAGTGGGGGGAGGGGAGGTCAGCCCCGTACACGTCAGACACTGAAAGACGAGTCTCCCCTAGATGGCTGTACCGTCCCCAGGGGCTCAGGATGCAGAGGGCTCAGCCCTGGGCGGCCAGAGCTCTGGCCGTTTGTCATGCTGCGGTGGATGGTCCCTCTGACATCCCTGGCATCCTGCGGGGACCATCACGTGCCCTCTGGAAGAGGAAACTGAGGCCCAGAGAGGAGCAGTGACAGGCTCGAGGTCACAGGGCTGGCAAGTGGAGGAGGTGGGATTCCAACCCAGGCTGCTGGGCTCTGGAGACAAAACTGGGCTTGGGATCAAATTCCCTCTGCGTTTGGAGGCTCAAGGAAGAGGGAGGGTGGTGGCCCCAGTTGGAGAGGGGATCAGGGTAGCCAGGCGGCGCCTCTCCAGTGCAGTCCAGCCATCCCTTTCCTGCCAAGCAGGCTCAGCGGTTGTGGCTCCAGCCCAGGCCCCCCCTCCCCCTCCCCCTCCCCCTCCCCCTCCCCCTCCTACCTCTCCCCTCCCCACCCCCAGGGGTAGAATGATGCCCCCATTCCTCTGGCCTTGAGCGCCAGGCTGAAGCCTTTCCCTTCCGGAGGGATTTCTCTGGCTCCTGTTCTGACCCCTAAATTAAAAAAAAAAAAAAAACCAATTAAGTAAATATATTTCTGCAGATAAGAGGGTCAGGGAAGTGGGAAGGCTTGTAACAGTTCACCCAGTCTGTAGTGCACGGAAGTCTTCACATGTTTGGATGGACAGAGAACTGAAATTACCTCCCCATTGGGACCCAAGTTTCGTTCAGTCAATCATATATGTATTTGTTCAGTATTTATTGAGCACCTACTATGTGCCAGGCACTGATAATAAAGAGGCGAGTTCAGTCTGTGACTGTGGCAGGGCTTCCTGCCTGATCCAGCCCAGCTTCTCCAGAAGCATCCGTGAAGGACGGATTCCTCGGGCACATTCGGGACAGCTCTGGGGAAAAAGTGTCCTACAAGCTGTTGTTTAGGAGCAAGGCTTCAGTGCATCCTTGATCCTCTCAATAGAATCTCCGCTCAACAGATACAAACATGAGGTTTAGAGAGGTTAAGGAACTTGCCAGTAGGCGGCACAGCCAATATATGGCAAGTCTGGGACTCAAACCTAGACCCATCTGACTTCAAGTAAATGTACTAACGGTTAAGGTGGTTCAGTGCTTACCGTGTCCCAGGCACTGTTTTAAGAACTTTACATATGGTAACTCATTTAATCCCCACAAAAACCCTATAAGGGAGATGTCATTAGCTCCATTTTCTAGATGGGAAAACAGAAGCACAGAAAAGGAGTAACTTTCTCAGGATCACACAGCAATGAAGCTGGGATATGAACCCGGGAAAGCTAACTCCGGAGTCTGGTTTGTAACACTGTGCTGGGTGAATCACCTTTTATGCTTTTGTTGGGGAGCCTGTTCTGACTGACTTGGTGGCGAGAAAGAACCCAGAAAGTCCTGGCACAGGGGAAGGTGTGGCTGTAAGAACTTCCACTGAAGTAGCTGGGGTTTGGGTGGAGGTTAAGTGAACATCCACCACATGCTCAGCCCTGGTCCATGCCACCCACAGCAAGAAACACTTTACCTGAACTGTCACGTTGAATCTGCTCCGTGAAATGGTGAGGTAATACCGGTCACCCACATAATAGCTAATGTTACCTGAGCGCTTACTAGGTGCCAGACATTGTCTAAGCACTTTAGGTACTGCCAACCCCATTTACAGTGAGGAAACCCAGTCTCGGAAAGGTGAAGCCACTTGTCCAGAGAGCTCATGTAGCTGGTGTGTGGTGAAGCCAGGACTTGAATGCAGCTATTTCCAGGAAAGAGAGGTACGGTTGAGCAGGTTATCCACTGCATAGCTATAGGGGGCACCAGTCACACTGTAGTCTATAGAGATGCTGCCATGGAATTGTGCAGTGCACAACCTGCTCAACCATACATGCTGTCCCTGGGTGTGTCTGGTCTTAATGCTGGCCTCCTAATGCCCCATCCAAAAAAGGAAATGATATTCATGCACACTGTAAGTGGACTCATGTGTGAGCTGGATACATGTGGACATGGGTCCAAAAGTCTACCAAAAATTTAATAGATATGCTGGCATGGTGGGATTTAGGGATGATTTTTCTCCTTTCAAATGTCCTTCAGTAAGTCAGAAAGAGAAAAACAAATATCGTATATTAACGCATATATGTGGAATCTAGAAAAATGGTACAGATGAACCGGTTTGCAAGGCAGAAATAGAGACACAGATGTAGAGGTCAAACGTATGGACACCAAGGGGGGAAAGTGGGGGGTGGTGGTGATGGGATGAATTGGGAGATTGGGATTGACATATATACACCAATATGTATAAAATGGTTAACTAATAAGAACCTGCTTCGTAAAAAAAAAAAAAAAAAAAAGTCCTTCAGTGCTGGGCTTTGTTGTTGTTCTTTGCCATCCTTTAAAAGGAAAAAGAAGAAGAAAAATTAGAATATCTAGAGCAGCTCTATCTGATACAACTTTCTGTAATGAGGAAAATACTCCCTATCTGTGCTTTTCAGTCTGGCAGCCACTGGCCACATGTGGCTATTGAGTCCTTGAAGTGTGCCTGGTGTGACCGAGGAACAGGATTTATGCTTTTATTTCATTTTAATCAATGTAAATTTGACTTTAGATAGCTGCATGGACCAGTGTAGAGCTAGCGGGTGGATCGGCACTTTTCATGTCGAGTCATGACATTCTCCGTCTGCTGCACTGAAGCCCGTGGTTCCTAACCTCGCAGGTGAGGGAGACTGAGCTGCAGACTCTCAGCTGGCCCTGGGCCTGCTGGATCGGAATCCCTGGAGATGGGATGGGAACGTCCCTTTTTTTCTTTTTTTTTTGTGGCCGCGCTGCGTGGGATGTGGGATCTTAGTCCCTGACCAGGGATCGAACCCGCACCCCCTGCAGTGGAAGTACGGAGTCCTAACCACTGAACCGCCAGGGAAGTCCCGCAGTGTCCCTTTTTAATGAGCTTCCCAGGGAGTGTTGAAGCAAATGGTCAGTGGTCACCCTTTGAGAAATCTGGAAGATCTGGTATCAGCCCCTCCCCTGGGGGCCACTGGAGTGGTGAGGGGGCAGGGCAGGCTCCCAGAATCACAGGAGAGGCATTGGAAAAGCTGCCTTCAAATGTTAGCAAGGTGGCCCTGGGGAAGAGTTCCCCTGTGCTGTCCCTCGCTTGAAGCATAAACTGGGGGACCCACAGGGAGAGGGATTATGATTCACTGCAGTAGAGAATTTTCTAGAGTCAGGGTTGACTGTCACCTGGGTGTGACTGGGACCAGTTAGAGACGTCACAGATGGCTCTGTGCCCCCCAAGCTCTGAGTGCACCCTGCCGGTGAGGCTGGTGGAGGCCGGGAACACAGACAGGCACCCACCCCACTGACACACAGCAGGGGATACTCAGCCTTGAGGGCACCAGGGCCCGTGAGCTTGGGGTGGGGGGTGTGGGCAGAGCACTCAGATTTGCTCAAGTAGAACAGAGGGGCCAGCTAAGCCACAGGAAATTAGAGTGGTGTCTGCATCCAGCCACCAGCCCTCGTCCTGACTCCCAGCAGGTGCTGGTTGCGGGCTTTGAGAGGTCCGGAGCTCTTAAGTGGAAGAAAGAAAACCCACACTGGGTCCTTAGCAGCAACTTCATCCTGGTCCGGAAATGGTTAATGAGGGCAGCTTCCACTGCCAGATGCCAGCTACTTAGGGGACAGACAGACTGGACATAAGCTCCCGCTTCATCACTGCCTGGCTGTGTGACCTGGGTCAGCTACTTCACCTCTCTGAACCTCACTGGCCCCAACTGAGAACAAGGCTTACTAACAGCGCCTTCTGCATCGGAGAAGGCAGGGCTTTGTAACCCAGTGCCAGGCACACAATAAAAGTTCAGTAAATGGAAGCCAAAAAAAAGGGTGGGAAGTGGGAGTCCTGTCCTCACCACATGCCCACACTGTGGTGAGCAGGGCAGCAGACACACTCAAGACAGCCTGGAGCTTCTCTGAGCTGAACCTCAAACTCACATTTTCCAGCTTGCCTGGAACTCACACATGGGTCATAAAAACCTGCAGTGATGCTTTAAAGGTCAGCCTCTCTGGGAGTACAGCATCGACCCAGAGCTGGGGTCAGGGGAGGTCCCGCCAGCCTCGGAAGAGGGGCCGATGGGCACTGCCTTTATCTCAGCTGCTATCTGTGGGGAGCTGTGCAAGGGACCCCAAGGTGAAACAGGGGCAAAGGGACAGGTTCTCTTGGGGCACAAAAGCTGACTCTCCATCAAGCTGACTTTTTAGCATGGCGGTCTGTGCACACGATTCAGAAAGTCTATGAACCACCACCCCCCCCCAAAAAAGTTACATGCAAACTTCTGTGTGCACCTGTGTTTTTCTGGGGAAGGGTCCATAGAATTCCTCAGATTCCTCAAGGGGTTCATGACTGAAATGGAGGAAGAACCAATGAGCCACGGCCTAGGTTTCATTTTGGAAAAGTAATAGTGAGGGGACTTCCCTGGCGGTCCAGTGGTTAAGACTCCACACTTCCACTGCCCGGGGCACGGGCTTGATCCCTGGTCGGGGAACTAAGATCCCTCATGCCGTGCAGCGCGGCCACAAAAAAAAAAGAAAGAAAAGTAATAGTGAGGGTAGTGGGCATCTGTGTAGCCCACTGGACTGTTCCATCCTCTCTGTGTCAGCTTGAGAGGGAGGCATAGATACTCTTCTTGCCCCAGTGCACAGATGGTGAAACCGAGGGCCCAAGAAGGGAACTCTCTTGACTAAGGACACACAGGGTAACGTTTTCCTCAAGCTCAGATGCTTGGGAGAGGCTCTCTTGCTGGGCTGCTGGTTTGCCCCGCCCCCTGCCAGCCGTGCCCAATTGCTGGGTCAGGGATGCGCTCCTGCACGCCCCTCCCCAGGGAACCCAGAAACAGAGAGAGAGCAGGAAGGAGGAAAATGTGTGTTCTCAGGGGCTTGGACGTCAGTGGAAAGAACTTGGGGTCCCACTGCCTTGCTGGGAGCCCTTGGCTAAGTCACTGCCCCTCCTCATGCCTCAGTTTCCCCATCGGCAAAAATGAGGGGCTTTGGGGGCTTCCCTGGCGGTCCAGTGGTTAAGACTCTGCGCTCCCACTGCAGGGGGCCCGGCTCGATCCTTGGTTGGGGAAGTAAGATCCCCGCATGCCACGCAGCGCGGCCAAAAACAATAATAATAATTAAAAAAAAATTTTTTTTTTAAATGAGGGGCTTTGACAGATAATCTGTAAGGATCCTTCAGGTCTGAGTCCTGAGAAGACAAGCGTAACAGGCTTGAGATCCCCAGAGCCATTTGCAGCTTTGTTTCAGAACCAAGCCACACGAAATCGGACCTTCTCTGCACCCGACCCCCAGCCCTCGCCCTGACTCCCAGCAGGTGCTGGCTGTGGGCTTCGAGAGGTCCAGGAGCTCAGAGCTGGGAGAGGAAACCCCACACTGAGCCCTGAGTGGCAACTTCACCCTGGTCTGGAAATGGTTAATGAGCTTTCCTCCAGATACCAGCCCCTTATTAAAATGTAGGTTTTACAATAAATCTGGCATTTGGCCACCAACCTTAGATTAAAACCAGACGGGACAGACGCTAGCCCCCTTCTTAGACCAAATTTTAAGCAAAGGGCTGCTCTTCGTCCTGATTGATTCCCGGGCTCCCAATCCCCCTGTACCCCCATTCCAGCCACGTGCACCCACTTTCTGGAGCTCGGTTTGGGGGTGTCGGGAACAGAGAAGACAGGACTGACCACAGATGTGAACTTCTGGGTCCTGGAATGCTGAGGTGGGAGGTGATCAGGCCCCGGACCCAGAGGTTTTGGGGGCAACAGGGGAGGTTCCAGGGACCCCAGAGCCTTTGAGATGGTCAAGGGTATCTGGCTTTTGACCTCCCACCCTTCTCTGTGCCTAA